>NC_140301.1:22414190-23014190 GCF_964211825.1 Aythya ferina | reverse complement strand
AGGATCCTGAAAGAGCACAGTAGAAGTGGGATATTAACTGAAGTGCTTACAAATCAATCTAGAAAATTTTCCATGAAATGATAAAGGATTATCAATGATGATAAGAACAGAATGTGGCTTTACAACAACAAAAGTAGTGAAAATAATTGGTTCTGGTGATACTCCAAAAATATCTTTTTTTTTTTTTTTTTTTTTTTTTTTTTTAAGAACTACTGCCTCTGAGCAACAGCAGCAAGAGCAAAAGCAAAACCTGAAACTATTGTTAGCTGCAGTTCAACACTAGTAGTTGAGGACATTGCTCCAGGATAGTGTTGACCTGACTTGAAGCTGGCCAGGGGAAACACAGGCTCTTAAAGAAACAGGCTGGACTATTCTGGAGGGAAAATTCTAGAAAGTCAGTGGAAAGTCAGCTGGATCACCCCCCCCCCATTTTACTTTCTTGAAAAATCTACCAAGCTGCTGAAAAGAAGAGAATGCAGTTCAGAAAAACAGATTAATTTTTCTTTTCCTAGGGAGAAGTGCCAAAATACCATTTTTTTTTTAATTTATTTTTTGTCACAGACAAAAACACAGAGGTATAAAGACCTTACAGATTAACTTTGGTTCTGTTAGCTTGCATTTGAGTTTCAGATGCCTTTCATTTATGAATGATAATTTGATGTAGTTTATCTTGATTGGGAATCAATCCCTCAGGTCCCAATACTCATTTGTAGAATAGAGAACCTTTAAGTGAGTGGGGAGATGAGGTGTAAGTTCCTTCTGACCCCTTAAGATATCAGGAAAAGAAGACAGTTTTTTTCATTCCCTAGCTTCAGGAGTTGCAGTAAATTGCTTCAATTTCTGTAAATGATAATATGTGCATTTTAGTCATTATGGTCTTCATGGCAAAAAGTGAGTGTTTGCCCCTTATCTATTAAACTTTCAAAGAAATTACATAATCCTTCATAGGACACTGTTCCTATTCCTTTCTAAGCTGGTTGAATGATGATTACTTTTAGATTCAAGTGAAGTCCATTGACTTTAGTCTTTAACCTAGAAAATATAGCTTAAATAATGATTTCTTTCTAGTAGAAACTGGTACTGGTAGAAAGAAGAGAGATATGTGTTATATAATAGATGGTAGCAGAGGGCCTTAGACTTTGTCGTTACTTAGAGTTTACCCTTTGTAACTTGGAAGGGTAAAAAAGGCAAATTATTATGGTACAGTAAAAATATACTCTGAAAATAATAGTCACAAAGTACACTATAAAAGCATTCATTCAAGAAGATGAGAAACAACCTGTCATCATTAAAATGTCATTGAATTTTCAGAGGCCAGTATTTCTTTGTGTTAGAGGCTATGAACATAACGATTATGCAATTATAATGCTGAGACAGCTGCATAAAATATTTTTATTTCACATGACTGTTTTCAGTCTTTCTGTGCTCATTTCAACTTGCCTTCCAAAAGAAAAATCATTCTCAGTCATTTTGAGGGTAGCCAACTGAACCAAAAGGTCAATCTAATTAAAAAGGAAGAGAACTTCAGCCCACAGGGAAAAGGGTCCAGTAAAATGCCAGAGAAGTTTGTATTAGAGAAGTATGAAGTAAACAGTTCAAAACAATGACAAAAATCCACATTGGTGTCAAAAATATAAAAACAAAAAGAGATTATATGACCTTTTCTTATATTAATGGTCATGTCTATAAAACAGAGAAATACTATTTATTAAATATTAGGAATACAACTTTCGCTTAGGAAAGTTTATCTACCATTTTCTCAGAGGCCTGAGAAAAATTCTATTTTAATAAGCACTTTGAAGGGTGGGGAAGTAAAATGAGAAGTGTTTTGAAGTTGTTTTTCCTTTGAAAGACAAACAATGAATTTTATATCAATGTGTCATGGAACATTCAGAAAACCTCAAAGAAAAGGTAAAATTTTAATGCATAATTAAGTAAAATTCACAAAAACCTCTATGGCCTTCATAACTTCTTTAGTTAAACAAGAATTTATTAATGAAAATTGAACTTGCTCTTCATTCTATTGAGTCTGGCTTATTGATGGCTTATTGAAAGTCATTATTGAAAATCACTTTTTACTTTTCTGAAATACTTCATAGACAAGTATAGACATGCTGGAGAATCATAGAATCACAGAATCACAGAAACAAAGAATTTCTAGGTTGGAAGAGACCTCAAGATCATCGAGTCCAACCTCTAACCTAATGCTAGCAGTCCCCACTAAACCATATCCCTAAGCTCTACATCTAGATGTCTTTTGAAGACTTCCAGGGATGGTGACTCCACCACTTCCCTGGGCAGCCTGTTCCAATGCCTAACAACCCTTTCAGTAAAGAAGTTCTTCCTAACATCTAACCTAAAACTCCCCTGGCGCAACTTAAGCCCATTCCCCCTCGTCCTGTCACCAGGCATGTGGGAGAACAGACCAACCCCCACCTCGCTACAGCCTCCCTTGAGGTAACTATAGAGAGCAATAAGGTCGCCTCTCTGCACCCGCTCAAGCACCTCCATGTCCTTCTTGTAGTGAGGGGCCCAAAACTGAACACAGTACTCGAGGTGCGGCCTCACCAGAGCCGAGTACAGGGGGACGATCACCTCCCTAGCCCTGCTGGCCACACTGCTTCTTATACAAGCCAGGATGCTGTTGGCCTTCTTGGCCACCTGAGCACACTGCTGGCTCATATTCAGCCGACTATCAACCATCACTCCCAGGTCCTTCTCTTCCTGGCAGCTCTCCAACCACTCATCTCCCAGCCTGTAGCTCTGCTTGGGGTTATTGCGCCCCAGGTGCAGGACCCGGCACTTGGCCTTGTTGAACTTCATGCAGTTGGCCTCAGCCCATCGGTGCAGCCTATCCAGATCCTCCTGCAGAGCCTTCCTACCCTCAAGCAGATCGACACAAGCACCTAACTTGGTGTCATCTGCAAACTTACTGAGGGTGCACTCAATGCCCTCATCCAGATCATCAATGAAGATATTAAAGAGGACCAGCACTGAGCCCTGGGGAATGCCACTAGTGAGTGGCCTCCAACTGGACTTGACTCCATTCACCACGACTCTTTGGGCCCGGCTATCCAGCCAGTTTCTAACCCAACGAATCGTGTGCCAGTCCAACCCAAGAGCAGCCAGTTTCTTGAGGAGAATGCTGTGGGAGACGGTGTCAAAAGCCTTGCTGAAGTCAAGGTAGACCACATCCACAGCCTTTCCCTCATCCACCAAGCGCGTCACTTTGTCATAGAAGGAGACAAAGCAGGATCTGCCTTTCATAAACCCATGCTGACTGGGCCTGATCTATACTGGGTCTATAGCAGACCCCGACCAGGACACTAGCCTTGTTGTCCCTGCCGATCCTAACCCAAAGGGACTCGACCTTGTCATTCCCAGCCTCGAGTTCTACAACCTCGAAAGACTCTCTAATATAGAGAGCCACACCACCACCCCTGCTGTGCTGCCTGTCCCTTCTAAAGAGCTTATAGCCAGGCATTGCAGCACTCCAGTCATGAGACTGGTCCCACCACGTCTCAGTGATGGCAACCAAGTCGTAGCCTGCCTGCTGCACGATGGCTTCCAGCTCCTCCTGTTTGTTACCCATGCTGTGTGCATTGGTGTAGATGCACTTCAGCTGGGCCATTGCCTTATCCCCCGGCCTTGCCATTGTTCCCCCTGGCACAGCCCCAAGAATCCTAGCTTCAGCCCCATCCCCCTTCCTACCTAGTTTAAAGCCCTCTCAATGAGCCCTGCCAGCTCCTGGCCCAGGATCCTTTTTCCCCTAAAAAACAGGGACCCGTCTGCGGCCATCAGGCCAGGTGCTGAGTAAAGTGCCCCATGATCGAAAAACCCAAGATTTCTGCATTGGCACCAGCCCCGGAGCCACGTGTTTAACAGGTGGGCTTTCTGTGTCCTCTCTGTACCCCTCCCTGCCACCGTAGGGATGGACGAAAACACCACCTGCACTCCCGCTCCATCCACTAACCGACCCAGCCCCCTAAAGTCTCGTTTGATAGCCTTCAGGCTTCTCTCTTCAATGTTGTCACTGCCCGCCTGGACTATCAAAAGAGGATAATAGTCAGAGGGGCGTACCAGGTTGGGAAGCTTCCTGGCAACGTCCCTGACCCTGGCCCCAGGGAGGCAGCAGACTTCCCTACGGGTAGGGTCAGGCCGACAAATAGGGCCCTCTGTTCCCCTAAGAATAGAGTCTCCAACAACAATAACCCTCCTGTCTTTCTTGATGGAGGCAGTCCTGAGGCCTGGAGTCAACCTCCTCGCCCTAGGCATCCTCCTGGGAACACTTGCTACCTCTTCCTCACCCACCCGTCTGTCGAGCTCCAGGGCCTCAAACCTGTTGCGTAAGGGAAGGCGGGGCCGGAAGGGGAGGGCATCGCCTGCGATGTCGAGCAGGGACCTGTTTCCATTCCTCCTCAACTCCCAGATTCCCTCCCTCTGCCCAACGGCTACAGGGCAGGGGGTCCACCACCATTTGAGGAGTCTCACCTCGGTTCCTCCCCTTGAGGCCCTGCAGGGAGTTACTCCACAAGTCTATCTCTCGCTCACACTCCCTGATGGCCCTCAATCTCTCCACCTCCTCCTTGAGCTCCGCCACCATGCGGACCAGGTCATCCACCTGCTCGCACCTCACGCACACAGTTTCTCTGCCTCCCGTCGATGGCAGCAACAGGCTCAGACACTCCCTGCATCCGGTGACCTGAACTGCGGCATTTTTTAACGGGTTAGTCGGTCTGGGTGCGTACCGACTTCCTGGAGAGTGCACCGTGCCTGGTGGAGACCATTATCACCTAGCTAATGGCTGTCGTTACAGGAGGTGTTCGTGTGGGCAGGGGGAGCGCTCTGCCCTTCCTGCGCACCCTGCCTGCGCTAACTGCCGCGCCACTCCCTTCTGACGCGCCACGCCCTGTTTGCCCGCCCTGTTCGCCGCGCTCCTGGTCGCTCGCGCTCCCTAGGGGCAGCTTTTGAACAGCTGGGGAGGGGGCGCTGCTGGCTCCGCCTTCGCCTCGTCAGCCTCCCTCACGAGGGCTGCTGGGTCCTGGCGGCTCACTCAAGTAGGCTCGATGCCGGAAAAATTAGCCCTGCCTGGCCCGATCCCCCGCTCCGCTGCAGAACGCGTCTGCCCCGGAGCCGATCGCCTCGGCAAATGCAGAAGAACCTTGCAAATTAATCAGAAAAATAATCATTAGGTTTCCCACTACAGAATCTTTGTTCTTCAGCAAGATGCTGTCTTTCTGCTGTTTCAATTACCAAAAAATCCCTTTTGTCTTTGGCAACTCTGCCTCCACTCTTCATTAGGATCTTTTCATAAAATGTGAGTGGATAGGAGCCCTACTTCTACACTAGAAGCATGTATGTAAAGCACAAACATTTTATATATGGTATAATATGATGCAGTTCAAATTTGTCCCAGTGCATTAACAAACTGCCATATGCCATAACTGGAAATTGATGGCTGAATCTACAACAGTGTTTTGAGAATTAGCTGTATCTCTCTCAAGATACAGTTGAAAGCATTAGTCACAACTCAACATTTCTGGGTGACTACCAGTATGAAATGATTACATGAAGACAGTATTGAGGGACTGTTCAATATCTTAGTGCTTTCAAATCAAGTTCAGATTTAAAAAAAAAAAAAAAAAAAAAAAAGGAAAAAAAAGAAAAAAAAAAGTACTTGGTCTGTATCATTGCATCATGTATGAATGAAAGGGAAATAGATTTGTTTTGAATGAATTTCTGAACTCACTCGTTCATCCTGGAGTTTGCAAGTGAATCTTTCACACATTTGTTTATATATCAGTAATAAATAAAAGCTACACAAATTCTCCCTACCTGTATACATGTGAAAGACTGTATATAAGTTTAATATATCTGTTTATAAGTTTAAGAGGAAGAATCTGGGGCCCTGCTTAGTTAATGGTTACAATGATAATAAAAATACCTGAATCAAAATTCTTTTTATTTTTTTTTCCCCTGGGGAAATGTTTAAATGTGTAGTAATAAAAATAACTGTTAGTGAGAAAGAAGACAGAATTCTGAATCCATGAGAAATTAGATCTGGTGAACAAAAAATGTCTTTATTAATTTATTTTATTGGAATAGACGTTTTTGAGCCCATTTTGATATGTCATGGCTGAACAAACTTTCCTTTTCCAATTTTAGAATAATGTTATCTTTTAAAGTAAGATAATAAAAAATAATTTCAAAGTATTATTGGAAGTTGTTATTACTCCCATGGTTCGTTTTAGATCAGCTGTATTGTACAGCTGTTTTGATTGAGCTTAATAATATCTTTCCTTACCACCATTCTTTGGCTGCTACAGGTGAATTCACAGCTATTTTTGTCTCAAGTGTTAGAATATGGCTGGGGTTGTAAGAATATGTTGTGTTCTTCCATATTTGATTGTTAATTGAAAAACACAGATTTTTTATTATTAGTAGTAGTAGTAGTATGAAAATATATTAAGAAGTACAAGAAAGATTTGGAAAGGATTTAGGTCCCTCAGTTCTAATATTCTGTGATAAAAGGAATCTGGGCTTCTAATTAGCTTTTGAAAATCTTCTTTAATCTTATTTATTTTATCTAATTTAATTTATCTAAATTAATTCAATTGTCAGGACAAGGGGGAATGGTTTTAAATTAAAAGAGATTTAGATTAGAGATTAGAGGGAAATTCTTCACTCAGAGGGTGGTGAGGTACTGGAACAGGTTGCCCAGAGAGGTTGTGGATGCCCCATCCCTGGAGGTGTTCAATACCAGTTTAGACAAGACTCTGAGCAACCTAATCCTGTGGGTGGCATCCCAGCCTGTAGCAGTGGGATTGAAACTACATGATCTTTGAGGTCACTTCCAACCCACGTCACTCAGTGATTCTATGATTCTAATTTTATTTAAACAACTTTGCCTTCTTGAGTTAATATTTATGAGAATTTTCACTTCAAAATTAGACATCCATTTCATAACAGTTGAGAGTGATCTCACTAGAGGAATCTGACTCAGAACCTACCTTCCCCCACTATAAAAACTACAAGAAACAGCACCTGCAAAGCAAAAAACAACCTCAACAAACACAAAATCTTACTGTACATTAGTAGTTTCAACACAAAACATTACTTTTTGTAAATAAATCCCATGTTAAGATTTGTGGCTCTTTTTTGTTCTTTTGTTTTTCCCCAAAACTATTTTCAAGTCTTGCTTGAAAATATTTTGAGAAGATTTTGAATATGGTACTACAATTTAATCTCATAAGAAAATCATGAAAACTATCTGTATTTATTGGTAGAAGAGATTGAGATCTTTTTTAAAAAATAATCTTTTAATGAATTTCCACTCTTATTCCATATCTGTTATTTGACATAAGGGATTATTATCAGACATTCTTTCATTTGTTTAAATGACATACACACAGATACATGCACGTAGTGCTATATATACATCCTTTCCCAATATAGTTCTTAGAACAAAAACATGAAGAAAAGAGAGAACATAAGGAAAAAACAGACATTCAGATTTTTATTTAATTGAAATTAAATTTATAATTTCATTATCCTGCACAATTTTCAGATTTTCAAGAACTAATAGCCATAGCTTAGGAAAAAGGTTAAAGGCACTGTATTTAATTAAGTATTCCTGATATTGTCAAACTCAGGCCAAAATTAGCCACAAATCAAGTCTACTACTACAGAATTATGTATAGATTGCTTCTTAAACAGGTTTTACAAATCAGTTTGTGGGGTTGGGTTGTTTGGTTGGGTTTGGAGACTGAATAGACCAACATTCAAAATAATATGTTTCTTATTAAAAGTAATATTTGTTAGTATAACACAATGCTAAAAATGCATTTTTTATATTTAAAAATGGTTATTTGTTCTTTGAACAAAACATGAAAGACAAACAGCTAACTGCTTATGGAAATACAGTAGACAGTGAATATCCCATATTTTCTATATACTGAAATTCTGGCTGTAAATAATTATTATATTCTGTTAACCTAAAGTTTGTTCTGAGGTTTCTAGTATATTGGAGAGATCTCTCTATTTTCTTGAATAAGAAAAGAATGCTATCCAAAACTGCTGAACAGCTTTTACATTGAATTCCAAAGGTGGCTGCAATTTTGTAGTGTTTGAACTGCTTCTTATATACCATATGAGTATTACCATATACTCCTGGGTTATGTGTGTTAAACTCACACTGAAAGTAATAGAATGCATGCTTGCTTCCCTCAATGAGAGAATTTAGTGTATGAACAAAAGAACTGTCTATCTCGTAAGCCTACAAGTTGAAAATCAATTATAAACACAAGCAACCCTGTTCTAGCTTTGTGGCATGTGCCGTTCCCTCCCAGTGTCTGCACATATATATCAGAAAGGAATCTCAAAGGCACAGGTGACACAATTCCACTTTGCATCTATAGCTGTGTTCAGCAAGCGCGCAAGTGCTTTTGAAACAAAGCCTCATAGTATAAGCTAGAGCTAAACAAAGAGGACACAAAAATTTACACTTTCATCTAGGTTTGAAATGCTGCACACGTAGATTCTTTTCCACAATTGCCAGCCCTCTTAGGATAAAACTCATCTCCCTGCAATATAATAAAGAATTCAGAAACTTCAGGTTTCTCCATAACAATAAGGCTGCTCTTTAATGTTGCTATACTACATCGTCTATGCCTTCTTTCTGCATCAGTGGAGAGACCCTTAAATCTAATCTAAGGAGGTATCCAATCAGTTGTTTTGAATTCTGTATTGCGTATGTGTATATATTATTGTGGATTTCTGCATTTTAAAGTATTTATGCAATCTATTGCTAAAACACTTGGCAAGTTATCAAAACATGAGGTGAATAGTAATGATGTTGATTTGATTCTTTCTTTGGTACATAGGGGTTTAACAGTGCTGTTCAGAATTTCGTGGAGTAGCAGAAACACATACTAATTGAGCTTCATATTCAGTTAGATTTAAAACTAAGAACATTTTATTAATCTACCAGAATAACAAAACAAAATGAATAATTAATGATCACACATTAGCATACTGAAACATTTTATTCAAAGCTTAATAACTGAAAGCAGTCCAAGTTTCCTAACGCTTATTTCAGGAGTTATTTCACAGCTTGGGTTGGAGGAAATAAATGTATAGGTTTTGTGCAGAAAATGTCACAAGCTGTAATTGAATTGTATTCTTGGAAGCCCACATTGACTGCAGTATGAGCTCCTCATTATATGACGGAAAAATCTGAATCAGATTTTAACGGTATCCATAGAAAAACATACTTCAGATATGTCCTTACAAGACTGACAGTGGTGAAGCTCCCTAGGTATAGTCATATGGAAGAATGCTATACTATTCAGAGATACCTGAGCTACTTCCAAACAATCTACTTCTGGAAGTGGAAATTGTAGAACCAGGAAATTATACTTGAGCTAATTAGTTCTGCTGAGAAGCTATATAAGAGGCTGCCTGATAGCAGCTAACGGAGAAACACTGCAGTAATTCAGCACACAGCATACTAGTCTGAAGGAGTGCTGCTGTTGCTTGGGGCTGTGGTAAAACATTCAGCTGCACAGACATAACATTTGAGTTGAGTTACTGACACTGTCAGCTTTCTTGTTCTTTTTCACCTGACTCCTGAAATACTCTGCCAGCTTTCTTATCCATATTTCTTGTCCGAGAAAAACAAAACAATGTGTGTACATCGGAGGACGAGACTTCACATCTTTCTTCACATTCTAGTGGCAAGGGACATCTCAGGAGCAGTGCAAGAATAAGGAACAGCATAGTACTGGGCAGTATATTTAACAGGACTCATACAGCAAAGCCGATAGTTACTTCTTGCACATCTGCAATAATTATATGACTGTTTTCATCACAAAATAATTTAGTCACCATTAGCATTATTTGGGCATTTCTGAAACAGCATCACAAGGTAAAGATATTATCAATGCAAACTATTTTTAGGACTTCGGTGCCAACATTTCCAGTATATTTTTCAGTGCTTTCATAATTTACAGCCTCACAGGGGAAAAATAAATAAATAAATCTGCTGAAAACAGCTCAAAAATTTCAGTAAAGGTTGCACCATTTTCACCTCAAGCCATTTCAGCCACTACTTCCATAGCTTCTCCTTGTAGCAGCTATGCTGAACCCCAGCCTTGCTCTCGACTTTCTGCCTCAAGGCCAAAGCTGTCCTTTCCCCAGTGAGGGTTGAGGGATGGACAGAATCTGTCAGAAACCCATGGATAGTTTCTTATTCTTCTGTAGCCTCCAAGTAGTTCAGAGAAAGTCTGCTGCACAGACCAGAAAGAAATACTTGTTGGTATGTGATATAGCTCGTTGACTTGAGCAGATTAATAGCTCAAGTTATGCATAGAAGTCTTAGTTCAGGTGAAACTGAATATTTCAACTGAAACATATGTATATTTTTAATCCGACTCAAATCTTTCCTTGAATGATGAATGGTCTGTTTTGTGATAGTTCTATGCAGCCATTCTAAAGAAGTTTTATGTATTTGAAGAATATAATTATTCTGGTAATTTTATTTGAAATCAGCTATAACTTTATTCTCTCTGATGAAGCCATTCTATATTCCTTTCTACTCTTTTTCACTCTCAAAAAGCCAACTTTAAATGCAGAAATACTTTCAATGATGGTCTCTCCACAGGGCCTTGAAAAAAAAAAAAATCCAGTGCTTCACTTCTTTTATAGCAAAAAAATATCTACATAAAATATATTTAAATAAAATATCTATATAAAATATCTAAACTAAATATTTTCACCTAATTATGTCTGTTAGTAGTTATGGTGAAAAAAAAATCAAGTATTTTATGTTATTTTGTTTTATTTTATTGGTTTATTCATTATATATTAGCACACAAACTGTTTGGAAACAGTAAATATTGACTTGTGTTTCATCAAATGCTAAATATTTTATTAAAACATTAACTGAAACAAAAGAACAACACAAAAAGGTTAAATCACCTGCAGGCAGCTAAATTAAGCCATACATATTTTAAAATTCGTGTTCTGCCCCCTGCAGTCCTTTCTGTTTGTTATCTTCTCTTTCAGCTCTGGTGTAAATTACTTAAGCTATTTCTCAGCTGTGCTTAAATATATATTATTATTATTTTTGTTTAGGTTCTATAAACTCACTGTCCTGTAAACTTTGCTCAGACCAAAACCATAGTGTAAATGAAGTTTAGAACTAATCACAAAACCATTTATTTGAGAGGCTGAGAGATCTGTGACTGTTCAGCCGAGAGAAGAAGAGGCTCGGGGGGAGCTCATCAAAATCTATAAATACCTGAAAGGAAGGTACAAAGTAGGTGCTTTTCAGTGGTGCCCAGTGCCAGGACAAGAAGCAATGGGCAAAAACTGGAACACAAAGGTTTCTGTCTAAACATCAGGAAACGCTTCTTTACTGTGTGGGTGACAGAGCACTGGCACAAGTTGCCCAGAGAGTTTGTGGTTTTTCTCCTTGGAGATACTCAATTGCTGCCTGAACATGGTCCCGGGCAACCTGCTTGAGCAGGGGCTTGGACCAGATGACTTCCAGAGATCCCTGCCAACTTCAACCATTCTGTGATTCTGTGATCCCCAAAGGCTATGTAGAAAAAAAAAAAAAATCGAAAAATAATAATAATAATAAAACCTCTAGCTTTTATTTATATCTTTCATTGTAACACATGATTTGTTAATGAAAATACTTACTAGTTTTTGACTGAAGATAGGCTCTGAAAGTATTAGGCTTTTGGTAAAGTGCAACAGTTATTCTGGGAAGCGCTGTTATCCTGATATCACAGTTGCATATTATACTACTAAGTTCCATCAGGGAGAATGAAAGTTAACTGTGCTCTAGCTCTAAGAAGTTCTAAGCAGTTCTGCTCCTTATCAGTTTATTCTACCCTGCATTATCCTCAGAAAATATCTTGATACTTTTTTTTTCCACCTTTTTTTAAATTTTATTTTATTACATAGATAACATTTAAATTACATGGATAAAGCAAAATAATTTTCAGTCACTTGAAAGTTAGTAATGGATGTGAAATCTTAAATGAGGAGGACTCAGAAAGTGTGTTTAAAAATCTATATAAAACCCAACTTGGGAAAAAAAAATCTTAAAAGAGAGTTCTAAGATTGGAAAAGTAGCATCTAAGAACATTAGCTTATTCTTAATTGTGTCTGCTGTGCAGTACCTTAGAAAAGCTGATGCAGTAGTATTAAAGCAATGAAATTTTATATATTATGACAGACTGAACAACCAGTAGGTTGCTCAGCAAAATAGCGTAGAACTAAATTTGCTTTTAGACGATTACATAAGCCATAAAATAGCTTTTCTAAAAGCATAATTCTGCCCATGTCTGCCTTCAGCTGTGAAACAATATTTTCCATACATTGATCCTATGTTGTTCACACCTCATCTGACAAAATGAGACAATCTAAGATGCTCACTGAAGTGCACCATTGATTCCATATTTTTGCTTCCAGAGAATGTAATGGCCATAGATATATACAGTATACTGGTCTAGATCTATAGTTGCGCACACACTCATACACAGAAACCTGATTTATATCAGATCTGTTATTAAAGACATTAGTTCTGAAGGAGCTTGTTTCAGGATAGTTTGCAGATCCAAATGCCATCACTTCACTTTATATTTACAGTAAGCCCTGGTTGCCCTTTCTGAAAGAGTAACAGACTATCTAAACAGCTTAACTTGCCTCACACATTAAAACCCGTTAAAATCTTTAGAAGAATGCTACAGACTTTCCTCTAATCTGAAAACAGAGGAACCAGCTATTTCAATATATTTCACAGGAGAATTAAAAAAAAAAAAAAAGGAAAAGAAAAAAAAAAAAAAAAAGAAGTATTATTTCTTAATCTCTATGAGTAGGATTCCAATTAAATAATGAAATTAGGTTCTTATTGTTTCTGAAAGGGTGTGGAAATAAGTGTGAATAAGTTTTCCTGGTCAAACTCCTAGGAGTATAGTAGTCCAATATTACTAGAGAATAATCAATGCAATTATATGCTAGTGAGACTTAGCATTCAGCACATGCAGAATATCCCCACTCCCTGAAATGATCCAATAAATGAAATTATATTCTAGTAAATAGATTTCATAATATTCCCACATTTTCTTCAGAATTCTTGTTTTTATTTATTATAACTGGAGTTACTTGAGATGCCACTTTGCCATGTATTCTTTAAATCCAGAAAATTTGGGGATCTCATGCCATTTTGCTTTTCCTGTGTTGTCGGCATATAAGATTCTGCAATAGAAGTAACAATAGGATTCTTGTTTTAATATATTGAAAATTGAAAAAGTTATAATAGAGCAAATTTCTTCTGCAGAAAAGCAAACATAGCCCATAGACTAATAGTTTTGCAGTAAATTTATCTTTTCTCTTTGGTTTATCAGCAAGATGCCTTTGTTGTACAGCTCTTGGCATCTTTTCTGTCATGAATAACCCTACACTCATTTCTATTCTATTTAATTATCCACGCTGGCTTAAAACATAATCAGCATTAAACCAGCTGTGCAACCTTGAAAGAACACCATATCAATAATACATTGTGAAAGAGGAGCAAGCAGGCTATTAATTTTAATAGGAGACCTCCCTTCTGGCTATAGGCTGGACACTGTTCCAGAAGCTATATCCATGTACTGCCAAGCAGTAACATCCCTGGTGCACTCATTATGGCAACAGAGTTCATTCATAGCCTGACATTGTGACTAGCTAGACAGCCATTCAGGGCCAGTAAGGTCACCTTTGAGTTGTAGGCTTCCCTGCTAATACAGTGGAATGAAGAAATGTGTTTGTTAAATAGTGAAGAAGCTTACTTGAATTTCAACATGTTTTGTCAACTAAAAATCTGCAGTGGGAAAGCTGTAATTTAATGCTGTAGGAGTCTTAATCATTCTATCCTGTCAGTTATGAGTTCTGGCTAGAAATCTTAACTGCTAAAATCAGAAATTAATAAAAACATATATTTCCTGATCCCCTAAGCAGCCAGAGTGTAAAACAGAAGTCTTAAATGAAATACCTGGATTTGGACTTGAAATTCACAAGATCAGCTTTCGTCTTCTATGGCACTTTTAAAAATCTATCTATAGCTGCTGTTATTCAGTGAGCCAAACCCTTTCTAGAGAAGCTAAAGACAAGCAAAATTTTCAAAAATGATGGTGTTTTCCTGTTCAACACATATGCTGCATACTAATATGGCTCATTCAGCTGGAAACTTTACTGAGCTCAAGTTCTTGTTCTTCACCACAGTGATGTACCAGGTTGGTGCACAAAGAATTACTATTAGAGGTGGTAACAAGGGAGGCAAAACTCACCATAGCCTACAGTTGCTATAATGATGCCATGAATAGTATGCAATATGAATTCTCTCAAGCTTAGAAACCTGCCTGGCCTGCTATACATCACCAAAGCATTTATGCGCTGTGGTGATCATGGCACTCTTCACTCTGGTGAGTAGAGAACTTACAGAAAGCAGTGCTGAAAGACATGCAGAATCCATACTTGGTTTGTTTTGTGTAGTGGAAATACTGTAGTTCTCATGCTGAGGAATAAGGATTGTCTGCAATAATAAGTTACAAAACATGCACATATACTATTACTGCCTTATATAAACATTTAGTGTGATCTGTAGATCAGTGCAGCCATGAAGTGTATACAAATATATACAAATTTGAACAGATAAAAGAAATATTAATCAATTTCCTGTTAAAATTATATAGCAAATACTTAGAGTGTTTAAACAATGCTCACAGAAATATGGTTTGATTTTTGGGTAGTCCTGTGTGGAGCCAGCCAGGAGCTGGCCTTGATGATTCTTACAGGTCCCTTCCAACATTGTATGTTTCTTGTATGAGCTCAAAAAAATATTCCACAGTGAGATGTTTTCAAGCAATCTGTTTTAAATATACATTGTTCATTAATTTGATTATAAGATCTATGTTTCAATTTCATAGCATACTTTGCAAATGAGCTTGAAGATAATGTTTCTGTTAGAGTCAGAGAATAACCTGGAGAATACAGAAACTTCAAATTAGATAGTGTTGTGGTTTCTTGGGAAGACAAATACCATCATTCCCAATGTCCCCTCTTTCCTCCTTTTCTCCAGATTTTATTGCTGGGCATAATGCCATATAGTATAGAATATCCCTTTGGCCAGTTTGGGTTAGCTGTCCCAGTTGTGTTCCCTTCCAACTTCTTGTGCACCGACAGACTCCTCACTGGCAGGGTAGCCTGAGAAGCTGAAAAGTCCTTGGCTCTTTGTGAGCACTGCTCTGCAACAACTATAAACACTGATGTTTTTCATGATGTTTTTCATTTTTATTTTCATCAAAAATCAAAAACACAGTATCACAGTAAACCTCTGCAAAGAAAGTTAACTCTGTCCTAGACAAAACCATGACAGATGAGAATAAAAATTTAATTTCTGCACTTTTTAAAAATCTACCCATTAGCACATTTCTAAATTAAAAAGAGAAGCTTTGCTGATCCTGCAATAGTTTTGTACATTTAGGCATATGGTAAAGGCCATTTATTTACACTGAAAAATTCAAAGACTATATCTTTAAAGGGACTTGATCCTCCCACAGTGATATGTAGGCTAAAAATTCAAACCCTTATTGTCCTTTAAGCTGCTGTCTCAATAAGCAGACACTCTTTTACACTCTTTTTCACTCTTTTTCACTCTAAACTTTGCAGGTATCTTGAATTCTGCCTGTATGTGTAAGCTACGGAAAAAAAAAAAAAAAAATCAGAATGCTGACATGACAAAAACTGAAAAGGTTCTATAAACTTAGTTGTTTTAACCATGTTAAGGATTTTGATGTAAAAACTACAATGGTGAACACTTTTTTTTTTTTTTTTTTTTTTTTTTTTAAGATCCACAAACATTAGATACATGTAGACACATTTTCCATCTATTTTGGTGTAACAGCCTTTTTTTTCCTGGTTATTTCCCAATTTCATAAACAACATTACTATCCCTAAAGCTGTCAATTCCTAATTGACCTTATAGGTGGCTTAAATGATCCTTAAAGAAATTTGGAATAGCTCACTTTCAAATCACAGGAGGTCTTAGTTGGTGTTAGCTATGCTGGCATAGAATTGCAGTGATTTCTTATGACTAGTTTTGATGTGATCTGTTTATGAATTTTAATGAATATCTGCTAACTTAAACATCCTCAGGCTGAAAACTAAACAGGTAGGGCAGTGGTGTCCCTAGCCACACACCAGTATGTATTTCCTGATGGCCTCTACCTTATTATGTTTCTATTTTCACAATATATTTCAACTTTGCAGACAATGTGAGAACAAATTACATAAAAATCATTTTTTCTGGGCATACTTTTTGAGACACATTCTCTATGTTATTTCTTTATTTTTCTGAGATACCACTACCCAACAAATCTTAGAGTTAAGTTTTAACAGAACCAAGTGTTTTGTCTCTGTCACAGAGTGAGATTGAAGGTTCTGTCCCATTTTGAAAAATTAAATAATATGATGTCTCTAGCAGCAATAAAATAAAATAAAATAAAATAAAATAAAATAAAATAAAATAAAATAAAATAAAATAAAATAAAATAAAATAAAATAAAATAAAAAGTTTATAAAGGAAAGAAAGCCAGCACTCCTCAACTGGATGTTCAGCACACCCAAGCTCCCTCATCTCATTCAAGTCCTGCTGAGTGTGTGATAGCATTGGAGCTTTGTATTTATGTACTTTGTATCAGATTCTGAGCTGAAGTGGGGTAGTTCCACTTCTCTCAAGCTACACTGATCTATGTTAACTCAAGATCAGGTCTTATTGCTATTTAATGGTATACCATTTTAAAAAGCTGAAGATATTTGACATATTTATGAGCTTCATATTATTATATGGCATGTGTTTTCATGGATCTATGAAAATTTCTTGGGTGGCTGGAAACACTTCACTTTGCTTTACATCTGAATATAAATCCAAATCACTCTGATAGCTGTAACAGCACTACTGCTTGTCATGTCTTATTGCTTAAAAGCAACTCAACATATTTATGACAGTAAGACAGTAGATTATATCAAGTTAATCCCATTTTGTATACATTTGCATTTTTGCATTTGTTAAATATGTGTTAAAATTTAACAAGCAAGAGCAGTAAATTTAATGATTGATAAAACTTGTAGGTCATTGAGATTTTTTCAGCATGATGGAAACACATATTTTGAAGTTGTGTTCAGTTATATTATTATTTATTTAATTTCTTTTTCTTTTTAAGAAAAAAGGAATTAAAAATTGATACTGAAAAAATTCTAGTGAAAAATGTTGTGCATATGTTGGGCAACACCTTTGACAAACAAGTTTACACCATTTTCTGAACTTTTAATAAATATCTTTAGTTACTTTTAGTGCAATCATTATGTTATCTCTCTAAACTACATTTAAGTTCCCGAGAAAGATTTATTTCTCTGCTTCCAGTAAAATGGATTGTGCCTGCAGATCTCTGAACAGCAGCACTGCAGAAATTGTAACATCTTAATGTCAAACTGTTCTTAATGTCATACAGTTACATTACATAATACTAGAATATAAATTCAGAGTTTTTTGCAGTTGATAAAATGTTTTCTTCTTCATAGGCACACTTAATTATTATTTCTGGGCTTTTCTCAGCCATGGAAGTGCCACCTTTGTTTCTGTGTCTTGAAAATAACATGTGAACTAAATAAAGTGAAAAACTGTGGGGCACTATTAAAAACAAATGCTGCCAAAATATGAAATGTTTATTAAAGATGAAAGAATAACAGGCATATTAATTATCTAGGAGCTGTATGAAGATATGCATAAATTCACCCATCAAGAAAAAAAAAAAGAAAAAACAGTGAAGATTCTAAACTTACTTTTAATTGATTTTGCTTACAAGGTTTTAGTAAACATAGACAGGAAAAAGGAAAGGGATTTTAAAATTTCTAACTGAAGTTTTTCACTTCTGTCTATAGACTTATCCTAAGGAAAACATAGCAGTTCCAATCGATTTTGCTCTTTCAGATCTAGAAGTCTATCAAATTTAATTAGGTAAAAGGTGACTACAGATGTAAAAGAGAAATTAATGATATTTAGAATTATAACAGCATTGATCTTCACACTGGAAGTGCTAACTGAAACAACACTCTCATTCAAATACTGATTATAAATGGAAAATTACTGGGCTAAAATACTCGTTACATTCAGACATAGAGGGAAAAAAATAGAAATCAGTTTTACTTGTTTTCATTTTTATTTTTCTAAGCAAAAAAATACATTTCAAAGAGGAGAACCACGCTGAAAATATTTTTTGATACATGTGAATGTTTCACTTATATGATAAGAAATTCTTAATTTCCTGTCAGAAGTCTACTTGTTGCTTCATAGTTCTAATTCTTAGTAACAATCCCATTAGCTGTGTGCTCTTTATGGATTCCATGTCCTCATGGGCTCTTGATAAATTAATTCCAGTCATTGATTGTTCCACTACAGCAATGAAAGAATTAAAAATATGTTTGAGAACCGATCCTAAATTTTAAATTGTACTCTTTTTTTTTTGATGCAATTTGGATTATACTATTACCTCCCAAGGTAATGCCTTGTTATATACCTCCCAAGACCTAAACTTGTGAGATATCTGCCGTCTTTCTAAGCATACATGATTTCATACAATTTTAAAGCAACAACTCAGTAAGATCTTACAACCATTACAGTAGTGTTTGGCACTAAATATAAAGCTCTAACATGAGCTACTCCTTTCAGTCTGTAATTGGAAAAGTTGCTATCAAGTTTTCCCATACAACCCTCTTTCTTTTGCCAAATAGCATATCCTTTCATGTTGGTCTTTTAATTACTTTGGGCATACTACTCTCTATCAATCGAACAAATGAATAAACTCTGGAATATATCCCCAACCTCATATGATGTGGATGCCATAGAAATTGTTGCTATTACATTCTATTTTAATTCATAATATTTGCAATTATTTTGTGAGGTCAATTAAGAATTAGTGTTCATCTACATTAGTAGTTGTCAGTACCATTTAAATTCCAAGTCTATAATGACATAGTGTTTCACAGTCATTGAAGATGACTGTGAAAGATGAGCAAGACTAGAGAACAAAAGTGAACAAAAAGAAAGCACCTGTGAGTAGATCTTGGGGCTGTCTGGATGAAAAACTTCACATCTTCTCTAAAAATAAGGAAATAAATAAAACCAGTTGAAATTTAAATGAGACCCTAGAAGAAATACTTGAATTCCCGTGTTACTTCCTATTCTGACAGTCTCCCCTATCCTCCTTCTCTAGTGGTTAATGCCTCCATACAGTTTTAAATCTCACTTGTTTCAGCAGTTGTTTCAATACAGAGTAACTTATTTTCTCTTGTTGGTAAGATACATTCATAATTAATCTTGTACCCACTATTATAATCTGATTAATTGTCAGATATATTTTCCTGTAACCTGACATTTATGTTGTCTTTTTTAGAATTGTGGTGGATTGCTAAGAAGAAAACACCATTGACTTCCAAAAATATTCCAGTACATCTATGAAAATGATTCAGGTGGGAGAATTTATCATATATTTTCATAACTACAACACTAAGAATTCCAAGGGATTTCTGCCTGTAGTGAAGATTTAACAACAATTTACATATTTTTTGAATTACTGATGTGTTAAAATCCTAGCTATGAAATGTCCATTGACTTTAAAAAGAATTCAGCTTTAGTATCTTAGAACATTATAAAGGAAAAAAATACATATGAACAATTTTGTCTGCATTTTAAACATGAATAGTGTATTACTTTCTCCTCTTATTATTTGAGGTATCTCATTTCTTAATTTTTATATACGTAGGCATAGATAATTTTGTTGAAGGTCGTAGTTTCTGTGCAGAATTGTTTTCACATTAATTTTAAATGACAGCATAATAGGAGCTCAAAAGGCATCTGAAGAATTGTTTATCTGCTCACAAAATTATTGTGTTCGTGAAGAAACTTCATTCATATCTCAGTATGCACAGTGCTATTTGAAATTAATGCTTTTCTGATTTAATATTCAGTTGCATAATAGTAGCTGGTTTATATGTGTATTTTCTTTTAAGAGTGGATGTACTGAGAACACCCACACAGAACCTGGTGTTGAGTAACATCATTTTCTAGAACAGAGCAACTTTTCTGATATCATTGCACAGTCTCTTACCCACATATTATAGTCTTCAGAGTTCATTGGTTCAGGACAAAAATATCTAATTACTTGGCAAAAATATCTATTACTTGGCATTTCTAAGCCTTCTATTATATAATATTAAATACTTCAGTAAAAAAAAAAAAAAAAAAAAAAAAAAGTATCTATCTGTATATTGTTTTTAAAAAATAAATCCACCTTTTCTTTAACAATGCCTGCAGACAATCAAAACTAAGCAACAGATGTCAGAAACAGGTGACAGAATGTCTTAAATGGCAAGAACCACACTGTTATTATGAGTTATAAAAAAAGCTATGAGAAGAAAAATGACTTTCAGATTCTAAGTCTAGACTTCCACATATAAAATATTGCCCTTGACAGCTCTAAATACACATATCTAGTATGTAAAGTTCATGAAAGCTGTTTCCCTTTCTCCAAGGTCCAATTTATCTGAAAAACAAACAAACAAATAACAGACAAATACACCCTAGCATAAGTTACAAATACTTCATTACAGAAAAATTATTCAGAAGGCATAAACCAATAAAAATCAATGGGATTTTACCACCACTTGATGCATAATATTTAAACTACTGATTTTCCTATTATGAATATTTAGACAAGTTTAAAACAGTATAGAAAATTAATTTAATGCTCATATATTTGGCTCTGATATGGCATAAAGTGAACCTTCTCTTTGACCTGGTCTCATTTGATAAGGCTAAATTTTGTGGAGGACTAAGATGTATCTGGATACAGTATTGGTGCAGAGAAGCTGAAGACGTATGATCTCTCTGATAGGCAAAAGCTGCTGTTGCTGGGAAGTAAAAGTGTTTAGCATATCTGGTAAGTATCTATGCCTGCGTATAAGCTTCAGTGACTGAAATTCCCTTCCTCCTTTTCAAAAATGTATTATTCCAGCAAAACTGTATTTTCAATGCATTGCTAAGGGATATTTATCTATGGAGAGATTTACATTATTACATTAATCCTGGGTGAAATTCTGGTCCTACTGAACTCAGTGAGAATTTTACTGCTGATTCCAGGATGCGTTTTAATTCATTAGTCCAGGATGACAATTGCAGAATAGTGTAAATTAGAATAGAGAATTTACAAAAACTGATTCTGTAGTAGAAATGGTAAGTCACCCTTAGCTACATGTAATGCTCTAAAAATGATACTATAACGTTAGCACTTTGCTATCTGCTCTTCTGCTCTGCATTGCATCTATCATGGACAAGGAAAAAGCTAGATATGCAGTGCCATCAGAGACAGGGAATATTAACACTTATTTGATTTTTCTTCCTGTCATGTCATTCTTATTCCTGATTTTTTCCTTTTTTTTTTTTTTTTTTTAGCCAATTTTTAACTAAGTGAAATATATAGTGTCTTAAATTGGGACTACATGTATATGCACTTGAGAGGTGGCACAGGTGTTTTCCAGAAGAATCCTGTGTATATTGCCTATTTTGTTTAAGTGAAGGAATAAGGCCAAGCTCAAATTCATTTCTAATGAGCCACGTGTTAGTGTCAGGGTCTCTGCTGTCCACTCAAATGTCATAGAACACATCTGACTTTATAATGAGCCAAACAGTTGTCTCTTCATAATCTCAGTTAGCCTTCTGTTAGGTATCTGTTTCCAAATTTTACAATGCTATAGTGGAGGTTATGTGCTTTTATGGCTAAAATCCAGTTGAAGATGTACTTGTTCTACAATCCCTCACATTTTGTCAAACCTATTGGCAAGCAGTTGCCTTCATATCCTTTGCAGTGAATACGTTTGACCTTACAGAATCCAAGCGGCTTATTGCCTAGTTTTGATCTACTTTGTACACTAATGGGGAAGAGATCAAAACCAGATGACAGACATCAAGGCAAACAGCCAGTAGCAGAATGGTTGGCCTGTAGGCAGAAAACAGAAGTAAACCTACCAAGTATTATTTATCTCACAGGAAAACTACCTCAAGCTGACCACTTTTATGATTAACTCCTAAATGGTTACTGAGAACCACCACCAAAAATTATTTTGAAATTTGACAGCTTGAACCTTATTTCCTCTTCTAAAACACATTTTCCTGCATTGGCATTAGAAAAAAATGCAGAAGAAATACATATAATTGCACATAAATGTAGACAGTTCTTGAGAAATAGAAATATGTCTGTATGAGGGACATGGTATTAAAAGTTACTTTCCCATATTATTCTTAGTGCAAGGACAGTGTTAAATAAATTGGTTTCAAATGCCTTTAATCAAGTAAGTAGGCATTGTGTCTACTGGATTGTTTTCTCTAATATAACCACAAGCAAAAGGGTTTAACTACAGACATGGCAAAAAGAAAAGTTTTAAAAAACAAACTTAATAACAGTTCATTTTAATGATGAAAATAAAATGTTAGAATATGTTTCTGCACTATGATTGTTTTTCACCTCTACTGGCAAATAAATTTTATATTCAGAATAACTAATAATAGAAAAGCTCTACAAAATTAATAGCTTAGTAAACAAACATTATTTTCATAATTTAAAGTCACAGTTCAGCCTCCATAAATTACACTTTTACTTTAGGTGTGATGTCTTCTAATTCTTAACTCTTAA
Organism: Aythya ferina; assembly: GCF_964211825.1. Lineage (NCBI taxonomy): Eukaryota > Metazoa > Chordata > Aves > Anseriformes > Anatidae > Aythya > Aythya ferina. Next base: position 22,991,394 of record NC_140301.1, on the reverse strand, counting down.
CTACCTCAGATGTGTTCACAGATAGATTCTGAAGACTAGATCACAGCAGACTGCAATAAAAGAAATCCTAACAAGCTGTTAATGTGTTGCTCTTCTCTTACCGATAGAAAGAAGTAAAACAAATAAAACATAGTACACAAAACATCAAAACATAACCATTGTACATTGCAGAGATCTAAAAAAAAAATAAAATCAAAAAAGAATCAGACATATTGATATTAAATCAAATACCCAACGTAACTATTCTTTCTAGCTTTTCACCTGTGTTACATATACAAACCTAGTGTCACATATTAACTAGTTATAATGCATTACCACAGGCAGATCTTTAGTTGAGAATCACCAAAGTATGTCAGTTAGAAATACTGCAGGGTAAAAAGAAAGAGATGTATTTTACATGGATCCAGATATCTGAGCCCCTACCCTACAGTTCAAGATCCAAGAGTCATTAACATGCTGTTCTCAGTCAGAAGTCAAGGTCACCAAGACTGCTCTCAGGCCTGTATTTATGAAGACCAATGCTTGGAGATCCAGATGTGTGTTTTACTGACTGAAACAAAAACTAATTATCAGCAAACATTAAAATCTAACATCAATACTTGTTAACTTGTAGATTTTGTAAAAGCAGCTTGCACAGGTGGAATGATGTGGAAACAGTTAGTGTGTGTGCTTTGAGTATCCAATCCTATACAGAAACACTACTGGAGTTGTTGATATTCCACAGTTTTAATTATATTTAAAACATTGCTATGGGATTTCACAATAATCTCTTGCATAAGCTACTGATAACATTGGTTTCATACTATTCTCAAAGTGTGATTATGCCGTGGTGGAATTGCTTTGTACTACAGATAATTTGGTAAATAGCAAAAGAAGGCTATCACAATAAAAATAACACATAATAAGTATTAACATTTCCTTATCCATTTTTGATGATATATTTTAATTTTTAGTTATTGATATGGCAAAATATGCAGTACTGTTTGCTTCTCTATATTCACAAAGGAAAGACTTGTTCCTCTTCTAAAACTTTTGTGGTTAGATGTTTTTCTTTCTCCATCTTCCATTTTCTGTCCGTTTGGAAACAAGAAAACATATAACTTAATGTCTGAGCTTGTTGTGAATGAGACTAGTGACAGAGTAGTCACAATGAAATGATACAGAAACATTGCTAACTTGAATTTAGACTTATATCATAAAAGAATGATTTCAGTTTTTTTTTTTTAATGCCACTGCATTGTGTCCTTCAGATCTCTTGAAGAAAGATTGCAAATCTATTTAAAGGCCCACTGAGAATATAGTAACTAAACTAAGATAAAATTCTGGGAGGAAAGCTGTCTCATATATGAATTCTGAAGTAGTTCTCCTGAACTTGACTGTGGTATTGAAGGATGAAATGTTCCAATTACAGGATGCACAAACCATTTGGCCAGAAAACATGGACCACAAACACATTCCATTCATCCTTTAGATGGTATAACAATATAGCTGGGACTGGATTTTTTTCCCATTTAAAACTTTCACAGAGAAGTACAGTTTAGCTTGATTAAAACAAATTGTGACATGTTGGTTGGAAATACTTCTCACCAAGGTTTTTCTTTCAACATTGAAACAAGATATTTCTATTTTAAATTCATAATGGTGTTTTACTTTTAAAATCATCCTGTGGTTTCATTGTGAACCATTGAAAATCTTTTAATAAAATAAAATAAAATAAAATAAAATAAAATAAAATAAAATAAAATAAAATAAAATAAAATAAAATAAAATAAAATAAAATGATTCTGGTAGCTAGAGCAGTATTTTATTTTTAATATTTTTTTTTTCACAATAAAATAAAAAGTTATATGAACATTTGAAACAAGTTGCCCAGGGAGTTGGTGTAGTCACTGTCCCTCAGGGTGTGTAAAGAAAAGTTGGATGTGGTACGTACGTGTCCAGCATAAGACATGTTACAGCCATGAAAGAAGTGCAAGCATATCCTTTTTTCAAGTTAAACTTAATTTTGCTTTGTGAATGAAAAAATAATAAGAAAAAAATCTTGGAAAAGTAGTATTCCCTTCTAAGAAACTTCATTATAATCTACTAGGTGACAGCTGTTCCTTGCAGCACATGCCTCACTGTTTAAATCTGGAATACACAAAACAAATTCCCATGTATAGGGGAAAAATAAAACAAAACAACAACAAAGTAAACAAAAAGTAGGAAAATAAAAGAGAAATGCTTGTAGGCTTATTTTATTTCTACCTGAAAGTTTCTGTTTATCTCAATATATTCTGATAAAAAAAATTATTCTGCATTGCTTTTCATTATCCAGTGAAGGACCATAAAATGTTTAAGGGACTGGTGCATAAGGAGAGGCTAAGAAAGCTGAGTATGTTCACCCTGGAGAAGAGAAGGCTCAAAGGGGTCTTATCAATGTGTCTAAATACCTGTTGTGAGGCAATAAAGAGGGAGCCAGGCTCTTCTCATTGGCAACTAGTGGCAGGAAAAGATAAAACGGTTAGAAATCAAAATGCAGGAAATACCATCTGACCACAAAAAATATATATATGTTTTTACTGTGAGTGTGCTCAGACACTGGAACCGGTTGCCCAAAGAGGCTGTTGAGTCTCAGTTTTTTGGAAATTTTCAAAACCTGACTGGACACAGAATTGGACAACTTGTTCTAGCTGACATTTCTTGAGCAGGGGGGTTGGACTGGATAACATCAAGATCATCTTTAACCTCAACTGGTCTGTGATTTCCTCAATTCCATGATTTCTTTCCCTGAGATAAATGGATAAGAAAGAATTATTTTCAAAAGAGAGGTATCACTGTTGTAAAAATAAACAACAATAACAGTTGTATATTATTACCATTATTAAAATTTATAAGGCTTGTACAACATAACATAAGGGATGATGAAATGTTCGTACAATCTAAAAATTCTTCCTTTATGGCATATTAGAAGATATCTTATAATAAAAGTCCTTATAATGTACATCTTCAAATCTAAGTAAATTCAAGAACTAGTACTAAAGACTGGAAACTGCTTTTCTAAGCTTCTTAAAATAATCTGAATTTTTGACACTCTCAAGGAAATGTCAGTCAATTTCCAATGGGAAGATTCTATTCTTTTGGATTTGCTAGGCTGGATAGTCTTTGATTATTTTAAAATGCCAACTCCATGAGAAACAAGATACACAATAGTAATAAAGTTGTTTAGAATTAATATAAATTTCAAGGCAGAAGCTCTGAACTGTATTCATGGGGAAATAAGAAAACTGTGAAATTTGTTCCTGTACAAAGTCATATACTATTTGATTTCTTGTGAATTTTGAAATGAATTAAGCTTTCATTAACACCCATATAACTTCACACACCTCAATAGTTTGTCACAGATAGAAGTAGAATTTGGACCAATGTGTACAGGTTCTACAACAGGTTATTTGACTGAGCTATACCATGGCTATTTAAAGAAAACGTGACTTTACTTATTTTACTTATTATGGAGTGGTAGAGTAAAATTTTAAAATGCTAAAATGCTAGGAAGCCTAGAGAAAAGGAGAGTTAGGGGAGAGGCCTTATTGATCTCTACAACTATTTCAAAGGAGGTTGTAGTGAGGTGGGGGTTGGTCTCTTCTCCCAAGCAACAAGTGGTAGGAGAAGTGAAAATGGCCTCAAGTTGTAGCAGGGGAGGTTTATTGGATATCAGGAAAACTTTCTTCACTGGAAGGATTATGAAGCATTGGAACAGGCTGCCCAGGGAAGTCATTGAATACCCTGGAGGTATTTAAAAGATATGTAAATGTGACATTTAGGGACATTAGTGGTAGATTTGGCAGTGCTAGGTTGGACTTGATCTTACAGGTCTTTTCCAACCTGAATTAGTCAATGATTCTATGATCCTAAAAATTAGTATGCCTAATCATTGTCAGCTTTTATTTATTTATTTATTTATAAATTGTAAACAGTAACCTACTTTTGAGTGAAACATATGAACTTTTAATGTGTCAACATTTGCTCTCAAATTTAATGCTGCATCCTTGTTCATTCTTTGTATACATTTTTTGTTCCAGTGTTTGAATAAACAATTTAACTGGAACATTTGTTATTGGATTAACCAGAATACCAAAAAGAACCAAAACCTCAAAACAAAAATCTTTGGAATAATATATTATACTTGCACACTGGCGCTAAATATACTGCTTCTCACTAGAAGTAGACAATTCTTCTACTGGATACAAATTTTGGGAATGGAGAAAGGTGTCTTATCTTACTAGGTAAGAGGAAAACATAATAAGCTACAGTTACTTAAAACAGCTTTCACAAGATGTTTCCAGTGTTTTGCATTTACTGAAACTTATTTTGAGTTTTATGAGTCTTTGATACTCCACTGCTGTTGGAAGATTATATTTTTTCTGCACATCTTTTTGTGTTTGATGTGTAAGCATAATCTTAATTTAGTTCCTGTTCACTTAAATGCATGAATAACTGTAAGCATCAGAAAACACATGCTGGAATAATGGAAATTAAAGTAAATAATGGACACTGAGAGAAAAGTTTACTAAGCTAACCAAAACATTAAAATATATAACACATTATATAAAACATTAAAATATATATGTATATATGTAAAAATCCTCCATGTACATCATACGCTTTACGTAATAACTTGAAAGCATCTTTTTTTTTTTTTTTTGTATACTTGCTCTAGTATCTTTTTCAATTTCTTTGCATATTGTTAGGAGGAAAATTTCAAATAAAACTTGTGAATGTACTTCAGAGTTCTGGATTTTTGAATTTTGGAGATAAACTATTCATTGTCTTAATTTTCAGATAAAACCTTGGATTTAGAAGAATTTAGAGAATTAAAATATTCATTAATATATATATGACTCATTTAACAACCAGAATACAGTAACACATACAGGTGTGAAAATTTCCTGTACCACAGGAAATTTGTTGTACAAGCATTTATATCCTTTACTTTAAAAGGGATATCTGAAAATACTAGGCATGCTATTGAATACCAGGCAATTAAAATGTACTAGGTCGACCATTTATACCAACATATTTGTTATATTGTTCTTAGAAACACAATACATTTCCACAACAAATACATTTCCTGCTGATCATCCCTGCAATTCTTGTGTTATTCATAAGGATGCCAAGGCACACTCAATTCCTTTACAATATATTACCTGACAAACCTTAAATAAAGGTAATGACAACTAAATTCTTCCAAAACTCCTACCTCCCAGAATTCCATGCCAAGAACTTACCTTCTGTCTTTTTTTTTTTTTTTTTATAGTGAACATCTGTGTGATCTACTTTCTTATAATAAACTACATCTTACTCTGTTTCTGGGGATTGGTGGTTATACAGCACAGGAACACTCTGCTCTATTTAAGACAAAAACCTACTGTTGAATTCAATGTCACAACAGAGTATTATGGCAGTAAGGAATTGCCTTGATAAATGGCCCTGACATTAGCGTTTTCATGACTCTATCTTCAATGTCATTGCATCACAGTGTAGAGTGCTAAAGTAAGGCCACTGCTACCTTCCGACAACATATTAAGTTGAAGCTCACTCTATCTCTGGATCCCATAGGCACAATAAATGGAGAAAATAACACATTTACAAACTGATAAAACCCAGCAAAGCTAATAAAATCAGACACTTTATAGCTTGGCTAATAGTATCCTTTGAAGGACATCAAATAACACATCATGTTATAACACTGCTCTGGGGGAAATCAAATTAGGTGCAGCAATGTTCTGAACTATGCATTTGAATAAGCAGGAGATACTAAAGCTAATCAACTCATAATGATTGAAATTTTATAATTAATGCACTGTTTGTGTTAAAGTGGATATATTTGGCTTTGATAAGAGCAGCAATCACCTATCAAATTGTTCCAATTTCAATAAGGAAGTTCTTTCAAAATTTTAGAAATATTTCATGAATTACAGTCTCCTTCCTTACACTGTGTTTGATGGTCTATTAGTACAGTATTATCATATGTCACTTCAGCATATAGGACGTTTTGGGTAGTGCCAGACAACTGTGACAATGGCTACATTATTCCATTTGTTCTGGCTCAAGAAATTAATACAAATTAGTTTATATTCTAATAGCACCTTCTATGCATCTGTAAAAAGATACAAGTTGCATTTGTTCTCATGTTGCAGTTTAAAACTACCATTCAACTTTTCTGTTAATCTGCCACAGCTCAATTTCCCTGTGCTTATCCGAAGTACCAAGCAAGTTCTGTGTTGACATTTATCTACTGGTTCCAGCTATCTTGATCTCTGACCATTTCCTCCATTTTAACAATGTTTAATCTGCAAGGAGTTCAAAATCAAACCTGTTAAATAGTATAGAAATGTGTTGCAGAGTGCCTTGAAAAGCAGTAACACTCATTTGTGCTCTGATTTTATCAGGTCTGACAAGATAATCAAGGTTAAGTCTGTATAGTAATAATGCAGGAGATTTCCAGGGATGAACTAGACTAAGAAAGAAAGGTTGTACTCTTCTATTTTTGTCATTATCTCTAAGATTCTGAAGGGAATTTTAGTCTGTTTTACAGGCCTTCTCTCAAAATATTTTTGACTACTAAGAACTTCTGAGAATCCAATTAGCCATGTTACTGCGCTATTTTTAAAATATTAAATATTATTTAAATTTATCGTTTAGAGGGGTCCAGGAAGGCTGGGCGCTCTTCAAGAGGGAAGTCTTAATGGCGCAGGAACGGTCTGTCCCCACGTGCCCAAAGACGAGCTGGCGGGGAAGAAGACCGGCCTGGCTCAACAGAGAATTGTGGCTTGATCTTAGGAGGAAAAAGAGGGTTTATAAGCTTTGGAAAAGTGGGCAGGCCACTAAGGAGGACTTTAAAGAAGTAGCGAGGCTGTGCAGAGACAAAATTAGGAAGGCCAAAGCTCATCTGGAGCTCAATCTGGCTACTGCCGTTAAAGATAACAAAAAACGTTTCTATAAATACATCAACACAAAAAGGAGGACTAAGGAGAATCTCCATCCTTTACTGGATGCGGGGGGAAACTTAGTTACAAGAGATGAGGAAAAGGCGGAGGTGCTCAATGCCTTCTTTGCCTCAGTCTTTAGCGGCAATACCGGTTGTTCTCTGGATACCCAGTACCCTGAGCTGGTGGAAAAGGATGGGGAGCAGGATGTGGCCCTCATTATCCATGAAGAACTGGTTGGTGACCTGCTACGGCACTTGGATGTGCACAAGTCGATGGGGCCGGATGGGATCCACCCAAGGGTACTGAGGGAACTGGCAGAGGAGCTAGCCAAGCCACTATCCATCATTTATCAACAGTCCTGGCTATCAGGGGAGGTCCCAATCGACTGGCGGCTAGCAAACGTGACGCCCATCTACAAGAAGGGCCGGAGGGCAGACCCGGGAAACTACAGGCCTGTCAGTTTGACCTCAGTGCCAGGAAAGCTCATGGAGCAGATCCTCCTGAGAGCCATCATGCAGCACTTGCAGGGCAAGCAGGCGATCAGGCCCAGTCAGCATGGGTTTATGAAAGGCAGGTCATGCCTGACGAACCTGATCTCCTTCTATGACAGAGTGACGCGCTTGGTGGACGAGGGAAAGGCTGTGGATGTGGTCTACCTTGACTTCAGCAAGGCTTTTGACACCGTCTCCCACAGCATTCTCCTCAAGAAACTGGCTGCTCTTGGGTTGGACTGGCGCACGCTTCGTTGGGTTAGAAACTGGCTGGATAGCCGGGTCCAAAGAGTTGTGGTGAATGGAGTCAAGTCCAGTTGGAGGCCAGTCACTAGTGGCGTCCCCCAGGGCTCGGTGCTGGGGCCGGTCCTCTTTAATATCTTCATCGATGGTCTGGACGAGGGCATTGAGTGCACCCTCAGTAAGTTCGCAGATGACACCAAGTTAGGTGCGTGTGTCGATCTGCTTGAGGGTAGGAAAGCTCTGCAGGAGGATCCGGATAGGCTGCACCGATGGGCTGAGGTCAACTGCATGAAGTTCAACAAGGCCAAGTGCCGGGTCCTGCACCTGGGGCGCAATAACCCCAAGCAGAGCTACAGGCTGGGAGATGAGTGGTTGGAGAGCTGCCAGGCAGTGAAGGACCTGGGAGTGATGGTGGATAGTCGGCTGAATATGAGCCAGCAGTGTGCTCAGGTGGCCAAGAAGGCCAACGGCATCCTGGCTTGTATCAGGAACAGCGTGACCAGCAGGGCTAGGGAGGTGATCGTCCCCCTGTACTCAGCTCTGGTGAGGCTGCACCTCGAGTACTGTGTTCAGTTTTGGGCCCCTCGCTACAAGAAGGACATGGAGGTGCTTGAGCAGGTGCAGAGAAGGGCGACGAAGCTGGTGAGGGGCCTGGAGAACAAGTCCTACGAGGAGCGGCTGAGGGAGCTGGGCTTGTTCAGCCTGGAGAAGAGGAGGCTCAGGGGTGACCTTATCGCTCTTTATAGGTACCTCAAGGGAGGCTGTAGCGAGGTGGGGGTTGGCCTGTTCTCCCACGTGCCTGGTGACAGGACCAGGGGGAATGGGCTTAAGTTGCGCCAGGGGAGTTTTAGGTTAGATGTTAGGAAGAACTTCTTCACTGAAAGGGTTGTGAGGCACTGGAACAGGCTGCCCAGGGAAGTGGTGGAGTCACCATCCCTGGAAGTCTTCAAAAGACGTTTAGATGTAGAGCTTAGGGATATGGTTTAGTGGAGGGCTGTTAGCGTTAGATTGGAGGTTGGACTCGATGACCTTGAGGTCTCTTCCAACCTAGAAAATTCTGTGAAATTCTGTGAAATAATCTTTTAAAGTAAAAATATGCCAAATTATTTCTTACTTCTGATAAGTATTAAATATATTACTTTATATATATTAATGTATATATATATATAGTTTATATATATATACTTTATATATATATATACTTTATATATATTAAAATATATATATATATATACTTGAAATATATTTTTTTCACCTTTTAAACTGTGCCTTTCTATAGAGCAGTGGAGCTACTATAGGTAAGCAGCTAGATTTGTCATATGAATTAAGTTGTTTTGGCATATTTTCATGAGATCACAACACATCCTGTTTTACCAGAAAGATTGCTGCCTGCTCTGTGGTTCCATAATTTCTAGGTCAATGTAGTTCTTAAACAGTTGATCAAAGTAAGACTGACATATCTTGAAAGACAAGAATAAGCATTTCAGGAAGTGTTATTTATCCCATCTAAGCATATAGTTTCAGTCATCCTAATTAAATGTTGATGTATGATATAATAATGTCTGATATTGATATACTGTAATTGGTCATTCATACTCACTTTTTTTTTTTTTTGTCTTTTAATTAAGGACAGTGAATAGATTTATGCAGAATACAAGCTAAGCATTGAAATTTCTATCCTGTATTGAGTTAATTGAACATGACAATTGACAGTGATCTTATTTTTCAAAAACATGTAAATTTGACTCTCAAAAAGACTGTGTTTTCTGAAAATGGTTATAATGAAGACCCAGAAAATTAGACCCAAATCTCAGTTTTGCTATAAGAAAAATGTATTAAGGAATAGATTTATTAACCTAATAAGTTAACATATTAAGGTTGACCTTTTCCCAAACTGTGGAATGATGAGGATAACCATATTATCTCATAGGTTTCTGCTGTGGCTCAGTTTGTTAACAGATATAGTATTATTTGATTAAAAAACATACATTGCCTCTCTGTCTTTTCTGTAATAGTAATGTCCTTTTCTTCCATTCCTCTTTTATCATCCTTTTTGTTTGATTGGCTACCTTTCTGAGGTGATCTAAATGATGCTTTTTAACGAAGATGTGTTAGATAAATAATAAATACATGCCTAAATATCCATAAACATAATTGATTATAATGTCTAACTGATAACCAGATGGATAATTGCTTCTAAGATGTTTAACTGTTTTCCACCAACACAGACTTGAATAGCTGAAGGTATTAAGGCAACATACAAAACTTTTACTACCAAAATCATTATGCCAGCAGAGCTGCAACAATAAGATAGCTAATTAAATACTAAGTATATAGGACACTTCTTTCCAAAAGTATCCAGCAGTTAAGATGAAATAAATTAAATTTTCATTAAATCTTATTTTTGCATAACATCTTGTGAATGATCTGTTCAAGATTTTACCTGCTAGAGTGTTTCATGCACTGTGTGAGGACTATTGGTAGCAGAAGATTACAACTTTCTAAAACAAAACAAAGCAAAACAAAAAACTTTCAGAGAAGTGAAGAGAGATTAATTTCCCAGAATCTTCTACAAATTCTTCCTCTTGATAGTGTTTTGTCTTCTTTCAGGCTGTGTGCTTTCTAAATGTATTCTAATGATACATTAAGAAGATACATAATGATTGTATCTTCTGTGCAGCATTTGTGACTTGCTGCAGTCAGAGGTTGTTATCTATGCATCCTGCTACTGAGACTGGCTTTGTTATCTAATGAATGTGTCTTAATGGGCTTCATTACTTTTTGGGTATATTATAACTACAGTGTCACTTCTAATTTGTCCTGACTATCTCTTTGGATGCTTCTACAATAGAACAGTTAATAATTGAGGTTTTTGTTTAGTAACATCCTTATTCTGGTCTGGATTTAGTATGTCTGAATGTGCCAACGTAAGGTTACTTCTTGCCAGCTGTTTTTATCTTCACTTACCCTGTGTTTGTTCTCATCTGACCTGTGTTTCACCACAGCTTTGCTTTCTGCTTTTTTTGTTTCCCCCCCCCCCCCCCCCCCCCACTTCTGGGTGTGCCAGTTTAACATTGAACATAGACCTACTCACCTGTTACTTGTGGATTCTAATTATTTGCTCTGTTGTTACAGACTCCTGCCTAAGAGTTTCCACCCTCTTTTTCTTTATCTCAGCAGCAGAAGAACCTCTCATGGGACACTAATTTTGTAGGTAGGTCAGATTTACTGAATGGAATGAGAAGGCTTCGGTAGTTCCCAGCTCTAATTTCTTGTGACTTTAAAGTTGACTTATGAATTCTGACACAACAGAATGTTTAGGTGTCAAATACAGGGAGACCAGGAGATCTTTCCTTCTCCTTATCCATAGACCCGAAATGCAGGGATATTAGCCATCATGTTGACTCCACTCTTCCCACCATGTAATATGATGCTATGAGAGACTGACTTCTGCTTGCACTGTGTTTCATCGGCTTCTATTCCACTGCTTTAACTATGGTGAAATACTGACTGATAAAGAGTTCTCTTGTCTCTGTTACCATTGTTAGCACTCCTTCAGCATTTAATGCTCTTTCTCTAACTTTGTGGGTAGCCAAGGGAAGATTTAATATACAGATTGCCATTATTTGCTATGACTTTTCAAATTCCACAGCAGTCTGTTGAATAAAATAGACAAAATGTTCATTGCCTGTTCTATCTTCTTATAATTTCTTGTGTCTGTATAACCCTTTGCTGTTGATAATTGTACTTGTTTACATTTCAGGCTTCCACAATGATTTTTAAATAAATATTAACATCTTTCCGGAAGACATCGCCACCAGCAGCTATTTACATTTTTCTTTCTGCTTTCAAACTGAGATACCATTAATATTTTTCTTGAGACCAGGGCTTGATTCTGCCTGCACTATCTTAGAGTGCTTAGATTTCCTTTAGTTTTCTTACCATCGTGCTTTCAATTTACCGTTCACAAATCTGTTATTTATGTTCTTGTTTCCTGCCCATGTCTGTGAAAAAGTCTTGATGTACTTGTAAATGGCATTTAAGTGCATACCAAAATCTCTTTGATAACAGTCAAACAAATCTATGAAAAAAATGGTCTCTGCCACAAAACCAGTTCTCAACTCTTTATATACACTTCTAGTTCAATACAGAGATATATTTTTTCCTACTGTTTTTCCATCTCTCTTTTTTCATCATCCTGCGCTGAGGCTTGTCTTGATCTACTAGTAGTTCTTAAAACTACCCAGTTATTGCTGGGCAGTTTCCAATCATCTAAACTCTGGCATCTGCTCAAAATGTTATAGGATTATATTTCTACAAATGTTTTGATGTTACCAGTGGGGTTCTAAAGAGCTCTATTTTTCAAATAATGCACATATCTGTTCCTGGTTTCTCTGGAAAATGGCAGTGAAACATCACTTGCAATTCTCTACATTGGATGCAATCTGCAATATAACTAATGCATCTTCATTAGAATGACAGCTCGCAGCAGATATTTTGTGTGCTAAACTCTAGCAGCAAGTGAAGCAGTGATGAGGCTTGGAGCATGTCCCAAAATGGTGAGAAGCACACATATTTCATACTTGTTCAGCTGGCAGTAGCCTATGTAAAGTCACTTTAGTATTCACTTTAACTTATAAGGTAATTCTAAATGAAACAGCACCTAGTTAGGCTCTTAAGAAATTTTTTCAAAAATGATTCTGGGCTCTTGTGGACAACTACCCAATTCATAAAACTACCATAATTTGTTAGTTAAATACTTCATATGATGAGAAGATAAAGTTCAGGATCCTGAGGGGAGAGAGGAGGGTAAAAAGCAAGCTAACAACCCTGGACTTCAGGAGAGTGGACTCTGGCCTCTTCAAAGATCTTCCTGGAAGAGTCTCAAGGGTTAAGGTCCTGAAAGGCAGGTGTGTACAAGATATCTGGTTAATATTCAAGGACCACATCTTCCAAGTGCAAAAGAGGCTTATTACAATAAACAGGAAGTCAGGCAAAAAGAATAAAAAAAAATGTTAAAGCCTGTGTGAGTGAACAAGTTGCTCCTAGCCAAAGTTAAACACAAAAAGGTAGTATACAGATGGTGGAAGCAAGGATGGGTAAACTGGGAGGAATATGGAAGCAATACTGAGACATCCAGGGATGAAGTTAGGAAAGCCAAATCCAAAATAAAGTTGAACCTGGACAGCTTCGTTGCCCTTCTCTGGACTCACTTGAGCACCTTGATGTCCTTCTTGTAGCAAGGGGCCCAAAACTGAACACAGTACAGCCTCACCAGAGCCGAGTACACTTCCCTAGACCTGCTGGTCAACACTGCTTCTTACACAAGCCAGGATGCTGTTGGCCTTCAAGAAGGCCAGATGTACCCTTGGAAGAGGATCAAGTCAGGGTATACTTGAATGGACATATGTAAGTCCACGGACCCTGATGCACCCAAGAGTGCTGAGAGAGCTGGCAGATGTCATTGCAAGGCCACTTCATCTGAAGTTTTGCACTTGGGGACAAATAATACCAGACACCAGTACATGCTGGGGGCCAAGTGGACCAAGCTTTGGAAAAAGGAAAGGCTGGAACTGTTTAGTCTAGAGAAGAGAAGGCCTGGGGGGATCTCATTAACAAATACCTGAAGGGAAGGTGCAAAGAAGAAGGAGACTGTCTCTTTTCAGTTGTGACAGAACAGGAGGCAAAGGGCACAAACTGAAACACAGTTCCTCCTGAAAATCAGGAAAAGAAATATATATATATATATGTATATATATATATATATATATATATACATATATATATATGTATATATATACATAATTTTTATTTTTATTTACTGTGCTGGTGTTGGATCAGTGGTACGGGTTGCCCAGAGAGGTTGTGGAGTTTCCCCTGCTTGGAGATATTTGAATGCCTCTTGGAAGTGGTCCTGGACAACCTGCTCTAGGTAGCCCTGCTTGAGCCAGGAGCTTGGGCCAAATCACTTTTAGAGGTCCCTTCCAACCTCACCCACTCTGTGATTCTGTGATATTCTCTAGGATTAATACGTGCTATTTTGCCCAGAGAAGTTGTGGATGCCCCATCCCTGGAGGTGTTCAAGGCTAGGTTGGATGAGGTCTTGGCCAACCTGATCTAGTGGGTGGTATCTCTGCCTATGGCAGGTGGGGTGGAGTTAGATGATCTTTAAGGTCCTTTCCAACACAAGCCACTCTATGATATTCATCTTAGAAAAAAAAGACTTATGATCTCATCCTCAAAGATTCTTAAATGACTTGCTCAGTTCCAATACTACAAAATGCCCAGGGCTTTTGGGTTAAGTGAGGCATGAGTGGTATATTGGTAATTATGTTGTTGTTGTTGTTCTTGTTGTTTGTTTGTTTGTTTGTTTTTGTTTTTGTCATTCTCAATGAAAAAGCCAGAAACAGATATGTGAAAAAGCATCTACCCCTTTGCATCTGGCTTCTTGCATCTATCACAATAACAGAATCAAGGCAGTTTGGAGAAACTTACATTCCTACTGATTGCATGGTATTAGTCATTAAAGTTTTATTTAATTAATAGGATACAAAACTTTTAATTTTTAGATAGTATTATTAAGCAACATCAAATAATTTATGATATCTCTAATTTCATTTCCTTAAATTCTAGTCTGCACTTTCTGATAAATTAAAAATAAACTGTGTGTTATTTTCATTCTATGTGAATTAAAGAATATATCAGGCATACCTTCTGGCTCATCCTTCAATGTTATGTGTTGTTCAGCAGCAGGATGTATTCTTGAAAAGTGTAGAAAAACCATTAAAGGCTAGCCAAGGTGCCCTCAGGTTTACTTGCAGCCTCAATGTTCATACTGCTAAGCAGTGTGATAAAGTTTATGTTCCATCAATGTGTGAATGTGCTCCTTGGAAGTGTTTTTGCTTCATGCCTGAACAAGCAGCAATAAAGAGAAGGGGCATGGCATGTGAAGCAGATCCTATCCAGATGCACCCTGATGTCCTTTCTCTGCACTGTGCCAGATAATGGATGGGACTGTGACCACAGATTATCAAGTCTAGTTTTGTGTTCAGTAAAAATGAATACATACCAGACAGATTTAAGTCCTTCCTCCCTTGTTGAAAAGGCTTTTTTTTTTTTTTTTTTTTTTTTTAAGAAGAAGAAGAAAAAACTTGTAGATGGACATGCTAGAGGCAGAACTTCACTCTGAAGTAACACCAAAAAATATAATACAGAGCACAAAGTGACTGAGCATGAACTTTGCTTTAGTGAAAATTCACAGATGATTTGAACATTCATAGGCTAGCTGACATGCATACCATGGCAGCTTTAAAGCTATCTGGGTATGATTTCAATGTTTAAATAGTAAGTTCAAATGTATGACAGTGATAACTCTTAACCTATTGGATCAGCATATGGTTTCAGCAAGCTTAAAAATGGCAGGTATTCATTCATCAGAGCAATTACAATTGGCTGAATTCCCCTCCTGATACTTTACAGTAGGTCTACAGTCGCTGGTCCTTGCTGGATGGAGTTATAGGCTGAGAGTGTGGCTGTTCAAATAGCATTTTGCAGAGGCTGAGATTTTTTCAGGAAACATTTTGTTTATTTATTTTCTGTCTTTATGAAACCTGGGAACAGATTTCCCTGCCCTTGCTCTGCCCTTGCCCTGCCCTTCTCCTCAACAGAAAGCTAATACTTGACCAAATTTCATGTACATGTGGCAATGTAAATGTAAGTAGTATAAACTAGAAGGTTTGGCTGAGTCTAGTACACAGATCATATATGAAAGGGATGCAGGTAGCAAACATCCTAAAAAAATAAGTGTGATGTGAGTTGTTAAGAGCCTGAGTTTCTGCATCTACATTTGCACAGATCACAGATACCTTGACTAGTTATGTAAGAACTGAAGTAAATAACTACTTTCAAGTGTGAAGAAATTTTTCTCCAGATAAATTCCTCAAGGCTATTTTCCAAGCCTCTGATAAAACAAACAAACAAACAAACAAACAAAAAAACCTCAACAACTTAATATATGAAATTTATATAAATATTAATTTTTTAAACCGACAGGCTATGCAGTAAAAACAAAGGCCTTGAAACTGATAAAACACAAATAGAAAGAATGTAGTCATAACTTGCTTATAGAAGACATATTTTATGGACTTTGAACCCATAAATCTAATCACTAGACTGAGGACTCTACATAAGAAAGGCTAAAAAATAAACAAAATCCCAGTTGTCAGGCATAGAGTAGGACTGCTGCTTTACACTAGTTTCATTAGTAAACATTTCTGTCAGTCTTGTAATTTGAACTCTGAAGTCCAACTGAATAAAATTTTACCTCATCTTATGATTAAGGCTGACAGATATTTCTGGTAAAATATGAATTAGGGTGAAAACTTACAGTGAGGATTGCAAATCCAAGTAGAGCAATGTGAGAAATAAGAACACTCAGAAATGTTTAGCAGACTCAGGAACTGCCAAGTGTTTCCTAATAAGGTCCAATAAGTTTCTGAGATGGCACAAGTCAGTGCTCATCCTAAAAATTCAAAAAGCTAAAAGGCTCTTCTTCAGCTCTAATCAAGTCCTCAGGTGTCACAATACAGAAAGTAGCAGTGATAGATAAGCAGAATCTTGTGCTGCTTGTTTTTTGAACTGTAGGGAATTTATACCATAAGAAATTCATTTAACATGAAAAATTATTTTTGGATTATAATGATAAAATATTTATACTCCAAATTTAGAAGTTATTGGTAAATATTGGTAAATGGTACTATATAAATATCACGTAAAATATATTTCACTGTAGCAGGGAGTTATAAATGGGAGAAAATAGGAAGAGAGAGTGAGAGAAAAAGGTCAACGTGCAAACTACAAATGTAAGCACTTGTATAATTATGTTGATTCCCATTAGTGTTTTGTCCTTCAGCTAAAGTCATTAAGGAAATCTGGTTATTCTTTGCAAATGTACAACTGTGTTTTCACAGTGGAATGATTTTTTTACAGGTGGCATGATGACACCTAAGAAAGTTTTAAGAGAGAAACTTTAGGCCCCAGAAAACTGAAAATAAAAGTAAATATAATAGCCTTGCATACACAAGTAAGAAAAGATTCCGGGAATGAAGGAATTGTAACAGGTGACACTGCATGCTCTTGGTTTGCTGGTTTTCACTTTCACTCAACCATTGTCTCTTAAAAAAATATCCATCTTTAACTAAAGTCATATGTCCCTTTCCTCTAACAAATGTCATCCATATTCATAAGAACCAATGGCTTTGAGGAACATGTTCTCAGATAGAACCCAATGGCTCTGCACATTTTGCTCTCACAAGTACAGTATCACATACCTTTAATTGATATAATGACATTGTGCTGTTTTATTCATCTCATGCTACTATGAAAGTTGGCTTATTGCCTAGTTCAAATAATCTAAGCTTGTCAAAAGAATGAGGTAAAAGCAGCTTTCTGGAACAGTAATTTGTTAAGTGCCTATCTGGCAGATTCTTGTTCCTGAAGTCATGTACTACACAGGGGACAGAGGCTAGCTTTCAAACTTTTTGTTCCAACTCTGTAAATGCACTGGGACTGGATTAGAACAGTCAATAGCACAAATCCTTCTCGAAAATGTAAGAGGGTTTTCACCTAAGTAATTATATGAATTATATGGAATGACAATGTAAAATTGCATTTTATTTTATTTTATTTTAGAAAGATTATATTTTAAGGATTTTTATTTTAAGTCAGTCTTCAGCAACATTTGAATCTGTTCTGGGGGTATCACAGTGTTGTACATACGATTTCTAATTCTGCTAATCCTATAGCCCTGTCACTTCCCTATATTGATGGAATAATTTTCTACAAGTCCTTGGGAGATTAATTTTACCTATGTAAACACATGTAAGTTCACCTAAGACTTCATTTCTACTGAGGACACTCACTTTCATTTGCATAAAGTTCTCCAGTATTGATATAATTTTCTGATTGTTGGGTTTGTCTGTCTTGGCTTCAGTTATTCACCATTCCATTTTCTGTTGTAGTTGTAACAGGTTTATGAGGGTCCCCTGGTATTGCCTCTTTAAATTTCCTTCCAGCAGCGCAAGTTGTTCACTAACCTTCAGTGATGGGATTGGAGCTGAGAGCTGTACAACTTTGGAAACTTTCAACTGACAAATAATTCAGTAATTATGCATTATGTATTTGTTGTATCATATGTAATAATATATAATGTATTTGTTGGGAAGCTATTCATACTGCCTTACCTACCTAACTTTAGGCTAAAGAAAAACAGAAGTGCCCTGATTAGTCAAAGTTGAGACAAATAATTCAGATGACACTGTTGATTGGCCCCAAATCACTCCTTTCATTCCAATGTCTGTTTATGCTAACATTTTAAACATTATTTTTTTGGAGAAAATCAAGAAAAGATGTTAAATAAGAAAGAGCTTCACTTCAAGATTTAAACATTTTCATTAAAAGCATTTCCATTTTCATTAAAATATTTGATTTAAAAAATAAAATAAAATATGCAGGTGAAAGTTTTAATTCTCTCTTTTAATTCTGTTTAAAAAATAAAGGGGGGTGAAGGTAGACGACTGAGAAAAGCTTCTATGATATGTGATTGTGATTAGCTAAATGGAGGTAAATGCAAAGGGGCAGAAAATTACATTGCTGGTAATTATTTGGAGGGAGTTCCATGCTGAAAAACAGAAAATTATTTTTCATGAGCTGCAATAACTCTACTTTATTGCTTTTGGATTAAAGAAAAAATAGGAAAAGGTGCATTTAGAAATTTACTCTAAAATGTACTTCATTTTGAATTTTTACTCTATGTTTAAGATATATTTAAAGTTTTACATTCTTGCACAAGACAATTATAACAAATATATATATATATTTTCCTCATAACATTTTTCTCATTCACAAATTCAAGTAGAGTTGTTTAAAAG
Organism: Aythya ferina; assembly: GCF_964211825.1. Classification (NCBI taxonomy): domain Eukaryota; kingdom Metazoa; phylum Chordata; class Aves; order Anseriformes; family Anatidae; genus Aythya; species Aythya ferina. The sequence continues at coordinate 22,972,761 of NC_140301.1, read as the reverse complement.
ACTATATATTCCAGTTCAGTAGCCTTGATTTTCTGTTGGACTGGTCACCTGCAATTTGAAGGGCTTTGGGAGCCCAGGGGCATAGTGTGAAAATGGATTTCATAGGGTTTGTATTTCTTTTCAGCTGTTATTATTTTATTGAAAATTTAATATTGTTCTAAGAAAAATAAGATTTTGTTCTATTCATACTTTGCCGCCCTACCTTTCTTGGGACTACCTTGGAATAATGGTATTAAAAATGAAATGCAGGGCTGCTCTAATTTCCTAAAGCAAAATCCTTTATGGTTTGGCAGATACATTTTAAAAAGCCCCTTAGGAACTGAGAGATTTTAAAAAATCTACCATTAAGTCATCTTTTTTTTTTTTTTTTTTTTTTTTCTTTTTTCCTGTTAGAAGCAGTATGGTCTCTACTTTCTACCGTGTATGTAAAAACCTTTAGAATAATCTATGAATTTTTAAAGGGTCAGTTACACAATAATAGAAATGTATCTTCCCCTGAGCACAGCATTCCTAATAGCCTTCTGAAAACAGGACTCTGTAAATCTTCAGAACAGTTTAAAATAGACAAAAAATAACTTTCTTTTGGAAGTTTCATTTTCAATGCTATAGCCTGGAAATATTTTGCAGAAAGAGGAGGGGAAAATTAAGGCAGTAATCATAAAATAGAAGCAAAGTACAGCTTCAAATCATAACAGAAAATTGAATGATACATATTAAATATGGAGTTAGGTTCAAAATTCTAAAAGTTTTTAAATATTCTCATAAAAGTTAATATCTAGAAAGATATTATTAAAAGTCCTATGAAACTTGTCTGTTGTAAAGAAAGGACAGATGGTGAGCATCTTTTATTCTTCTTAATTCAGACTTATTCCCTGGAAACATGATGTGAACCCCAGATGAATTCATTTAAGCATCACTGATGTTGGTGGCAATAATAGAGACAGAAGTATCACCTGGATGTTGTGGGCTGTGCACACAAACATACCTGTAATTTTGTTACTTTACAGCCTCCGTCATTTTCCCGTCTACTATATGCCAAACCTTAACTGAATGCCTTAACTAAAATACAACCCTACTGAAAACCTTGCTTTCCACTGAAACTGCCACATCTCCCTCACTTTCTCACAGCATATTTTTATCCTCTAAATTAAGTTTCCATGCTCAGGTCCCACACTATGATTTCCTTCCACTTTCCTGCATTCAGTTAAGTCTCCTCAAGTTAGTCTTGTTTCAGGCTTCAGCTATGTGTTCTCCTACTGCAACACCAGTCTCATTGTACTGGAACACTTGTTCCATTCAGTTGAGGATAAATGGTCTCAATGAGCTTATCTTCTTCTGCTACACGACTATGTGAAGTGTTGGTAGGGCTCTTAGCATTTTCTGCAGATTATTTTAAAATCATTCAGTTTGGACCATCACAACTGTTTTGTCAGATCAGAGGAAAGGGCATTTTGCTGTTAGGAATTCATTCAGATAATTCATGAAGTGAGTCATCACTGTGATTTTGTGCAGCTTGACTTACTCCATGGGTACAATCCTGTATTACAATGTCTCAGGTGGAAAAGCTGGTTTAAGAGGTTCCCAGTGCCTCTATTTCCTGTTTGATTTTCTTCGCCTCACCCAGAGTAATTGACTGTCCTGTCGGTTTTGTTGATACTGCTGTTTGAGATGTCATAATAAAAATCAGATTAGTGAAATCCAGATGAAATAAAAAATCAAGCATAGGAATTATATACAAAAATTAAAATCTTTTTTCATAAACCAACATTCACTCCTGTTAACCTTTTGCTTTGCTCTTCTTTAGATTTCCTCCAACTCATACAGTTTCTTCTGCTTAAAGGACATACCTCGTTAATGCCCAGCTAATTTTTCAGACCAGAGCTGCTTGACTGCTATGTTATGCAGCTAGACAATACCAGTTGTTCATTGGCATCTCTGATTTCCAGTAGAGATGGCTTAAATGCAATACAGCTACAAAATGGACAGATAATTATATAGAATAAAGGCCATAGAGATACTTGCCTAATAGCAATTGAGGAGACTACTATGAAAATATATAGTATCTTACAGATAGATGTAAGAATCACAGAATTGAAGAGGTTGGAAGGGACCTCAAAAGATCATTGGGTCCAACCCCCCAAAGAAGAACTGATATCTGTGCTATTTTGTAGCTTATGTTCTTTTAATTTTATACCTTTTCATGTACTGTTAAAAGGTTAAAAATGGGTTTTATATTCCTTAATATAGTTCTTTGGGTGTTTTCTTTCAGCCACAGATTTCTCAATGCAATTTTTCTTGCTTATTATGTAGAATGTGGGATCTTTGCACTCTGTAGGTCTGGCATTTCGATTCCGTGAAAAAAAAAAAAAAAAAAAAAAAAAAAGTTTCTAAAATAGTTTCACAGAAGATGTTGCAGGAACAATTGGGTCTCTGTTTAAAATGAACTGTTAAAATGATTGCCTAAAAATGACATATTTTCTCTGGTGTTTTTACAGCTTCATTTTGTGATCAACATACATGTATAACAATGGTCAAGTAGTAGCCCAGGAAGGTTTATAGCAGTGCAATTTTCTGTCTGCAAAGCACTCTGAGTGATCACAGTGACAAACTGTGATCATGATAGGCTGAATCTCAATCAAGAGCCCAACCATTCTACAGTTAATGCATTGAAGACTATTCTTCTCACCTGAGGTTAAAAGAATCACAGAGCTCATTGACACTTGAGGTGCACTTTCACCTCCTCCTTGTAGAAGGAGAGATCAGGAAAAGCTTTCTGTTTGTATAGGGCAAATCATACTAACTCTACACTGAAGATGCATTAATCTGGGGAGGCACACATAAAAAACATATGGCCAAATATCTCTCAGATTTGGAAAGAATTAGTTGCTATCCAGTACTTAAAACAGTACTTAAACAGAAGTACAAATCGCATAAATTATATCTATGAGAATAATAGAGCAAAGATTTCAAGTAAACTGTGTAACTGCTAAAATGCCCATCCCAACGAGTAATGAAGGAAATTTATGACTGACCTGGGTCATTAATTCTTGTTGAATATTTAGTGTTTAGATCAGATTAGAATGATCAAGTGTTTATTGTTTTACTGTATCAAAAGTTTAGATATGCCACTACTACTACCCATGTAAAAATGATAAAGTATCCACTACAAAGGCTTTTGGAATTTTGGCAATATACAGTATTGCTGAGTTAGAACATGGCACCAACAAAATATGTTGTTACCGGCAGACATTGTTCAACATAAAATTAAAAATAATAGTGTCTGTTATTTGTTCCATTGATCCATCAATGATTTACAGATATATAAAAAGATAAGCATAGTGTAAAAGTAAATATGAATACCTCAAGAACATAACTACCTTCAGAAAAAAATGAGTATTTATAAAATTAACGTTATTCTATAGAGACTAATTTCAGTAATCTCTTTCTTTAATCAGTGGATATCATTCTGAAGGAGATAACTCAAAATATTCAAACTTAGCAGAACTTTTCAGGTGAGCTTTTTTGGTCTGTTTTTGCCATCAACAATCAGGAAATCATTATCTTTAAACTGAAATATTTTCTATTTCTGTGATAGAAAAATGCAGCAATAACAAAAATGCATATAGCATTTAATAACAAATAACAAATAATGCATACTAGAAAGTAACAAGCACTATTTGAGTGATGAAACTTAACTCAACCATCTAAACTGCTCAGAAACCAATCATCTAATCTACTCAGAGACGTTTATTGAAAGGCTCAATGCTTTTGCACCAAAGGAACTTGAATATTTTTTATTTGAAGAGGTTTCTCAAAAAGTTAAGGAATACAAATGAACATCTAAAACAGGAACTCCTATGTTTTTAAGATCTTAACCTTCACAAATACATGAAGAAAAGAAATAGGTAAGATCAATGTAAACAATTTTCAGTTCTTTTTCTCAACACCATGATTTAATACTGACAAAATAAACTGAAAGAAGGTTCTGTTGAATCTTTTTTGGGATCCCTCATGGAAACAAACAAAAAAAAAAAACAGCAAAAAAGTCTAATAGATGCATTACTCTCATTATGTTAATCACTTTCATAATGCTACAGTAACAGTAGAAACACAAACATAACAATATTTGTACTTTCAGATTCCCGGTCTATTCTGTTTATGAGAAATCCAGCATCTCATTTAAGGCTCAGTAAGACACAGATTCCTTTGACTGTTTCAGTTAAAGGTAGTTTTCTTATCCGTACCCTAAAAGTTCCAGGAATTTAAATTAAAATAATTCTTTCCAATGTCTTGCCTAGTACAACTTCCACCTCTCACAATCACTGGCATTGAATGAATCAAATCAGCAAACCAAACCTCCGTAGGCCAGTGACCTACCTATCATCACAGGATGTGTTTGTTTGTTTGTTTTATAGAATAAATTGATTTATTTACATAATTTTGTAACTATGTAAGTTGCAGCATTATTATTTAAGTCACTGTATCAGAAAATCATAAAACTATAATATTATACAAGAAACTGCTGAGAAAAAATAAACATAGAGCTACTCTAGAAATTCTGTTGACCTCTGTACTGAATTCAACTGCTGTCATTTGATAGATTCAGCAGTGTCATGGGTACCTTGAATTTTGCACCTTTGCTTTCCATGACTTTCAAGTACTACCAATGAAAGATTTTCATTGATTTAACTGGGAATGCACTTACTGCAAGCTATTGCACATTTCCGACTTATTTATGTACTTTAGTTTGAAAAAAGAAAATGTTTTGTTTTGTTTTCAGGAGACAGGCCTCAATACTTTATTTGTTCATAAATTTAGCAGAAGTGATACAATATCTTTAACCTGCCTATATACAGGGAAAAAAAAAAAAAAAAAAAAAAAAAAAAAAAAAAAAAAAGTTACTTTAATGACATTGAATGATATAATTTTGTAATTTATTCAGGTAGTTTGACTATTGATTTGTTATAATCAAAATTCAAAATGATGAGAGAAAAAAAAAGCTACAGTTAACATTAATAACAGAACATATTGATTATGAAATATCCTATTCAAGAACAAAGTACTTATAGTAGCTCACTGTTTTTCAAGTTTGGATAAGAATAACATAAAGTTAAGTATGAGAAGAAAATTGAGTCATAAGGAAATTACTTCTAAATCTTGTGATAAGCTCATTTCTTTGTTTGACAAAAATGATCCCATCTGGTGTACTTCATTGTGCCCATGAGAAGCTGGAAGCTTATCACCTCTCATTTTCATAATGGATTAGGTGTTAAATTAGTATCAAAGAACATGGAGATTTCTCAATTTATACACAGTATTGAAAATTCAGTATTTCATGGGTAATGCTTCTGCTACAAGAGCTCCAATGTCATCACTAACAGATTGAGTGTGGAGCTATCAGTCAGACTAACGTATTTGAATATGTTGGAATATCAGAAATTGTAATTAATGACATTTCAGAACAGAACATATTTAGATACCATTCCGTGTAATACTGAAAGTTGTAAAGATATTATTCTTCCTCCCCTCCCCCCTCTTTTTTTTTTTTTCCTGGGAACAGCAATTTGTGTGCATTTCAAGAGTTAGTTCTCTGGAAAAAAAAAATCTAAAATAAATAGAATATGCTGCTATCCTTGTTGGTCTGAGAGGTTAGTTTTCTTTTGAGGGTGGGATTAAAAATAAAGTAAATATAGATTTATAGTTTAGTGTTAGACCTACACTTTGTGGTTTTCAGAACTGAAAACAGATCTATACCAATAGGTAATGTTATGAAAAATTGTATATATATATATATGTATATAATTTTAAAAAAAATAATTAGCAGGATGAAGGCCATATTTAGCTTCTCCTAGAAATTAGTGGTGTTTTAAAATTTTAAAGCAGTTGATATTGCTTGGCTTGTTTGTTTGTTTGTTTGTTTATTGTTGTTGTTGTTGTTTGTTTGTTTGTTTTTCATGTTGTTCAAATGTTAAATGGTGAAATTATTTGGTAAAATTTTGCCTAGACTTTAAGATTTATTTCCTCCAGCAGCATGTCAAGACTTAATGCCATCCCCAATGTTAACACTACAGCACAGAATGGGAGTTGCTGCATAGTTAGAGTTCCCCTGGTTTGGTTAAAATATTACCTATATGATAGTCATTTTTCTGTATGTCAAGAAACTTATTTATACTGAAGTTTTCGAGTGTATTCTGTTGGTATATATTAATATATTTAGGCCAACTCAACATATTTAGACCAACAACTCAGATGCCAGGGGAACAGAGAAACCTAAATAGATCTAAGAAGATTTAGTGTTAATCAATGAATGAATGGAAATCTGTGAAACTATTAAGAGATTAGATGTTTTCCTCTCTAACAGACAGAAATTTTACCTTCAAATTCTTAAATTCCTCCAGAGAATTTGAAGAATCAGGAAGATTTCAAGATCATTTATTTGAGAAGGACTGGCAACCCTTAGTCTCTTTCCATATCAGTGCCACAGATGGTAAAGCAATTAGAAAAACAAGCAGTGACTACTTACAAAATTGCACGGAATCTTTTTTTTATTAATATTATTATTAGACGTAACTGAAAATTACCATCTCTTTGAGTATAACCTAAATTGTGTAAAATTAGTAAGTAGAGAATATTTCAAAATGAAAACAGGTTCAACAAGACTTTCCCAGACCTTAGCATTCAAATTCTTCCATTGTTACCTCCTCTTGTAATGCAAGAAGTTGAAAATTTGAGAGTTACTTCTACCATTTCCATTCTCAACAATTTTCTGAGTTTGGAAAAATCATAGGTTAATCTGTTCTTCAGTGATTAGTATATAACAAAAATAGATGGCAAATTTGTTCAGAGAGATAATAAAAGCACTGGATACTTGTAAGCAGTTGTACTTGGTCACGGACAAGATGTATCTATTCTATGGAAACACTGTAGGGATATTTGAAAGATATTCCATTGCACTGCCAATTATGCAATTTTTATTCTATGCCAAGTTTTCCAGTTTAATAAAGCATCCCTTTTAATCAAATAAATGCTTCAGTTAAGCATTTTATGTACACAATTTTATGTAGGTCTCTTATTTCAACTTTTCATGATCTCAGAATGAGCTTGAAGGCATTTCAATCAACTGAAAATGTCAGGACTGTGGGATTCCCTCTTCTACAGTATGCAACGTTCAAATGTTTGCTGTTTTTTTTAAGTAGTTCCTGTTTTTCACATTCTTAACATTTTTATTTATTTTCTTCTGTTTTATTTTCCCTCTTAGTTTCTTTGGAAGATATAACTAGAAAATATTTTTTTCTCTTTTCTATATAGTACTATCTTAATATGTCCTAAGGAAGTACTGCTTACAGCTCCAGAGTTAAGAATGATCTAAGTTTTGTATGCAAAGCAAGCACTGAATGATGTTATTTTGTAAAAAAGCTATATTCTTCAGTTATTTTCTGAAAATTTCGGAGTAAGTTTTCATGACTGAATAAAAAAAAAAAAAAAAATCAAACAAACAACAAAAACAAACAAACAAACAAACAAAAAACAAACATACATTAGTTGGGCTAAACGTATTATTTCTCCTTAGTAATCCTCAGATTAATAGTTACAGGGATTTTCTATGTCTCTCACTTAACATTTGTAGGATTCTTTGGCACAGCCTGTACTTAATATCACCTAATGAATGGATTCTTCCTCTTACAATCTCTTTCTTGACTTGCATCTTCCACAGGGGCTGATGAATTGTATTCTACTGCAAAGAATTCCAAACAGCACTGTCTCCTTTCAAAGTTTGACAGCTTTTGGGTGATTATTCTGTGATGTTTATCTGCCCCCTATTGTTTTCAATTTGTTCACAAGAAACTTTCTTGTTGTTGTTATATGATTTCTTTTTTGTTATATGATATTTGTTCATATCCACTGGCTTTTCTCTCTGGAAACGATCAGAATTTTGAAAGAGCACAACACCTTAACTGAATATCTGAGAAAAACAGAAAATAGCAACCTTTATGAAAGGAAGTAACATATGAGTTTCTTTGAGAATTTTATACATCAAAATCTGGTGAAAATTGTGTTAAAAATGTTTCCTTAGTTTTTTTATTTTTGAAGTTATTTTGAAAAGAAAAGAAAAAATCTCTATAGTTTTGTTTGTTTTTCCTAAGGTTGGATTGAATATACTTAGCTTTCTTCTGATAGATCTGTCATTCTTTTTATCACATAACCTAACTCAATAACTAGTTTGTGTGTTTAATTATCCTTATTGTACAAAATCCTTTCTTAATATCTAATGCCTTAATCTTCTTTACTGTGGACGATGATACTTATTTCTTGCCCTACTCAATGGCAGAGAAAGTTGTTTTTATAACAACTTTTTGTTTGATATCAAAGAACTCTTGTTTCTTAAGTCTCCTCTAAACTAAAAAATCAGTTATTTCAACCTTTTCCACCAGTCATATTTCATAGATAACATACCTTCACAGAATCACAGAATTTCTAGGTTGGAAGAGACTTCAAGATCATCGAGTCCAACCTCTGACCTAACACTAACAGTCCTCCACTAAACCATATCACTAAGCTCTACATCTAAACATCTTTTAAAGACCTCCAGGGATGGTGACTCCACCACTTCCCTGGGCAGCCCATTCCAATGCCTAACAACCCTCTCAGTAAAGAAGTTCTTCCTAATATCCAACCTAAAACACCCCTGGTGCAACTTTAGCCCATTCTCCCTCATCCTGTCACTAGGCACGTTGGAGAACAGACCAACCCCCACCTCGCTACAGCCTCCTTTGAGGTAAGTGTAGAGAGCAATACGGTTGCCCCTGAGCCTCCTTTTCTCCAGGCTGAACAAGCCCAACTCCCTCAGTCACTCCTCATAGGACTTGTTCTCCAGACCCCTCACCAGCTTCGTCTCCCTTCTCTAGACTCGCTCGAGCACCTCGATGTCCTTCTTGTAGCGAGGGGCCCAAAACTGAACACAGTACTCAAGGTGCAGCCTCACCGGAGCTGAGTACAGGGGGATGATCACTTCCCTAGCCCTGCTGGCCACACTGCTTCTTATACAAGCCAGGATGCTGTTGGCCTTCTTGGCCACCTGAGCACACTGCTTGCTCATATTCAGCCAACTATTCACCAATACTCCCAGGTCCTTCTCCGCCAGGCAGCTTTCCAACCTTTCCTCTCCCAGCCTGTAGCTCTGCTTGGGGTTATTGCGCCCCAGGTGCAGGACCCGGCACTTGGCCTTGTTGAACTTCATGCAGTTGACCTCAGCCCATTGGTGCAGCCTATCCAGATCCTCCTGCAGAGCCTTCCTAGCCTCGAGCAGATCGACACACGCACCTAACTTGGTGTCATCTGCGAACTTACTGAGAGTGCACTCAATGCCTTCATCCAGATCATCGATAAAGATATTAAAGAGGACTGGCCCCAGCACCGAGCCCTGGGGAATGCCACTAGTGACCGGCCTCCAACTGGACTTGACTCCATTCACCACGACTCTTTGGGCCCGGCTATCCAGCCAGTTTCTAACCCAACGAATCGTGCGCCAGTCCAACCCAAGAGCAGCCAGTTTCTTGAGGAGAATGCTGTGGGAGACGGTGTCAAAAGCCTTGCTGAAGTCAAGGTAGACCACATCCACAGCCTTTCCCTCATCCACCAAGCGCGTCACTCTGTCATAGAAGGAGATCAGGTTCGTCAAGCAGGATCTGCCTTTCATAAACCCATGCTGACTGGGCCTGATCGCCTGCTTGCCCTGCAAGTGCTGCGTGATGACTCTCAAGATAATCTGCTCCATGAGCTTCCCTGGCACTGAGGTCAAACTGACAGGCCTATAGTTCCCCAGGTCTGCCCTCCGGCCCTTCTTGTAGACAGGCGTCACGTTTGCTAGCCACCAGTCAACTGGGACATCCCCTGATAGCCAGGACTGCTGATAAATGATGGATAGTGGCTTGGCCAGCTCCTCTGCCAGTTCTCTCAGTACCCTCGGGTGGATCCCATCTGGCCCCATCGACTTGTGCACATCCAAGTGCCATAGCAGGTCACCAAACATTTCTTTGTGGATAGTGAGGGCCACATCCTGCTCCCCATCCTTTTCCACCAGCTCAGGGTACTGGGTATCCAGAGAACAACCGGTATTGCTGCTAAAGACTGAGGCAAAGAAGGCATTAAGCACCTCTACCTTTTCCTCATCTTTTGTAACAAGGTTTCCCCCCGCATCCAGTAAAGGATGGAGATTCTCCTTAGTCCTCAGTTTTGCATTGATATATTTGTAAAAAGATTTTTTGTTGTCTTTAACAGCAGTAGCCAGGTTGAGCTCCAGATGAGCTTTGGCCTTTCTAATTTTGTCCCTGCACAGCCTCGTAATATCCTTATAGTCCTCCTGAGTGGCCTGCCCTTTTTTCCAAAGATTATAAACCCTCTTTTTTGTCCTAAGCTCAGGCTGCAACTCTCTGTTGAGCCAGGCCGGTCTTCTTCCACACCAGCTCGTCTTTGGGCACGTGGGGACAGACCGCTCCTGCGCCATTAAGATTTCCCTCTTGAAGAGCGCCCAGCCTTCCTGGACTCCTCTGCCCTTCAGAACCGCCTCCCAAGGGACTCTACCAACCAGTGCCCTGAGCAGCTCAAAGTCAGTCCTCCAGTCCTGGTCCCCAGTCCTGGTCCCCAGTCCTGGTCCGTTTCTGCTTGGAGATCACATCCTGAACAAGCTGCTCCAGTACCTTTCCAGGGACAGAGGTGAGACTTATCTGTAGTTTCCTGGATCTTTCTTCCTGCCCTTCTTGAAGACTGGGGTGATATTTTTTATCTTCCAGTCTTATTGTCTTTCTCCTTCTGATTTGAAGACCTAATTGGAGTGTACCCCCAATACCGTTTCTCCCATACCAGCCTCCCCTTTTTTTTTTGTACTGACAAGCTCTCCACCTGTCCATCACCCTCCCCCAGCTGGAGCTGGGTACACTCTAATTGCTCCCTCACATATAGGGCAACCCCACCCCCTTTCTTCCCCAGCCTGTTTCTTCTAAAGAAGACATAGTTCTCCATGACTTTGTTCCAGTCATGTGATTTGTCCCACAACGTCTCAGTGATCACAACGAGATCGTGGCCCTGTGACCGAACGCTGACCTTGAGCTCATCCTGTTTATTTCCCACGCCCCGTGCACTGGTGCACAGGTACTTTAGGGAAGCAGCAGGTACAGTTACCCTGGGGGGATGCAAGAAGAAGATACAGATGGGGGATTGGGAACACTACCTTCTCTGAGGAGCCCTCAGACAATCCTATGGGAGAGCTCAGAAGTTTTTCCTTGTCTTCAACAGTGACAGTAGTGTGAAATGTGTTCTTCTGATTCGTGTCAGTATGGAAAAATGCTAGGGCCACGTGGTTTGATGAATGTGACCTTCTGACCTACAGACCCTTGTATAAGCACAAGTCTAAGAAAAACAGAGTGGTTAATGTATATAGTTCTTGTACCTTGCAAAGGAATGTTTTAGCAATTCATGTCAACAGAGAGCTTGAAGGGAAATGTATTTGTAGGCTTTTCCTTGAAGTCTCTGATACTTGGGGGGAGGGTTCTGAATAGCTGCTAACTATTATGACTATTGCATGGGACACTATGCAAGTCTCTGGTATCTAGCCAGGAGATTAAGGAGATGGGGAAAGCTGAAGATTGACTAAAAGACAAAGCTTGCAGGGAATGCTGCACAAGTCTCTGACATACAGCCAAGCTGGACAAAGGAGAAGGACAAGAGGGAGGAAGACTATGAGCCTCCAGCATGAGAGACCCCCCTAGAGGGACCACCGGAGACTGTTACACAGGCTCCAGTAGGAGGGTTTGGATTCTGCAAACTAATTATAATAATCCTGTGGCTTTTTTTAGAAGTAGTAATGAGTATGTGTTAGCCTAGGAGCATAAAAATCAGCTGCTTGATGTAACTGGTGTGAGTCTGGGTGGAGCAGAGACTCCTGGCACACCCAGCACTGTTTGCTTACCTCTATTCCTTTAACAAATTATAAACTTTGATTTTAGTCCTGTTTTGAAGACTGAGCCATTTATAACAACTGGAGGCTTGTCTGGGACGGCTTTGGTTCCTGAATTCTGGTTTGATATAGGAGAGGCGCCCCACCATTTGGTGGCTCCTGTTCGAGTCGCGTCAGGACTAATGTCATCTTGAACCTGAATAAAGGGTAAGCAAAGATCTTGATTTTTTTTTTTTTTATGAGCTCCCTTGCCAGCTGCAGCACTGTATTTTGCCCATAATTCTGTGCGCGAAGATCCAAACGAAAACAATGGATTTGTAAGTGTTTAAGGAGTATACCGTTTGGTTCGGTGGGATCTGGTTGCCTGTGTGTGTAAGAGCATAACTGAGACGGAGCTTAGTTCCAAAGTGAAGGTGGAGGTCTTCTAACCGTGGTTCCAATCTGCCGTGAGGGACTTAGCCGGTGAAGCGATTCTTATAGAATATAGGAATCCTATAGGAATCAGGATATAGGTGGGTGATAGGTCCTAAACCCCCTGCAAGACACTCTTACTGTGGTAACCAAGGGCTGTAGGAATTGCCATAGCAAAATTCCTAGATGGGTCAGACAGAATTGAAGACCAAGGACCAGAAGAAAGGGAGCAAATTACCAGACATACCACCAGAAAGTCCATTAGGAATAATGATTAGAAACTGGAACGATAGAGGCCCCAGAAAACAAAAGAGTAAATTAAAAATGGTCCAGTATTATATGGTAGAATGGCCAAAAGAACCCTTAAGACCCCATGTATTTTGGCCGATATTTGGGTCCACAGAGGACTGGGTTTGTCAGGCTTTGAACATTAATATTAATAGTAGAATACCTGTGGATCCAGAAGAGAGCAAATATGCTGCAGCTGAAACATGGAATTAGAAATTGGAGAGCTATTGATTAAGAATGTATATGTGCTACATTTGCGATGTACTGTGCCTGTGCTGCGCTTAGACCTCCTGATAACAAAAGCCCCTTGGACCCCGAGAATCAGATCAAAACAACCTCATGGTTCTGACTGTAACCAAGGGGTCTGAGATAACGAGGACTGTTCACAAAGGGACGGGTTATGCATATGTATAGGAGTATTGGGAAACTTCATGTATATGTAACTCTTTACTAGATACAACCAAAGCAAGTTGCCACGTTAGGTGTGCATGACTTTTGTGGGACTACCCCCCCCCCGTGCCACCCAGAACTGAGTAAACATGCCTACTTTACAGTCTTACTGATCACGGAGTCAGCTTTCTGTGAGTCATTTTGTCATCTTTCTGTGAGCCAGGCAGGAGCCATTCTGCTCGGCTGTGGAGCAGACGCCCCTAGGTGCACCCTGAGTGTGTTGCTTGGAGGGGACTCCACTCTCAGCCGTTAACGGCAGGAGCAGACAAAGACCTCCTGAAGCTGCAGACAAATGGTGTGTTTTCAGCTGCTGGAGGGTGTCCTGGTTTCAGTTAGAACAGAATTTTCTTCCTAGTAGCTGGTGGAATGCTGTGTTTTGGCTTAGGATGAGAAGAGTGCTGATAACACCCCAATGTTTTAATTGTTGCAGAGCAGTGCTTATACCAAGCCAAGGACATCTCAGCCTTTTGCTCTGTCCTGCCAACAGTCAGGCTGAGGGTGCAGTAAGAGCTGGGAGGGGACAGACCCAGAGCAGCTGACCCAAACTAGCCAAAGGGGTATTCCATACCATCTGATGTCATGCTAAACAATATATAGGGGTGGCTAGCTGGGGGGAGGGGGCCGGACTGCTCAGGGTTAGGCTGGGCATCAGTCAGCGGGTGGTGAGCAATTGCCTTGTGCATCACTTGTTTGTACACGTTATTAGTAGTAGTACTATTATCACCATTGTATTATTATTATTATTATTATTGTTATTTTCCTGTCTTATTAAACTGTCTTTATCTCAACTCACAGGCTTCACTTTCCATTTCTCTCCCCCGTCCCACAGAGGGAGGGGGAGGGTGAGCGAACAGCTGCGTGGTGTTTAGCTGCCGGCCGGGTTAAACCACAACAAGGGATACTAACTGGAGTGTTAATAATTGTATGTCTTATTCTTAAATGTCCTGGTATTTTGTGTTTAAAGTACTTGTGTAAGTGTAAGGGTTTGAAACAAAGTGTTACAAGTCACTTCATGAAGAACACAGTCGGAGACAACACTTACTTGGGTTAGTTGTTATTCTAAATTATGTGGTATGAATGAGATGCGCTAGAGGCCTCTTCGTGTGATTGCATGACTGTGCAGTGTGAGTGAAACACAGTGTTGCCACAAAACGAGTGTGGAGTTCCAAACCATGGTTTCTTGTTCTCTGTGAGGGGACTGGGCAGAGACGAACGAAGTGCGTGACAGACCAAAAAGAAGTGCTGTTTTATCCAAGGTTTGATTGGTGGTGCCCAAGATATGGGCCTGGCAGTGTATCTCATGAGCCTATTTTTGCTCTTAAATGCTTTGAGTGTGACACAAAAAAAAAAAGGTGGGAGCCTTATCTAAGTAACTAACAGTTGAGAAGTGTTAGTGTATTTGCTGTGGTATTTGGTCAGTTTCCCAAGTACTGGGGGGGGGGGGAAGGGGGCTGACTGAAGCAGAACTGAAGGAGTCATTTCTTTGGTGGTTCGGGCTTGAGCCCTGGGAACTTGGTAAGAAGGGGGAGAGCAAATTTATTTAGGCCTCAATACCTTTTTAAATCCCCATATTGATGGATACACAGGAGTGATTCCTTGTTTTGTATGGGCTTACTAACAACGTGCATGAGAAAAATTGGCATTCGGCTCGAAACTTGGTCCTGTTGAAATGTAAATTTTTGTGGAAAAGGTGGTAACGTTTGTCTAGAAGACAGACGGCTGAGTGCTTCAGCTGTTTTCCTGAAATTCCATGGATTTATGATTGGAACGGGGCTCATTAATAATCTGAAATAGTAAAGTTTGTATGGGGGAAGAAGCATTTAATCCCAGAGAACTGGGACATTAGGGAAGAAGATTAGAAAAAGATAGTAAAAACCTGCAATAAAAAGGTTTTGTGTGGAAATTGAAACAAAGGACAGTAACTAGTAAGGAATAGTAATAAATAAATAAAAGAGAATTGGGAAATCAAGGAAATGAGTAATATCTAAAATAAAGACGTTTTAAAGAAAGCTTCCTTGGGTGCATATTGGCACATTGGAAGGATATTGTTAGAACTGGGGGCACAGAAAGCAAGAGGACTTTCACTAAGTATTGCAATCAATGGTGGCCACTATGTAAACTAAATGGCCACTTTATGGATCAATCGACTATAATGCTATCTTGCAATTAATGTTGTTTTTGAGGAGAGAAGGAAAATAGGATGAAATGTATTATACTGATATGTTGTTCCAGCATTTTAGAGGGAAAAGGAGTGGAATTATGTTGGCCGCTGACTGAGCCTTTAGTGTTGGCAGGAGAAAATTACAAGCTGGAGAAAGATAAAGGAAGGGTTAAAAGAGTTGAAGGTGTTAAAGGTGTGGCATGTAGTATTTAACAGAGCTGTTTGAAGTTGAATGAGCAGGGAAAGAGGATGTAGGAGTGTTAATAGTTCTGCCTCTACAGGAGGCTGTGATCTGAAAATCACCGGTGTGAGCCCTTTGGGGCAGAGGGTTGTCATGGACACAGAAAAGCAACAAACTCTTAAAACAACCTGAGTTTGAGTGAGCTCAGATTGCCAATGGGACTGCTCAGGGAACTGTTGACAATTACGTTCCCCTGACTGACCCCACACGGCGATTATAGTCACCCCGGAAATAATGAACGGTAAATACCAAAATCTGGTTAACTTTGGAATTGAATCTGTTCCAACAAGATCCAAAAGAAACTCCTATGGAATTTTTGGACCAACTCTGAAATGCAATGGAAAATAAAACAAAGCAAACAAACGAAACTGGAGAAAATGGGGGCTAAGTTAGAACAAGGAAAATGGATGCTGCCAGGCAGGTGAGAGATATTGCCAAAAGCTTATGCTAAGCAAATATTGGGACATTGTGCATGCACAAACACATTGGGGTACAAAGGCGTTAAGTGATCATTTACTTAAACAATTTGGTTGCACTGGGATTTTTGAAATAGCAAAGCAAATTGTACAAAGTTTCTTAACTTGTCAGAAGATAACTAAGAAAGTGTTTTGACAAGCAGCCACGGGAGGGAGAAAAAACAGCTTATAGGCCTTTTGGGAAAGTACAAGTTGATTTAACTGAATTGCCTAAGGTAGGGAGGATAAAATATCTATTGGTAATTGTAGATCATTTAACACAATGGGTATAAGCTTATCCTGTAGCATGAGCTATGGTACAAATGGTGGTAAAAATTCTATTAGAACACCTGATACCTAGATAATCCAGTACATTGATTCTGATCAGGCCACACACTTCTAAAATAATAAAATTATGATGTCAATCATTAGGTATTCAGTGGGAATACCATACTCCGTGGCACCCACAAAGCTCAGGGAAAGTAGAAAGACTGAATCAAACAATAAAACAACAATTGGTTAAATCAATGATCGAGACACAAATGCCCTGGATGAGATGCTTACCATTGGCACTTTTAACCATGAGAACTAAACCACACAGTGAGACATGGTGACATCATCAAAACATTTTTGCATGCAAAAATGGTTAAGTGGTACCTCTCATTCAACCATCAAAATATATCACAGCTGCTGCTTTTCACTGTTTCTACTAGGCCAGTAACCTGCCAGAAAAGAAAATTTGCCTGGCTTGACATGATTTGTTCTTGACAAATCCATCTCAGCTGCTTCTCATCATCTTGTTATCCTCTGTGTTTATAAATAGATTGTTTAATGATTTGTTCTATCTTTTTGAGCAACAAAGTTGGCCTGTCTAGTCTAATTTTTTTGATTAAGTTAGTATTAATCAGACATTGAAAATCATGTTGCTAGCATATATTGCCAAAAAAAATAAAATCTACCTGTAGAATCTGCAATTCTATGAATTTCCTGTTCTAGATTGATAGAGAATGGCATATTTCATTAACATAGTTTTTGCAGGAAATTGCTTTCCACACAGGTATAGAGAGAGACTGAAAGGAGAAAAAAAGAAAAGGTGGGGGGTTAGGGGGGGATTGGCCTAAAGCAGTAGGAAGCAGTAGAAAGCCTCCCAGCTGAGGCTTCAGGCTTTGGATAAGGCTCTTAGTATGTGTCTGGCACTTACATGAGTCTGGCACCTGCATCAGTTTGACAGACAGATCAATTTTTGAGCCTGGCTATGCAAACTGAAAAGTCTTTAAAAAGGCTGTGCTGCTACACAAAATGGGAAGCAATGACATGCTGACCATAATTTTATTGATAAATGTAACACTTTGGAAGAGTCGTCACTGTCCTGGTGTTTTCTGTGTCACTAATTACATATTTAATAAGAATAGAGCTCCAATGACTGCTACAGTGGAGTAAGGAAAAATGGAGAACTTGAGGAACTTGCTGCTCTACTAAAACCTGCAGCCAATTAAAAAACCTAGAGATAATTTTGGCTATTCGAAGGGTTTGTCTTGTTTAAGAATGGACAAACAAAAATCTCAATACATAAACCAAGGTAGCCATATGCAATTTATTGTGTTGTCTTTATGAAATTGTAAGGTTGCCATCTGGTGGTTGTTTTAATATCAAAAATGTGGGATTCTTTTTGAACAGCTGTTAATCTATGACTGTGGGGTTTTAATTTAATCTGAAAGATTAAATTTTAATTTAATCTGAAAAAATAAGTACATGATGTTCAAGTACATGATGAAGCTTTTTTTCAAAAATATTGCTAAACATTTGCTAAGTGGGACATGGGGTGATGAAAATGATCAACTTCAGAGTAATGAATATCCTAGCAAAATGAAGGGAATGGAAGTTACTATAATGACTTTATGGATGTTGAGATGTGTTTAAATGCCTATATTAAAATTCATATTCAGGAAAATAAAAACTTTATCTATAAAAGTATTGGCACAAAACTCATTTTATGTTCCACAATCAAAGATGGGGTTTATCTTACTTAACTTTAGCAACTGAAAAATTAAGCTAGCTCTGTTAGAGTTACTTCTGTTGTCAGTGAATAAATACAGACCCCTTTAAATATTAATGCATACTCACCTAATAAAGTCATGCAAGATAAATATGATAACCCTCTGGAAAGGAAGAAAAAAACCCTGGAGTTCTTCATCTCTCTCCCTGGTTGACTGCTTTATGCCCAACCTTTCAACAAGTAAACAAAGATGAAATCCAACCTAATGTCAAGTGTTGGACATTTTCTATGTCCATGGAATCTTGCATTTTGTCTCTCATACATCCAACAAACCAACTGATTTGGAGTTGCTGAGGACAGAGTTCTGAGTTCTCGAGTTCATGAGGCCAGAAGGATGCTATCAGGGTAGGAAACATGTTTGTTGTTTGTTTGTTTTCCCCAGATGCATATAATGTGCTGATATCTATGCATTATATAAGGCATTGTGAGATGTAGCTATCACTTTACTAATTCTGAGGAGCTTTTTATTTAACTTAGGACATTACTTTGGGTTTTTGTTTCTTTTCACATTAGAAGAATAAGTTAGTTATCTTTATGGCAAACAAGCACACTTTTGGTTAGAACCTATAGCTATACATCTTGGCTTCAAAATGGATATAACTTAACAGATGATCAAGGTGTAGAACACCTTTGTTTCACTCTACAATAACTCTTCTCTCCACGCATATGTATATAATCATACAGTCTGTTACAGGACCTTTTTAAATGGCAGAGCAGTATTCAGAAACATGCTACAGTGTTGTCCAGACCTCTCTGAGCAAAAGCAACTGAGATCCTTGACAGATCCTCTTGTACTAAAAAATTGTATTCAATTTGTACTTAACTATTGGAATAGCTTCTTGAAAGATGCTGTAAGAAGGATGAAAGCTTGGTAAGGTCTTGGTCTTTCTTGCTCTAGTGCAGAAAATTAGGTTAGTGTTTGACAGTGATGACTACTGCATAATAAAATTAAACTTTATATTATGATTTTAAAGAAAAGTCATTTTTTTCTGATTAAAAGATAAGGAAACAAAATTCATAAAATATACCACTTTTATAATTTCACTAAATCTACTGATCCCTCTTTGCTACCCTAAACTCTTGGAATAAAGGCACATAATTGTATACCAATGTAACCAACACACATCTTGAATATATGCTAGATTTCTTCAGTCATAAAATTAAGTTTTACATTGTCCTGTGACTAATGTGTTTTATGAAATGTGCTTCATTAGCAGTAACAACTCTGAGGCAGTCTTTGATATGTAGTTTCTTACTAACTGTGGGACCACCCTCAATAAGCAATGAGTGCAAGCAATGTGTGTCCTATAGTCAGGTTTTGGAAACTTGATCAATGATCAAGTTTAGAGAGCCAAACAATATATTTTAATTTGCTGTTACTGTTGCTAATAGAATTATATAAGCATAACCAAGCTAAACGTGGAATTTGCTTTATGGTAAGGTACTTGAAACAATGCAGAACATGTTCTGTTTAGCAGAACATTCTACTTGCATAAATTGAGAATCACTTTTGGAAAGGAGCATCAGGATTAATCTAGATTTAAACCAATAAAGTTTTGCACTTTAAAGAGCATATATATGAAGTGTTAGACAGTTCTAGAATTAGGGTCCTTTATGCTACAGAATCATTATATGAAAGATTGCATTTAGGAAAAAAAAAGTGTTGGCAAAAGTACTGAAATCAATTAGAAAAACAGGACTTCACTGGCAAAGGGTATTTAAAAAGAAAACAACAGGAATAACAACAACAACAAAACATCATGAGATAAAGTTAAGAATCCTAGAAGGAAGGAAAGGATATTTGCTTTTGGGAAGGAATGTCGTATCAATCTTGCTTATTTTACCATGATGACTTCACTGTTGCCTTCAACATTGGATTGCACTGCGCAAATGTTTGTCATTACCAAATACAAAGCGCAATGGAAGAAGATATTCTGTCCCAAATAAACAGAAGAAACTCTGTGGCCCTCTGAAAGTAAACAATGTGGATAATTCATGCTACTGATTCACTGGTTGAATCCTAGACCATTGATAAGCAGAGCAAGATGGAGAAAAAATCACCATGATTTTATGGCCTATTGATCACATTTCTTTTTCCTGGAAATGCCCTTATTCAGAGCATTACATTTTTCTTATAGTAAGCAAACTACATCATTTAATAACAGGAAAATTATTTTCTTCATAGGACTGTTTTAATTATCCTATGTGAACCAGCTTCATTTTTTTTAATGTTTCCTCTACATTTTTCACTCCACCCTCTCAGTATGAATAGGAAGTAAAAATTATTAGCGTTCTTCCTCTGTGAATAGGAAATTACCAGAGAAGGATTGTACCTTACCTAAGATCTCAATGAAAATTTGTTGTAGGAGCTTATTGTTAAACTTAGCTTCCAAAAACTTTGTTAACGAACTCATTTTAGAAATGTGACTTAAATATTTTGAAATTATTTCTTTTGGCAATATTTTTTCTTTATAGTTTTATTATAAATCCAGTTTAAAACTATGTGATATTCTTGGACTAGTGGTTGGATTAGTAGTGTAAATGAAAACATTTTTTTAAAGTAAAAAAAAGTCCACTTTTTCTGGGAAACACTATGGAAAAAGACCTTTTCAGTAATTTCTGTAAGTGCTAAAACAGTCCTCAAGAGTAATTTTTGACTTGTAGGAATTATTTCCTACAATACCTCCATTATTCAGTTGCTGATAAACTCTGTTACTAGAAAATAATGCCAGATTTCTGAAGTTACTCCAAAATACTCCAAATATTCCATAATGGAAATACTGAATTTTATGTTGATTGGGAAAAAAAAAAAAAGAAGGAACACTTGCAGGCTGCAAGTAACATACTATGCTTTATATGGAAGATTTAGGTATCTTAAAACTAGGATCTACAGATAAATAGTTGCATTTAAATATAAATAGTACATATGATAGCCACAATCTTTGACATCACATTAAGTATTAACGATCACCTATTTTTAACGTGAGATATGTTTACATACACAAACTTGTATATATTTATATTACGTTATATATTCTACAATATCCTTATATCTCTCCACAACATATATGAATTTACATTATCCATTTAAATATTTATAATTTTCTGTCTTTTCCCATAGTCTTATTGTTTACTTTGCACTGCATCCCTCTCTTGTTTTTGCAAAACAGAACAAATTAAAATTATGCACAAACATACCATACCTCCCTTTTCATAAATCTGCATCAGCTCAAACCAGAATTGTTTACATAGGAACAAAGTGCAATATAGTAAAAGATTACAGAAATGAATTGTGTACAAATAAAGCACAAATAAACTAAGTGCTATCTGAAAGTATAATGAACTGTTGATTAATAATGCATTAGAAGTTAACACTGAAATCAAATTAGTCATCTCAGGAAGTTTGTATGCTTTTTTTTTTCTTGTCACTGATGGTGTGGTAATAGTTTTTAAAGCAAGTGTGCTTCTATGATGAGTTAATTTAGCATTCAGTATAATAGCACCAATAATAATGAGCTCATTTGGCTTCCATTATATAAGCATTAGATAATGGATACCTATATTAAAGTGTTACTGTTATGGTGGTGTTTTTTTTCTTCATTTGGTATACAGTGCTAAATCTTTAAAGTAAAGCTTTTATGCAAATTGTTGATGTTTTTATCTTTGAGTCATGACTAATTTTATGGACTCTGGAATGCCATTATTGTCAAAGTTGCTTTTGATATGAGACTCTCAGTAATTTGACTTGCCAAGAATTTTATTATCATTAGTTCTATCCCTGCTTTTTGCTTTAATCTTTTCTCCCTTCATCAGGTTTTTACATACTGCTACTTGTAGCAATTTCCAACAAAAACATAGTGATATGCTTGTGGAAATGCTCGCTAATGTTAGTACCATTCAGTGAATGACCAATTTGGATTGCTGGGTACTAGAAGCCCCCTGACAATTGTTGGTGATATACTTCTGTGTTTTCAGTGGGGAGGATATTTATATTATAGATTAAGAGATTTAAGTAGCAGGATGGGACAAGCTGGAGCTTTATTTTATTTAATGCTTATCATAATCTAAAATCCTTCAAAGTGGATGTTGTGGAGAAGTTTATTCATAGCCATTTATCCATGAATACATTTTAAGACATCAAAATATATACAAAATATTATCAGATGACTTTTTTTTCCCTTGTTGTATGCAAGTGTGATAGAAAAAAAAAAAAAGGTACAGTTTTAACTGACTCAGTTTCCTGTATGAATTTGCATTTATTCTTTTTATCCACACTGTTTGATAGGTAGTTAGCCCTATGATAAGGTAAAATAGACACTACTTTCTAACCTGTATCTGTCTACGTGTCCTGGTCCCAGAGACTGAGTCTGTCTTTGTCTCTACTCACAACCATACTCAAACCATTTGTTTACACCATCAGCGCACCGTGAAGGTTTAGGATTTATGGCAGGTTTGTGCCTGAGATTAGATATCACGTATAAGACTGTCTCACTAAAATGAGAACAGAGGTATTTCCCCATAAGCAGGAGACTGGGTAGATAAAACACTGAAAAGGTAAAGGGCCCATATCTGTATCGGTGTTGTTTGGTAAATCCAATAATCTCTGCCTTTTGATTTACAATTTAAGAGACAGAAGAAGAGAAATAATTGTGACGATTATATTAACTCAGCTAGGGGGCTACATTATTTAGACAGTAGAGGCTATTGTTAATTTTATTCTAAAGAGAAAAAAATAGTTGTATTAATAAGACAGAGAACTGAGAGTAAAAGGATTTCTGAGAGAGAGAGAAAGAGGGAGAGAGAGAGAGCAATAAAGCCTGTGCTATCTCAGGCAGGGAGACCTGATTAAAGCATCCTCACAACCTGTCAGAGGAGTTGGAAATCCTGAGAACCCAAAATCTTTTAACACTGGGAGTCCAGCAGTGTGTCTACCTGATATTCTCCAAGATTCTTACCCTCTCAGAAATGTGAAGAATATTTCAGTTCAGCCAAGTCAGGCTTTCCAGTGAAACAATATTTTGAGATATTTTTGATGGTTCTATATCAAATAAAATAAAATGAGATATACAAATATAGACATATTACACATGAATCAGAATAAAATTGTAAAATAGAATTTCAGGCTTGGTAGTTAACCTGGCCTGACTGCCCCATTTCTCACTATTGTGCCTTATACAGTGGTTCTGGGAAGCTTTCTTTGGTTTTATTTTTCAGACAAATATGTGTAAGTAAAAAACAAAACAAAAAATCACACAGAATTTCTAGGTTGGAAGAGACCTCAAGATCATCAGGTCCAACCTCTGACCTAAAAAAAGCATGTGCATAGGGCTTGTCATTAAGAGTGTTGTTTACTGTTAATCTTCTGCAGATTTTTTTAATTTAATAAATAAAGGTGGAACTAACATAAGTAACTAAAGATATTAACATTTAAATTGGGCTATAAAAATTATATATATATATTTTTAATGAGCCCTGTCTCATTGAATGACAAAGGTGATGGACATTTGAAGTTCTCATCTAGTCCAACTCTGTCCAAAGCCAGTAAATATTTATTCTCTGACAAATAATTATCTAACTTGTGAAGATGTCATGAATTAGGATCCTTTTATGCTTATTTCTATACTGGCTTTTTTATATATATGCATATGCCTATACGTGTATCTTTAAATAGTAACAAACCATAGAATTAAAACAAGAACTCACTTCCAACCTGTATTATTTATTTTTTTTTAAGTCATATTTATTTGATATATATCTTTACACGCCACTTTGAATCAATAGAATTCTCTGTTAGGATATAAGAACATAAGAAAAGCAGTCATGAAGGCCCTGCAAGCTCTTTCTTCTGTTCTAAAGCTAAAGCAAAGGCCTCAGGAAAATGGTGGGAAAGTAGAAATCATACTTTTGTGGAGTACTGTCTCCAGTTGTTTGAAGCTCACAGAGTTCCTGAGCTGGGAGTAATTTCTATGTATTTATGACCCTCAGAAACATCCTCTTCAGTGAATGTGCCCGGTCTCCCCTTAAACAGATGTAAACCTTTCACATACATGTCATCTGAGTGACAAGGAGATCTAAAGCTTTGTGTTGTTAACACAACAAATATGCATTGTGTTGAAATCATCTGTCTTTAAAAGAGTTACTACCTAATGAAAAGAAACTACAAGGTACTCAAAATGTGTAACTAAAGCAATCAGTTGAGGTATTGGCAAAGCTGGTTCTACAGCTACAATTGTGCAATCTGAAGTCTACAATTGTGCAAGTTTTTAAAAGATTGTTTACATTTAATGCTTTCACATTCATACAATATCTATTTACATTAGATTTTTATGCCAGATATGGATAAGCTTTCTTAATATTATGCGTTGTTAAACTCTAGACAAAAAAAGAAAAAAGAATCTTGTTTTCTTTATGAAAATTGCTTATATCAAACTCACATATAGCTTTAAAGTTTCATTAAAATTATTGTATATGAAATTAATAATCTATTTTGAATAAGATTCTAGACATCTTCAACGTTACAAATATAATCATCTCCTAATGCATATGACCCGATTATGAAGTCTAACTATAGCTGATTTGAAATTGCCAATGACATAAATAAACACAATATAACAGCATTGATTATTATTTATTTTTTTTAAGAATATAATCTGCACTTTAGCCAGTGGATGAAAAAGGATAAATTAATTTATCTTTTGCCTTCAACTAGCCTTTAAAATAAATCTTTACCATATAAGCATTATAAATCTGGACACTTGACAGCTTCTGCTTTAAAGAGACACAGAATTTAAGTAAAAATTTAAGTAAATATGGAAATTTAAGTAAATATAGAAAGACACAGAATTTAAGCAAATATGGAAATTTAAAGGTCTACTCTTTTATTCTTTCTAGATGATTAGATTAACCAATAACATAATAAGATTATTTTCTAATAATACTTTTCCCTTGAGAGGTAAAAGACAGGTATATGATTAACAGGTTGGTCAATCTTAGGGAATCTTTAAGGAAGCAAACTGGGAGGAAAAAAAAAAAAAATCACTTACTGATTCCAGAAAATGATGAGAGCTAGGTGGGAATGGTTTCCTGATAATTAACATCAAACTGCTGAATTTAAGACAAAGATGGGCCCAGGACTTCTGTTCTTGAAAATATAATCTAAGCTTTAGCAAGTAGATAAAAGAGAATAAAAGAAGATTAAAACAGAAAGCAACCCTATGAATAAAGGGTCTTTGGACTACTAGACCTAAAATTCTGGTTTTGTTTTTGTTTTGTTTTTGTTTTGTTTTTGTTTTGTTTTTGTTTTGTTTTTGTTTTGTTTTTGTTTTGTTTTTGTTTTGTTTTTGTTTTGTTTTTGTTTTGTTTTTGTTTTGTTTTTGTTTTGTTTTTGTTTTGTTTTTGTTTTGTTTTTGTTTTGTTTTTGTTTTGTTTTTGTTTTGTTTTTGTTTTGTTTTTGTTTTGTTTTTGTTTTGTTTTTGTTTTGTTTTTGTTTTGTTTTTGTTTTGTTTTTGTTTTGTTTTTGTTTTGTTTTTGTTTTGTTTTTGTTTTGTTTTTGTTTTGTTTTTGTTTTGTTTTTGTTTTGTTTTTGTTTTGTTTTTGTTTTGTTTTTGTTTTGTTTTTGTTTTGTTTTTGTTTTGTTTTTGTTTTGTTTTTGTTTTGTTTTTGTTTTTTAATCAAAGTCAACAGAAGAGGTCAAAATTAGCAAAACTGATCTTCAAAAGATGGAGATGGAGGACACTGGAGGACATCTATGGTCAAATCTATGAAAATCTATCTTGTTTTCAGGACTTTGATTTTGCTTCATTTTATTGTTATTTTCACCTTTTTTTGAATGTGTATTTTGAAATGTAAAAGATCTATTTGACCACTTCCTCCTTATTTGAACATGAAAACAATTTTCAGTTCTTGCGAAACTTCATAAGATAGTCTTCCTGATTAGCCTACAGCATAATAAAACTGAACTGTTGGCAGTGCAGTTTGATGTAATTTTATTCTAGGGTTGTTCTTTAATTGATTTTTAAAGGAGGACTTCACCAATTTGGTCTGAAAGAACCTTGCTGTAACTAATTTCTTCAAGCTGCATTTTGACTTAATCTTGTGGCTTTAGAGAAAAGTCAGTATTCAACTGTGTAAAGAAGAGAATGGCTCATCAGTGCTCCCCAACGACAGCTTCTTGCAGCCTTATGAGTAAGGCAAACTAGGGAATGGAATATATCTAGATCACATCTGATGAAATAAATATTTCATCTGAGTTCTGCACAGGGAGAATTTCTATAGGTTTATACTCATTTCAAGACAAGACAGTAACTCTGAGGGGAAAAAAAAAAAAAAGCTGAAGCTCCTCAACTTTTTTTTTTTTGTCTGGAATGACAGCACAGAGAAATAAGAAAGAGGAGAGCTAAAGATAACCAAAATCTCTGTATCTCAGTGCCCCTGTGCCTGCTCAGCTCCACTAGAGCACCATAGGAACAGTTTGGCTCCCTGTGACAGACAGTGAACTGAAGTAACATCTCAGTAAACACATACATAGCTCTGAGAAGGTGTACTGTGCAGTACTGTACAGGTGCAGTTTCTCTCCACAGGTCAGTGAAGCCTTTTACCTTCACCTGTGCATATTTCAAAGACTGATTGTGACACCTAGACATCTAGCCTGTCTGAGAGAGAACAGGATTACACCCTTTTTACATAGAAGGAAAGGGGAAAATTTGAAATCTGAAAAAATCTGAAATAGTCTCCTTGTGAAATCCTTGTTGACTTCAGTGCTCTTGAAATCATAGAAACAGTTGATGTACAATTAAAGGAATATGTGTTTAGCTGAAATATCTTAGAGACTACTTGATCCATAGGAATGTTAAAACTGTCTCCTCCAGTTTGATAAATAATGTTGGATTTTTCCAACGCTAGTGTTACAATGATTGAGACTGATTTAGCATTAATATTAAATCCCAAATTATTACGGATTTTTTTTTTATTTAACTGCAAAAAGAATGCTTTGAAGTTATATAAAAACACAGACTTAACTCCAGAAATCGTCTTCCTCCCTCTCTGCTAGCTTGAACATTTCTAAGTCATCTAAGGTTAGTGTTTGGATCCCAATGGATGTTTAAAAATATTCTGTTATTTTATGTTGAAAACATTGTTAAATGTTTCCTTCAAACTATGTTAAAATTTCTAGTTCAGCTCAAATAAAATTAAACTATTCAGGTGATTTTTTTTATTGTTTGTTTTAAGTAACTTACCCTCTAATGCCAATGAAAAAATGTTCTCAGATCATATATCAGCATCTCTGATTAAAGCTCAAATTCTAAAGTGAATTCATAAATATCATTGATTTCAGAAATCACTGGATGAAATCCTTTGCCTAACTCTTATGTACATATTATACTAGCTAATCAAGAAGCTACTAGGTAAACCTTCGTAGTTGTTTTGCTTTTCTTGTCTGGCTTAAAACAAAGCAATGAATTTTCATGCCTTAATTAAAATTTCAAATACTTTAAATTCTTGTGATTGGAATCTTATGAAACTCATTCTGTCCAGCTCGATGGAGTGCCTTCTTTCCTATAGTTTTGGGAATTTTTCTTTCTCTAAAGTTTGTCCTGTATCCTTGTTCTCCCACATAGAAATTAGGTCCTTTACTTTACATGTGAGAAACAAGGAGGCAAAGCATTTTCCTCAACCACTCTACTACTTCAGTGCTGCTTTTGGTAGATGTTTCCAGGGGAAATTTTATGAGTTTCCCCAAAGAGCAGAAAATCAGCTATCTAGAGAGTATATATTCTCACAGAGAAAATATAGAAAAGAATGAAACCTGTGAATGAATTGAGAAAGAGATAAAAATGATGAACTATCTAGAATAAAAAAATAAAAAAAAAAATAAAAAAAAGAGGGAGAGAGAGAAATGAAGTGATAAAAAGAAAAGGAAAATTATAAAAAAGGAAAAAAATCAGAGAGGGTGAAATAACTAGGGCCAAAACAGGAAGGTAGGAGGACTTACCTTAAGTTTATTTGTAAAGATAAACAAGTAGAAATAACAGTACAGAAGGAAGAAAGTCATATGAGGGAATGAAAATTAAACTAGCTTAAGTGGAAAGAAAACTTTGTCAAGTTGAACAAACAATGTAAGAAGTAGGGGAAATACATAGATGAAAAGATATTTTGAAGAGAAAGAGGGAGAGAAAGAGAGAATGAAACAGAAAGAAAGAGAAAAGTAAAATATTTGTTGTACTTTCAGTAATATTTTACTATTACAAAGCAAATTAAACATTGCAATTACTAAACATTGCAATTACTGCATGAGAGCATTCATTGAGAATAAAATATTGAAAAATACGAGAAAAGATTGATGAAGAAGAACAAAGTGAAGAAGAGGAAAAAGATATTAAAAACTCAGTCATCGTGTAAATATAAGTTTCTGTAAATTTAGTTAAAAAATAAAAATCTCAAGGTGTGGTAACTTCTTTGGGATTTAGGAAACAGAAAATTACTTTCAGGAAGTTCTAAACTACTCTTCTCCTGAATCTTTAAGTCTCATAATTTGGTAACTCAATATATCAGTAAAATTTTATGAGCTATTGCAATAACTGCTTGAAACTCAGACAGAAATGAGAAATGATCGCCCTATATCCCACAGCTTTGGAACCTCAGGGCATCCAGATCAGCCTCTACCTACTGACAACTTCATGTTAATTCATGCTGTGTTTGTTATTTTGTTAATGCCAAGAAAATTATCTGGACAGAAAAATGCCTGTCTCATTTTTTTTAGAATAGAAAAATCTGTAGTAATTGGTTTTTCTTCCTCAATATCTTGTACCTGGCATAAAGTCCACATCACTGAATGACTTTTTATCCCTAAACAGACAAATGTGAATAGCTATGGTAACACAATCCTGCTGGGAGGATATAAAACCTGGGGTGAGATCTTAAACAGTTACACCTTTATTATGTCTTTTTTTCTTTGAAATTTAGTCGCAATCCTATCTCTGGATTATATTATTTTTTTCTTATTTTTCTTTGCCTACTCCTCTGTTTTTCCCCTTCAGTTAGAGACTCATTCAAGTGATACATACAGGGCACATGTGACTGTTGAACTAACACATATCTGATGTCTAATGACTCTTGCAACATTTAGCACAATGCCAGAACAGTCCTGTAACTCCATCACAGTCTTCTGATCTGGCAACTGCATCATCCACACTGTTTAGGGTATATGTATCTGACACATTGCTGAGCCCTGAAAACATTGCACTCACAGAACTCCTAACACATTTTTCAGTTCCATCAACCAGATTGCAATTGCTGGTGATTAGTTTAGAGCTTCTCTGTGAAGAGATGTAAATATATAAAAAAGAAAAAAAATGGTGTTATAGTATGATTGTATATGAGTCATATGACTATTTATATGATAGCTACATGACTAACTTGCAGGTATCTCTCTCTTCTGGTCAGAAGTATGCCTATTACTTGATGAGGTATTCCAGTATTTTGGCATACTTGACATTCATTTTATAATGCAATATTGCAATTTTCCAGTGCTCCTATGAGAAATCATGTCCTTGGCCCTCAAACAAATGCTCTTTACCATTGCTGTAATATGAAAGAATCAGAGGAAGTGGGGGAAAAAAATAACATATGCACAAGTACATATTTGCATATGGATATTTATTTATTTATTTATATGTTTGTTTTTAAGTACCATTTTTAGAAATACTTCCTAATCTGGAAGTCTTAAAGAGAATAGTTGCAGATAAGCTGTTTCAAAGGTGCTAGGAATATCTAGTGTTTTCATAGGGGTGATGTTAGTCTTGTGTTTTATTGTTATGGGCAGGAAGAACTTGTTGGGAGACTGGGATTCTGCCAAAACGGAAACTCCAGTAATTAATATCAAACTGAAAGTTTAGGCTCAGATAGTGAGATTGGGACCAAAGTGTATGCTGGGTTTATGTAGAAGCTTAAAAGCACATTAATTCAGTTTGTAGTTCCAAGAAATAGAAATGTGGCCAGTCACAAAAGGGTTAATGACTTTCTGTACTTTAATGTTTGCTGCAGTAGATGGTAACCTTCCACATATGAAGCTGCAGCAGCAGCAGCTTTGAAGTCACAGCACAGCATCAGGGTTTCCTAGGATCAAACAGCATAGTGAATCATGCAGTAGTGGTGGGAGTTCAAGTTATCACAGCGGTGGTTCAAGTAATACCGACAGTAGTGACAGCTGTAGTGAGAAACTGTTCCGAACCTTTCCATCCTTCCCCACATTCGGTTTCTCTCTCCCCACCACCACCCCTAAAAAAATATATAAAAAATATCGAACCAAACTACTTCCAACTGTGTGGGTTTGTGTATTGTGTAGTTTGAAGAGCCTCTTGAACAAACACCCTTGTGTGCTAATTGCAAAGTAGTATTTTTAACATATGCTGAGTCTAGCATTGCAGTTTACATTAAGGTAATCTATGAAATGCTAGTCTGTCAGCAAAGGGAATTTTTCTGACCTACAATATTATAACTCTTCTTCAAGTAAATATGAACTTGGAAGACAAAGTTTCTTAAATATGATCTACCTCTCACCAAAGCCTGCGCTCAGTAAAATAAATCTGAATCTTATTGACTTTAAAGTATGCTGAACAAACTATTTCCCTGTTACTTGCAGGAATATTCAGAACAAGTGAAAGTAAAAAGCAACTGAATTTGCTGACAGATGTCAGTTCAGTGCAGTCTTTTAGCATATAGGTGGCTGTGGATCAGTGGAAGGAAAGTCCTACCTTTCCCATCTGCCCTCTCCCTGGTCACTGTGGAAATTCCAGGTTTTATCCATTGTTTTCACAATAACATTTTAATATATCTATTTTGGGTTTGCCTTTTTTGTCTTCACTACCTTTCACAGTGTAAAGTGTGTAGTATAGTCTTTCTCTAAAATACACGGATTTTGTGGTTAACATGTCACTGAATCAGATGAAGTTGCACTGTAAGTATGATAAATGAGTGCTTTTCTATTGTTTCTCTCTTTAGAGCAATAAATGCTATGAAACTATGTTCTTTAAATAGCGAGGGAAGTCAGGGCTTGGTACTGTAGCCAGTATATCAAATTCAGATACCTAACAAAAGAAATCAATCACAATCCCATTTCCTAAGGTGAATCAGAATCATTTTCAATTGAACTTCCAGAATTTACAGCTGTTTTGAGAGGATCTGGTTTATATGCATTAATAGCAAAGCTTATTTTGGAAAGACAGGAAGATGCTGATAAAGTGGTATTATCAATCCAATTAGCAATCGGTTTGAGCATTCCCTGTTGCTGCACAATACGTGTGACAAGAAGAGTCCTGGACAATATACTACAGTGATTTCACAACAGAAGACAGGGTTGCAGGCCTAGCTTTCTATTCTGCTGTGACACAAGCCAGCTTTGTGTTTCTCTTTTTCTTTTCCTTTCCTCCCTCTTTTTGTTTTTACAAAAGCTGTTAGCCCTTTTTTCAAATCCTGCAGTGCCATGATAGCTTCAGTGAGCTATCAAAAGCTTCTTCTATCTGTTATAGCAGATGCCTAGAGCTATAGTGTGAAATCAAAGAAAATAAACTCTGTTGACATGATTGGTAGTATATACTGTGTACTTCATAGTAGGTTTCAAACAGTTGTCTTTGTAAAGCTCTGAAAGACAGGCATTTTATTTTTTTTATTCTACACATAAAAAAAAAATCATATAAAAAAAAAAACTAGCTGAAAATATGTAAATGAATATGACAGTGCAAATGAATATGACAGGCAAAGCAAATTTTCAAATGGTGTAACGTCATAACTTCCTAGCATAATTATGGCAGATTTTATTAGGTGAGAATCTGTTCCCTAACCATTTTACTAAAGTACATAGTATTGATTTCTTCATTGTAGGTATCTGAATTTGATGTACTGTTTATTGTACCATACACTGAATCCCTCTACTGTTTAAAAATCTTAGATTCACTATACTTACTGGCTGTTCTAAAGGGAGAAATGAATGCAAAGAACACATTCATCACAGTTATGAGATAACCTAGTGTGATTAGTGACATGCTAACTACAAAATTTTTGATTGCTTTGCAGGAGCAAATCAAAAGTGATTTTATTTTTATTTTTATTTTTTAATCTCATTTGGTCAATAAATAAGAAACTCTGCAGGAATAGAAATTTCTTGAGAAGGTCATTTCACGTTCATCTGAACTGCTATAAAAAGAGCCTATGAATTGCTAAGAGAAGAACTCAGATAAAGCAGGTCATGAATAAAATCTCTTTAATTGAGATCAGCTTTTGTAAAACCATAAAATTCAGTCTCATTTGGTCTAGAAATAGGAAACTGGAAGGAAAAAAAATTCCTTGAGAACACAGTTTCACAGTCACCTTTTCCTGGTTTCAGTTAGGACAGAGTTAATTTTCTTCTTAGTAGCTGGTAGAATGCTATGTTTTGACTTAGGATGAGAAGAGTGCTGATAACACCCCGATGTTTTAATTGTTGCAGAGCAGTGCTTACACCAAGCCAAGGATGTCTCAGCTTCTCACTCTGTCCTGCCAACGGGCAGGCTGGGGGTGCAGCAAGAGCTGGGAGGGGACAGACCCAGGACAGGTGACCCAAACTAGCCAGAGGGGTATTCCATACCATCTGAATATTCCATTCCAAAGGGGTATTCCATACCATAGGGGTGGCTAGCCGGGGGAGCGGGGGGCCGCACTGCTCGGGGTTAGGCTGGGCATCGGTCAGCAGGTGGTGAGCAATTGCATTGTGCATCACTTGTTTGTACACATTATTAGTAGTAGTACTATTATCATCATTGTTGTTGTTATTATTATTATTATTGTTATTATTATTTTCCTGTCTTAATAAACTGTCTTTAACTCAACTCACAGGCTTTACTTTCCCGTTTCTCTCCCCTATCCCAGAGAGGGAGGGGGTAAGGTGAGCGAACAGCTGTGTGGTGTTTAGCTGCCAGCTGGGTTAAACCACTACATTGTGGTTTGTACTGCTATGAGACTAACTCACATAAAGCAGATTCTGAACAAACTATTTTAAATAGAAAGTATGTTTTGTAAAATCAGAAAACTAGTTGGAAGATTTCATTTTCCCTCAAACCTGTTTCCATTTTAAAAGGAAAGATTTAGAAATTTTATCCGAAACAAGTTTTCATTGTAAACAGTATCAAAACATTTAGGTTCCAGCCTCAGTGGTCCTGGTGTGCTATTGTATGTTTTTGTTTGTTTTATTTGTTTGTGTTTTGTTTGGATTTTGGCATAGTCAGATCAAGACACAGGTCACTCTAAAATTGAAAATGTGCTAAATTGTTCTTTATTTAATGAGAAGCACTATCTGGAGCTAAGAGAAGCTAGGACTCCCATGTCCTAGGTCATTTCCAACAAAAAGCATACCCTATTTTAGTGAAGTTGTAGCATAGACAACTCAAAGCTTCTAAATAGTGTAAGTAAAATTGAATTTTGTTGCCCCAAGGCTAATGACAAAATTAGTTCTGTGTTGTGGCAGAGCCAGAAGTATTCCTCCATGTGCTATTTCCCTTCCTGGCTCAAAAAAAAACCAAACATGTTCTTAATACCAGTTATGGGTGGTTGCACCCTGGTTTCCAACATACAGTTACTTGTCCTCTGGCTCTGTCTCCTATCATTATTGAGTATGCCTTTCATAAAAACTGTTGCTATTGTTAAAAAAATAAAATAATAATAATAATAATAATAAATATAGTTATCTACTGCTACAACCATCCTTCTCAGGGAGAACTGCATCTGCTCTTCTTCCCTACAGCAACCTGGGCTAAAATGCTGGTTCTGGTCTCCATGGAGCAGAGTCATGAACACAGGCTGTAGAGCCATAGATTACTGAAGGTGGATATTTTACTTGTATTTAGTGGACAGCTTCCTTTTTATCTAAATTAACCTATCCCAACTTCTAGCACTTGACTGCAGCAACAATATACACAAATATTTTTGAATTACTTTTCCTTCATTTTTCAACTTTATGTTTTAAAGCTGAGAAATCACGCATTGAGCTATCCCCTAAAATTTTTTGTTAAAAATTGCACAAAAATGCATTTTTTTTTCCCTAGCAGTTCACACACACACAAGAAAAATAATTTATTCTTCACATCAGTTAAAAAAAAAAAAAAAAAAAAACAGTTTTCTTGTTGTTGTTTTTTCTTTTTTTTTTTTTTTTAGAAGCAGGGACACACACAGTACAGTAGCTTGTGTGCCAGTTGTGTTGGTGGGACTGTATTTTTCCCCCTGAGGGAAAAAAGTGGAAAGAGATTAAAAAGTATTTTGTTCTGATAATGTTCTCTGTGTGTGCATGCATGCTGTAAATTTCTACCACATTTTTTTTCCAGATGTTGACTTTGTGTTCAGAAAATCTGCCTCTTTTCATTGTGGTATTCAAATAACTTAATGTACTGTAATTCACTAACTTAATGTTCAGAAAAAAATGGAACTCACTTTTGAACCTTGACTTCAAAAGCTTTTCCATGCAGTAAAAGAAGTAATGTAGGTGTCAGTGTCAATACTGAAGAAAAGCAACTACATTAATATAAAAAGTAAAAGTGATACAGCCGTAATTCTCTAACCACTCAGAAGCCACTTCAAGCCTAGATTTGAATACTGTATGGCAGAAATTTTAGGAAGTATTAATAAACGTCTAAAGGAAAAGCTGATTTCTCCAGTGCATTTTTTTTTTACACTGTATTTTGTGTTCATTATATCTTGAGAAACAAAGTTAGCTTTTCAACAGTTCAAAAAGTTAGATATATTTTAGAATATATATATATATAAATATATAATTTAGAATGTACTTATATGTACAGTGATAGTATTCAATAGAAGCTTGTACTGCTATCACCAGACACCTTAAAAATAACTCACTATATAATCACTAAATAAAACTTCAATTCTTTTGCATTGTTCCCTGCTCTCTCTAGGAAGCTCTGGTGTTTATAAAGCTTTCCTACTTTATTCTACTTTTAATAACCAATATGATAGTTTTGAAACTCCATGTAGAAAAATAATGCATTCCTTTACTG
The DNA here is from genome assembly GCF_964211825.1 of Aythya ferina. Lineage (NCBI taxonomy): Eukaryota > Metazoa > Chordata > Aves > Anseriformes > Anatidae > Aythya > Aythya ferina. The sequence goes on along the minus strand of NC_140301.1, from coordinate 22,937,710 downwards.
TTTGAAATTTAATAAGTATAACAGTACTATTTCTTGGAAGACAAAACATAATTTGCTTCTACTACTAGCATAAATATTTCATAAATTGTAATTTTTCTACTTCCTTTTGCTGCCCGGCTTTCCTGAGAGAGGAGATGAACTATCAAACATTGACAAGAAAATCACATAGGTTTGTACTAAGTACGGGTATGGGAATAATACAAACAAAATTTAAACATCAACTTAAAGAAAATAACATAGCTTTTTCTCAGACTCTTTCCCATATTGCAGGTGTGTTTTTAATAGAGTTTCAGTTCCAATGAGCTAGTAATAATGTCCACTGCACTAAATAATTAATTCTCAGTTGGATGAATGTTCTTGTTCATATAAGAATATTCCGTAATTCCTTGCCTCCTTAGTTTACTGCTTTATATACATTAACTTGTCTAATGTTCAAATTATGCTTCCCTTTTGAAATGAATTTCCAGATACAATAACATCTAGAGGGATAAAAACTCAGGCAGGATATCATTTTAGCATGATGCACTTCACTGTAGTGCAAATGGAAGTTGATCAGGTCATAACACCTGCATAACACCTTCCACACCTCAAGATGTATGTCAACTTTGCCTTTTTCTTACTGTTTCCAAATGCCTATCAAAGACATCTCTGATACTTTTGTACTATATATTTTCCACTGTGAGGGAGGGAAGCAATTTTTTGAGTGTGGTCACAGAAAGGTAATAAAATGTCTGTGGCTTCAAAAGGGATATATAAACTTTTAAAGTCTTTGTTCTGAAGTTTTGATATAAATCTATTTCTGGCTAAGATTTAGGATGCCAACAGCGTTTATTAATGTACAGATATTGTACCACTTCAGGAAAATTCTCAGTATAATAAATCTGATTTTTAAAGGGACTAATTGCTTTAAAATAGCACACCCTACCTAGGATTTGCTTTGGAGTGATTGCATTTGTCTTACGTGTCATCTCTTTGAGTCCAAAATCTCTGAGTCAAGTTGTTTTCTACTAGGGAATGGGAGCTTAGATTTTGTAATGATCATAAATATATTCCAAGTTAAACACTTTTGAAGCATCTACATAAAAATAAAATAACATGCTTTTATATCATCTGAGACTTTCTATTTCCTCTTTAAAATCTTTCTAGAAATTGAAAAAAATATATACCCAAGCCTGGACTTTGGGGTTCAGTATGTCCTTCATTCCAAAACTTGGTTAATCAGTAAAGAAAATATGAAGTGATGGATGGGAAGAAATATGAAGCTTCAGGGCTTCATTCCTTCCCAAGAACACATCTAGGAACAATGTAACAGGTGATGCTTTTCTATACTCAGATGCTGGATGTAGATTAAAGGGCTTTTTGTACTTTACTTTAGTTAATACAAACTACATCACTCCTGGCTAAAATGAATTGAACCTATGAGGAAGAAAATAGGTTTGCTCTTTTAGTTCATCATATTTCCAGATCGATGTGATTTCACTGGTGTTCTCCACTTTTTCAGTATGGCAAGGATTTGTGGAGTTGTTGCTATTTTGGTAGAACATCTCTGAGGTTTGTCATGGACTCAATGACTAAAAAAGAAATCTAAAAAATACACATACATACAAACATACATACAAAGTAAATAAATTATATGTTCCAGCTGAAATAATGTATTTTAATGTGGTTTGATTTTGGAAACATATTTGAAAGACTGGTATTCTTCCCATCATAGAATAACATCATGCTTTAAAACTTCACTGTTTGTTTCAGAACAGGGTCTGAATCTCTTTTGTCAGCTTCATTTTCAGCTCTCTATTTAGGCTTGCAGAGCTCCCAGATAATCTGAGATGTTCAAAGTTCCTCAGGCTCCCTTATCCTGTACCTGTGGGCAGCGAAACCTTGGTGGTGGTATTTCACAGGATACTGTAAAAAATTTCCCAGAAGCTAAGCACACACACACACATACACACACGAAAGATGGAAGCTTGAATATATCCTTGCACAGTGGATCGTTCAACCTCAGCTGCATTTGCTTAATAGTCCACTGCTATTTCAATTTTGAAGGAGAAAAGAAATGCACTTTGAAATTGTGGAACTGGAAAAATCAGCGAAATGTGAAGCTTTCTTCATTCCATTTTAATATCGGTTCCATATTTTGATGTGTTGAACCACTACAGCCTCAGGGTTTTATTCATTTTAGGATTATTTTGTCAAAAGTATTGCACAACTAGAAAAAGGCATATTGGGAATGGGTAGTGAGTTGGGCAACATATTGAAACTGTATCTCAGACTTCCCAAGGCTCTTTCAAAAATAGTAGGCCTAAAAGAGGGAGGGAAATCACTGGCCAAATATAAAATATAAGATAGAGAGCTACAGCTAATCTCTCAGCTGCAACTCTCATCACACAAGCAAAATGCAGGAGACCCATTAACTTGGAAGATACAATTATTTTGTAATAAGCACCTATCTCTTTGCCTTTTTTTTTTTTTTTTTTTTTTTTTTTTTTTTTTTTTTTTTGTGGGAGCAGGGGCATAGGGGGGAAGAGAAATAGGGGTTGGTTGGTTGGATGGTTGGTTTTGTAGTTGTTTTGTTTTAATGGAAGCCAGGGTAAGAGTTATACTGCTTAAATTTTGTGATATGTTCCTTGTCATTGCCTGAAAATTTATGTTGCTGTTGCTATGGCTGCAGCTTCATCCACTGCATATTCTCAGTTCTCTACAGTTAAAGTGCTTCATGCAGTACAAATTTGCACTGCAGTGATACAAGAGATGCAATATTAAAAAAAAAATCCCGTTTTTCAATCCATGTATTTCCATGAATATCATATCTGTTTTGAAAATCTTTGTTCTGTCAGCCACGCAAAACCAGGTTATTTTTCTGTTAACGCTACAGAACATAATTATTCCTTCTCATCAGTGTATTCCAGACGGCAATATGCTTACATACACTTTCATAGCCTAACATACTTTAGTAACCTCTGCATTGGTTTGTTTTCTTTTTGTCTGTTTTATAGAACCTTTTGTTTCTCTGGGTTTATATGCAATTTTTTCAAACTTTTTTTCAGTACTGTTAAGAGGTAAGTGCCAGGATTTAGCATGTATAACATTGTCTGAGGCATTTGTTCAGCTGTCTGCTGAATCCCCTGAAACTAATGCTCAGTCTCTATTAATGTTTTAGTCCCTGGAAACCAGAGCCCATTCTCTCCTACAATTAATCTTGCAGGTACTGCCTTGACATTATTGGTTCACCAGCAGAGCAGAACTGCCTCAGCCATCAATAATAATTCAACACATTAGGATGAGGCCTATATACACAGCCCACAGATGTAGCTGAATTGTGTGCAGTTTCCAACGCTCCTTGCTGACTGAAAAAGCAGGGGAAAGAAGAAAAAAAAAAAAAAAAAAAAAAAAAGGATAAAAAGAAAAAAAGGCAAAAACAAACAAACAAACAAACAAACCTCTGCAATTGAAACTGTTTTAGATGCTGGATAATTTTGCAATACAAGGGTCTTGGTGTTACTCATTGCTTTTGCTTTATGGTGTGTTTTTTCTTTTTTTTTTTTCCTCCAAATGTAGGCACTGTTTGGCACAATGCTTGTGATTGTCTGTTTACTGAATCTTAATACTAAAGCTGTTACAAATTGTCTTTCACAGATGGTGGGAGCTTCTCAGATCAGGAGAGGCAGGGAATTTATTACTCAATATTTCTGTATTACTGATTGGGACGTGAGAAGCATAAGCAATCTTTCCTACTGCAGGGTTTGAGCTCTCCCTCCTCCTTCCCCCACCCCAAAAATTATGGCTAGCTGGAGAAGGATTTTTTTTTCTCATTTTGTGTAGATAACAGCTGTGCAATTTCAAGCAGAATATTTGCTTTGATCCTTCTTTCTTTAATTGAAATCCACAATTATGAGATTTGTTTCTTTTATGTTTGCTAGTTTATTGGTTTAATCTACAAAATGTGCTGCTTTGCTGTCTTGCACAGTTAAAGGCAACAGCACAGTTGGGACTTAAATGGCAATCTTGGAGGGGGGTTGTAGTCTCACAGGTATTGGGGGGAATAAAACTTCTTTCCTCTGATTTCAGATATGTACAGGCTAGCAACAAGAACACAAACAGTATGTCAACTAATTGTAAAGAATATCCCTAGGTATCCAGTTTATGTAAACTTACTACATGAAAGAAAATTTTAATATGGAGGCAAAAAATCCTATTCTGTTAGTTTATTTGGGGATTTCCTTTGTTTAGAAACCTTTGTAGTATTAGTGTTCATTAAACAATGTTTTATTGGCATCTCTGATACAAACTCCTAATTTCATGAGTTTAGTAAAACATTTTAGAACATCCAGGGTGTCCACAGTTTGAAGGAGGCATTGCCAAACTGGCAGATGCTGAAGCTGGGATTATATGGCAGACTAATCACCTATGAACCAGAGAAACTGAGAGAGCAGCTGGACTCAGATTTACAAAGGATTTTACCTTGTTAGGCCTAATTGGGGTGAAAAAATTGCAAGACTTAGTTTATCTATGGATTTGTTTGATTTTATGTTACAAATATCAGCAAATCCCTTACAAAAAAAAATAATCCTCAAGATGAAAAAAATATATCCTTTCTCTTAGTGTCTTTGCCAAGACCTGTTTATCTGCCAAGATTTTTGGCCAGAAAAAAAAGAACTAGTAAATATGTTGAAAAATACTTTGTGCTTCAAAATATGTGCAGTTGTGATAACTTTCTTTTCTTGTCAGACAAATGTTTCAGAATAAACTGGCTCTAGCTCTGTAGTTACCATATACATAGCTGATATCATTATAATATGTTTCCACTAAAGTACAAGATACAGATAAGATCCATCAATATTTTGCAAGATAAAGTCAAAAAGTTATCTTGTAGGGATTGCTTTTCCTAATAACTTCAAATAGGAAATATTACATAATGTTGAACAAAACTACATCAAGCCTGATTCCCTGTCCTAAGGCTTGATACAGCTCTGTACTAAGCTTGATACAGCTTGATAATGAATAGAATAGCCTAGATAGGTTCCCCTTTATTTATATAAAGCCCACAATGGCTTGGAAGACTCACTAATAATATGAAGAGAAGTCTACCTTTACTAAAATAAATAAGTAATTATGTGTAGGTATTTTTAAAAAGAATGTGTAGCAGGATGGTGGATGAAGTGAAATTTTATTCATTCAGGTAACCCCACAGCTCCATACTACAGTGTTGCTATTGCTAATAACAGCATTTGTATTGGTTGTCAGGCTTACTATGCCTGTATTAACACGCCCGTTGTTTTATATGGATTTAGTTAAGCTAGAACAACTTTTTATTTATTTATTTATTTATTTTTTTGCATGACAAAACAATAATTCTATACACATAATAGCAACAAGTAGCTCAGGAAAGGGCTAGTTTAATGGCTATTGACAAGAATAAGATGATAGGCCTCCCACAGAATTAAGAAGGACCAGAAATAACATAACATCTGCATTCCCAGTGTTGACCAGAAAGGATTCTTCTCAGATGTCTTTGCTCCTGACATTCTGCAAAGCTAGGTGTTATGGAGATTTTCTGCCATACTGAGTGCATGTCATTGACTGGCACAAAAAAAAAAAATAAAAATGGTAAAACATACTATCTTCTATGTTATTGCTATATGTTATCATAATTTTGTCATATTCTTGTCATCATGTGAACTCTTTTTATTTAGAAGCATAGCTATATCATCTTCAGACCTTTCAGTAGAAATGATGACTACCTGCAAGAAATTTGTGAACATAGTGAGCATATGAAATGTATATGTTTTACTGTAAAATAAGTTGTTACTTCAATGATTGTACTAAAAAGCAGAGAACTTCTGACTATCAGACTATCAGAGTTACTCAATACGATAACTTTTAGAGCACCAAATCAGAAGTCCAACATGGATGGCAGTTAACATTAGAAGTTAACATTAAATCATTTACTTTCTTGACATGAACCCCATACCTTTCCATACAAATATATCACAGAGTCATGTAGGTTGGAAGAGACCTTTAGATCATCGAGTCCAACCTCAGACCTAACACTAACCAGTCTTCCACTAAACCATATCACTAAGCTCTACATCTAAACGTCTTTTAAAGACCTCCAGGGATGGTGACTCAACCACTTCCCTGGGCAGCCTATTCCAATGCCTAACAACCCTTTCTGTAAAGAAGTTCTTCCTAATATCCAACCTAAACCTCTCCTGGAACAACTTTAGCCCATTCTCCCTCATCCTGTCACCAGGCACGTGGGAGAATAGACCAACCCCTACCTCACTACAGCTTCCTTTAAGGTACATGTAGAGTGCGATAAGGTCGCCTTGAGCCTCCTCTTTTCCAGGCTGAACAATCCCAGCTGCTTGAGCAACAGAAATCTACATGTAGATTTTCTGCATTAGAGACTTATCTAGCTATTAAAAAGAGAAAGTCAATTAAACAGACAGATAGAAATCCGAAGATTGTTATGACACATTGTAAGAAATAATATAATTTGCATTTAATGCATATAATAAATAATATGTATTCAGTCTTAGCATTTATTATGTTTCTTTGACAAGAAACAAGGAACAGTAATAAGGGATCCAAATGGCTCAGAAATGAGTGAGTAGCCTCTTTTGGTCAATTCATCTTCATTTTGAGATTAGTTGGTATCACCATGTCATTTCACAATACTGTCAGCATAACCCAACCACAGTGGCATTAAACATTACCATTACAAATTTCAGTAGTTGCCATCCTCATTAGATTAGACTGGGGGTACAAGGAACTCATTACTTTGAACTTTATGTGGAAGAAACTAAATTTTAACACTTAACTCCAGCATTTTGCTTGCTTTATTAATTCAGATGTTGAAGTTAATATTCTACTACATAAGAACTAATATTAATACTAAATATGAACATAATTTGCTACTTAAATAATGCTAAAATTATAGAATTGAAGAAAAATATGCTAGGAAAAAAATGTTACTGGATTACTCAACAATGCTTAATGTGTGACAGTGAAGAAAATTGTCACTTACATGTAACACAATGCAGAGGATAGCTGGATTTAGAACAGAAATGTCACTACATCAAAGCAGATTCCCTTCATGTGTTTTTTGGTATCAAAATCACAGATAGTCAAAGTTTCACAGTGAAGATATTATAAACACTTTAACCAGACCTGGATAAATATTGCAGTTGGAAATAACGTACAAATATCTTAAATTAAAAATAGAGTTTCTGTCACTATTTCTCCTTCCTTTTCTGTATAGCTTCTTCCATTCTCCACAATATGATATGATACAGTGAAGGGATATCTGTGAAAAAAAAAAGAATACTCAACATCTCATCTTCTGCAAAGAAAATTGTCAAATAAGTAGATGTAGGATGAATCCAAAATGTAGTCTCAGAAGGTTTAATTTCTCCTATAACTATCTCTTCAAGTAAACACTCTCAGTTTTACCTGCCTGCCAAAATTACTGTTTGAATAAGTCAACAGCACAAAAAGAAGTGCAGTTGGAATCCCTGCAGGTTTTAGAACTAACTTTATCTCTCCTCCTCAGTTTCTATAGCTATAAACATAGGCAGGTCTCATATACTGAGTATCAAAAGACAGTTGCAAAAAAATCTGATTAAAAAAAAAAAAAAAAAAAAAAAAGACAAATTTTGTATATCTTCTCCTAAAGCTTATGAGGCTTCACGTTCATTTGGATAGCTTAGCTTTATTAAATAATGTCCTTGCTACTTAGAGTGAATCTGTCCATGATGATACTATATCTCTGCATTACAATGTAATAACTCATACGTAAGTTCACGGTCAGGAAGGTATAACATATTAAGCTATGATGTAAAAAATACTTAAAATTTCCAAGTGAAGATAATATGTAAGTAGGCAAACTATATGGTAGTGCAGCTATCTGGAGAAATGGACCAAACCAAACTTGAAAGTGTAAGAAAGCTATGAGAAATTATCGGCTGTTATTCTCTTATTGAGAAGGACAGAAAAAGAGGTAATGAACTTGATTAGTAGGTATAAATGTACGTTTTAAAGTTGTTCCATTGAGTAAATTGAATAAGAGAAAGAGAAAGAGAAAGAGAAAGAGAAAGAGAAAGAGAAAGAGAAAGAGAAAGAGAAAGAGAAAGAGAAAGAGAAAGAGAAAGAGAAAGAGAAAGAATAAACATCTTTGGCATTTTGAAGGGAAAATTGCAAACAGAAGTAAAGTATTTCAGGGATTTTTTTCCACTGTTTATAGCAAAACTTCCTTCCTTCCTTCGTTCCTTCCTTCCTTCCACTGTATTACGATCAGATGCACATAGTTCAGTGTGGAAGCATAATCTGTTATTTGGAAATGTCTGTGTTCTAGTGGATGATCACTTGGTTGGGAAAAGTGTGAAAAGAGTATTTACATTCTTGTATGTATAGCAGATATTGTTACAGAACTATATCTGACAAATGATTTACTTTCTTAAGAGCAGGTTCCGTCTCTTAGCCTTAATGATCAGATACTAATTGCAAATTCTTCAGGATTTTCTCTGATGTTCTTTATATTGTGCTGTACTTGTATTGTGCCTTCTGCTGGTTTAGTGAGAGAGAGAAGCTGCCATTTTGTTAGTCCATGATATAGATTCTTACAGGAGAGAGCTTGCTGCAGTTCTTTCTGACGTGGGTTATATTAGTTCAGGTTAGCTCTCTCTTTAGTACACTAAACTCTGCAGTAAAACATACTCTTTCTGTGTTTACTTTTATTATTCCTCTTCAGTTATGCCATTCTGAAAATAGTGCTCAAAAAGTTATAATCTGAATCAGAGAGAAAATGGATAGCTGATACTAAGTAGTCACAACATTATCACCCTCTGGGGTAGCTTTTCCTAAAAATACTCAGTAGTTTTATAACATGAGGAAGTAGAGTATGCAGGTACTGAATGTATCTGTATCAAGTTCTAGTTCAACTGTAAATTACATTCAATCTAAGGGGTAAGGAAGGAAATATTTCCACTGCAAATTGTAACACCCAGGCCTTTTCATTACATCATTGAAGGACTTCAGACCTAATTCACAGGCAGTTTTTTGACCCAGACTAAAACTATTTTTATATTAGATATGCCAGAGGAGAAACAAATAAAGCACAATCCTTCTACCCTCTTTGTTGAATTTTGTGAAAACCACCTCAGAGGAGTGCAAATTTTATCAATATGAGTGAAAAATAAAAATATCAATGATTAAATGAACATTAATATGTCCTTCAAAGACAGATAGATATCTGTTCTTGCATTACTGTGGAAGTTTCAGAAATCAAGGAGAGAAACAGACAAAAAGCAATATGCAAGTAGAGTAAAAGATAAGTTATCACATTCTCTTTTTATTTTGAATTTACTGTTTTTTCTTTGCTTACCCTAGAAAAAGGGCAACTTGTCTACAAGTTTTACTGCTTTTTACAACTGTATCACCTTATATATGAAAAATATTACTTTCCTTTACAAACATCATTCCTCCTCTAACCACATTTGTACACTGGAGGTTCAACTTCATTAAAAACTGGCTAGCTGTCTTTAAACATTGAACAATAAATATAAGTATTTTTGTTAGTCATTCTATGTAATAGAAAAAAGAAAAATGCAATCCCAAGATATCCCCTTAGTATCAAAGGAGCAGTGCATCCATATACTGATGTGTGACGGGACAAGAAATACTGCATTGGTGTTATTTAGAGTATGCTTGTGAACAGCTGAATAGTGCATTCAAATATATGTTCAGGCATTCAGATAGTCTGGAATCAGAAAGGTCAGAAAGAATGCTGAACAGCATTCCCATGATATTAGGGAATACCCTAGATATTAGGGAACTGTGAAAAAAGGTAGCAGAGACAGCTCATGAAACATCAGTAAAAAAAAAGACTGCTGGTTCATGCAGTAAAAAAAAAATTAAAAAAATTGTTTTTAAAAACAGACACAGATATTGAGAATATGAATCATTTGTTTTAAATTTTTCATTTGTGGAAATATAATTTATGTCAGTTTTCACTGACATATTCATATATTCATATAAATATATGAATATGTTTATTAGTTATTCATTGATATTGGGACTATCCTAATATAGCACCACAAGGCTATTTTAATATTCCTTAAGTTTATAATCCTTCTTCCTTTGATCCCATGGGTGAATTTGAGAAATACACGCCATCCTCTTGTGTTTTTAATCCGTCATATTCAGATGTAAGAAATAAAACCAAGATAACAAAGCATGAATGGCTAAACTATTTCTTTAAACCATCAGAATGCCATCAAGCCATTTCTTTAAACAATCAAAACACCTCTTCAGAATGTTTATCAATATATATTATATTGTAAGTCTTAAAGATCAGATGGAGAACAATTTGGCTTTTAAGTAGATTTTGTAGAAACTAGCAGTTAGAAGTAAATCTTTGAATACTAAATGTGCTATTGCTGTGTAGTTTAAAAAAAATAAATACAAAGAGTATATAGAAAATAGCATAGTTTCAGGAAAAAACAAAGGAGCACAAGTCTGAATGAGACCTGAATTTATTTTGTATTTACAGAATCTCTAGCAAAGAAATAATGATAAAAAAATAAAGAGCAAAGAAATATCATTGTACAAACACAGACATTTTTTTTTTTGACATAAAACTAAATATTCATCATATTGTCAAATATTTTTACTAATAAATTTTTGTTTTAATACTACAGTTTAAGGAAACTGATCCAAATCTTTGATTGTGTAAATCAAAAACGTTACCAAAGTATTTAATTTTATAGTCTCCTTCAGAAATTTGTGGGTAATGAAGAACAACTTCAATCAACCAGAACACCAAAACCTGAAAAGACAAAAAAAAATATGTCCCTTTTGATCTACTTTGAATCTTTCCTGTTCTGTTCTAACATCCTACAGTGCTATGACAACCATCTCATTTGTTTTTCATTTAAAATCTCATTTATTCCTATTCAAATTAAATCCTATTAAATTTTATATAAATAGATTGACAGGACAAGAACTTGCATAGCAGCTGAGTGTTGACCATACTACTACCCCCTCATCATTTTTGCTAACACTTATCCACACTAAACATAGAAAGAAAAGAAAGAAAGGAAAGGAAGGAAAGGAAGGAGGGAAGGAGGAAAAAGGGAGGAAGGGAGGGAGGAAGGGAGGGAGGGAATCGGTCACAGAGAACAATTCCACGTCAGCTAAAAAAAAAAAAAAAAACAATTTAAATGATGAAGCCACATGGATGTAATACATATATATGTATTTCAGAGAATAGTTCTGCATAAAGACTCAGGGAATTGCAAATAACACGTAAATTGTGCTGCTCCCAAACATAATATGTTATTTTATATGCACTTCAGATTAAAGACATTCAGTTTTATATATTATAAAATATACATTTATATATCTATGTCTATACGGCTGTATCTAGCTGCCTGTTACAGAGACAGATATGTCTCTGTATTAGCATCCCTCCACATCCTATGAAATTATCTCTAGGAGGCTGACAGGTGAATAAGCCCTATTGCTAAGGAGCAATACAGTACAGGTACAGATGTCTAACAATCTAAGATTAGTAACAACTTATATATATTTGGAGTTTGAGTCCATAAGTTTAAAATAAGCATAACAACATCTGGAAATTTGTGAGAAAAAAAAATAAATGTTTTACATACTTATTTACGATGGACCTGGATGCAACTCAATTCTTGAGTCATAGTAGGACTGAGGTTTACAGAACATGACATAGACACTTCAAAATTCTCATAAAGGTCAAGAACAGACAAAGTTGTAAAATGATTAAAAGATATTCCCTCATTCAATATTAATTAATAAAATATGCTACCATTAAGTATAAAAAAATGCTTACTTAGTCAAACTTTTGAACACCTTAATCCTTTTTTTTTCTAATAAAAAAAAAAAAAAAAAAAAAAAAAAGAAAATACTTACCTCCTAAATTGTGTCCTCCCATTTGTAACATTGACAAAATAAAAATTTGGAAGTTATTCTGACATTAATGTTAAACTTATTCAGGGGATATCTCTGCCATTTTGTTTCATTTTAGCATTCTATCTTCCTAGTTTTTGAATAGAAATTAGATGTCTAATTCTCTGATAATGATATTAATGGATTTGGCACAAGCTGCATTAGCAACAAACTTGACTGGTCAAGTAGGATGAAGAAGGATCTTTATTTACTGAAAAATCATAACAAATTTACTAAGAAAGGAATAAAGAAAACATTATGCCACTTCGTACATTCTCTACAGCCACTTCTAGAGTTCTGTATGAAGTCCAGATGTCTCTGTCTCAAAGGAAAAAAACATAAAAGCAGAGTAAGAAAAATAAAAAGATGGATAGAGATATCAATTTTTCTATGTAAGGGATATCTAAACAGGAATTTACCATATAGAAAAAAAAAAAAAAAAAAAAAAAAAAGATGAGTAAAGAAAGAATATAGTAGAGTTTTAGAGCGTAAATGCATAGAGTGTCATAATCTGGATTTACTGTTTGTTACATCCTTCCAGAATGATAACATGGGTGAAAACATAAAATTCATGTTGAAAGGATAGTTCTGAAACAAGAAGACATTGCACAGGAGTAAAGATGTGGAACACCTGCAACAACTGCAGGTTGTTGTGGTATCAGCTCCATGGATTTAAAAAATGACTAGACAAATCTGTGAAAGAAAAATACCTCTACAACTGTTATGTACACATGCTATAATTCTGGTAATATCACTTTAATGATGTCAATTTTTTTGTCATTATAAAATGTCACATGCTGGAAAAACATTGAGAATTCATAGCAGTCTGGAAGCCCAAAAGTTTAAAACTTTTAAAGAATAAACATTACAATTGCCTAGTTATTGATATTCCCTAATATTCCTAATATTGATATTCCCTAATGTGTAAGGAACAGTACAGCTTAATATTTTTAGCACCAACAGGCAAATGCCAAAATGGTTTAATGTTCAATCAAGGATAGAACATTATAGGCATGACAGGTGAGGTGCTACTGTATTTAATAGCTATGAACAATAAAAAATCTAAAAGCTAGTCCACCCATCCAGATAGAAGAAAATATAGTGTCTAATCAAAGCCTGTAGTATATATCCATAATTTTAATCATTCTATGAAGACTTCATCAGAATTATATTAAATTGTCTCTGTACTTGGTGCTCAGTGCAGTTTGGTCCAAATGTATTTCTCACAGAATCTTTCAAATAAAAGTTAATTTAAAATTACACTCCAAATAACATCCAAAGGAGAAAAAGGCAGGTAAACAGTCAAATCTAACATTTTTATGTTTATTGCATCACTGGTTAGAATAGGAATCAAAATACAAGAAAAGCAAAGCACTAATTACACTTTTAATTACTCAGTTTATTATAGACTTTACTGGTAAAAGTGGATGTTTTACAAAAAAAAAGTTAAGAGAAAACAGGACAATTTGACTAGGATGTAACTCAATAACTATTCCTGTAAATGTTCTTTTCCTCACTGATGACAGAAACACTGTATGAAATTAACAGACATGCAGCTTCAGGAAGCTTAAAAACTAGAATTTTTCAAATTATATTTTTGAAAAATAAAAATAACTTTGATAAGTATCAATTTTTAGTTCCAAATTTTTATTGCCTGTACATGTCAGAGTTAAAACTGCAATTATTTTTCCACTCCATTATTCACATTACAAAAGAATGCTTATTATTTGCCAACAACATTAAAGTGAAAAGCAACTTTACTAGTTTTTTTTTCTTCTGTGTTGTGTGGGCTGAAACTATATGATTTTCCTCCATTCATCTAGTGCTAATTGAACCTCTTTTATATGACTTTCATGAATGCTGTTTGCATTTGGTTAATTCTGGCATCCTAGCAACAGTCTGCTTTGCAATATGCAATATCTTTTTAAAGCAAAAAGCTTTAATTGTTAAAAAAAAAAAAAAAAAAAAAAAAAAAAAAAAAAAAAAAAAAAAGCATGTAGAAATACATTATTATTGATTAGAAATCAGAGTTTAACTGACCCAGAGAAGTGCTTTTTCCTGTGGTAATCACTCTGAACATCCTGAGTCAGAGTGCCTAGCGTGTGGGTTTAACTTGTCTGTCTACTAATTTGCAGAGGAGGGTGTTATTTTGAACCAATATGCAAACTATTCTAAATTATTAGACACTTTTGACATTTAAGGAGACAGATACAACACAACAAGAATACTCAATACTTATATTAGCATTAAATAGCTGATCATATGAAGTGTCAAGAATCACACATAGTGGGACACATATGAATTACAGTAGTTAGGCAACAAACCAAAGAACAAAGCTACCATTCTGTCATGAGGTGAGTTTTTGACATGCATGAACTTCAATAATGATCAAAAAAATTATTTCCTTTTTAAACATGTAGTGAAATCTTGTCTTTTTTTACAGTTTTTTTTTTTTTTTTTTTTTTTTTTGGATGAATAATGGGATTGTTTGCAAGCTTAGAGTACTTTTATTTATTTATTTTTTTATTTAATTATTCAATATAGTCAGACTATTTCAAGAAAATCCTAGGAAATTGGTCTTCTGCCAGAATGACAATTCCACAAATATCAGTGAAGATAACACCATACTTACTACCTCCACATGTATTAACTCAGATTTTGGAATGCAGCTTTTTGTCTTGTTTAACATACTATACTGTTGGAGATACACAATTTTACATCTGACTGCTCTTTGTAAAATATTTAATAAAACCCTTCAATTTAAAATTTTGGATTGTAAATCAAGAGACAATAGTAACAAGGTAAGCAAATGAAGAAGGTGGGACCAAAGAAACTCGCAGTTTTGAAGAAATGAGTTTGGATAGGCCTGATTTATTCCTTAGAAAACATTCATGTCTAAAAAAAAAAAAAAAAGGACTGCACAAGGACTTCATCAAAAGGACTGCACACCATCTGGCCAAAATTTTGTTAAACTTTAGAGAAGTTGTTTTATGCTATGTGCTTCATTTCACACATATGTGTAAACCTTTATATATATATAAAGGTACATAAATATATATATATATAAATATATATAAATATACATACAAAAAACCAAGAAACACATATTCCCGACTCATAAGAGAAACTAATAAATTTTTCAAGAATATACACAATTTGAGATATCCTTTATAAAAAACTAACAAATGACTGGACGTATGTGCACACAGTACAGAAACAGCTCAGTTGAGAGAAAGAATAGGATGAGTAGCTAAAGCCAGAAAATGTAAAAAGGTCTCAATAAGAAAGTATGAGTGAAATTTATCGCAGAAATAAAAACAAGAGGGAAAAGGAGACATATTAAATTTAATTAAGAAAAATCTGCATGCTTTTCAGATCTGAGAAATAATCAATAAGAAATAAAATATATATCTGAAAAACAGCTACCAAGTATTTAAGCAGATAGGTAAGCCCAACTGAAATGTCCCTAGAATGAAAGTTAAGACAAAGTGCAAACTAGGATACAGTAACTGAAAATGTTTCCATATTGTGAAGAAAGCTAAATAAAAAATGGTTAGCTAAGATGTGATTGACAGAATGCATTTCCTCATCCTTGAGCATGTAAGTACATGCAGAAGGAACTCAGAAAGGCAGGGACCATAGTGGCAATAATTCCGCTAGGTTTTAAACTTCAAAATACATGTAAAATTTGAGGTCACAGAGAAGTATTACCAGTCACCTCTCCTCCATCCCACAAAATAAAAGCTCTTTGAAATAGCAAGCATTAAATAAGGATTTCAGTCTTGTTTGTATGGCAAGGAGATTGTGGTTCTTAGAAACTATACTAAATTGAAGTAGTTCTTTTTATTCAAAACTACTGAAAAGCTAGAAAAGTAATGAATCAAACATTCATGAGATCACAGTCTTACATAGACCTGAGCACAATTACTGTGCTATCCAGATCAATTCATTATGGGGGACAATCATAAGCATTTCCTAAACAGGAAAACAAAGGCTCAGTAGCAAAGAATATGTGCAAAGAATATGGAATATGTTCTCCAAAAGAACCTTCATGCATTCTTCTCAAAACTTGTGTTCCTGAGTAATAGGAAAATAACTGATAACTGATGGCAGGGATGGAATCCAGAATGATAAAGAAACAACCAAAAGACTTTGCCGCCTGTTGTTCTTTGGTGAATGTTGCAAACAGTTCTTGGATTTCAGTCTTCTAATTTAAATAAAATATATAAAATAAAAGTTATTTAACATATATATAACTATATATGATTTATATATTATATACAATATATTATATATAACTATATATATATATGTATACACTTAGTTATATAACTATAAAAGTTATATAAAATAAACTACCCACTCCTCATAAAACCACAGTACAAAAACATTTTCTGCACAGTGGGAAGACCTGTGATTGAAGAAGGGATATTTTAAGAAGGTGCATATAACAGTCTTCAAATGGCAAGTAGTTGATTCAGTATAAAACATTATTCTCTGTCTGATTTGGAGTTTAAATAAAAGAATATTAATTAATTTCCAATTAAATAATAGAAAATTATTAAATTGGAGAAAATATATTTGATAACTGAACATTAACAATTGAATTTCAAATAATTAAAAGAAAGTAAATGATATACATATATGTGTACTGTAAAATATCCTTTCACTCATATTTTTGTTATGAAAAATTTAATTTTGGTGATATTTTGGGGGGTGAGAATATAGCAAAATGCTACTGACGTGCTTCGGCTTTTCCCTCATGCGAAGCCTAACAATCAGTGAACATTGGTAAATGTGATATCTTTTACAAATTGGGCTTGGGTGTGAGATCCTACAAAGGATCCTACAAAACTATAGTTCAACGTTGTTTGACAATGAACAATTCAGTTCTGATTGTATAGAAATACAGAATTTTACAGTGAAAAAAAAAAGCTCATGTCTTCTAGAGAGTTAGAAAAAAGATTGTGTTTTTAAGTTAAATTTTCACAGATAAATTCACAATGTCTTGAATGTTGCTTAGTTAGCCATGCATTGTTTTGTCACAGGTTGGTCATCTGAGTCAACAAAAATGATAACAAAACATAAACATAGAAAAACTATATATTTTAAATTAGAGAACTCTATAATCCGCATCCATATACAGATTACTAAAGCTACTTCTAAAATAAGTCAGTTCAAATTCTGCTGGAGAATTAAGCTTGCTTAAAGTCAACTTTGCAATTATCTTTCCCCTAAAGTTTCAGTCTGATTCATCTGACTGCTTGAATGAGAGCGTTCCTTATTTCCTCGGGATATCTGACCTGTATCTAATAGCACTGTTATTAGCCACAGTAGCCTATTTGATACAAAGGGTGCTACATGTTCTACTTTTCTAATTTGAATCATTTTATTTTTTCTGTCTCTGTAGTGATCCCTTGATCAAGGTGAGCAAGTCTAGAGCAGTATGATATTTAATGACTATGCACATGCTTGGGAAAAGTAAACATCTTTCAGTCTGTTGCAGACCAAAACCACCATGGAGTCAACACATTTCATTTCTTATTCAACACATTTTCTTATTCATCAACACATTTCAAACTCTTATTTGGAGAGCACAGCAGAAATAATTAGTTATGACAAATGTTAAATGGACCACAGCTGAAGCATCAGTAAAAATATCTAAGGTTATAATACTCTGAGGTTATTGGAGAATGCAGGCAGCAGGAGCTCCTCTCTAACAGTATTTGATATGTAAGTAATATAGATTGTTTAAAGGAAATTGGTAGCCCCTAAAATTTTGCCATTCTAATGGTGATTTTTTAGCATCCTTTATTCTACAGTGATATTTCCATTTCTATGCCTTCGTGCATCTACATATTTGAATGATAGCTCTCCATTTTGTTTAGGGAACCTCTGAACACAGTCATAGGAAATAGGCCACTTTCAGCTCATCATACCTACTACTGCATTAACGCAACTTGGTAAGCAGTGCAATGTATCTCAGCCACTTTTGCTGCTAAATATGTCATCATTTCTGCTCTTTTCCTTGTACACTATAATTTATGTAAGCTATTTTCTGAACATACTGAAAGGTTTTATAGAAAGTTTTCCTGATGTCCCTGAACTTGCCGTTGGGTAAGATAAGATTTTTGCTTACAGCAAATCAAAATATCAAATAATTAACAAAATCAAAATCCACACTCCAAGTTTTAAACTTGAGTGTTCTTCAGTCTTTTGTGAAAACTTGTGCTTAATTTCATGCCTATTGGCATACAATGTGTATATATGGGTTTTCTCTTTTGTCATTTGTATATGCAGTTACATAAATTTCAGGCAAAATCACACTAAGTGCAAGTGGAAACATGCTTTTGTATATTAAAAATTTGTCAATAACTTTTAAAACTTTTTTTTAAAAATATATCAGCTATGATATATTTATCATATTTTTTATGATATATGATATGATATATCATATTATTTATGATATATATATTTATGATAGACATGATATGTCTATCACATTAAAAAATGTATTTGAAGCCACATTAATAGATCTTGTGATAGAAAGAAAAGGAAAGAAAAACTTTCAAGGTTTTTAAGGCACTGCAGTTTTCACAATTATATATATTATATATATATAAAATATCAAACTGGGAATCCAGATTGGTTATGTAATTTTCTATCCTCATTTTCAGACAGGGTAAAACTGAGTATGTACCAGATCAGAGGATAGATATTTAAGTATTTTCTCTGACAATTAATTTTTGAAATTAATTATTATTGAGATTATTATTGTCAGGCAACCCAGAGAGTTAAGGCAGAACCTGTAAGTTCTCTCAATCTCTTAAATGAATGTAATTTTTATTATTTACCAAGCGTTAGATATGTTTTTCTATCAGCCACGCAGAAGCAAGATGTGCCAACAAAGTAATCTATTCTTTTGAGCTAAAAAGAGAGAGATCTTACTGTTCAAATTCTAAATATGGGAGAACTATAACAGAAAAGTTTCATGAAGGGAACAGTTTTCATTGATTAGGAGTGACTTCTAGATTTGACATCAAATTAAACATTGACATTAAACAATATATCTTGGCATTATATCTTGTTATTTAACAATATATCTTGACAGATATTATTATACCTGTATATTAGAATACATAAGTCTTTCCTGCCTCTGTGTAGTCTGCTTTTATAGTCTAAATGCTACTTGCAAATTCTTTTCTGTGAAAGAAAAGTGTAGCAGTACAAACTGCACCATATATGTAGTTTACATTTCATATATATGAAGTCTACATATATAAGTTTATGCTCCATATATAAGGGTAAGATGGGTATGGGGTTTGGGGTAAGACATAAGAGCTTGGGGTAAAATGTATGAGAACATGCCAGCTGCCAAATGCAAGTTTCACTTTACTGAACATAGAATACACATGTAAAGTGAATGATTTCAGAGGATACTGGAGAAAACAGGGCTCTTTCAATGGGATTGCTTAAATTTCCCCTTTGTAATATCTACTTATATAATTAACATTTTAAAATTATTCAACATTCCTAGCACTCTCTACTTCCCACTTCAGCTCAGTTCACTGGAACAGAAAGCTCGCGGACCCTGTTTATCCCTTATTCAGGAAAAATAGTGCTAAAATCGTGGGGAACTTTGACTCGTACTTCAGGAACCAGCTCAATAGCATTACAAGCTAAGCCAGAAGAAGGTGCTTAACACCTTTGTTATTTTTTATATCCCCATTCTCTGTGGTCCCCGTGGATATAGTCTATACTAAAGCAGAAAATAATATCTAAATATTTAGATTTTAGAAGTCATTTCAGTATGTAGTACTTTAGGTTACTATGGTTTTTGAAAACAAGATATTTTATATTTGCTGTTATCTGAGAGTTTTGTCAAGAGCACATTTAAAAGAAACACAGCAGTCATTACTCTAGATTCATGTAGCTACAAAAACTTTACTATATTTATGTATTTGTTTGTCACTCCTGTCAGCTTGAAAATGACTGAAGCATTGACAAAGAACTTTAAAATGACAAATGATAAAAATGAGGCAGAAAGTGCAAATCAGATTTTGAATAGGCTTAACATATATGCAGAAATGTTATTCTTTCAAGCTTTTCATGTAAGACTTTCTGGGAAAAATTGATTTTACATTCATGAAATTTGTATCAAGTGAGTTTTATAAACAAGTGACCTCCTGTAGCATCCATAAAACCCTTTGGAATCAGAATCCAAAATATAGTCTATATCATACTAGAAACAGAGAAGGCTTTGAAGAGTTCTGAGTGTAGAAATGTTTCCCTCATAAAAGGGCTCGGTCAGTTTCTAGGCAACGTAGCTCTCCTAAATCCCTTCCATGCTCTTTACTGTATCCTATGAAGTGACCCTGCTAGAAGAGCTTGGTTAGAGCAACCACAGGCATCATAATGATTTCTGCCTGCCATGCTTGTTTGTTATTCAAGGTTTTTGCAGGATGTCTGCTGTATAACCTAACAAGCCCCCATAGGAGTCAATACCTAAGTTGATTTCCCTGGCAGCCAATCTCTTTGCTACTAGCAAAGAAAGTGACTTACTGGCAGTGGGCTTGCCCTTCTGGTTCTTTCACTAGTTACGTACACGTGGACACACACAAACCCAGATAGCCTGAACCATGATATCTTTGCTTTGAACTGATTCCCTCAGCGTCTAATACTAGTTCATTGTCTTACTAGGGGACTGCTGATAATGGTGTCTGGCTATAGCTGTAGGCTAGGTAACTAAACTACAAAGATTAATAAAGAAATTTTGCCCTGATTCGTTTCTTATTACAACTCACCAGGCCTGCTGACACCTGTGAAATTGCGTTGGTCACTGCAATGTCTTTTCAGAAACAGTGTTACATTATAAACACAATCTGTGGCACAACTGAAAACTTGATTTATGGCATGCATCAATCCTACCTAACAGCCTTATATAGTATATTGTACATCTCTGATAAGTAATTAGATGTTTATGAAGACACTTGTTGCTTATAATTATAATCCTGCTAATTTCCTCTTTCCCCAAAGTAACATTAGTGTTTGCTAATGAACTGCAGATTAATTCACTTTGAATTAGTCTCTACCCTCCCTTTGCCCCCTGCGCATACTAGATGGCACTAATTTTGCTTTGGGGACTTTAAAAGGATTTGTTATTATGAGAGTAGATTCAAATGGCCTGTGCTATTATTATTTAAGAATTTGGTTTACCTTAATTTGAATTCAATTATTCTCTAATGTTCTGGTTTTGAGCAGAGACATAATGTGTTAAAAAAAGAAAAACAGACAAATTATACAGATCAATACAAATAAATTGTATGTATCATATGGTAAGAGTAGATCAAACTGTTGCTATTTTCTCTGGGGCATATAATAACGTTAAGCTGTTAAACTGAAAACAAATCTTGATGGTCTCAGTTCAGTCCATAGTGATTTAATAGGAATAGCATATAAGCACCAAATGCAATACAACACATTTTCTCACATAAGGTAAATCTTATATATGCTGATTCAATACTATTCTGCAATGTCTAAACCAAAATAATGTTAATAACAGTGATCCTCTATTTGCTTTGAGCATTAAAAACAAACAAACAAACAACAAGAACAAACAACTGCTAATCTTACACTTTTTCATTTTAGTCAAAATCTATATAATATCTGACCTGGTTATATGTGACCAGAATTCACTATCTATGTCAACACAAGCAGCTCTTAGAATTGGTTATTTAAAATAACAGATTCTTGCTTTCAAACATAATATCAGCTGCCAATCTCACAATATAATCCTTAATTCACACTGCATGAAAGTTTTCAGTCTCTGCCAGCAGCTGCTTACTGAGCTATGCCTGCCCTCTACCTCTTTCCCGGTCAGATGATGTATTAAAAAACTACTTACTGGGATATGTTCCTGCTGCAGGTGTACCAAAATGGGAGAAGTGAGCACTTGCAGGAATGAGACAGAACGTAGGGTTACTTTTATATTATGGCAGTGTTACATATTGCTTTGTTGAAAGCACTAGGCATGTTTGCACCACCTGTCCTTGTCTGGTACTGGTTATTTTTAAAATTAAATATGATATTTTGCTTTGTTTTCTTTTGTTTAAGTTGCATCAATTAGACACAGGTGGATTAATTGCTTTACAATTATCCAAATACATCAGCTTCAGGCCTGTTGTAAACCTGAGGGAGTTCACATACATTTACCAAGAGAAAATAATTAAATAAAAGTAGTCATTTCAATGATTCCTAATCATAATATTTCTGTGTCATATCACAGCATAACAGGAACTTTTTTTCTTGAGTCATTATTGGGCAAACACTCTGAGATTTTGGCCCATGAGGCTTATACTTTCAAAAAACTCTACTCTCAGTTATGACCCAAATGACATGGCCAGATTTTCAGATGCTCAGTCTGCAGTAGAATTCTCAGTATTGAATATTATTGAATTTCAAACCATTATACAGAAACTGCAAAAAATATACTGAGAATTAAAGGAACAGATTTATATAATTTAAACATTTTCAAAGTTTTCCATTTTGATGTATACCATAAAATATCAAAGTGATAGAAAAACCATTCTTAAGCTCATCACACAAATTCATATAAATATTCAGAATTCATAGTCAGTGTGACGGTTATTTTTATGGAATCAGGGAAAAATAAAACTAAAATAAAATAAACAAAAAGTTGGATACATGGACACTTTTCTCTGTTTCTGATAAAAATATTACTGACATTTCAAAGCATTGTGTGAGGCATTTTGGATGTAAGCTAAGCTATCTGTCTTTGCACTGTATACTTCTGATGGGGTTGCTTTATCCTCAGTGAGTTTCTTTTAAGTAGTTTTGCCTGCAGGGAGCATAGCCACCCTCGCTGTGCAGGAGGTGAAGATTTTACTATGTGTCTGAAATTTGAAAGTGGTGAGTCATCACCCTTCACAGGTTTTTATAGCATAATTGCTCACTGGCAAGTGCATGGAAAGAGTTCAAAGAACAGTATGTAAGTGATACCGATTTTCTGGATTTGCACAGAAAAAAAAAAAAAAAAAAAGAGAGAGAGAGAGAGAATGATATATATATTCAAGTTACTTGCAGTTATTTAAAGGGGGAAGTTCAGAAGGAGTTCTGCTGAACAAGTTAGTCAAATCACAGAATTCTCCATTCCTAACTGATGTCATCTTGATTATACAAAATTCTTTTGAAACTTTAACAGACATATTTTTCTTTCATGAGATTCATGATCTTATATATTGCCTTTGAAATAGAAAGTCACACACAAAGTTCTTTTCAGCTCTTAGAACAGTATCAAGCTTCCAACTGGTATAAATTTACACTGAAAAAGTAACTAGTAATTCAACTCTCCCTTTTACACATGTGCACAGAGACTGCCCTATCTATAGTATAATAGATAATAATTCAACTGTCTTCCTATTTCACCTGTTTTAATTAAAGGATTTGGGCTAGTTTTGGACTAAAAATTAATGCATTTACTCTGAAAGCAAAAGCGTGTTGTTCTGGACTCACAGACTGTTAATAAAATATTACTGATTTGGCATATTTGCTGTTGTAAATTTTGCTGTTATTCCTTATTTTATAGTTTATGGTTACTCTTGTTCCAAAAGTTCTATCTGGAAAATTCTTAACCATATTGTATTTAAAGGAATCAATAGGCTTTTTTTTTTATTTTATTTTATTTTGTTTAGGGACAAGATAAGTAAATTGCACCCATGTGACACCACCATGGTCATCTTTACAAGGGCTTTCAGGTATTTCTGGCTACAGATTTCTCTTGGAAAGAACAAAGTTAGATGTCTTTGCCACAACAGGTAGGCCTGATGAAATGTAACTGACAAACTATAATTCAAAGTCATACTTCATAACTCAAAACTCATACGTCATAACTCAAATTCATAATTCATAACTACTCATTCATAAGACTAAAGTATAGCCACTAAGTGCACCAAGTGACTCAGGCATTACAGTGCCTCATATTTAGATATCCTAGCACTTACTAATGTCTGCAATGTCCAAGATGATTTTCAGGTTTCTCCATACAATTTTTGGAAAACTTAACAGAAGCCAACAATCTGATGCGAGCTGGTTTTCCAGAATTTAGGCCTTGACCGTCACAGAATTTCAGATGGTTCTTTGATATATATTTATTGCCATGTCTGTTAATATTAAAGAGGCACCTGGATAATGTCTTCAATAATATCCTTTATCTTTTAGTTAGCCCTGAAGTGGTCAGGTAGTTGGACTAGATGACTGCTAAAGGTCCCTTCCAAATGAACTATTTTATTCTGTTCTTTTCTGTTCTACTCTATTCTCATCTAATCTGGTCAAGTTACAATTTTCACTTTTGAAAGTTTCTGCAATAAAGTATATATGTCAGCACCTTCTGCAGGATCTGTGCTTTTCTCTAGATTAAGAATAGATAAAATAATTTACATCTTTTTATTACACATTTCCATGTAAATTATGGATTTTGAAAAAAACTATATGTTTTTAAGTCTAGTATCACTTGTTTCTGGAGCTTAATTAATCTGAAGATTAATTTAATAAAATATAGATTTATTTAACAGTTTCTAAAATAAATAATGGCAAAATGTGTCGAGTAATGAATTCCTTAATTAGATAAGAAAAATAAATATTTAGTCGGTTCTACATTTTTTTTTTAATTGATAAAAAGACGATTCATGTCCAAGGGAGAGGGAGAAGAGAAAATTTACTAAAAACAAACTTATTTGAACAAATATTGTAGATGAAACTAATATCTGAGCAACACTTTTATGCCTCAGACTGACATAGTTTATTTTCAGGACAGTAGACATGTACAAATCATGTCTTAAAGCAGGTTATATAGTTACACCAATACAATTAAAATCAACGCTTTGAGAGTAAATATATTTGAATTATCAAGGCATCTAAGAAGTTTTATTCATAAGACAGTATTCTAGGGAATAAATAAAACAGAATCTAGGTACTGTGGGAAAGCTGCTGTTGTTTTCAAGGTTATTCTATTATCTTGTAAGAACTTTTCATTATTTTAATATTCAAGAGACTTATAAATAATGGACTTTTGAAAGTAAGAAATGTGATATTAACAAAATGTAAAATATTCACTCTAAAGAAAAATTTAAAACACAAATGAAAGATTACATTAAGATTACACTCATAGTGATGACTAGTCATCTAGAGGAAGTTAGAGTGAAATATTAGAACTGTTTTCTAGGACAAACTTTCATGGCTAGCTGAATCTCAGGCCTGTCTTAAATCCCTAATTAAGATGAAAAGATGAAATATTGCAAAAATATAAATAGTTCATAACTAAATATTTATTATTATTATTAATACTCTCTCTAATATAGTATAGAATTAATAATCTGTATAATAAAGTGTTCCAAATAGGAAGTGGAACATCACAGAACACAACATTTAGTTAGGTAATTCAACTTTAATTGAGAGAGTAGAAGCTTTAGTCTAGATTTTTCTTTCTGTAGCAGAGAGCTATGTTAAACCATTTGTTGTATTCCCTTTTTATCTTTATCAGCACTTGTTTTAAAGCAAACAGACAAATGAGAATTGCATGGTCACATCACTTTGTCTCATTTATTCAGATACAAACCTATATATAACTAAACTCCAAAGTAATTGCTATGCTCAATGTCTTTTGCTCAAAGACTATGTGGAAGACTTCTGATATCAGCAGGCACTTCTCCCTGGGACTAGGTACTGGGAGTCACAGGAGGCCCTCACGGAGGCCAGTAGATCAAGGCTTCCCTAGCCAGTGGCCCATCCTGACCATGAGACAGGACAGGCTGGATGTCAGCCAGCATGTCAGACAGGACATCCAGATAAATCTAAGGTCAATGAGGGAGGTCAAGTCAAGAGTAGATAGAAGTAAAAATAGGCAAGGTCTGACAAAGTCCAGGAAGTCCACAGTAATGCACGTGGTATGAAGGCAGTCTGTGAGTCTTGGACAAGGTTGTGGGGATTCATGAGCAGCACTAGTATGGGTACTATACTACTGCAGTATAGGCATAGTTGGTAGTTAACTGTGAGAACTCTGCTCAAAAGTAGCGTTATGCTCAGATTCTTGGTAATGGGCAAAGGAAGCATATATAAAAATACATATATACTTAAGCATGCAAAACAAATCATTTATTATTACAATAATGGGAATCTTAACAATGTAACTTAAAGGTCATCACTACTGTGGACCTAATTTTAGAAATAAAAGCAAGCGTTATTAAAGAAAAACAAAGAATAGTACTGGAGCTGGAGTACTTATAGCAATAGCAGCAATACAGTTACATAACAGTTAGTTTCTACCCCTTTTCCTTATGTTACTGTTGCGTTAAGGGGTGTAGCTGATTAACCATTATGGGCCCGGTTGGATTCAGGGTACTGAACTATCACAATCACAGATTTCACCAATAAGGCA
The DNA here is from genome assembly GCF_964211825.1 of Aythya ferina. Lineage (NCBI taxonomy): Eukaryota > Metazoa > Chordata > Aves > Anseriformes > Anatidae > Aythya > Aythya ferina. The sequence goes on along the minus strand of NC_140301.1, from coordinate 22,911,276 downwards.
TTAACCGTTAGGGGTCTGGTTGGATTCAGAACACTGAACTATCACGGTCACGGATTCATCAATAACATATAACCACCCTTACCCTAGTCGTGCTTAATGAGAGCTATAACAATGCAATCAAGTGCGATTTATTACAGCAACAGGTACACAGGTTCTTTGGATTGCCAGCAATAGTGACTGTCTGCAAAAGCAAGCTAGCATGCATGAAATACACAGGTGTTACAGGTGTGCAGCCTAGAAATTAACATGTTAAAAGGATCAAAGACTCTAGAAAGATTTATAACCAAGTGTTCAAATCTCACCCAAAGGCATCCCAATGGGGGGGGGGAAGAGAAGCTCAGCCCATTGACTGGTCCCAGGAGTCAGGAGATCCTAAGGATGTTGTATTCCCTCAGGATGGTATCTCCCCTGACAGAGGTATCTTCCCTAACATCCCTTCTCTCTTAGGCCAATTTATATTATTTTCTATCTTTTAGGTGGAGCTTGAGTGGCTCTAGTCAAGCATATCTTAGTTACGATTGGTGAAAAGTTCTCCTGTCTCTGTTTAAAGTAATAGGCTCCGAGAAATTCAGAGCACATGCTCAGTGAGGGGTGGTCGCACCTTGGAGGCGGGTAGCTTTTGGGAAGGAGGTGTGTTTTGGTATTATAATGATCTTATAATGAGCAAAAGTACACTAGGATACAGCATTTGTCAAAACATGACAGGTCCTTGGCTCAGGGTAGAAAAAAGTGCGGCTTATTGGTCTCGGTGTGCACAAGAACAATAGAGTCTCCACATGGTTACAGAGCCTAGCCGTGGTGTCTCCACTCCACTCTATGCTCCATACTGTTCCTTAGAGCTAGTACACCAGGTTTCCCCAGTGTGATAGCATCTAAGGTTGGAAGCCTAGGGAATGCTCAGATAATGCACCTATGCCCTACCCTGAAAGCCTCTTCAAAGCTGTATATTTTCTTTAAAATGTGAATGTTAGTTTTATTTTCCTAGTTACTTCAGGCAATTACACCACATAATCCACCCCGTGACTATAGTCACTCGAGCTTCACAACAGTTAGAATATGTTGGGGATATCACGTACATTCTTGGGATGAGGTTTATTGAGTGTATGTACATTGTGTAGGGATGCTAAACTTTTCACCATAAACCACAGTTTAACATACAAACTAATTGTCAGTATAAAACATAATACTGTGAGTATTAACAGAACAACAACAGGGTGAAACATCTTGTTAAAGATTCCCGTGGCAGCTGGTGACCATCCAAAGTGTCCCACCAACGGTGTCTTTCATCTCTTTTTACTCTTTCCATCACTTGATGTATTTCTTGTACATCATGATGGACAGTAATCAGAGTCTTTTGTCCATTTTCTCGAACTTGTGTCATCAGCCACTTTAAGTCCTCATGTACCAGCAATTTCTTCACCAAGGCAAGGTTCATTCCAATAGGAGTAGGCATCAGATCATGAAGCAGAATATAATTAGATGCAATAAGTTGGTAAGATGTGACAGGAGCTGCATAACTAAAATCACATGCTAGAATTTTGGTAAAATTGCAAACACAAACAGTAGAGTGATTAATGGTATCTACCATTGTATTATCTATGACTATAGAATCACAATGAGTTCTCATGCAAACACAACCTTTAATATATACAAGTACAATTTCAAGGGTTTAATTAGGATGTATCTCAAAGTGACAAATATTTTGCTCAGTGTCAAGACGAATGTCTTGGGCTTCTAGTGTGTTACTTTCACGGATGAAGCCTTTTTGTTCACGCACAATACATGCATTCACATCAATTGTTTGCCACTTTCCTTCCTTTTGATGGGCCCATATTTTATACTTTATCCTAAGGAGCATAGTTCCATTATGACTGAGTCCTAATGCAATGATTGGATATACATGGTGTATACATGTATACATGGTGTATGGTGGCATTACTTATGATAAGTATAAAGGCAACAATTTTATCATTTTCCACATAATAGGCAAAGTTGACTAATTGCCACCAAGCTTGAAACTCTTTTTCAAATTCTGAAGCAATATCCCAAATCAATTTTAGAATTTCATTGGGCAAAGTTTCTCCTTCTCCCTTGCTAATGATACCTGCTGCTACAGATTGTATCCATAACTGCACTTGGATGCAGCTCAAGGCAAGGGAGGTATTGCCTTGGGTTTTTCCAAGGGCATTTACAATTTATTGATGATCATTTTCCTCAATTTGTTCCCAATGGGGTAAAACATCTGATAGAAACCATTGATTTGCTCCTAAAGCCAATAAGGATGATTTTATTGGTCGTTCCAGTTTCCTTAGGTCATCTGTAGTAGCAGTTATTATTGCTATTTAATATACCTAACCCTGTTCCCAATAACCCAGTTGCATCCCGTGGCATGCGCTGAGATTGTTTCAGAGAACGTCCACGTAACCATGCTAACCAGCCGGTGTAAGCAGTTCTCAATAAGGTCATACATTTTGAGTGGATTTTGGAGATATTAATGTGCAGCGCTAGCTCTACCCTTTTTAGGGACCAGCTAGGGTTAGAGAGAATTTGTTGTTGTCCCACATTTTTAATTATGTAAGGACCTGTGTTGAAGATGGAAGGAGTTAGACCAATAGGAGGCCAAGTTGGTTCATTTTCAAATATCTGTGCGGGCAGAGGCTTCTTATCCTTTGCAGTCAATGATGTTTCTGTATTAACCATGAATTCAAATAGTAATTCTGTGCCTCTGTAACCCCAAAGACAGTACACATTTATAGGTTTGGTGAAAGTAAAATTGTACCAGCAATCAAAATTTGATTGTTATTTTGGTACAATCAGTATAGTACTTGTTGAGAAAAGAATCACTGATTGTACAATCAGTACTGTGGTCTAGTAGAATCAGCATAAAATGTCTTAATTTCAGTTAGCCGATTATAAGTGGATCTGTTAGTTATTCGGCAAACGATTTGTATTGTTTGGCCAGACGTGGCTTGAAGTTCAGCCATTCTTAGAGAATCGTCCCAGCTCCATTCATCTTTTGAAAATATATTGTTTCCATGTAGAACTAGAGAGATTTATGTCCTTTTTGCTTTGAGATGTTCCAGTGATTGTGCTATACTGTGACAATACATGGTTAGATGCCATGGTGAAACACCTCAGCTCCATGCACAACCACAGTAGCTAAGTGTCCTTTAAGGTCTGTAATTGCATCAAGGTCAGGATAAATAATTGACATTATCAATCCAAACTGTTGATTTGTCATCTTCCAGCTGTCCATATACAGTTCACTCAGGGTTCCTGTGAACACAAAAAGAAAGAAAATGCGCTCGATTGTATTCAACCGGCAAGGTTAGAAAAAGGGTAAAATAGCAATCTTTGATTTCCCATGCATAGAGATATTTGGCAGTAGTTAGCACCATAACTACTGTTAGATGCGCAGAAGGCTTTCACTATCTCTGCCATGTTTAGAACTGTGGCAGTCAAAGGTGTAGTGTTAGCATTCAACTGTCTGTAATCCACTGTACATGTAAAATGCCATTGCCTGGTTGGTTTCTTTACTGGCCACATTGGTGAATTGTAAGGTGAATGAATCCTTTTAATAATGCCTCTTTTTTCCAATTCTGTTACCACCCCGTCAATTCCCATAAGCGCTGCTAATTTTACCAGGGGATAAGGGTATGGATGTTTGTAACAGACTCAATCTCACTGTGCCTGAATATCTTTGATGTGTCATGAAACTCCACACTGTTCCATCAAGGAGTTTCTACATACGACCATGCAGTATGCCAAATCCTAAAATATTAGTATATGCAGCACCAACTGATACTTCTATCCTGGTTAATTTTTGTTCCTCTGGCAACCACAGTGAAATTTTTGCAGTGAGGCATTGTTTTTCCACACCATTGATTCCCATGAATTTAACCCTGCATTGACCAGGTGTTATGCTCAGGGTTTGTGCTGTCTCGTGTAATTACTGATGTTTGTGTCCTTGTGTCAATAAGAAAATTTACCAATATTTATGGGGTTCAACAGGCATGGCAATGATAGGGTCAGAGTGTTCATTAGAGAGCCATTGAATTGCTAATACCCACTGAGCAGGGTGGCTCACTGCCCTCCCTGGGGATAAGAGTTTTTTTGCTGACACCACAACTCACCTCGTTCCCTATTAGTTTTGAACCTCTCTCTGAATTTGGGGTATCTGGAATTTTGAGTGTGGATTTGGTGGACTCACTGAGAGTGGTCTTGGGACTTAATACTGGATGAACTAATCCAGCCCATTCGGCATCCGTATTTATCTATGTCTTGTACAAATTCACTCCAGGTGGGAATGGGGGAGTTCAGATTTTGCCTACAACCACTATCATCATCCCTACAAGCAGCTAGTATGTGATTCTGGGTATTTTCTACAAACATCTTAAGACAATCAGGGAGTCCATGGATGAGAGGGATTAATCGAACCAGGTCAATAGGAGCTAACATTGGGGATTTCCTAAATTCATCTCTTTCATATATCACCTGAATGCAGGCTGCTTTTTGTACTGCTACAGCCAGGACAGAATAGCTTGTAGCTCTAGTTTCCAGGGGTTCCCCTCTCTCTTGGGGATCTATATCACCTGCCCAGTATGCCGCCCGTGCAGACAGAGTAACTATGGTCTCCTGGTGTGGTGGTTAAAAATGCTCCAGGTCCCCAAAAGCCTCCTGCCTCTTCCTCACTCAACATAATTCCATTTTGTTATTTTCATCCTTTTTTTTTTTTTTGACTGACCACTAGTGAGCACTTTATAGCTACAGGGTCTCTAGTAGTAAGTCTGTACCCCCCCTGCCCTCATACCTTGTGTCTCCACTTAAGGAGTATGCTTAAGTATGCTATCATACCAGGCCTGTGCCTCTACTGTGAGTGCTAGGGTTATAAATACCCCATTAACTAGTATAATTGCTTGTTACTGTTATCTATATAAAATTACAGTTATACCATATAAGGACAAGCAAAGCTAAAACAAATTAGGTATAGAAAAGTTAAGGCAGAGCAAACCCAATAAGCCTCAGTCCCAAGGCCTCACAAACTCATACAAGCCTTATTGTTTCTAGCAATTCTAGCAATACAAAGTTACAGCAGCTCCCAAGTAAAAACAAAACAAAACAAAACAAAACAAAACAAAACAAAAAAAAAGATGACGAGCTTCTGGAGGCTTTTGGAGGCTTCTTCTTGCTTTATATAAGGGGTCAACAGTTACTCTTAGCCCAGTCAGACAGATTACCAGGATGGGCAGGATAGGGAGGAAGGGGATTTGTTCAGGGCCCTGAAATGGATGGTTTGGTTTCTGGTTTTAGCTGTACTGGATCTTATGGGAATGTTTGTTCTGAAGACTTGAGGCAATGGGAAAACATGAGAATGCAGAATTATTTACTAATCAGCCCAGTTTGGGGGTGGAAGGATTATTGCTGTGGTAGCAAGATACTATGTGTGCTATTTTTTGTGTAGAGTGCCTGGTCTCTACATCCCCCTCACACCTTACCACCCCCCCCCCCCCAAAAAAGAAAAAAAAAAAAAATCTATAACATTCCCACAAGGAAAATTAAGAGAAATGGTGGAATGAAACCACAGTTGCCTGAGCTCTTAGCTGACTGAAAAAAGTGAGGTTCTATCATGATCTCTCCTAGGCTTGAGTCTTACAAATTTGGCAATGGAGTAAATATTTAATAAAACATAATTTTGACACTGTAATAGTAAGGTTAGAGAGCTCTTTTGGAATGGATCACATTCCACACAGGGAATATTTTGCATTTAAGAAAATGCTTTGACTTTGGAAAGTTACAATGACCCATGAAGTCAGGAAACAATGTGAATTTTGAAAAAGGTTCATGTGAAAAGGTAAAAACATTTTTGAAAGTAAATAATAAATATTTGTGAAATAGTTCATTCTGGTTAGCACTGGTAGATCTCAGCTGGAATATTTTGGGATGCCACATTTTAGGAAAAGCTCATAATGAATGAAGTCTAAAGGATAGTAACAAAGAGGAGAAAACATTTGGAAACCATAAACTATGAGAAAATACAGTGCAATTTTTAGTAAGAAAACGTAGGGTTTGTAGTAGGTACAAATCTATGATGGGCTTTAATTGCTTAAACATTTATGTCTAGAGTTGATTCAAATGGCCCATATGTCTTGCTTAGCTTCCAGCAACTGTTTCAAAAGAACATGCATATCCTGTAGGTTCAATGCCATATCTGTCAGCATTTTAAGGAAATCCTAAATGTTTTAGAACATTCAGAAAGACACAGATGCCTGTAATTTGAACAACTTAGTCTCTATCTACTTGTTCAAACATACATGAAGAATACAAAAAAAATTGCAGTAGTTTGCAGCCATACAGTCAGTGACAAAGACAACAAAGATAAAGCAAAGGAAGCAGCTGAGTGTCAATGATTCTGCAATTCCATTTGACAGAGGTCTATGGAGAAAAGGAAAAGGAAAAGGAAAAGGAAAAGGAAAAGGAAAAGGAAAAGGAAAAGGAAAAGGAAAAGGAAAAGGAAAAGGAAAAGGAAAAGGAAAAGGAAAAGGAAAAGGAAAAGGAAAAGGAAAAGGAAAAGGAAGAAGGGGAAAAGAGAGGGAGAGGGAGAGGGAGAGGGAGAGGGAGAGGGAGAGGGAGAGGGAGAGGGAGAGGGAGAGGGAGAGGGAGAGGGAGAGGGAGAGGGAGAGGGAGAGGGAGAGGGAGAGGGAGAGGGAGAGGGAGAGGGAGAGGGAGAGGGAGAGGGAGAGGGAGAGGGAGAGGGCCTTGAAACAAACAACTTTTTGTAATCCAAGTACACTCAGTTCTCCAAGCACTCTCAATACTACCTAGAATAGGACAACAAATTCAGTGAAATCTTGCAGTTTTTTCCATCTGGAAATTAATCTTACACAACTGACTGAATCAATTAAAGTTTAATAATATTTTCACTTCTGTCTCATGACAATGACTGTTGAGCTTCCAACAGTTCCTGGCTTTATAATTGGAGTGAAGCATCTCCTCCAAAAATTTATTGTAAAATTAAATATGAAGTAGTAAGGAGTAGACACCTGACAAGCATCATACATGAAAATGCTACCCTGCTGAGAACAAAAATAAATAAATAAATCTCATTTTATAATATATATCGCAGATTGTTTAGCAAGTGTAGGATTTAAGTAGTAAGCCTTCTAAGCTTTCTTGCATACATGTCCAATTATACTTAGAATAGGAGGGAATCACTTGTTCCATAAATAAATACACTTAAAGAGAGAGGAATATAAAGGGGGAAAAAAAATCAAAACAAAATAAATGGAGCTTCCTGTGGTTTCAGGATATCATTCTTCTTCCAGTGCTTTTCATGGTTCTTATCAAGGAGTATAGCTTCAAATCTTACTGCAACAGCTTTTGTTCAGATGGTAATTTAGTCTTCACTTCAAATTAATGGTATCTGCTCACAATGACTCTTCTTGTAAATTTTCTGGGTACTTCTTTTATAGCTGCAGATACAATGGTATAGAGTGAATGTGTTAGCTTATATTTTTATATATAATTTATATTTGCAATATTTGTAAATTAAAGCTAATTTAAAATTTAATTTCAATAATTTCAATAAATATGAAACTTCTTTAGTGGTGGAAAAGTCTAAACTAAACAGAGTTAGTAGATCAAGTGAAAATCTGATTGAAATTCCACTATTTTTTATTCTGTAGTAGTGTATATATTCTTAATTACTTATGGATTAGGGAATAGAATGTTGAAATTGATCTCTTTGTGGCTTGCCACCACACATAAGGAAATGGATGTCTAGGATTTCTCAACCGGATGTCTATTGTCTCCAGAGGTCTTATGTGCAAAAGAGAACTATATTCATATGTGGATTTTTTTTTTCTGACTTTATCAGAGTTATTCCAATATATATAAGAAAATGATCTGTCATTGATGTGTAGTGCACATCTAAAAACTATCTTATTAGTACAATAAGTTCCTAAGAAGTCCTAAGGAACCAAACATGTGTTTGTGCTCTGGGGAGCACAGCTGTGATTCTTTTCTCAATGATCTGAATCAGAATTTTATCTAGCATAGAGACTTTTATAGAGAAAAGTCCAAATGCTTTGCACAAAGTGCAAGATTTAACTTCAGAATGCAGAAAAGCATTGTTGAATTCATTTACACTTCTCATAACTTCTTTGCCCATTCTGTAATCACTGGGAAAACTGGAGTTATATAAAACAAGGATTGTACCTGGGAAAAAAAAAGCTTCCCAGAAATTGCTCTTCAACTAGTCTCTCAGCTTCAGAACTGAAGTTGTTCTCAAAAACAAATTTTCCAAAATTCATCCAGCACCAAATTGAACCTGACTATAAGTGAACAACATATATAAATATGTAGATACATAGAACTATGGAAATATGGAAATTATTGGTATGCAATTAAAAAGTCTTCACATACCAGAACAAAACTTGAATATAAAATGGGCTATTCATCACAAACAGAACTCCAGAAAAACCCACCCGCCTCCCCAAAAAACAAACAACAACAACAAAAAACAGTCACAACACCACTCTGTTTTCTCAGTATTGCTTCTTAAAATAAATCTTAAAAAATGAATAAATATATATATACAAATCAAAGCAAACCACAAAATAACAACAACAACAAATCTTGAAAAGATTAGACCAGAAAATAAAGTATCATTAGTTCTCCAAAATCATAGATTCTAGAGATAATTGTTTCAAGGATGGCTATAATTCATCTCATCTTTCTCATTTAATAGATTTTTGGCATCAAGTCTATTTTCTTTCATACTGTCGTGGTTTAACCCGGCCGGCAGCTAAACACGACGCAGCCATTCGCTCACCCTCCCCCCCCCTCTCTGGGACGGGGGAGAGAAATGGAAAGTGAAGCCCGTGAGTTGAGATAAAGACAGTTTAATAAGACAGGAAAATAATAATAACAAAATAACAATAATAATAATAATAATAATACAATGGTGATAATAGGAAAGTAATAATAATATGTACAAACAAGTGATGCACAATGCAATTGCTCACCACCCGCTGACCGATGCCCAGCCTAACCCCGAGCAGTCCGGCCCCCTCCCCCCGGCTAGCCACCCCTATATATTTTTTAGCATGACGTCAGATGGTATGGAATACCCCTTTGGCTAGTTTGGGTCACCTGTCCTGGGTCTGTCCCCTCCCAGCTCTTACTGCACCCCCAGCCTGCCTGTTGGCAGGACAGAGCAAAAGGCTGAGATGTCCTTGGCTTGGTATAAGCACTGCTCTGCAACAATTAAAACATTGGGGTGTTATCAGCACTCTTCTCATCCTAAGCCAAAACACAGCATTCCACCAGCTACTAGGAAGAAAATTCTGTTCTAACTGAAACCAGGACACATACAGTCTTATTAAGGTATCTTATTACCTTCACTGCATTTGTTCAAAAACTGGTACCCAGATTTGAAAATTGTTCCTTCAATTTCTGATAGCTGAAGAGCATATATATCCAAAAGCTTGTCTCTTTTCTCAAGCTATGCCAATTGATCTAAAAAGAGATACTATATCTTCCCACAAGCTTTACCTTATTTATATACTTACACTGTCACAGCTGCAATCAATATAATTGACTTAACTCCTAAGTTATGGTAACATTAAATGAATGATTATAATGTCTTTTTAATGCATTTAGTTAAAATTTAAACATTCTTTGTTTTCCTGAATATATCTGCCTCCACTAGTTCTAAGAAACCTATTCCTGTTACATTCTCTATACTAATCACTGTTTTTAATATATTAATCTCAAGAACTTGTGCTGCTTTTATGGGTTTAAATCAATCATACGTTAAACATCGGTGATTTCTCAAGTTCACCTAGAAAGCCTGGAAAAAAAGCACAATGCAAGGCTACTAAACCCTAGATTATTCTTCTAACCTGTAGAAACAACCTTTTGCTCTCTCATATATGTAGGTAAAAGGGAAAAAAAATCCACCTTATGTTCAATCAATATGATTTTCTAGCATAGAAAGTATTATGACTCAAACCTCCAGCTCATTTTAAACTGTGAATGATACCCAGGTCTCACATTAGTTTAAGGTAGTGTGGCATAGTTGAATTACACAGTTACAGCAGTAACTACTCAAGGATACTTGAGTATTATTCTTTCTAGTAGAAGTACATAAGAAGAATTGAAACAAAGATACAGTTTTGCTCATGGTATTTCAGTTACTTTGCCTAAATTTCTGCCAAAATTTGGAAGTAAGACATATGCAAATAATCCAATTTTACTCCTATATAGAAATGTGAAGCTCCTTACAATTTCATGTTCCTCAGTTGGAAAATAAAATCTTTTGAAATCTAAAACTATATTAAAGACGTTTCCACTTCTGAATATAAATGAACTGGATTTGCCTAGGAGGAGTATATCTAGTCTGTAATCACAAAAAATCCTAATAAAATAATAATAATAATAATTATTATATAATAATAATATAATATTATTAATAATTATATATTAATATATATTAATATATATTATATAATATATAATAATTAATAATACAATCATATAATAATAATAATAATAATAATAATAACAAATTAAAACAAACAAACAAACAAAAAAAAACCATAGTAAGCTAGTGAATTTAGTTTAAAAAGGAAAACACAAAGGTAAAAATTGCATTTTCCAAATTTCATATCCCACACTGATATTTCAAGCAATGTTTCTGTACATATTAGAGATAGTAACTACCACAGAAAGAATAATTCTTTGACAGGGTTACCTCTCTAGTTAGATCTTTTTTATTTAATATTCTAGGCTTCTAGTTGGTTCATAAATCTGGATGAGTTTTGTAAGTGTTCTTCTCATATTTTCTTTAACTGTGACCACAGTGACTGCAAAATTATCCATCATCATGAGTAGACAACTATGCATCAATACAGTGTAAGAATGATACAAAACAAAGGAGCTGCAAAAAAATGTAACGTATATATATTTAATTAATGTAAAAATCTGATTCGTAGCTCTTAAGTAGGTAAAAAGGTAAAAAATATTCTTTTTTTTTTCCTTTTTTTCCTTTTTTTTTTCCCCACTAGAATTGCAGTCAGTTAATGAAATAAAGCATGAAGCTCTGCAATTTATTTCTTAAGTCATAATATTTCCTGAATTATTTGACTACTGAATGAGAAATAATAACTGTTTGATTTGTTAATTGACTTTTTTTTTTTTTTTTTTTTTTTAACATGATGTTCTGCCCAGCATTTTCTTACTTTGTGGAGTTTTGTAGTTCAGTGGCTGATGCTTTATATCAGATAGATAGGAAAACTATTAACATTTTTAAAGTGACAGTTAAGAATTACTGCTGAAAGATGCAAGTTTTAAAAATAATCTAAAAATTACAAGCAAAATTGATTTTGTACTCCTTCCTCTCCTACAGCAGGGGGCTGTAGAGGTGGCCTGTGTGAGAAGAGTCCAGAAGCTGCCCCATGTTAGATAAGAGACAGTTTCAGCTGGCTCCAAAGGTGCCCACCGCTTGTCAGAACCAAGCCATTAAGTGATGTTGTTTGCCTCTTGGCAAGAGCAGATTGAAAAAAGGCATATTTCAGAGGAGTGAGAAATAGCCCTGCAGACCCAAGGTCAGTGCAGAAAGAGAGTAGAAGGTGCTCCAGATGCAGAAGCACAAGTTCCCCTGTGGCCTGGTGGAGCAGTCTGTCCCCTTGCAGCCCATGGGTCTCACAGCAGAGCAGATCTCTGTGCTGCAGCCCATGGAGGAGCCCCCGGTAGAGCGGGTGGATATGGCCTGGAGGAGGCTGCGGCCCATGGAGAGTCCCTGCAGGAGCAGGCCCCGGGCCAGAGCTGCAGCCCGTGGAGAGGAGCCCACACAGGAGCAGGAGGTCTGGGGGGAGCTGCGGCCCATGGGGGACCAATGTTGGAGCAGTTTGCTCCAGATGGATCAACCCTGTGGTACAGAGCCATGTGGAATCAGTTCTTGAAGACCTGCTACCTGTGGGAAGCCCACAGAGGATCATTTTAGGAAGAATAACATCCCATGGGAGTGACACCATGTTGGAGCAGGGGCAGAGAGTGACTGGGAAGGAGTGGCAGAGGGGAGGACATAGAAGAGGGTGGATGGTGGGAAGGTGATTTTATTTTGTTTTTTAGTTTCTCACTGCCCTAGCTTGTTAGTAATCGGTAATAAATGACATTAATCTTCCTATGCTGAACCTGTTTTTGCCTGTGACAATAACTGTTGAGTGATCTCCCTATCCTTATCTCAACCCTTGAGCCCTTTCCACTGTATTTTCTTCCCTTTACATCTGAGGAGGGGGAGTGAGAGAGTGGTTATGGTGGAGCTCAGCTGCCCAGCAAGGCTGTGTCACTACACTTCTACACATCAACATCTATTGCTGCAAACCTCTGGGCATATCATTACCACTTGTATAAGCAGAAATAAAGTTGCCAGCCTAATTGTATACATTTTTCCTGCTTTAACATTCCTGAAATACAAAGTTATCTAACGACCACTACTCAGAGAAACTCTATTCCTTGGGAAACATAGCTTAAGGGGATAAAGCATAAAGCATCCGGTCATTGTAGTGAGGATTTCTGTCTGCAGCTTGAAATTGTTTATCTTGCATTTTCAGCAAAATTCTAACTTTATTCCAAATGGTCAGTTACAGAACTTCATTTACAAAAACAGTTATATTGCCATGTTAATTAAGCATATGAAGGTAATCTTTAAAAGTGCAGTTTGTGCTGTTTTTCCTCCTCTCCTACAGTTTTGAACCCTATGTAGTGTGGCTTAAAAAAATAAATTTGAAATTGTTTCCACTGCAATCAGTGAGTTTTTGAACCAGGGCCACTTATGCAAATGAAATAAAACTGAGTGAGCCATTTGCAATGCATAATTTAGCTAAAAATGTTAACCTCTCCTTCTGTTTAAGGCTTATCCACAAGCAGATCACACATTCCTTGAATTTATTTCTATTTAGGCATGCTTTCTGGGAAAAAAAAATAAAAATATATATATATATATATTAGTGTAGTGGCTTTATAATCACAAATATTCATGAGTATTTGGTAACATTTATTTATAGTTATGTTTGGTAGTGAGTACAGAATTATTTATTATTTCAATTTCTATTTCAAATGATGCAGTTTAAGATAAAAATCTCATTTATTTATTTATTTATTTATTTTTATTTAAAGAGAGAGAGTGACCTGTTTATCCTATTCTTAATATTCTAAAATAAAGCTTTGAGAAGGAAGATTTTCCAGACTACCTGTACTTTAAGCATTCCTATTTCCACAAAATCTGGAATGTATATTAATGCTGTTTGAAATAGTATATACGGCTTGCCTTTGTGAGAGGTCACAAAGATTAAGACAGAGTTGTAAACACACTGGTATCTATAAGCTATTTCCAGACAGAGGAAAATTTGTTTGCTGACCATGCACAGACCTCACTGGGAGACCTGTGACCATACTAGCACACTGTAAATGTTAGTATCATAGAGCCCATCTCTTAGCTTTGATTTCCAACAGACTGGACAGCATGGTGATGCAGCCTCCTGTTGTTTGGCTTATAAGATTCAGTGAGCTTGCATCTGTTCATGTCATAAAGAAAGTGTAGCTAATCTGCAAAAAAAGTGCCAGATATACTTTCTAGAAGCCCAGCTTCTAATGCAGGCTATGCTATTTTGAATAACAAGGCTATTTCCTTCCTTCCTTCCTTCCTTCCTTCCTTCCTTCCTTCCTTCCTTCCTTCCTTCCTTCCTTCCTTCCTTCCTTCCTTCCTTCCTTCCTTCCTTCCTTCCTTCCTTCCTTCCTTCCTTCCTTCCTTCCTTCCTTCCTTCCTTCCTTTTCTTTCATTTTTCTTTTTCTTTTTTTTCCAATAAATTTAAGAGATAGGAAGTACAATTCAGTAGGTAGGATTTGGGTCTATTTTATATAGTAATACTTTACTATCATAATAATAGCTGATGAAGATTGAAGAAAAACAATTATTCTTAGTAAGTTGTAAACATATTCAGCCATAAAATGTTTGTAATTAGTTGATATCATGATTTTGAATAAGCAATGTCTTAAGTTTATGAGTATTTAACTGCAAGGAATAAAAACAGATATCCTAACCTGTTTATTGGCAAGAAAATTGTAATGCTAATAAAACTAACAGTTTAAAGAAAATTGTAATGCTAATAAAACTAACAGTTTATAAAAGAAATAATACAGAATAATAGAAACACCAATTATAGCAACATAATTATGTAAATTGTTCTCAACACAATTAACTAAACAGAATAAGACATTGATTGGGTGTTACTCATAAGCAAGAAAGAAATGATCATCCAGAGTTTAAAACAGAAAATAAATAAATAAATAAATAAATAAATAAATAAATAAATGGAACTGTGTTATAAACACCCACTTTTTAGATTTGCTTCCTATAAAGGGACATAATTTCTGCTGCAGCTTACTCAGCATCCCCTTTCCCAAATGGTATTCCTTTGGGTTCACGCTGACAAGGCTTAAATGAATGTGTATATACTAAAATCAAAAAGATCTCAAACCCAGCTTATTTTATATGTCTTAGATGATATCTTTTGGATTTACTGTATTTCATTAAAATACTTTTCCAATATGCAAAATTTATTCTATATTCCTCCCAAATGGAATTAAGCATCTGACTGAGGTCAACTTCAGTCATTGCCAAATTTATTTATTTATTTATTTATTTATTTATTTATTAGTAATTGATTCATTTACTCACAGAAACATGTTCTCCTGTTCTCTAAGGCAGGGACAGGAAAGTTTTGAAGTAAAAGTAACAAACACTTTATCATCAAAGGAAGCATAAACTTTGTCGTATCTTGCTCCTGAGCTACCAAGCAGATTCTAATAGCATGTGCTTTGAAATGCCACAAAGCATAAAGATTTTAGACCTTGCTTCCTCTTTACTTATATTCTTACATATTATATCTGACATTTTCTTTAATATACAAACATGCATTTATTCAGGTTTACATACCCATAGGGAATTATCAACATCCCTTGAGAGTGGATTGAGTATTATTCCCTAGCTAAGGAAGCTAAAGGAGTTCTACTTGGTAAACCACAGTAGAACATTTAAAATGTAAACATTTAAATTTAAACATTTTTGTGAACTGTCAAAGAACCTGGTTTAGAGCTGTACAAAAAAAAAAATAAATGTGTGATTTGTTGAATCCCACAAACTCAGACTGAATGGAGGAAAAAAAGGCAGGCGGTAATGAGGGGTTCACCTGCACAAAGAGGCATTTTCGGAGGGAAAAAATCTCAGACTTACCTCAGGGTTGAATGGCAAATGAATTTAGACTTTTATATTAAGGCAAAGTTGGAAAATAACTTCTGCTTAGAATAAGGAACTGAACAGCCAAGCCTAATTCAATTCCTATGGTAAGACTCGTAAGAATTGATTTCATTCTATATTAACTTGATTTGATTTCTGAATTAATTTGTTGGCCTGTGATTTAATTCAGTCCCACTTTTGAGCTTGATTTTCTAGTTATAATATCTAATTTCTTGGACTAATATTTGATAGTGATTTAGAGTTAAAGTGACTGGTTTGCTTTTTTATTTATTTTATGGTTTTTCATAAAATTTGTAAAGGTATATAAAAAAAATTATACAGAAAACTACCAACACATACTGGCAGTCTTGAAGTTCGTTAAGTACATCCTTTTACCTAACCAAGTAATTAATTCTCTTTCTCGAACTCAGAAACGGATTCCCAGGCAGAAAGACAAGAGTGAAAGGAATGCTACAGTTTGGCCAAGTTATCCATGCCTCTAGGCTGTATAACTGTATACATTATGTGATATTTTTTATAATTCCTGTGTAGACTTTGATGTAAGAATACCCCATGAACAACCAAATGTAAAGATGGTGGTCATAAATGATTTAAAAAGCAATAACTTTAAAAACCCTGTAACTGAGTTCTCATGAACAGAAAAAATATATATATATATATATATATATATTTACTATATATATACTAAGCACCATAGCATTATGACATAGTAGAAGCAAATTTTAAAGTAGTTATTTTTTAGCTACTTGCATGTTGCAACTTGCAAGAAAATAATGTAAAAAGGAGAAACAAAAACCACTAAATTTCATCTCTGTTCTTTAAGCATACTTTATTCTTAAATAGCACATATGTACACCTTATTTATTTATTTATTTATGGAATCTTCTATGGCAATACAATACACCAGAGCTAAAGACATAGTTAAAAACTTCACACTTGAATTGTCAATTTATTCTTTTGTGCAGAATTGAATGCAAGAGTCCACACTTTTAGTCAGTGATGTTGAGAAAACTGACACATAAATGAAAGGACTTAGAGTTGAGATTGTGTGTGCATTTGACAAGCTATAATGGAATTGTTTGCAAAGTTTTATTAAAATCCCTGCTTTCATTTATCTTTGTTAGCACAGCTACAGAAATCTGTGATATTATTTTCCTGTATAAATTAAGCTAAACTTAACTAAGTTGGACAAGGAAAGGAACAGAGAGTAACATATTTTATTCTCAAAATATTTTGGCAGTAAAATATTTATACATTATTACTTTGATTTTTATAACAATTAGTTTTTAATAATGCCTCAAACTCGTGAGAAGCTATAATCAAGGTTGTGAAATAAAGTCCTTACCCTCTTTTGTCAGAAGGGGAATTTGACTACACTAGTGAACTTTAATTCAAATGTTCCTTCCTAACCACTGAAAGGGTAGAATACCGTTCCAGTAAGTGCTTTTTTCTCTTCTGTGTTCTCTCTCTGTGTGATGCAAGGCAAAAAAATACAAGTCACTCTTATTTGTGAATAAGGGACTAAGTTTGTGCAACGATTAATTTGAGTCCACCAAAATATTTTACATGCATAAAAATTCAATAGGCCTCCATATTCAATTGAATTCAAATGCTTCTATCCCCAGGTCCTCACCAAAAAGACTATCTGGAAAAGAAAGCCATATCTTGTGTTCAAATATATTTTCTTATCATTCTATATATATTTAAACTATGATATCAATTAGACTATAATCTTCAGGACAGATGTGCTCCTAAATCCATTTGAAAAACAATGAGAAAAACATATAAAAGGAATTCAGATTCATTTTTTTATTTCTATATTTCATACTTTTAGTATGTAACATTCATAATATTAGTGAAAATGTCTAAGAAGTTGTTTTAGTCAAGCAACTACAGTTCCAATGGTATATTAAAAATAATTATGTTATTGCAAGTACCAAGAAAGGTAAATATGAAATGTAAATATGAAAATAACAGTACTATCTGGACTTCCCACATGTAAAGTGAAGAGAAAATAATGCAATGAATATTTTATATTGGCTTGCATGAGCCTCCAAAAATTCCTGTGACATTGCAGTTTGTGACCAAATTAAAAAATATTGGAAAACAGAAAGGGCATGATAATGATGATGCAATTTTTAAGTATAGCAGAAGCAGCTAGAAGGAAACACAAAACAAAGTCTTGGAGAGTTTATGCAAGTTTTCAGAGAAATAGGAAATGAAATACTTCTGCTCACTTAAAGGATAACTGCAAGAATATTTTTGTATCTGCTTTTCACAATGATGAAAACTAAATACAAGAAATCAAAATATCTGAAACACTCCAGGACAAATTAAAGTAAACTATTCCATAATTCAGCAGAAGTATTTAATAAAGGTTGAATTTTATGATAACTGTGAGTAAAGAATACATTGCAACTATAAATTGAACATTGTTTTCAAGAGAGAACAGCCTATGTCAGCTAGTTTTTTCTAACCCATTACTGCCTGCTCTCTATCACCCTACTCTATCCTCTCCCCAAACCACTGCAGTCCTGGAGAAAATAAGTGATATCTAGATTCTAGAAATTAGTCTAAAATATTTAATTATATAAACTATTTAATTATTATTAATTGACTCATTTAAACGTTATTTAATATTTAAATTTTCATTACTTTTCAGAAAATTGAGGTCTGCATGCTTATGTGGAAATCATGCAGAGGTGTAAGATATTCATCACAAAATATTGATGTGAATTGCTAGAAAAAATAAAAAATCTCAGGATTAATGTTTTAATGATCCATTTTACTCTGCTAAAGTCAAACCAGATTAAAAATGTCTATGCTAAAGGAAAGCAAAATGTATATTGGTATCTTTTTAAGAAAAAAATATTTTTAAAGGATTATTCACAATTTTAACCATGTTGTTTACTAAACACATCTGATAGCTTGATAATATATAGGAACAAATTATACTTAATTATTTAATTTTAAAAAACCTTCAATGCAATTGCTTATAATTTAAGTCGATTCTTGCAAATAAAAACTATCTGCCGAATCCTAAATCCTACCAACCATTCAACCATTGTGGATAGCAGGCTGCATGCTTAATATTATCCCCTAGGATCTATGTAAGTAAGAAAACAGCACCCTCAAGAAAGGAGGCTGGAAAGATATATGCAGGAGTCCTTTTATTTAAAAGTTCTAAATTCAGAGCTGTTCCTCTGAACTTGGGTGAGATGCTTCCATTGAGTAGATGAAGAATTTTTATTTTTATTTTTATTTCTATTTTTATTTTTATTTTTTTAACTTTTAAAAAATACTTTCTGAAATGGTCCTGGACAAATGAAGAGAAAATAAAAATACAGAAGCCTGAAATTAAAGCAAAAATGTCTGAAAAATTTTATAAACAGTTTTTCTCTACATTCCTTCAGTCCTGCAGTCTGTGTTGGCTACATTGCTGGTAGCACAGAGAAGGATTTTCAGAAAGTAAACACATGTGCTCACCATTTATTTTACTTTAAACACATCAGAAACAAAAATATATTTTCCTTTCCTATGTTTTGATTTTCCCTATAGCCACTGTTTATACATAAAGGTTGCTATGAAATCACCGCTGAAAAGTTGTCTAGTAACTGTACTAGACATCCCCTGTACATGGAAGCCTAGCCATCTCTCATTCTCCATACAAACCTGCCAGATGCTGAAATGATCATTATAATTGGAAATCCACCTACTTTAGAGTCAAAGGAGTTTCCTCACAGGCTTTGCAAAAAAACAACCAAACAACCAACCAACCAACCAACCAAACAAAAAACCACCAAGATCTAACCTTATAAATTAAGTCAAATATTTAGAAATTTTGATTCTTCCACATGCATTTGGGAGCCTGAAAAGTTCCAAATTGTGCATAGCAGGAGTTCAGTTCACTTTGCTAGAAATAATTTGTCTGTTTACTTTTACAAAATGCTAGATACAACTCAATTTTCTTCTGGGTATCTGATTCTTCTGGCTAGCTACTGCCATTGTATTATGCCCTTCTCTAGAAAACATTTACTAGTGATTAATTTAAGTATTTCAGTATCAGCTTGACTTGAACTTTACATTTTTTATGAGTTTTACATTTTTATTATAGGCATGCTTTCTATAATACTTATGAGTATGTTCATCAAGAAAGCAGTGCTCCATTGCAGGGGATCACTCATTATTATGCTCACAAACTAATGCTGAGGAAATGTATAAAAGATTTATTCCTGGTTAGATAGTTTGGAGTCTGGAGAAACAAAATTTCTCTTGCTGTGTGACGAGACTAGGGTAATTTAAACACTGTATGTGATTTGAAATGCCTTACTGTACTGGTTGTCCAGTCAGTTTACATGAACTATAAGAGTGATTATGCTGCTGTGGGTGCACTTCATATAGATGATGCAGAAGGAGGAAAAAAATGCTTCAAGCTTCTTTAATATGATATGACTCTTAATTTAGTATACTTTTCCATGCCACTGTGCCTCCACTTACTACTCTATGCTACTCTATCTCAGACTGCAGCAAAGAATACACTTTCTAACTAGTCCTGCCACTCAAAGCTTGTTCACATTTATAAGCTAGTGTGTAAATTATTTAAAATGATTATCAGGTTTCTGTAACTGTTCATATCAAATGACCACTATCACGTACCAGACCCTTATTTTCACTTCAAATACCTCTATTCAAAAAATGCTATGTTATATAGCATACACTGGGGAGTTTTAGAAACGATAGTTTCAATGCCATCAAAATTATGCTTATAAAGATGACATCTGAGTGTCATCTAGCCCATGTGTTATTGTTAGATATAACTCATGCTTCAACTGTCTCCAAATGTTTATTATTATGTAGCAAAGATTAAATCCAACTCAGAAATAGTGGAATGGATTTTTTTTTCTACTTGCTTCAGCAGGAAGAGGATTTTCACTCATTATATTTTTCATAAATCCAAACAGAGTATTCAGAAGCTGTGTTATGGCATAATAATTCTTATTACTTAAAGATTAGTTAGTAATTTTCTTGCTAGTCTATATATAATTTTATTTAAAATTGCTTTTAAGTGGAATATTTGTTAATGAATTAAATATAGGTTGTAATAGGTTTTACATTAAAAGTTAAATTAATTTTTTATGAAGAGTGACTTTGTGACAGTTGGTGTCACCGATAACAAACCAAAAAGCTACTTTGAGCAAAATGATCTTGGTTTTCATCTAAAATAGATTTCTTGTCCAGCATGTTTCTGAAGCTATTATCCTCTGAGTTATTTAAAATGTAGGCTGCTAAATTTATGACTCATTATTCAATAAACTGTTACTTAAATCTTAGACTTCCACATTGCCAAAAGCAATATCTAGTCTCTTTTCTTTTTTTTTTTTTTTAACAGGATTTTAGCTAAGTAATGGAATGACATCATAACACTACTCCCAACCTTGGCAATGTAGTGAGGAATCTAGTCTGATTTAGGAGAGGTTTAGTCTTTAAAACTTGTGACTTCCTATTATGTTGTTTTCATTGGTATTAGGCAAAAGGTGTTCCTCAGTGAAACTAATTGAAGAAGTTGGGAATTGAACTTTCATCAGTATTTTGTTTAAGTTTACATTCTCTGGTACAAGCCATTGTGGTAGAGATATCACTTTCTTTCCAAAATGTTTAACTATATCTTCTTCACCTTTATTAACACTGGAAACTTAATTTTACAGTGGGGTGCAAGAAAGTATGAAAAATGAAAATAATTTTGCAGAGCAATTTGTACAGTTGTCTGGAACATTAAAATTTCAATAAAATAATTGAGGAACATATTTATTGCGGGGGGGAGGAGGGGGGGAACAAACAAACCTTTTTTTAGATAACCTTTTGGGATTCCTTATACTTAAAGGTCTTCTTAACCTAAAAAAAATTCATCAGACGATTTTTTTGGTGGGATGATATATTCCTCTCACAGAAAAGGCCGGTTTTGGAAATGAGAAATCCCTTGAGAAACTTTAGCAGGTTAGAGATTTCTGACAGGACTAACATGTGAATAAATTAAGTATAGCAGAGTATCCGATTGGCACATAAAGTTCAGAGAGATCTTTGGCAATATTATATCCTTCTCCCAACATCTTCATTTATAGGTTTTCTTGGATTTCTCCAAATATAGCTTGAGTCATGTATGAACCTGCTATATAAATAAAATGTACCAAAATTCCAAAGGAAAACTGCACAAATCAGGCATATTTTCAAATGCAGATATCTGTGATTTCAAGCAGGTATCTTCAAGGTATCTTGCATTGGGCAAGAAAATTTACATACCTTTGTCTGCAAAATTTTTAGCCAAAATTTAGAGCCAAAATACTTTACAATATCATGTACTTTTCTTACTTTTTTCTTTTCTTGGCCTATTCTGAGCCAGCACAGGTGTTGCTGTCACTGAAGTTGGATTACCCTTCTGCAACATGGTGACCATGTGTATTTTTATGATGATTTTGAAGGGAAAACCACTATAAACGCTGAATAAGCTCATACAGAAACAGGCAAATAACTTTATGAATTAGCATTGCAGAAAAAAAAAAAATGACAGTAGACAAATGCAAGGTTGGACACTTGATACACACACAAGTCTCCTAACTGTTCACAAATGAAGTCAATAATTTAGAAAGAAAAAATCAATGGCAGCCTTTTTTCAACATGAATTGAATTCCATGTATCAGCTTGAATTGGTACTTTAGGAGAGTGAACTAAGAAGATGAGGTAAAAGAAAAATAATTCTTATTTCCTGGAGAAAATAAAAAGTAGTATTTCACTAAGATTAAAATCCCTCTTATGAAGGCCACAGAATATAATTAAATATTTTGGATTTTATATTTAATTCTTCTAAATTGCAAAAGCTTGGCAAGGCTTCAGTGGTGAATTAGGATATTTCCTTTGAAGGAACAGAGTGCAAATAACTGACCACAAGAAATACTGTCCTAAACATATTTTTTTTTCACTTGAAATTCAAGATTTGTTCCAGAGAGATTTTCATTGGTAAAAATAGCATCTAGGGGTTTGAATCTGTATTGTCTTCTAAATGACATTTAAACAGCTCTCAGGCCTTTTTTGAAAAACGCAGACAGTGGTAATTATAATTCCACAGTAACTTCAATATATACTGTTTAAGTTAGTTAAGATATTTTAAAGATTGAAAAAAAATATTTAAAAGCTTGAGAAATAAAATATATGTTAAAAGGTAGATCATTCCTACTCTTGTGAGGGGAATGTGAAGAAGAAGAAAGTTAACATAGTTACATGTATACTTTTCTTATAAATTGACAGTGAAGGGATGAAAATGTTAAAAAATACACTTAATTTTCAAGCTTGCTTTTATTTCTGTTTTTCCCCTATTGTCTACGCTATGTCATATTCATGATAACAGCACTTAAAACTAAAAATTAGCATGGGCTATTTTCTACAGCTTTTATTCCGCAGTAACAAAGTATCATGCATGTCCCCTCTGATTAATTTGGGATTTTGAGTATGAGCATAAAAGCTTTCAAGCCTCAAGGTACTGACTATTGGCAATATTTCCATTTTAAGATATTTTTTTTCTCCTGAATCTGCCTTAACTGACTAGATCCTTGGCTGTGAAAGAACTGCATATTGCACAAGTCTAAATGGTAAAGACAGAGTGTTTATGATCTGAAAATGTGGAAACCAGGGGAGAAGGTTCATTATTAAAACAGTATTGTACACATATTTGACAAAGGAATAACAAAATGAAATCTAAGCCACTCAAACTGTTTTGAAAAACTCTGAAGCCCTTTTATGAAGTGTTTATTTCCAAATATTTTTGCATAATACCTATCCTAATACCTATAATACCCTCACCTATCATCTCTTGTGAAGTTTCAGCTGTGACCTCGTTTACTTTGTTAGAAATCAAAAGTTATTGTACATGAATGCATTCAGGTGCAAAAGTGTTGCGAAATCTACTAAGGGCCAATTCATTTTAAAATGCATGTAGAAATGGTTGTAATTCAGCCTGCCATAAGCAAACTTTCCTTTTATGTCTTTAAGACCATCTTCTCTGTTTTGTCCTTTTCTCCATAACTTATATTAGTTAACTTAGATTAGATAACTTAGATTGTGACCCTATAGTAAAAATAATGAACAATGGTAGTTTAGTTTGTGTTAGTGTGAGAGGTTTTCAATCTGCCATGGGGTAAATTCTGCAAAGTGTCAAGAGCATTACTAAAGGCAGAGAATAGACTCATTTTATGTTCCAGTTCCATGAAAAAAAAATAAATAAAAAATCAAAGTTGTTCAGTAGTGAGTAAGTTTTCTACCCAAATATCCTATTAATTAAAGAACTGTACTCTACTCTTTTCCTCCAGGACCCCAAACCTCATAAATTTTGGTTCTCTGGGAAAATTAAATTGTGTTCAAAGTGATCTCAAATTCATTTTTCCCTAATCGGTTAGCTCATTAAGCAACTTGAACCACCTTATGTAACAGCTTTTATGTTAAATAAATTATAATAAGGAATCAATAGTAAAGCTAGCCTGATCAGGGAGATGATCAAAGCTTTATATACAGATTATTGGCTGAATGTCCTTGGAATGTGATCCCTATGAAATTAAAGGCAGATGTTTAATAGTCTACAGAGTGATTTTTATATTGCAAGTATGCAGATACATGCCCAGTTCTGCATGTCTACAAGTTTTCAAATAGATGCAAGTACAGGTCAAAATTTATAAATGCATGTGTTCTTCATACCTTAAACTAATTAAATTCTATTTCTTGGCATGTTCATATTTTTAATGAATATGTTAACAATACCATAAACAAAACACTACTAAACTGGCTTTCTAAAAATAGCTCACTTTTTGGTGTTAAATAAACTGTCATGTCATCTTTCCTTCACCATTTGCAATAATATATGTTTAGATAAGTAAAGTTTGTAATTTTCCAGTAATACAAAATGGATTAATACTTAATGGATGTTATAAACATGCAGATTCATCACTTCCTGTGTGCATGAAGGGGAAGAGAATGGGAAAAAATATGGGGGGAAAAAAAAAAAAAAATAATTAATTTAAAGTTCTTTTGTAGAAAAAACAAACACACAAACAAACAAAAAAAAACATCCAGGACAAGAACAGTCTTTGATTAAAGATTTGCTCTAGAGTGCAACTTTGTTAAATAACAGTGTGGGGCTCAGCTTTTATTTCAGTAATTTGCAGGGAATATCTGCTTTGTGTACAAATGGAAGGACTATTTATTCTAACAGCAAGCTCAGATCAATGTATGACCTAAAAGACAAGAAAGTTTGGTTTGGTTTAGTTTTACTTCTGTTGTGTTTTGGTTTGTTTTTAATCCTTACTCAGGTATATTCATTAATAAAGTTTCTGTAACTGCAATTTAGCTTCTAAATTTGTGAATGACATGGGAGGCAGAATAGAATTCTTTTATTTACAGACTTCTTTAAAGGAAATAAATCTATTGCAAGCTTTCTTGCTAAAAGCATCAGATAGATTCTGAATGCCATGGAATGTTGCCTCAGAAAGGACCTGATCCTATCAGGTTTCAAGAAACATTAAGCCTCACAAACCCCAGACTTATTCACCCTTGCTTCCTTGGACCACTTGATATTACTCCCTTCTGTTTTCAAAATGAGAAAATAGCTCATGGGAATTGTTTCTTTGCTGTACCCAAGTAATCAAGTTTCAGAAACAAATGAAAACAACAGAACAAGTGGAAACAGAACAGCTCACTTTCCTGTAAGTTTGTATTTTATTGCTCTTTCACAGCAAACCCTTGTCTCATCACCTGGTATTTTCAATCATCTAGTGAGAAAGGGCACTTCCCACTCAGACCCTCCAGAGTGAACAGGGATTGGAGAATAACTGTTAGTTTGCTTTCTTACTGCTGGAAAAGCTTGTTCACTGTTAGTGGTTGTTACAGTGAAAGAGTTATTTTCATTCTCAGTCCATTTGCTTTCTATTTTTGGCTGATTCAGACCCGTTTTCTAAGATCAGAATGCTTAATCATTCTTTCATGTATTTAGTGGTTTACACATTGACATTTTTACTTTAGAATCCAAAGATTACATAGTACGCTCTTAACTGAGCACTGTGGCTAGCCATCTTGATTTTGTCTTGCACCTTCTGCATTTCTTTGAGTTGTTAGTTACTGAGAAGTTCAAGTTATGTTTATAGATCTCAGCCACTCAAGGCCTCTTTCCAAAGACTGTTCATATATATAAAACACTTTTGCTCCATGCATCATGCCAGGAAAACAAACAAAATTTTCAAGTAAAGATGATTCTTTTTAATAGATGTGAAAACACTGTTTCTAAGTGACTAATCTAGCATGTCCAGATCAGTCTTATTCAATTTTTAAAGTATCATCTATACCATAATAGTCAGCCCTGTGACTGATCCGCAATCTTAATTAAACTGCTGTGGAGTCATTTCTCAGTAATGAATTATTTGTGGTAGTGTTCCTAAACTTCAGAGAAATATACCCGCTCCACAGCTTCAGTGGACTCAACAGGTGTATGTGGATGGTTACAATGGCTGAACTGACAACTAACATTTTTTTTATCCCACGTATATGTAGTCAAGTCTAGTTGCTGGTGCACGTCAGTCATGCCAAACTTCTTTTATCCTGTTTCTAAGCTGAATTTACAGAGTGAGCCTATTTCTCTACTTAAGACAGCAGGTGTTAATGGTTCTTTTAAAAGCTCTAGACAATACACACAAGATTCATCTTGGAACTAAATCTGTTTTTTGACCTTTAAATAGTGTGCAGGTATTCTGTTATAGTTGGAGACTTTAAAAAATGTTTCTATTTTGTTTCTTAGAATTTTATTTCACTGAGTGTAACTGCGTAATTGTAGGGAAAAAATGTCTAAATATAATGTGTACCATTATATTGTGTGTCTGAATACCTGTTTTCAGATCAACATTTGTAGAAAGAGAGAAATGATCAACAAATATGAAACTGTTTTCTCCTCCAAATAGCTCAGAAAAAAAAAAAAAAAAAAAAAAAAAAAAAACTTTTAGTTGCTGCTAATTAGAAATGTCGGTCATAGGAATATTTCCAAAATGCTGCCATCAGCATAACGTTATTACCACATTACAGATTGTGGTAATTACCACAATACAGATGTGGTATTACCACATCTCTTTCCACTTTTATAGCTTCTCTTACCAATTACTCTGACTCAAAAGTTGTTGCACAACAAGGGTTTATATAGTTTCATAAGAGAAATAGAAGACCAAAAAATGTTGTAATTCTTTCTGTCCTGATCTGAATTGGATTAACTTCCCCCTGGACAGATGGCAAAATTAAACCCTGTCATGCTGTAAGACACAAGCTTCCTTTACACTGCAATCTCATGAAGAGTTTTATCTATACATCACCAACAAGAAATATCTCCATGTCGCTGTATTTAGCCTAAGGCTCATGAGATACTCACTACATGAATACATTGTCCTAGTCCAGGGTGGGTCAGGATATCTCTTTCACCCAGACTGTTTTGTTTAGGATGGCCACACTGATATATGCTGAGAACTACTTGTCCAGTCTTTATTTTACTGGTCTATGTTTCTTCACCTCCCATATTTTATGAAGCACAATATTCTTTTATTTACTTCAAGCCTTTCACCATGTAATTATCTCTTTTTTTCTCATGTCGTAGAACTGGAACAGGAGATTCTTCTTCATCTATGTTGTTTTGATCATTCATTATTTTACATATATTCAAAAAACAACAACAACAACTAAACACATTCTTTTCATTTATTATTTTCCATGTCCTTGAGCATTCTTGTTTTCTCTGAATTCTCTGTATTTCTCCCATTATTTGATTAGCAAATTAATTTGGCATTTAGCAAATTATTTATCCATATTTTCAACCTCTATATTCTCAACTGAAAACTTTATTTCCTCCTTTTCATTATTGTTACACTGAGAATATAATTTTTCTGAAACTGCATAACTGATTTATTAATCATTTATATTTTGATATTTGTCATTATAGTCTTCATAAAATTATAGTCAAACAGCTGAAGAGCAGATTTCCTGTGTGAATAGATAAAATGTGAACAGATCAAATACGTCCCATGAATAATATTACAGCCAAACTATAACTTTCAATGGAACAGACTACTCAAAGATGGAGACATTTTTGAAAAAAAAGATTCTGTGAAATAAGTAATTTAAAAGTTTATCAACATTCAGATTTTTAAATTCTTAGATTATAGAAAGGCATAGATCTCAGCCATTTATTACAATATATTTAACAGTTGTAGAAATCCAGGGTGAAAGACTCTGAACAGAATATTCATAAGGTACAAATTTTCCATATTAGACACTTACGTTAGATTTAATTCTTGTTGAAGACTGAGGGCAACATATGTGTCTGTGTCTGTGCATGTATGTATGCAGGGGATGAAAGAGAGAAGATAATTTTAAAAATTACATGGGCATCTAAGCCATTTCCAGGGATTTTAGAAAAAGCCTGACAGGTTTCTAGTGTCTTTCAAATGCAATGTGATACCTAAGTCTTTTAAACCTCTCCAGAAATTTTTCCCTTAAATGAATGGCCTGTGATGGAAAAATGCAGCTCCTTCTACTGAAACTGAAAACATGGGTTTAGGATTGTAATTTTAAACAGAATTTAAAAGATGTAATGTTAATAATCAATAATTCAACCTGAGTTAGCCACAAAATAATCTTTCTACCTCCTTTTGCCTCTTGCTTTTTGTTCATCCAATATTTCTTTATAAAATTGTAAGTCTCTTCAAAAAACAAAATGGGGCAATAGATGTTCAGAGGTATTATTAATGTGCCTGTCACAGCAGTTTCTTGTCCACTGGGAAATTGTTCATTTATGGTGAACCAGACCTCGACTATCGATGGAGCTTTGCAAGCTAAAAATATTTTCCTTCTCAATAATAAAGAAAAGACTTTGAAATAATATGTTAAAAATGTCATTGAGTGCACTGTAGATGACTAATGAGTGACTTGAAAAGAATGAGTGCAATGTTTAGCCTTATAAGATTATTTATTGACTCGATTTTTACCATATCTATTTTTGATTGACCTTTTCTGAAATATAAGAATTACTCTGTGTCTGTCACCATATTTATGAGGTTTTTGTTCTAGTGATTAATGGTTAAAGAAAATAGATATACCACTAAAGATTTGTTCTCCTTTCTTATTATTTTTTAAAGGGGATGTAAGTCAGTACTACCAATACCACATCTATGCTAACATCAGTCTGCAGACTCTTGCAGGCTTTAGTCTTGCTTGTTTTATCACAAAATTCATATCTGTTAACTTGTTTTTAAACAGAACTTGAATGAAGAAAGTCTCATATGCTTAAAAAATTCATTTTATCATTAAGTTAAATTCTAGGTTAAAGTTCTAGGCTAATTTTACTCAGACAAGAATCCAGTTTATTTAGCAAAACAATTCATAATAAGTCCTTTATAAGAAAGAAAGAAAGAAGTGTCCTGGTTTCAGTTAGGACAGAGTTAATATTCTTCCTAGTAGCTGGTAGAATGGTATGTTTTGGCTTAGGATGAGAAGAGTGCTGATAACATGCTGATGTTTCAATTGTTGCAGAGCAGTGCTTACACCAAGCTAAGGACATTTCAGCTTCTTACTCTGTCCTGCCGACAGACAGGCTGGGGGTGCAGCAAGAGCTGGGAGGGGACAGACCCAGAGCAGCTGACCCAAACTAGCCAAAGGGGTATTCCATACCATCTGACATCATGCTAAACAATATATAGGGGTGGCTACCTGGGGGCAGGAGGGCTGGACTGCTTGGATTTAGGCTGGGGATCAGTCAGCGGGTGGTGAGCAATTGCATTGTGCATCACTTGTTTTGTACACATTATTATTAGTAGTACTATTATCATCATTATCGTTATTATTATTATTATTTTCCCGTCTTAATAAACTGTCTTTATCTCAACTCACAGGCTTCACTTTCCCATTTCTCTCCTCCATTCCGGAGGGTGTGTGAACAGCTGTATGGTGTTTAGCTGCCATCTGGGTTAAACCACAACAAGAAGTTAGAACAGTTAGAAATAACATGAACATTTGAGAGGAAAAACAAAACAAAAACATATTTTTTTCCTCCCTTGATAGAAGCAAGAATAGGAATTTTAACTTTTATTAAAATTTCCTGGAAATAAAGCATATTTGATCACTTAGCAGCACTCAAAGTCTTTATATTTAAATGAAAGTAGAGGACACTGAGCAGGAGCTGATATGATTATGCCTCTAGTGATGAGTCACAACTAATGACACATTTTAATACTCATGAAGCAAAGTACATGATGTAAGTGAGAAAGATGCAAGTGGCAAGACTAAAAGGTCGGTGGAGGAGAATATGCATCTATACACCTGTGGTAAAGAAAAATAACATTTTTCTAGAAGAAAATGTTTCTGATAACTTTTTGTACAAATCTGCTTACTGTGTAAGAAATTCCAGGAGGAACCTCTGCCAATGTGTGTGACAGAAACTTTCATATCTAATATTTAGAAGAAAATCATAGGAAAAACAAACAAACAAACAAACAAAAAAGAGTTACATTTTTACAAAGAGTGAGACGATAAAAAGACAGAATCATAGATTCATAGATTGTCTTGGAAGGGCTTAAGATGACATCCAGTTCCAAAACCCCTGCCATGGGCAGGGACACCTCTCACTAGGCCAGGTTGTTCAAAGCCCCATCCAGCCTGGTTTTGAACACTTCCAGGAGAGGGGCAGCCCCTTCACTGAGCAACCTGCTCCAATGTTCAACCACCCACACAGTAAATAATTTCTTCCTTATGTTTAATCTAAAACTGCCTTCTTTCAATTTAAAGCCACTGGTGGATGACTTCTGTTGCTCATTTAGAAACAAATTCCATACTGTTTTCAGTGAGTTTATCCAACTTTAAATGTATAATTCACCTTATTGAATTATTTTCTACCTTTCTTTTTCTGTTTAGTGTTTTTCACACTTTCGTGAGTACTGATTCTGTGATTCCAGAAACTGTGATTTTATACCTGACATTTTTCTCAGTTAGACTGTACTAAGATGCCTCTTGTTGAATTGTTCTTTTAATGAAAGTACTCAAAACATTCCATGACAGTAAGATGTTAAAGTCCATCTCTAGCAGTGAATTTATGCCTGACTGGATAATTCTTATGCTGTTCCCCTAATGTTAAAATGTCTTCTGACTTCCTTTATTAAAGTTAAATCCTATTAAATGCTCTCCTTTCTGGCATAATTCATAGACACTTTAAGTTTGTATGACAGGGTTCAAAGATAAATAATCAAGTTATTTACTCTTTGCCCAGAGAGGTTGTGGAGCCTCCCTCCTCTCTGTCTTCCTGTTCCCGTTATGAGTGTTTCATTTGTCTTCCTTTTAAGGGACATCTGCAAAGCTACCTAACTATCATAACCACTGCTATATCTCAAAACAATCAAAATATAATTCCTAAGATAGACAACTCCTTCCCCTCTTGGCAGCAATGCTGAGCTGCTGAGTCTGAGTGCTGAGTGCTGAGTCTGCTCAGCTAATCAGTCTAGGTGCCTGAACATCACTGCAAGCCTTGTGAGACCAGGCTCTGTTGCTTGTACAGCAAGAGGAATTTGAGTCCTGGTGTCCCAAATGCTAACCTGTCTTGTGAGGTGAATGATTCTCAAAGATAGACCTTCCTTTATTGCATAAAAGAATGTCAGTGTGTGAGAGAGGTAGAAAAAGACCAACTCTGTATTTTACTCTTGTGACACTTGTCAGGGGTATGCAACAGAGACAATTCAGGGAGATTCAGTGTACTTGGGATACATATGGAAAAGTGACACAATTTTCAGCAGTCACTGGGAAGAAGACTTACTTCAAGACGTCCCATGATACCTGGGATTTGCATATGCACAGCAAAATGGAATTCTATTTTTGGCTCCAAATCTCTTCCACATGGCAAGTAAATATTTTTCCTTGTGAGTAGGTGCAGTTGCAGTTTGCACTTATTTTGCATGGATAGAGGGAGACAAAGTGAAAATGTCTCGGTGTAAGAAAATTCAAACCCTAAAGGTAAGTTTTGTGGCAGGCAAGAGGCACCTGCCCCTGCTTAGAACAGACGTTTAGGAGCATAAATTTTATTCTTTTCTTGCGTTTTATACCCAGAACATCTGCGACTCTTTTCACAGCCTCTTAGTTCTTATTCTGAGATCTTTTCCTGCATGATAAGTTTGGTTTGCCAGATGTCCTCTTAAATCTGGATATTCAGTGCTGATTATACTCCACTTTACTACTTCCCCCCCCGCCCTCCCCCGGAAATAACCCAAGGAAATATAGAGTAGCACAGCCTGAAGTACTGTCAGAAAAAAAACACTATGCTCCTCTAGTACTCAGTAAATACAATGTAATTAAACATAGCTAGGTTAGAAAATAAAGAGTAAGGACTGTTCTGCATTTGATTTTGCCCAAAGGCACCCTTGGGGACTGTTATCATGGCTCAGCTGGTACACAGTAATTAAACTGTAAGAGTTTTATTGTATGCAAATCCTTAAAATGCTTCCTGAATCTCTCAGAAAGGTCCTGGAAGAATGGTTTGTGTCAATACCTCTATACTACTTTCCTGCCTCCTCAATAATTCCACAATTAGAATCTGTTTTGTTCCTCAGTTCAGTACCAGTCTTATCACTCACATTCTCCTTCACAGCTACAATATGTGATATGGATTCTTCTCCTATTGTGAAACATGTCAGAGTACATGTCTGTCTGATTAATATCAGACTTGTGTCTTATCTTCCTACAATTGAACGTACTTGATTTTGAGGATGTAAGGGAATTCAGTTGGAGATGTCCTGTATAACCCTGTGAAGATTAATGTACACTCTGACTACTGAGTTCCCAGTGGACGACAGGATGAGAAAAGTAGGATATTTTGACATTACGTTATGTCCTAGTTTCACACTCCATGGTACAAAGCAGTCATTCTGCTCTGAGAGAAGTTACTTGCTGGGATGATGAATATAGAATATCAGAAAGCTAAAAAATAATTTTATTAGAATGAAGCATTCTCAACCTCTTACTAAGAAGTGCTATAGCTTGTCAGTTACATTATTTAGCCTCATGGAGACTAGCACCTTGCATATATTTGCTACCCTGCATGATTTGGAATGCCAAGTGTTTTAAGTAGTTCTCATCTCCACCTAGTATGTAGACCTCTTGTAAGCAGTGGTATCCAGACATCCTTCTTAATGTAGTTGTGCAATGTGTCTCTGCTGTAATTCCTGAAATGCTTCATGGTCCCACATGGTGCTGGATTTAAAAGTTGTAAATACAATGCTTACTTGTGTTATTTCTCTCAGATATCAGACTGTCTCCTTCACAATGTTCTGCTCCTTGTTTTCCTGGGCTTACAGACTTTCAGAGTGGCTCTACTTCGCTGCTGTTCTTTATTGTCATCGTTTGTTTAACATCTTGGTTTGAGGTTCTCTCATTTCCATATCTAGAGCAGGCAGGAGACGTTCCTTCTAAAAGTTGATTTAATGATATCTTTGTAACAAATGAGGGGCATCTTCAGAAGGCAACAGAAACAAAACAAAACAAAACAAACAAACGGAAAAAAAAAAAAAAAAAAAAAAAAAAAAAGATAATGATCTATTGTGCAAGCTGTGTCAGATTTTGGGTCCACTCCTCTCAGCTTTCACCATTATATATTGGGGTCAGGATGTATTACATTATTTTTAAGTGGAATTTCAGTATTATAGAATAAACAGCATTTTTTATGATAAGAAAGCTATTTTGAAAATATTAGAAAGGAGAGGATGAGATGAATGAAGAAAATCATATTTCCACAAAAGCCCTAAAAATACAATTTTTATGAGATAGCACACTAGGGAGAAAAAATAATAATAATAAAATAAAATAAAATAAAATAAAATAAAATAAAATAAAATAAAATAAAATATAAAATAAAATAAAATAAAATAAAATAAAATAAAATAAAATAAAATAAAATAAAATAAAATAAAAGCCTTGGTTACAGAACAGAGAGCTCTGGAGTCTCTATCACACTACCAACAATACTGAGCTGTCTTTATTTATTTATTTATTCTTTCTGTAACACTCTTTAGCCTCCTGCAAAAAGGTATTAAAAGGAAGCAGTTCTGGCTAGCCTTAGAATTATTTAGTTTGTATATTGTGGAAATGTCTTCCCCAGTTAGTTACTGCCATTTTATAACACTGCAGCATATGGGATCAAAGACTAGAACTGCCACCTCCTGTTTACAGTGGGCTGGAGCAGTCACAGAAGTGTCACGGCTGCTTTCTGCCTCCGTATGACTGGGAATAGGACTGATAATGGTCGGTTGCTACCAACAGGTTATTTATTTATTTATTTATTTTCTTGTTTGTTTGTTTGTTTCCTCTGCAATGTCAATGCATGTATTGCTAAAATTTCGTATTCAGAAGGGAAAGTACATATTTGCATAATTTCAAATATTCTTGAATACACCTGAAATACCACTCACAAATATACATGAAATTCTATTGTTCCAGAGAGAATTTCAAAAGCTAAATCATAGCAAAACAGGAAATAAAAAATAAAAATAAACACTTATATGTGTTCTAGGTTTGCAATGTACGTTATGATGAGACAAGAACTGCAGTTAAACTTCACTGACATTATTTGTCAGGGCTTGCATTTAGAAAGGGTACTTTTATAACTTTGTCAGTATCAAATCTCTGTGAAAAGAGTGAGTGGTTTTCATTTTGCAGTGACAATATGGTGTTTAATAATATCATCTGTCTGATAAGAATAATTTATTTTAAAATTGATAATTATTTTTTAAGGTGAAGTTACAAAGGGTCCAAAGGTGTAAATTTGGGGCATTATTAAGAAAATTGGCATTTGGCAGCCCAAATTATAGTTTATGCTTCTTATTTCTCTTTCCAGATCTGAGCAATTATTTTTATTATATTCACCAAATGGAGAAACAGAACAGAGAGACAAGAGAGTGTAATTTTCTAGCAAATCAAATAAGATTCCCTTCACTGACTGTTCCTGTAAATTCAGGTACCACAGCAGGAAGATATGTATGGACCTTTAAAGATGTATTTCCAAAAGGAGAAGGATACACAGAAAAGAAACTTGGGCACTCATCATGTTTTGATAGCACTAACTCAGGTGTTTGAACCTGTACCTTTCTTCTGTGCCACTTCTGCATATACCCTAAACAAT
The DNA here is from genome assembly GCF_964211825.1 of Aythya ferina. NCBI lineage: Eukaryota > Metazoa > Chordata > Aves > Anseriformes > Anatidae > Aythya > Aythya ferina. The sequence goes on along the minus strand of NC_140301.1, from coordinate 22,876,735 downwards.
GCTGTACAGAGTCTTGCATGTGCACTATGCAAGAGCTAGGAATTACATGACTGTGTGCACTCAGTGGTTCTAGTTTTCTATCCAGGGGGTGATATCCTTCACATGTTAAAAACACAAGGATAAAGATGAAGCTGCCTGCTTCTTTCTTCCTTGCAGTGGCCTTGGAAGATCAGAGAGCAAGATGCACACAGCATCATAACACCAAGGATTTTTTGACCTACATCAGTGTAAAAGGTCCAGATCTTTTGGTGCATGCTTTCTGATTGTCATACCGAAAGGCTGATTTGCATGCTCTGGCATGAGTTTGAGGGTTCTGAGACTGCATAAGAACTTATGCTTGGAGACTTTGAAGATTTCTACAGTCTGTACAAGTGCCTTTTATTTCTTTCATGGTCTTCTGCATCCAACCAGTACTGCTTATATTTTCAGTTCTGGAAGTTTCTGATTTAGCTATGATGGTGATTGTGCATCTATTTTTGCCCCAGAGCTTGCATATTAGGTGCAAAATAATTAAATAATTAATGTGCTTAACTTTTGATAAAATTATTTCCTTGGGTCTCACAACGCTATGAAAAAATAAAGGAATGTGAACTATTAGCTACATTGCATAGTTTGGAACATTAAAAATAATGTATATTATTTTCAATACGCTGATAAATACAGTTTCTATAGAAATTTTACCAAATTTTATATGTATGGGTAGAAGTTTTTCCTTTTTAAAGGTGAGGACCTGATCCACAAAAGCAGTTTTTAGCAATTAAGAATTCCCAAATAATTCACGATAAAGATAAAATTAACATATAAACTTAAAAATTATTCTGGATCAAAAATTACGTTTGAACTTCCTTTCTTTATATTTTTGTGTAAGAGAATACACCTTACCTGTGTAAAACATTTGAGACTAAAAAGCACATGTTTTCTTACATTTTTGTTTTTTGTCTACATTGAGAGATCAGCAAGTAACTCAAATATCTTCAGTTTTCTCTCTGAACTTCTCTACAAACAAAAAAAAAAATGGAGAAAAGATTTTACATTTTAGATCTGTTAATACAATCAAGAAATGATGTCAGTAGAAAGTAAGAAAAAAAAATGGTATTTGACATCTTGACATCAGGAGGGGGTTCTTCACAGAGAGGGTGGTTGCACACTGGAACAGGCTCCCCAGGGAAGTGGTCACTGCACCGAGCCTGTCTGAATTTAAGAAGAGATAGGACTGTGCACTTAGGCACATGGTCTGAACTTTTGGGTAGACCTGCGCGGTGTCAAGAGTTGGACTTGATGATCCTTAAGGGTCCCTTCCAACTCAGGATATTCTATGATTCTATGATTCTATGATCTCAGAACGTGAATGGGACTCTGAAATGTGTCTCATACTAAGTCCTAAAACTCTCAGCCCCATTCAGCTGAACTGTCATAGCAAAAAGAAGTGATTATAATAACTTCTACCCAGTTATATATGTATCTTCTAATTAAATACGTTTTCTCATAGACACTGGCACTCACGCATTCATGCATTAACATTCAGGCAATATTTTTTAATCTTCTTCTTCAAACTTTTGTGTCCTTGTCTGTATTTGCTCAAAACAGAGGCCAAGAGGAACCATTTACTTCCTCTGTATTTACTAAAAGTTGTTATTAAGTCAAGTGTTCAAAGAATGATTGCTTCAAATCTTGCATCTGGCCTACTTCAGACTATATCCTTGTACCGTTCTAACTACTGCTTCTTGCCTTGTATATTGATTTTAAGTATCTCCATCAGAATTACACATCTTTTCTATGTGTAATTCTGTTTAATAGGGTGCTGTGTAGAAAGCAAAACACTGGTAATTACAGGAGCACTCTAGAGTAAGTTTTTCTGCCCCAGGTCCCCATTTGGAAAAATTATTTGTTTTGGCAGTGACTTGTCTTTCATTAAATCTTGAAAGCATTTTGCCATGGAACTGAAAAGCCATATTTTCTGAGGAAAGCAAGAATGTTCTTGCCGTGTAGTAGATTGATGATTACATTGCTATTTCTTTCCTTTTCTCTTCTAGCTGTAACCTGAAAAAAACATATATTAATAATGCTATCACTGAGGGGAAAGATATCCATGGAAATGTTAATTCTGTTAAAAGCATTATTAAAATAAAAATTAATTTTAATATTGTTCCTTAGGCAACACTCAGACATTCAGCATAGGTTATCACCTACTAAGAAGGAAAATGTCTGCAAGTGCATGTAAATCTAGTTTGTGTCATTTCTCATGGAAAATAAGTGGTTAATCTATCATGCTGTCTGGTCAGGTGTGCTCTTGTTTATATACCTAACTACTCACCTTCACATCTGACAAAAATAAACAAAAGAGAAAAAATAATTTCTAGCTCAGTTGCTTTCCTTATTCATAAATATGAATAAAGTTAAGCATTTCTTAACTGTTTCACCTGTGATTTGGATTTCATTTTTCCTATCATAGAACAGAATTGTGAGGATGATAACTCTAAAATCTTTTCCCTTTGTTGATATTTATAAAGCACAGAGGGTGGGGTTAAGCTCTGGCCATTTTCAAAGGATTTTCTCATCAGCTAAGGGCAGGAGCTGAGCTCCAGAGGGACCTTGGGTTCATAGCTGTATTACCAATGCGTAATGCCTTGAAATCACATCTAGCTCTGCTACATTTCAGATGTTTATGTGGTGCCAGTTTTAGTATCTTGATTAAAACTTAGTAGTTAACATAAAGTAACTCTCTTGTCACTATATATTTTCAACACTTTTACTATTTTTTTACCACTCCTCTTTATGATCAGAATAATAAATGCACCTCTATAGTCTTTTCCCTGCCATTTTATGCTTCCGACTCTATCAATAAAACCTGCTGCGGCAAGACTAAAGCAATGTCTCAGGCAGTTAAATAAGCTGAATGACCATATTAAATAGATGTTTTTCAATATTTAAAACTAAAAGATACACGTTAGACAAACAATAAGCAGTTGGTCTTTTTTTTCTTTTAATTCAGTAAAAGACAATCAAGAAGAATTGTTCATTCCTCCACCTACAGCTAAATGTGGAATCAAGCAACTTAGGCAAATTTACTTTCAACAGAACATAATTGTGATTATAATTACACCTAGATTTATTTAAGATTACCCCTATTCATTCCTGGCATTTTCTTAGAGATTTACAGACCTGTTAGCTTTTCCTCTTCTCTATTTTTTTTTCTTTTTTTTTTTTTTTTTTTTTTCTCCCATAGTGTAAAGTGATGATCAGGTTCACTGTCTAATGAGGCAGCCACTCTGAACATGTTGAGACAAAGAAATGGTTTCCCTAGCAACGAGGCCCATGCCAAAGCTCTCAGAACAGTTATTTCCCTGCATTAGGGTTCCTTTCAGTTTAGGAAGCCAGTTAGTTTGAGTATGCAGGCAATGCCTGGCAAGATTCACTGAGTTTATAACTTTTTAATATACATAATAAAATACATCTAACACTATGCCTTCTGATTAAACTAAAGAGTGGGGAGCTGGCATGTTTTGTCATTTTTATGTCTTGATTTACAGAAGCTTAAAACAGCTACTACAAGATCATTACATGTGTCTAAGGTTATTAAATATACTACCTGTATCTCTTTAAAACTGAACAGATCTCAACAAAATTTGTTGGAGTTTACTCAATTCTGAGCTATATTCCTGCTGTCTTTAGAATAAGTACTGGCCTAGGTCTTAGTTCAGAAATACAAATGAATTTCAGGACATAAATTCAGAGAAATATTACTGTAATCAAGTATTGAAATATTAAACAATTTTTGCTATTTTAAATAAAAAGTACATAAGGTAAAGCTTATTTTAATTAATTTAAATCTTTGTTTCCTTGGAACAATTTGAAATCTATGATCTTTCTATGAGAAAGACTTGTAGGGTCAGATCAAGAGAAAAGCACTTTCACATCCTCACACTATTTAGAACAGGCTAGTACATCATCCATGCTGACCAGTCCCAAGCTTGGTCAGCATCCTGAAGTTGTTCATGCAGTTATTCAACTCAGCTGCTCTGGGAAGTGTTTTCAAAGTGCACCTACTCAGATACATTAAAAATATACCTGCAATTTTCATTTTAGGACAGAGACATTAATCTCATGTCCAAGACACTCACTGGGGATGTAAAAAGTATACATTTAATTACATGTTCTTTAAGAGAGAATTCAAATCAGCTACCTTCCTTTCTACCCCCCCCCCCCCCCCCTTTATCCCTTTTTCCCTTATGTCCTTCTTCCCTACTAACCACAATTCATTGTACAGAGCATTGTATGGAGGGATGGACAGCATGTGTCTGAATATTTTAAGGCAATAACAAGGATTGTTTCTGGACAAGTACAGCAGCCAATAGATTTTTACTGCATTCATCAGCTACTGTCAGTAGCTGAACTTTTAAATCATTAATCCAGCTCGTTTTTGTTTTTTTTTTTTTTTTTGTTGTTGTTTTTTTTTTTTTTTTTAAATAAAGATCCAGAGCATTTTAAAGCTCTTCAAGTGGAAATTCAGGCATTAGGATCCCAAGAGGACAAAACCTCCTTGCAGCCTTGAGTAAAGAATTTAAAAGGCAGAATTTAATATCAGTCTCTTCATTATTCACTATTGATGATCTGTAGGAAGCTATATAAAGAGTGTCTATGCATACTGAGTAAAGTCCTGCACATTTAGAGAGGACCCTAGGCAGGTGCTTCCACTGGGATCTTAAACAGATAGCATACTAACTCCCCCTGCGTGCAAGATAGGAAGCAAGGTTTTCTGATTGCCCTGTTAGGAGCCTGAAAAACAGTCTTTGCAGAGTACCTCAGATATGGTTCTTATACACTAACTAAATCACTTGTCACAAGTTCAGGTGGGACTGATAGGGCCAGGAAGATATTGAAGCTCTCCTTTATATCCTATCTCAAATTCAATTTCACTGTTATATGTAAAGCCAAGCTAGTTGCAAAAATAGTAAGGATCTGAGGAAGAGAAATAAAAATGAGAACTAGGAAATAAATAAAAAATGGAATTTTGCTTTGAAATAGTAAGGATGATATTCTCATTTTTTCCCCCATGAAGATTACAAAGGAAACTCATTTTGGCTTTGTAAGACCACAATGATTGCTTCAGACACAAAATGAATCAAGCCTCTTGTTGGATTATGCGGGTGGTATTTCTATTCTTCCCTAGTGTGATAATTCACAGCCTGCAGCTGTGGCATGCAAACTTAAATATTTTCTTTTTTTCTGTTTGGCTTTAAAAGGAAGGACCTGCATTTATTTGCTGTTTTTTAAAGAAAAGATAGAAAAAGTTGAAGGCCCATTAAAGACTGGTAGTTTGAAACAGAGCAGTCATAAAACAAAACAGTGTAAACTCAACATGAATTTGTTTGTCCTGACAACAGCGTATTTCTAGTGTAGTCATAATCTACTATGGGACACTGAAGAAGAAGATGTGTGCTTGCTCAGATTTATAAATAATAAGATAATGGTTGTAAACAACATGAAGGCCATTTTGTACTGTTATCAATCATAAAGAACACTTTTTTTTTTAATCTAATATTTACTTACCTATTTTTAATAATCAAATTTTCTCTCTGTACAGATAATTTTTTGATATTATTAATACCTATTAAAACATATTTCTAGGATTCTGTGTGCAATTTGAATGAATCAGATAAAATATAAACCTTAAACTTGCTATTCTGTATCATTACAATCACTTTACAAATTCCCAGCTGAACTTTACTTCCAAATACATTTTTATTAGTCTAGGAGTGTCTTTTCACAATTAAAAACAATAACAACAAAAACCCTCTTGAATTAAATGTTTCTTTGCTTGCTGCTACAACATAAAGTTGATCTTCCATGGCATGTTTCTTAAAAGCTGCGCTAAAAAGTTTTTCCATACCCTGTAAATTATTTTCTTTCCCTAATGGCTTTTGTATTGTTTGCCAGTACAATGACTAGTACAGCACTATTAACACTTAAGCTAATTAAGGTTTAAGAAAACATCGGTTACATTGTTCTCATTAACAGATTTAAAAAAATAATAATAAAATAAAAAAAATCTTGCTATTCAGATGTATGAAAAAAGAAGAAGATTGTTTTTAAATCTCAAGAAATGAATGTAAGTGTTCATATTCTGGTACATTAACAGTTTGTTCCAGTACATTGATATTTTATGTGGAAATCCTACTCTGCAATTAATATGCCTGATGCAAATTGAAAAACCCATAATCCATCCTTCTCTGTTGGAATGTTGGAATGTAAGAGCATATTATTATTGAGGAGCTACAGGATACCAGAACCATTTTTTAAAGTTGAATGCTCATTACCTTAAATCTGCCTATAAAATGGTTTTCTTCAGACTAGGTAATACATAACTGAATATATCATGATACACATGAAATTGCAACAAACAATAATAAAATAATAATAATAATAACAACAATACTACTGTGTTTCACCTCTACAGAGCTATTTATGTCTTCTAGCATTAGAAGTTAAAACTAGCTAGAAAGTAAACATGAAACAGTAATGAAATACTCGACTATTCTGGCTATAAGGAGATACCTTGGTAGTCAATTCAGTTAACCCTGAAAATCAGCTGATCATTATTACATTGCTAGGAGTATACCAACTCTACTGAACAAAACAAACCTGTTTTTGTAAATATCAGTTAATAATTTTGTAAGTGTAAATTAAGTATGTCACAGATAGTTACTGCTTTCTGGAGACAGTTTTAGCTGTGGTGATTGTTTGGGTAGTCATTGATAGTGAGATACCCTTTCCTGATAAGATGTGAAATGTTTATTATGAAGGAGCTGTGACTGTTAAGGACACAACTCTCCTATGGGTAAAAGCAAGAAAGATTTGTACATTTTAGTGGTTTGTCATTTTATTGATCTTCTGGGTCAAGTCCTCTCAAAGGGCTTATCAGAGCCAAAATAGATGGATATCATTGAAGATGTCATTTCCTGACCCAGTTTTCAGAAGACTTTGTCTTTCATGCTGACAATAATGTGAAGGAAAAGGTTTTCAGAAGACTTTCAAACATTAGACACAGATCTGAATATAAAATTGCTTTCTGATTCAGGTAGAAAAGAAAATATCATTGAAAAGTTTGAGTTATTTAACCTCTATCTGAAATTGATAGTGGCAGGTTTTTGATGACTGTAGAAATCATACCTGATTTCCAAAACCAAAAATACCTAGATGTCCTTTGTATGACCAGCAAGTGCAGAGCTTTTTCACAAACTCTGTTGCAAACAGTTGGAAATTTACCTTTGAAGTTCTCTCTCTCTCTTCTTTTTTCTTTTTCCTTTTTTCTTTTTCTTTTCTTTTCTTTTCTTTTCTTTTCTTTTCTTTTCTTTTCTTTTCTTTTCTTTTCTTTTCTTTTCTTTTCTTTTCTTTTCTTTTCTTTTCTTTTCTTTTCTTTTCTTTTCTTTTCTTTTCTTTTCTTTTCTTTTCTTTTCTTTTCTTTTTTCTTTTTTTCCCTTCCCTTCCCTTCCCTTCCCTTCCCTTCCCTTCCCTTCCCTTCCCTTCCCTTCCCTTCCCTTCCCTTCCCTTCCCTTCCCTTCCCTTCCCTTCCCTTCCCTTCCCTTCCCTTCCCTTCCCTTCCCTTCCCTTCCCTTCCCTTCCCTTCCCTTCCCTTCCCTTCCCTTCCCTTCCCTTTTTCTTTTCCTTTTCCTTTTCCTTTTCCTTTTCCTTTTCCTTTTCCTTTTCCTTTTCCTTTTCCTTTTCCTTTTCCTTTTCCTTTTCCTTTTCCTTTTCCTTTTCCTTTTCCTTTTCCTTTTCCTTTTCCTTTTCCTTTTTTCTTTCTCTTTTTCTTCTTCTTCTTCTTCTTCTTCTTCTTCTTCTTCTTCTTCTTCTTCTTCTTCTTCTTCTTCTTCTTCTTCTTCTTCTTTTTCTTTTTCTTTTTCTTCTTCCCAGTCACAATCTGTCTGCACATAAGAAAGGGTCAAGTTGCAAGAGTCAAGTTGCCATAATTGGCCACAGAACTGTGTAGTGTGAAGTTCTGCATCTCAATGCACTCTATGTGAGTTTGGAAAGGGACTTTGCCTTCCTAAAAAAAAAAAAAAAATCCTTCTGAAGACTGCAGGTTGCAATTTTTCCTTAGGAAAAATGCATCTATGGGAGGTATAGTAACTGCAGACTTTTTATTAGCTTCAGTATTTTTCTCTGACCCCAGCCTAGTCTTCCCATTTGGTGCCATTTTTTTCTCTGAGTAAGGAATGGGTTGCTGCTATAGCAATTTTCTTATTAACAATGATGACAACATCTCACTGTATTTACATCTCTTTCAGAAATTGAGACAAATCCCCACAAGGTTTACTAGATGAAGGTATTAATTGTCTATCACATTGATTTGCACAAAGTGAAGGTGTAGTCCAGAAATTCAGAGGATTTTTTTTTTTGGTTTTCAATTCTCTTAAGATTCGGTGTAAGAAGATTCAGTAAGTAGAGGAATTGTTTTTGAATGAAGAATCATTTATGTCCTGCAAATGCTTGCTCTTGTTGTGTATCACTTAAGACCAGTTGTTACTTTGAAAATAGCAGAAATTGTTCTGTTTATTGAGCTTACATTTCATCAAGTTGGTTCTTTGTTAATAAAATATTCGTATGGTTTCTCATTCTATGTGCATTTGTTATTTATTCTTTGCATGAAGGGCAAAAATTAATTGACTTTAGTAAAGGCATAATTTGTGGTGATGTGGGAATTGGGAAGGAAAATAAAGCAGTTACAAACAGAATATTACTCCTCCCTACAAATAATCACAAGGTAAACTCTGAATAAAACCAGCAAACTGGATTCCACAAATGTTTTAATAAGCTTGATTTTTAAAGGTCTAGATTTGTTCTTGCTTATAGATGTATTTTTTCCCTAATATGCAACGAAGATAGTAATAATAATAATAACTAAACCTTAAAGAAAAATCCATTGATGTGGTATCACAGTTTAAAAGCATGCTGATTTTGAAGTTGTCAGAAGGCCTTCAAAGATTTCTTGGTTTCACAAAATACATTCTCTTGATTCTTGCTCAGGAAAAAGAAGTCACTGAATTTTGTATCCAAGAAGAAAGAAATCCACAAGAAATTTATTGTTGTCACCCAGCAATGCTAGCTCAATGCTAGTGTCAAGGTTTCTATTCAAGTTTTCATCTCTTTAGTTTTTAATCTTTCTCTCTAAATGTTGCTGAAGAATTTTGATTCGTCTTTAATCTCATGATGGGTTCATTACATTTCTCTTCTGTTAAGAAAAGAATAAAGTTACATTAAAAGAAATACTTCCTTCTGCTACAGCTAGACAATAAGTGTCTGTGGGGTTTTTTTGTTTTTTGTTTTTTGTTTATATTTGATACTTGCAAAAACATACAAAAAGGAAAAAATCCATAGAAAATCTTATTTATCCTTTCCCATTTACTGTTAGACAAAAAAACTCTAGCAAGAAATCTGTTTTGTTTGTTTGTTTGTTTGTTTTTATTTTTCCTAATTGTCATAGTGTAATCAAACTACTGCCCCTTGATGTCTTCAGCTCTCTGTAACAACATCAGGAGCATAAATCATATCTGCTGCTTCTTGCCTTGCCGGTTTTCTCTTTCCTTGTTCTAGCTGTTTAGTGCTGAGGCAAATGAAGGGAGACAGGTTTTGGACATACAGCATGGTCTAACGATTGACATCAGTACTACTGCATGCATATTTCTATGAAATACATACCGCAGTAGAACGTCAGAATATAACTCTGCTGCTTTTTCTTTGATGTTGTGGGAACAAGTTTACATGATATATCAAATCAGCCTTTTGTATAGAATGCAGAGACCATATTTTGAAAATGTTTATCTTATCACCACTTAATTTCAAGTGAATATCTCAAGTAATGTAGCTTTTCAGAAAGATCCTGATTACTATATTACTTAAACCTTTAGCAAGCAAATAGAGTAGGTTAGAAACTTCTGTGATTCTTCAAAGATCATTCTATGTCTTTGATGCCCTGGTGCATTCCTAAAGGCTTCTGGCTTGAAGCCCTCAATAGAAGATGTCACCTTGAAGGTAACATTTTGTGTTACCAATTCCTAAGCATGTTATCTCAGTGGACAAACAGTGCCTTCCCAATTTTGCACTGGAATGCTGAATACTGCACAGCTCATACTGTAATTTTAGGTATTTCCACAGCCATGGGAAATTAACACCTCATATATCACATACCCTGAAAAATTCTTTAAAGCCAGACAAAGATTTAGGTATCAGAAAATAAATAGTACATAGTGATACCTCTACACAATTCAGAGACCATGTTTCTGCTTGCACTTTAGAGCCTGAAGAGATTTTGCTTTCTGATTCACGCAGCAAAAGCAGCTGGGATACTGCCTGAGCACATGAAAACAAAGCCTTCCTTCAGAGGATTGCTCTCTGAACAGTTCTTCTTTTCTGGGGATACGTGTAGGTTTCAGAAACCAGAACCTTACTGAGACCCTAGTCAGACTTCAATCTATCTTTCTTAAGGATGCCAGGATGTAGCTTTTAATCTTCTTCTTTCTATAGAAATGTAAAATGGCTGACAAGAAATATTACTGCCATTTGGATATTGCAGTGCTATCATCTGTAAGCAGAACATGCAAACCATTGCTCCAGTACTTGCCTATAAACAAATAGTTCATCCTCCCTTGTTTGATTGCTTTAGACTGTGAAATCAACATTTTTTATAAACATAACCAAAAATAACTTCATCTTACAGGAAAATGTAGTTCATGCCTAGCTTTTGGTCAAAATAAGACATCACAAGAGAAAAACTTTGAGGTCACAAAGGAGGTGACTTTGAAGGGTCCTATTGCAATCACCTACAATAAGATGTGATAATTCTATGAAAATTTTGTCAAATATAATGAACTTTTAAGACTATATTTGAAAACTCATAATATTGATTTCTATAGTAATTCCTTTCTTACTCTTTTTGAGCTGGAATTGCATTAGATTATGGAGTTGTTCCATTATTTCTGTATCTCGAGCTATGTAGGTGTATGAACTTTATATATATTTTAATATATTAATATATTAAATATTTTAATATATTTATATTTATATTTATATTTATATTTATATTTATATTTATATTTATATTTATATTTATATTTATATTTATATTTATATTTATATTTATATTTATTGGCTAATGCCAATCTAAGAGAAAGCTTTCCTTTTCCCTGACTGCTACTTCCTGCTGCTGCCCATCTAGTAAGTGTGCTTACTAGTACACTATTCAGTGACTCCTTTTGGCATGAGTTCTATTGGAGAATATTACCATCCTGAGCATGGAAAAGTCTCACCCCCAAGTCCTGTTGAGGACATGGTCATGACTGAGCAATGTCTAACAGGTACAGCTTTCCCTTTGATTTAGTTTGAATTTAGAAAAATACAAATCAAGTTGGGAAAAAAATAGGTTTTAAAGTTTTTATTCTCCTCCCCCCAAATGACTTTATTCAATAGCATTTTCTTGTCGGGTTCTATAATTTGACATAGCATGGACCACTACCATTGCTTACAACCTGGCATTGACTGCAGTCCCTATGAGAAGTATCAGCCTGTCACAGACAAAGCAGCTAGAGAGACAAAATGATCAGCACACTGTAAGACAGCCAGCCACATGCTTATGGCTCAGCACCACTCTGGTGGCAACAGGCTGATAATGTTTGGAGTGGCTGTGACAGCTGACAGAATGGTGCCTATGAAATTTTCTTCACATTGAATAAATTCTAAAAGAATGAACCCGAGTACTAGCAGTAGTTATAACAAAAATGAGGACAAAAATTGAAAGAATGAGATATAATTTTAAATTAGTTTTATATGCAGCTTAGCCTCTTTTGAAGATAACTATATGCTATTTGTAATTTGGACTCCTTTTTAACAGCTTTTTTCCTTCTCTTTTCACTCCCTAACAGGCTGATCTCTCTCTTTATCTCCTCCCGCCCCCTCATTTCATTCTCTCTCTCTTCCTCCCTTCACTCTCTCTCCCCCCTTCAGTCTCTCCCCAGTCCCTCACCTCTCTCTCATTCACCTTCACTCTCTCTCCTCTTCACTTTCTCGCCCTCCTCTCTTTCCCCTTTTCCCTACCTCTCCCCTTTGCTCTCTCTCTCTTTCTCTCTTTCTCTCTTTCCTTCACTCTCTCCACTCTCTCACTGCACATGCTGCACTTTCATCTTTTTTTCACCATTTCACTTCAAAGTCTCCTGTTAGACAAAGTTATTAAAATAAGTTAGCACTTTCCTTCACAGAATTGCAAAATTCTATGGGCAGAAGCAGTCTAGGCATTGTTGCATTTATTTATTTTTTTTTCTTTAATGTATCCTGTGCCTGTTACTGCTGGAAATGCCTGATAGAAAGGCAGTGACCCACGGTTGTTAAGGGAAGCCACATGATTTATTTTCTCCATACCACAGAGGGATTCTCAGTCTTAGTCTGGAGTCCATTTATTTAGATGTAAACATGATTTTACATCTATGGTCCCAAGTGAAATCAACTCCTTTAAATGAAAGAAAATTCCTTACTTTCCAAAGTCATGTTTTCTGATGATTTATTTTAATAATTCCTTAGTTTTAAAACTCCATGTAACTCCAAACATTTTTGGGGGTATGGACTTGAAGTATTTTTTATTTAACTATGAAGAGCAAGCCATTTTCAAGTCTCTGAATTCTGAATTTATATCATATTTGTTTAATGGTTTCAATATAATTTGTTTAATAAACCGATGTTAGCTTTTTTTTTTTTTTTTTTGTGGCTCTACACTGGACCTTCCGAAGTTCTGGGAAGCCCAGAACTGCACACAATATTCCAGGTGTGACACTGCCAGAGCTGAGTAGAGGGGGAGGACTTCTCTCAACCTTCTGTCCACACTCTTACTGATGCAGGCTAGGATCCCATTGGCCTTCTTGGCCACAAGGGCACACTGCTGGCTCACAGTTAACTTGTTGTCCACCATGACCCCCAGGTCCCTCTTGGCAGAGCTGCCCTCCAGCAGGTCAGCCACCAAACTGTACTGGTGCCTGGGGTTGTTTCTCCCCGGGTGCAGGGCCCTGCACTTGCCTTGGTTGAACCTCATGAGGTTTGACCTCATGAGGTTCCTCTCTGCCCAGCTCTCCAGCCTGTCCAGGTCCCTCTGAATAGCCGCACAGGCCTCTGGTGTGTCAGCCACTCCACTAAGCTTTGTACCGTCCACAAACTTGTTGAGGGTGCACTCTGTCCCTTCATCCAGGTCACTGGTGAATAAATAGAACCCAGTAGTACTGACCCCTAGGGAACACCACTAGCCACAGGCCTTCAGCTAGGTGGCACCGTTGAGTACAACCCTCTGAAACCACCTGTGTTTTCTCTTTTATATGAAGGTTTTAGACATTATTAATTTGCCAGGAATTTTGGACTACCTATTGGGCTGAACATCTTTTATTTGTAAAAGGTGATGTTATCAATAAACTTTTTCAATAACCTTTTTTTTTTTTTTTTTTTTTTTTAATAATTTCAACATATGTCATATTTTTATAAATTTAGACAAAGTTAATAATTTACATACGTACATCTCTGTACGCATTGACTTTGAAGAGTCAAAAAAATTTATCTCACACTTCCATTAGGAAACTGCAGTTGTGACATACAGCAAAAGGCTTTATGGTTGTGATGTCGGTTTTAATGAAGGAAATCAAATCATAGAATCATAGAATTATAAAATATCCCGAGTTTGAAGGGACCCATGAGGATCATCGAGTCCAGCTCCTGGCACCACACAGGTCTACCCAAAAATTCAGACCACATGACTAAGTGTACAGTCCAAATGCTTCTTAAACTCTGAGAGGCCTGGTGCCGTAACAATATCCCTGGGGAGCCTGTTCCAGTGTGCAACAACCCTTTCAGTGAAGAACCTCTTCCTGATATCCAGCCCAAACCTCCCCTGTCACAGCTTAGGTTCTAGCTATCATTGGTAGGACATTCCAAAGACTAGAAGGATAATCGTAAATAAAAAATTAATTAATTAATTAATTAATTAATAAAAGTGAAATATAAATTCTTCTGATTTAAACCAAGAACTATTACACAGATATCCACAGAAGACTTCCAGTAGATAAATGTTAGTTTCTTCTGTCTTTCTAGTTGCACACATTTTCTCTTCCTTTAAAATTAATTTTACAGCAGAGTACAATGCCTAAAAATTCCCTGGAGACTTTAGCTAACTGAAAAAGGAGAGCTGTTGAAATACTGTGTACAAGACGTACTTTTCACTACTCAGATACAAGCATCTAAGAGACACTACCCAATCATTTCAGTGATTGCTGTGTGTTGTTTATGGTAGAGAATGGGCTGAACCATTCAACTCAGCTTTAATCCAAACACTATTTAAACTTGGACTGTGCAAAACCTACTGATAAACCAAAGACTGATACTTGACAATTAGGTTCACCTTTAACCTCTGTGTGTTTGTACAGGGGTTATGTCTGATGGTCAAAATGTTTCCTATCTGAACTATTCAGATCATTGTAATGTAAATACAGTATCTAAAATGATATGTTTTATGCCGTTACTTGTTGATTCCTTTTGAGTTTATTGGGAAGTGTGTTTAAGGAGTTTTATTTATGTTTAATTTGCTTCATATATGATACCCTCCTGGTCCTCTCCACACTGTACAGTCTCCAATAGGTCATACATAACAGGATACATAAAGGAATTATGATTGTGAAAGCTTCACTAAACTAGAATAAGCATAGTCTTCTGACTTAAAAAAAAAAAAGAAAGAAAGCTGAGGGGAGATGAAGGGAGATGAAGGGAGATGAAGGGAGATGAAGGGAGATAACTTTTCAGGCTTTCAGGCTTTTGCTAGTTTGGGGGATTCTTATAATTCTTATAATGACAATAATTCCAGGCCAACCCTGATGTACAGACACACTTATTATGAGGGAAGGCCTTGTAATGGATAAGGTTGTTTTTTCAGATATACATGTATCCCCCCAGATATACATGCTACCACACCCATGACTACATGCAGCTTCAATGTAGTGTACCAAGTGTGTGCCAGCTGCTGTTGTTTGTTTTTTTTCTCAGCTCTCCATTACATAATCTCTGCTTTATTAACAAGACCATATTACTCACAGTAATAAAAACAAAACAAAACAAAAAATATTTCCTTGCATGTTTAAACAGGATTGTTTTTATTTTGTTGACATAAAATCCTTATCCTCATATAAATTTCATACTATTGTATTTCTCATGATTTTACAGAATTCTGAATGTTTCCAATTACTAAGAAATATGGAAAGATAAAGCAACATACAAACACAGACTGTTATTTCTGGTTTTACTTATTTACATCAAACATACAGTAGACACACATCTTCATAATTCATGGAATGTTAAGCCAAAGTCATCAATATGAGCGAACAAATCCATGTTTTGAAGCCTATGTTTTGTCTGATACTCTAAGGTGGATATGCAGAAGATCATTACGTATTCTTCACCACAGGTCAGTTGCTTAGCTACCAGAGAAGTAGAGAACTACTAATTGAAAGTATTCAGTATTGCTGGCAATATTTGCTGCAGGACAGAGGTCTTGAAAACAGTCAGGTATAAATGATGCAGAAGGAGAGATGAAAGAAAAGCCTGTACAACTCCATATTGCTAAAATAACAAATGTCTTTCTTCAGTACTGATGTATGGATTCTCATCAGTAAAATGGTATTGATTCTGAAGATAAAATGATCTTGTGATTAATTTAGTAGTTGTAGAGATTAGTTATTTCCAGCAAGTTAATATACTGTGTTTATATTTTAAGTGTAATTATTGTTCAAACTGCTGGAGTAATCTCTAATATAGCTCCAACACATTTCCAAGTGTTTAATTATCATCAGGAATCTCTAGCTAATAGGTACAGCTATTAAAAGGGAAAAAAAAAAAAAAAAAAAGACTAGACAGAATATCTTCATCTCACAAGATCCCTAAAACTCTTGCATTTGGTTCAAATACAAACCAGAAACTCAGCAGCAAAAAATGAATGAATGAATGTTTCTGTTGTTGTTGTTTGTTTGTTTGTTTTTCATTTTATCTAATTATTCTTTGTTATATCTTAGATGTGTGATTGAATCAAATGTAACATTGCAGGGCTTAACTATATAACTTGTAACTCAGTAAATCCCTATTTCTAATTGCATCATTCATTGGACATTTGAAAAACAAATAAACAAATGAAATTACTTTTTGTTTAAGTTATACAGTTATCTATTACAGAGTAAGCCTAGGACTGACTGTCTCTTTGATGCCTTTGTAAAATGTCCCAAAATCTATTCACCAGGGAAAGTAACAACTGAATTGTTTTAGACAATTTCAGCTCACAAAACATCATATTCTAAATAAGACACTCAGTTGGGTATGTATATGACTGCATCACCTTGCAGTGAAGAATAAGGCAGTTTACTTTGCCTTTTGTAGAACTAAAACATGATCTGCAGGGAACACAGCACAAAAGATCACCTGAAGTACAGAGATATGTTCAGTATATCAGGGCCTCTTTAATTCTTACTTATGAATTCAACCTTGTACTAAATTTCCTCAGACAAAATAAATTTTCTCCTTCTGTAAAACAGTTATAGTTCTACAAATGCTAAGATATCACCAGATAGTCTCAGCTGACAGATGACTTCCCAAGGCCTAGGATTGCTGTCAATGTTACTGCTTGTTTTTCATCCCATGGGATGCAGTTGCTGTTGTATTTAAGCCCTGCCCATTAAGCCCAGGTTTTCTTTTCTCTGTTTTACACTTTCAACTCCAAATTACCTGTTCCTTGGAGAGAGTAGATTTAACTTCATAGATGTAGCTAGAAATGTTAACATTGTAGTTCTTATAGAAAATTTTTATTGTCTATTTCATCTGTCTTATATTTAGTACAGGTTCAGCAATTCTTATCTGGTCTGTAGGACTCATCTTCCTCTAGAACAGAAAGTGGGATAGAAAATATGGGTTCATCCCAGCACTGTTGCCTGCCTCCTGACACTCCTGCCATCTATCCCTGCCACGATGGCCACTGTTCCTTTGTAGCCTCAAAGGAGGGGGGAGAAGAGAGGAAGGCTCTGAAGGAGACATCCTGTCTGTCACTGTCACTATCCATGTGCAAGAAGCTGTGCCTCACATTCCAAAATGCTATGCCATACAGAAAGTAAAGAGAAGACCCTGTCTAAGATCAAATCTAACACCTCTCTAAACTGACTTTTTAAGGCTAATTTACGAAATAACTCTCTTACCTCCCTAGCAATAGCAAAATTTCCTTATTACCTCCCCTGCTCCTATTGGGTAAAATTCATCCTCTTTCCTTTGACAGGTGCTATTCTTGCCTTGTCTGTTTGAAATGCCCTGAAATATATATTGACAATTCAGGTGTCAATGAAGGTTTGGTCCCATTTTTTGTGTTCCTATTTGATGTAAATAATAAAACTCCTAACATAGAAAATAAGATATGTTAGAAAGTGTTCTGTAAATAATGTTCTATGTTTAGGAAGCAATCAGGTGATGATTGAAGGAAAAATAAACACTTTTCATCCCATCAGCTATTAAGCAAGATGTTAGACAACAACTAATAAAGTTGCACATTTAAAATCATAAAGTATAGATGATTTGCAAACAATAATTGGAAAAGGCTAAGCTGATGAAGTCTCTGGATCATTAATATTCAATTTCAATGACTCTGAATGTTATGAAAGACTGATAAGGAACTGTCATTGTACATCTGGTTTAACAGAGTAAAAAAAAAAAAAAAAACGCCCAAATAATTATAGATTTTTCAGTCTGACCATTCTCACAGATTAAATAGCAAAAATCCTGATGCAAGATTCAGTGAAGAGATTTAAAGAAAGCTAAAGTAATTAATGACTGTTAACAACTTTTTTGCAAACAGAGCTATCTTTGAATGCTTGGATGTATGAACAAGAACACTGAATGGGGTAATACAGTATCTGTATATGTCACTGGACTACTGTGTCCTCTTAACCACTCAAGCTGCACAGTGATAAATTTAAAGGCAAAACTAAAAAAAACACACAAGTATACAAACAAACAACAACAACAGAACAACAACAACAACAAACAGTAGAGGTCAGTTGGTGAGGTTCCAGATAGCTGAAAAGGAAATAACTGTTAGGTGGAAAAATATGGTAATAGAGTGTCTTAAGTCTGGTTGTGGAATTTCAAAAATAGAACTAGAAATAAAACATGCATTTAAATGTCAGGATTTCAATGTATACAGTTGGCTTTAAAATCAAAAATGAGATCAGACCACTTGATCAGGTTCTACTTTTACAAACTACAAAACTAAATCTTTTTTTCAAAAGTTAAACTACAGTAAGAGCCAGAAACGAACCCATACAGCTAAGAAGGCCAGTAGCACCTTGGAGTGCATTAGCAAGAGAATCACCAGCAAGCAAGTTATGGGAGGTAATCTTTTTCTACTCATCACTGCTGAGATACATCTGGAGTACTGTCTAGTGCTGGGTTCCCCATTATGAGAGACACAGACATACGCAAGTGAGTCCAGCAAAAGACCAATAATCAAGGCTTGGGGCATCCAACAAACTGGGAGAAGCTGAGAGAGCTGGGACTTTTTAGCAGGGGAAGAGAATAGTCAGGAGGGATCTAATCAATGTGTATTGATTAGACAACGTGTGTTGATTCCCGGTGGGAGGGAATAAGGAAGACAGAGACAGATTAATCCTAGTGGTGGTTACTGAAAAGAAAAGAGACAGTGGACATAAACTGAAATATAGCGAATGTCATTTAAACAGGAAAAGTTGTGATCACTGTAAGATGATTGAACACTGAACAACACTGAATGTTGCACAGAGAGTTTGTGGAATCTCCATCCTTGTAGACAGTCAGAGCCCAACTGGACACATTCATGAATAAATTGTTCTGGCTACTTTAACTTTGAGCAGAGGGATTAGACAAGATAGCCTTTATCTAGATGTCTTTTCCAACCTTAAATATTTTTTGATTCTATGATACAATAGCTTTTGGTCATAACCAAAAGAGAAGACAGTTGTGTTTCTGATTTTTAGTAAAAAAAAACTGTGACCAGGGGTCTGAGATGAGGCTTCCCATAATTCTTTATTATTAGATATTGAAATACTTTTAGATGTTGAAGTTAACCTATGAATTGTTAACTAAGTTATGGACACTTACCTTACAAACTTTCCCTTTTTTCTCTTTCATTGTCCAACTCCTTGGTACACATATGACCAATATGTTTTACTCTCTCTCTTTATACAAACAGACAGCATACAATAACAGAAAATTTTGAGGTACTCTCAAACTTGCTGTGAGTTTTACTGATATTTTTCTTTGTCAGTTTTCATGGTATGATCCCTGTTTTTGACAAATAGGTACAACAATGAGATTCCTAAATGGTACTACATCTCAAGGTTTCAGTTTCCTATATGCTCAACAATTTATCAGAGCTGGGAGTTGTTTCTCTAAATTCACATTTAGAGAGTGTTGAAGAATGTTTAGAGAATTTGAAGTTTTACAGTAAAAAAATAAATAAATAAATTATTGTAAAATAAATATATTTCAGTGTTTTCCTTTCCAGGAATTTTCAGACTCTTACCTTTTCTCAGTTCCTTCACCA
The DNA here is from genome assembly GCF_964211825.1 of Aythya ferina. Taxonomy (NCBI): domain Eukaryota; kingdom Metazoa; phylum Chordata; class Aves; order Anseriformes; family Anatidae; genus Aythya; species Aythya ferina. Next base: position 22,857,108 of record NC_140301.1, on the reverse strand, counting down.
ATTTTCAGAATTTTCTAAGGACTGTAAAGTTCTCATCAGGTCTGTTATCAAATGCTTTCACTATATTATTTTTATACCAGGAAATTAAAATAAAAGCAAACACTTTTTCCATAAGTGATAAATAGTTTTCTTTAAGAGCTTTTTTCCACTAAATTTCTTGAAGAAAAAAAAAAAAAGAAAAAAAAAAAGAACAAAAACAACAACAACAGAAAAGCAGTATTCAGAACAAGAAAAAGTTCACTGAGAGTCCCAAGTCCCATTATCTCTTGCTTCTTAACCCAGCATCTAATTTCCTCTTCATTCATATATCACTTACTCTGACATACAGAAATATACAGTACCATGCTATTAAACTGGTGGCTTACACAAAGGAATGGTTTCCCACTCATTTTCTGACTCTAAGCTAGTCTTTGAAAATGTCATTTCTGGGTAATTACCTCCCATCAAAAAAAAAAAAAAATCGATATTTGTTTATGCCCAAGTTTATTCATAACTTTTATGGCATGTGCAGAAACTGGGCTCTTAAACTGAACTTGCAATTATAAATCAGGTGTGCTGGTCTCTGAAAAATTATTGTTATTACATTCCTTTGACTTCCTGATATAGTTTCTGATTGTGCAAACAAAATCAGTCTGCATGGTCTCACTGATAGCTGTGGTTTGTTAGCTGCAGAATCAACATTGTCACAGAAATGGTAGTAAGCTCTTCCCACCTTGTCCTCATGACTGTTCTTCATACCAAAAGAAGAAGCTAGTCAAAATAGCCTATGTTAGGAATAGTACTACAACAATATATTAAAATGTATCAATTAATTTGTTAAATTGTCACATTGTTTTAGAATCCTGGAACTTTGAAAAAAATAATAAAATAATAAATAAAAAGTAAATAAAAATAAAAATGAGTAGGGGACCTCTCATACTCATAATGAAGACATAATCAAATCTCCATGTCTGTAGCAAATATCTTTCTTAGTAATGTAGCCAGTAAGTAAGACTTCAGCAAGCAGTTTGATTTATTGTATGGACCAAAAAAAAAGAATATTTTATTTGAATAAAGCAGGTGTTTACCTTACTCTTTCAACTCACACTGTTTTTTATTACCTATTGTTTCATTCCAACTACTCTTACTGTGTTTTCTTATTTTTTTGTTCTGATTATTAATTTTATTTTTAGTTACTTTACAGACAGTAAGAAGTCTGACACCATGCCAGGAGTCTCTGCATCTCCTTTTTAGGTGCTCTACTCTGAATTATAAATGCACTATGCCCACTTTAAACCCCGATCATCAAAAACTAACAATGTTCCTTTTACCCCTCCAATCCTGCTTTCTACACCACCCTGCTTAAAATACTGGGTGTCTTTTCAGAATAGGCTGAAATAGGCTGAAATGAGGGAGGAGCCGGCATGTTTATGTTCATTAAAGTTTTAAAGCAGTAAAATAATATACATAGAAATCCAGAAAAAGAATAATCCTTTAAATTCCTACTAGTTCTGTTATTTTAAGTCACCCAAGATGACAACATATATGTATACTGAATTTTAACTGACTCTTTGTGTATTCTGTAGCTCAAAAACATATGAAGTGTTCATCTCCTTTTCCATATGGATTCAGCTTATGCTCAATTTGTATGCAAAGCAAATAATTTGCTCATACTTGTAAAGGATATGCATTATCAGAACACAACACCTGCAGGACAAAAGAGAGGTTAATTTCATTGTTGCTATGAAGCAAAGGAGATCATTATAGAGCCTGCAGTAACCAAGCTCTGTGAAATAGCTGCATTAGTCATTAACTTTCCAGCACTAAATTTCATATCAGACTCAATTAACTACTACATAGCTTTTAATGCCAATATTTTTCAGATGCAGCTCTTGTTTACTAATAAGATTTCCCATCACAGCTATCTTTGCCATTACTTTGCTGGTGTTATTATTCAAGTCTTTAGTTTCTCCATAGAAAATGGGACAATGAAAATCACATATTTGCTGAAAGTATTCCTTAAATTATGCTTCAAATTTTTAAATATTTAAATTACACTTTTCAATAAAAGGTAATGAAAGTATACAAGATGAATGTCATTTATGCATTATAACCACAGATTGGAGTTGTCAAAGAACTTCTACAAATGTGATCAGAAAATTTCTGTTATTTTATATTTTCATGATCAAAGCCCTTTAAATAAGAAGTGACCTTTAAATTTGTTATTATCTTATCATATGGAAAGCCAAAGCTCAGAATAAAAGTCACAAAGTAAATATAACTATGAAATAATTTGTATAAGCAATTAGCATAACATGCATATATCAGTAGCAGCTAGATTAAGAGATCAGATTGACCACAGCCTATAGAAAAATATTCTAGTCTTTTTCTCTCTGGTGTCCACCCACAATTTTGCTCTTTTGGAGGGATGAAGGAGATCCTTAGATTCAGATAGCACCATCTGTAGCTTTACCTTATTTGGTTGATTGGTTCGATGCCTTTATGCCCTTTGTATTACTGCTAGTTTTTTTTGTTTGCTTGTTTTTTGCTGTTGTTGCTTGTTTGTTTGTTTGTGCTGTGCTGTGGGAGAAATTACAAATGGAAATGGCCAAATTATAAATCAGAGTTATATTTTAGATTTGAAAAATACCCAGGCACTCACAGTTTACCTGTGAAAAAACCTAGTTTTGAAAACACTTGTGAAAGCACTTCTCTCTAGTTTGGAAAGAACTGCGAATGATATATTTAATATCTATAGTCAATGTATCTATATCAAGTATCTATAGTCAATGTTGGGTTGTTTTTGCCTTCACGGCCTCAGAAAGCCTGAGTAACAAGTCTGTACAACAAAGAACTATTAAGCAGTGGTAAGTTTTGTGGACATAGTATGGAAAAATAATTAATGAAGGTATCCAGTGGAAAAGTAGTCTTTAAAGTTGATTCTTATAGACTGTACTTTTTCTAATGCAACAGAAAATCTGCTAATGTTGTAGCCTGGTATGTTTTTTCCTGTTTCTGTGACTTCTCCAGCTTTCTCATCTCTTTTGTTCAAGATCGTCTCCTTCTGCATGTTTCTATCATTTGCTATGCTTTACTATTCTCTTCTGGATTGGGACTATAGGAAAGAATCATGCAGTAGCTAATATGAGTTATGCTGTTTTCATTTAATTAATTAATTAATTTATTTATTTATTTATTTATTTTTAAGGAAGTTATGTAGCTTAATGACAACCATCAGGAAACAAACAAACAAAAACCTCTACCAGTTACTGTCTGGGACAAAGGACTTATCAATCACAAAGCATTGGTAACAACTACCAAAAGTAAATTTTGTACTATTTGTAAAGATCATGTCGCATTGAGAATTCTGGTGTAAGATCTATTCATGTTTTCTCACAGATCCTGTATGGGGCATTCACTATCATTCTCCTTGTGCTGGGACCAGTTGGGATTACTGCTTTATTTGTACCATTGGGCATTTTCTTCAGGTATTACTCATCTGATCTCATTTTGATTAGAAAACCTATAGGAGCAATATCTAAATGGTATGGAAAATCAAAAGAAGGATCTATGTTTAGGGCAACTCTACAGTAAGGAGTGGGATTGCTGCCAAGAGCAATATTTATCTGAAAGAGCATATTTACGAGCTTCACTGAGGTTCTGTGTAGCAATATCATGACATAGAGATGATGCATTGCATCTCATGCTGAATCCTGATGTTATAAAAACATAATGAAGGAGCCCTCGCCATTGTGTTCCCAGAAGCAAAAAATATTTTAGCAGAGGGCTGCCCTCAGTGACCTGCAAGGTTGCAGAAGAGAGATAGAAATGTAAGACACAGTAAACAAGCACAACTGAACTAGAAAAAAGAACATACTCTTACCACAGAGTACAGAGAGTTGGGCATATGTCCATGTGTGTGTGATTATTTTTTTATTCTAAAGCTCCCACCTTAGATAAAGAAATAAGGTTTTCAGGCAGAGCACTGTCAAAGAAAAATGTGTTGTTAAGGAAATGATCCATCTGTCAGATGAGCAAACAATCTGAGAAAAATGTGGTGGATTTGAAAACTGTTTTGATGAAAGCTGTTAACAGAGTTTTGCTTCCCCACCTCATCCTGTGCATATAGAAGAATCCTACTAAACAACAAAAGAAACTAATTTCATTTGTCTTTCAAATAGTGTTGTGGAATAAGACTTCCCAGGTAGACTTAATTAAAAAAAAAAAAACAGAGTTCACAGCTCCTATCCCAGTTCTCCAGTATTCTTTGCAGGGCAATTGTATGAGGTATTTCTCATCTTACATTGGGATCAATTCTTTATTTACTAAAGGGGATAATCTGTATTAATAATGCAAAAAGGTCTCATGTGTGAAAACTTTATTGTCTAGTCTAATCATTTTGCATGTTGATCTCATAGAGGGAGATCTCCAAGGTTATACAAATTTAATACAAATTCAAAACATAATTTGGTATAGGTTACTTCTCAAAGTTTACACAGTTTCAATTTGAATTGTGGCCTCAGGGGTGAAAGGCCATTAAATAACCTAGTGATCCATGAAGACAGTTTCAAAATGTACAGTAGGTAAAATAATATGAGATAGTTTCTGTATTTGCATTTTTAATTTGTTGCTGCTAAAGAACATTATTAAAAATCTTCATCTTTGGTATATGTTTTTTCTCTCCAATAAACTAGTTGAGCTTTTCATTTCTGACTATTACACATTCCCTGTGAGACCTCTCGTCCTTCTAAACAAATGTATAACGATCATCTCTCTGGATGCTTTCTGTACTGCCTTCTGTCTCCCACATGTATCCTGTAAGATAACTGGGTTTATAAGTCAGAAGAAGCAAACTTCTCCCTTCCTCCCATCCAAACATATTGTAAGCAATCATAATACTCTTTACATGCATACCTGTAGTAAATAAAATAATGTCCTTATGAGTATCTCACCTAGTTTTTTGCTTCCTTCAGTGAAACTTGACAGTAAATTAATTGAAAAAATTTCATTGCTAAAAGGATGCAACATCCTGAGAATAAATGATAAACCTCTTTTCACATGGCATGAAGTGTTTAATGTCAGGTAAACATTCTAAAGGATATCCTTTGTCCTTTGCACCTTTAAGTGGATGACTGGCTACTGCAGAAGTTAATTGCAAATTGAACATGTATATTTCCAGGAAGAGACTAGCCTTTTAGATTTTGATTTTAATATTTTCAAAAGAAAAAGTTGTATTCCCTTACTGTTTTTAAAATAATAGATTCATTGATAAATCTAGATTTAAACAGAACCTTGGAAAGCTATCTTGTCCAACCTCATTTTGAAAGCAGGTCCTCAGATTAGGTTTTCCAGGTCCCTGTCAAGCCAAGTCTTGAATACTTCCAGTGAGGGAGATTCTACCACTCCTGTGGGGTAGCCTATTTAAAAATATCTATTATTCTCATATAAAAGATTTATTTACTAAAGGGGTGCACTGCCATTTTCTCAACCTGCTGTTTAGCAGAACCTCCATGTTTCTACTTGGGATTATTTTTACAATTAGAGTTTGAATAATTTCAAATGGTCTTCCTGTAAATGATGAATAAAATACTATTGTCTGCAAGATTAACAATTTATTTTTTTTTTGCCTTTAGTTTGTGAAAGAGATGTAATTTGATAAATTAAAAAAAGGATTAGATAAAAATGGCAGAGCTATTGCAGTTAGAAATTAAAACACTATCTACAGATACCTTAAAGGAGGCTTTAGCGAGGTATGGGTTGGCCTGTTCTCCCACGTGCCTGGTGATAGGACGAGGGGGAATGGGCTTAAGTTGAGCCAGGGGAGTTTTAGGTTGGATATTAGGAAGAACTTCTTTACCAAAAGGGGTTGTTAGACATTGGAACAGGCTGCCCAGGGAAGTGGTGGAGTCACCATCTCTGGAAGTCTTTAAAAGACGGTTAGATGTAGAGCTTAGGGATATGGTTTAGTGGGGACTGTTAGTGTTAGGTCAGAGGTTGGACTCGATGATCTTGAGGTCTCTTCCAACCTAGAAATTCTGTGATTCTGTGATTCTGTGATCTTAGTAATGTCCTGAGGTAAATTGTATTTTTCCATGTCGGTTGTGACTTTAATATAGCTTGATGGGAGTTATAAGGTAATATTGGATTTAAGGTAATATCTTGGATTTATAAGGTAATAAAAAGCATAGTGTAAAGTAGTAGAGTGAACAGAAGTGTATAGGGTAGCAATTCATGGTTTCCCGTGACTGTGAGGGGATAGACTCCGTGACTCCAATGTTTATAATTCATATACATCAGATGCCAAAGGACTTCTGAAGTGAATATGTATTAAAAGTCAAAATATTTCTCATTACAAGTGTAAGCTGCTTGAGATTTCAGAAATAATAAGCAACTGGATAATCTAGATTGTTCTCTCAACTTCAATGTTAAACCATTATATAATTCTTCATTGGTTTCCTAATCTTCTACTGCATTCCTCTATTAAAGAAGGAAATTCACAAGTCTCTTTTTTGAACCCTGGAAAAGTATAGAATTTATTAATGAAACGTATGGAAACAGTCATGTACCAGGTTGATTCAGAGCTAAAGTCCTTTCTCCTAGTTTCATCATTCAGATTATGTCTATAAACCAAAAGCATGCTTACCACTGTAATTACATCTTTTTTGCACAAATAAATCAGTCTGTTAGGAGAAGAACAATGATTTTGTTGTTGTTGTTTTTGTCTTTGTTGTTGTTGTTTTTCACAGAATCACACAGAATCACAGAATCACAGAATTTTCTAGGTTGGAAGAGACCTCAAGATCATCGAGTCCAACCTCTGACCTAACGCTAACAGTCCCCACTAAACCATTTCCCTAAGCTCTACATCTAAACGTCTTTTGAAGACTTCCAGGGATGGTGACTCCACCACTATCCTGGGCAGCCTGTTCCAGTGCCTCACAACCCTTTCAGTGAAGAAGTTCTTCCTAACATCTAACCTAAAACTCCCCTGGCTCAACTTAAGCCCATTCCCCCTCGTCCTGTCACCAGGCACGTGGGAGAACAGGCCAACCCCCACCTCGCTACAGCCTCCCTTGAGGTACCTAAAAAGAGCGATAAGGTCACCCCTGAGCCTCCTCTTCTCCAGGCTGAACAAGCCCAGCTCCCTCAGCCGCTCCTCGTAGGACTTGTTCTCCAGGCCCCTCACCAGCTTCGTCGCCCTTCTCTGCACCCTCTCAAGCACCTCCATGTCCTTCTTGTAGCGAGGGGCCCAAAACTGAACACAGTACTCAAGGTGCGGCCTCACCAGAGCTGAGTACAGGGGGACGATCACCTCCCTAGCCCTGCTGGTCACACTGTTCCTGATACAAGCCAGGATGCCGTTGGCCTTCTTGGCCACCTGAGCACACTGCTGGCTCATATTCAACCGACTATCCACCATCACTCCCAGGTCCTTCTCTTCTAGGCAGCTCTCCCACCATTCCTCTCCCAGCCTGTAGCTCTGCTTGGGGTTATTGCGCCCCAGGTGCAGGACCTGGCACTTGGCCTTGTTGAACTTCATGCAGTTGACCTCAGCCCATCGGTGCAGCCTATCCAGATCCTCCTGCAGAGCTTTCCTACCCTCAAGCAGAGGGTTTTGTTGTTGTTAATCCTTTAATACCAAGCAAGCATGAATACAACTTACAGAGTACTCTGGTGACCTTAGAGGTTACAATCACCCCAACAAAGGTACTCACAATATGCAGAAAATTCTAATTTTCCACTAATATAACCACATAACTCATAATGATCCTTCACGTGGTGGAAACCTACCAGTAACAGCTCCTCTATATCGACATAAGGATGGCATTAATATGTAAATTCCAGGATTCAGAAAGTAGGTTTTCTTCAGTCAACCATGCTGCAACAACAACAAAAAAATACTTAGTGACCCGCACAAACCTTAAAATAAATTTTGAAATCATCTCATAAAACATAACACTCATACAATGTTCTCATGAATGAACCTAAGCAAACTTGAAGACTATTAGAAAGGAGTGGAAACTCAATGAAAAATCACACATTCCACTTACTGAGAAGACACATTCACAGTGGGTGACCAATACAATAATAGCTTGTACAAACAGGATTCTTAAATTTGAATTTTAATCTCCATTGAGTTTTCAAAAAGAACCCTCATTTATGTCTTCAAACTTTTGTCATTCTCTAGCCTTTCTTTAGAGAAGATCCTTTTGCTTCCTACATGCAACAGTGTCCTTATAGTTAGTTTCTTATAAAGCACTGTGATTACTTTATGTTCAAATGCAGAGCTTTCAGAAGAACAGTGACAGGCTTACACATTGATCATTTATGACTGAAAAAGCAAAGAGGTATTTAGTTGGAGTAAGACCTTTTGAAATACAAGATTTTTGTTTTGAAAAGACACTTACAGGGATGCTGAATTTACCAGACTGTAATGCAGATTGTTGATTTGAAACCAGCTCATCTTATACATCCACAAATTTTTTGACTCATTCGTTTTGAATTATATCAAGCCACTCAGTGTTTCTTCTGCAGACTCTGAAATATCAAAATATATTTCCATTATATTTGCTTGGCTTTCTTATCTTCCTCAGTTTTTTTATTTCCTGAAATAAATCTTTCTTAAAGAAAGTTTTTCAAATAAACAACTTATCACTAATGAAGTAAATATATTGTTTATAAAGTTAATATTAGATCCAATACCTGTTTCATAGTCCTAGTTTCTTCTAGTTCTTGTAGTTTCATACTACAAGAGAGTTCTTAGACTTACCTAGTTTACACCTACCTCACTTTTGATTTATTAAGAAAAACAGCTAGTTTTAAGAGCTTTAGGATGCAAGGAGAGGAATCCCCAAAACTGCTATGGGAAAAGGACAGCTCAGAGACTGAAAAATTGAAGTGTCAAACTTTTTTCACTGTTTATGAAAAGAAGTTAGATTTTTCTTACTATTCTACTTGACAGCAACATCTTCTGAACAGCTACCAGTTATTACTACAAAGATGTGGTTTATTAAAACTGGGAAAATCAAGAACTACCAAAAAATAATAATAATAAAAGAAGAAACATTAGTTTCATAAGTGATTTTTTACAATTTAATATGTTACGTCTTATATGTATGCAATATTCTGTTTTACACTGAACTTTTATAATATTTGTAATTAATAAATTTGGATCCATAAAAATTAATAAGCTTTATTTACTATAACTGCAATGTAAAATATATTATAGATATAAACTATTATCATGCAAACTACTCTGTCTTAGGGGAAAAAAAAAGTATATATATATATGTATATATATGTCCAACAGCTAACATAAGAAAACCAGGAAGAAACAGTTAAACTGGTAAAAAGACCAAGCAGTTGAAAAACACTCTATATTTTCAAACACATATTCTATACCATTCATTTAGCAATGATTCTCCTCAGTTCTCATTTCTCCCAAGTTTGTTAGCATTCCACTAATAACCTGCTTACCTCAGTGTGTCGAACTTCATGGAGTGATTCCCAAGTCCTTTCAAACTCTGTCAGCCTTGACTGAAGAGGTAATCTCCTTTTCTTCAGATTGCAGAATCAGAGAATCATAGAATCACACATCACCATCTAGGTTGGAAGAGACCTCCAAAATCACCTAGTCCAACTTCTGACTCAACACTAACCTGTCCTCCACTAAACCATATCCCTAAGCTCTACATCTAAACATCTTTTAAAGACCTCCAGGAATGATGACTCAACCACTTCCCTGGGCAGCCTATTCCAATGCCTAACAACCTTTTCAGTAAAGAAGTTCTTCCTAATATCCAACCTAAACCTCCCCTGCTGCAACTTTAGTCCATTCCCCCTTGTCCTGTCACCGGGCATGTGGCTAAATAGACTAATCCCCACCTCTCTATATCCTCCAGTAAGGTACCTATAGAGAGCAATAAGGTCACCCCGAGCCTCCTCTTTCCAGGCTATACAACCCTAGCTGCCACAGCTGCTCCTTGTAAGACTTATTCTCCAGACCCCTCACCAGCTTCATTGCCCTTCTCTGGACATGCTCGAGCACCTTGACGTCCTTCCTGTAGTGAGGGGCCCAAAACTGAACATAGTACTCGAGGTGCAACCTCACCAGAGGCGAGTACAGGGGGACAATCGCTTCCCTAGCCCTGCTGGCCACACTGTTCTTTATACAAGACAGAATGCTGTTGGCCTTCTTGGCCACCTGAGCACACTGTGGGCTCATATTCAGCTGACTGTCAACCAGTACTCCCAGGTCCTTCACTGCTAGGAAGCTTTCCAACCACTCATCTCCCACCCTGTAGCGCTGCTTGGGGTTACATGTACTTTCTTTGCAAAAAAATGATGGACATGTTCCAACATGGCTGAAAGTTATCTGAAAAGGGAATTAAAATCATTACCATTTCTTTTTATCCTTAATTTAAGTGTTATTGACAATTAGCTTAAGAGCTAAGCTCTGTCTTATCTGTGATGATGAGTCAATAGATTAGTGTGTATTTCAGTTCTGTCCTCCTCTCTAATTTGAATTTTTTAGTGTTTGGATTACTCTCCAATCCATTCAGACTATCATACCTTTATTTATGAGAACATTTGAACATTTAAGAAAGTTTACTCGTCTGTGAGAAGTCGGTAGCATAATAGCATCTAGGGGTTTTTTTATTATTATTATTATTATTTGTTTAGTTAATTAGCAGTAGCAAAAATCATGTGTTTTTAAAAGTTAAGTTTTTTGCGATACGTAAAAATACATGCTACATACAGATGCAAGCAGTTTTGAAATTGGATGCACTTTTTATTTTTAGAGTATACATTAATATATTAAGGACACTGGGTTTAATAATAAAACCGAATTTCAGAAATGAAAAGAGAATCCTCTGTGATGCCAGGTGTTTAATTCAGGTGTTAAATTTCTATAACTAACATTAACAGTGAAAGCCCTTGTTTACTATCAGCAATTCATGGGCTTACTGCAAAAAAGCTCATATTCTCTTCACAGATGCTGTTAGTTCTGTTCCTTGTTTGTAGGATATGCTGCTCAAACCAGCATATTAAACATTTCATAAAGTTGCTATCAATTATTTAATTTGATATTGATAACAATGGAGAGAAAACAAGCTACTCAGCTCATTACCTACAAATTTCTAGCTTTCTTCCATCCAGGCCAGTCAAGGGTAAGGCTTTATCATAGATTTACTATTAAATTTTGCTGAGAGGAAAAATTAAAAGATAGTAACTCAAGCATAAATGAAGGGAAATAAATTCTTACTAAAACAAAGAAATAGCTATGACAAAACAATGAAATCATATTCCATATATTGAAAATAAACTGGAAACCTCCAAAATAGTCTTGACAATATTGTCTTGTCTTGACATAAAAGTCCAGATGTATTAATCAACAACACTCAAAAAATCTTAAATATTTCTTTTCATATTTTTCATGATACTTTCATGATTTTATTTTTCATTACTGTCTGTGTATCCAGATGTTCATAAAACACCTTTAAAATTAGCTACAAATTTAAAACCAAATTTAAAATTACATTGAATTTATCTAACTGATTGAATTTATCTAACTATGATGCAGCTGGTTCGCCTTTTTATAAAAGTGAATATTCTTATGAAAGGATATAAATATATGTTTTTTACAGTTCTAAGTATTGAAAGATAGACATGATGTTCCTAACATCTGATGGTGAATAGTCCCTTTAGTATTTAGTTTTAGGACCTTCATCCTTATTTCTGCTACTTATGTTCAACTGAAATTAAAGTACAAAGAATATGTTAAATGTTAGCCTCCTGTTTCAAAAAAAAAAAAAAAAAAAGGTATTAAATGTGTTCATATTCAAAAAATTCTGTTGAAATTAAAAGCAGATTCTTAGATTGATGAGTTGGTTTCTTTGGTTTTGTTTGTTTGCTTGTTGATGTTTTTTGTGTTTTTTTTTTGTTGGTTGGTTGGTTGGTTGATTTGTTTTGGTTTGACTTTTGTTTTTATTTGTTTGTTTCTTGAGACCTGAAATGGTCTTAAGAACTGGCAGGTTTACCTGAACTGTTACAAAGGCACCTCCTCGTGTGAAATTTGTTTCCCAAAGAAAATATATTCTTCAAGAACAGATAACATCCAAGAGTCATCTTATATTTAACCAAGATATGTGCAAAAGACTTGGAAAATTTTAGAATCTGAAAGTGAGTTTCAGTCTGATCTTAAATTGAAATTTAAACTAATCATGATTCTTATTCAAATAGTACCTCTAATAGAAATAGGAGACTTGTATCTTTTCAACCCTAAATCAGATTTTGTTTTTTTTTTTGAATGAATGAACAATAATTTATTAAATACTGCACAACCAATTCAAGGTTTTCACTAAAGCATTGTAATTATAGCTTCAACCAATAGTTTCACTACTCTAATTTAAACCGATGTTAGGTTGCTTAACACTCCCAGTTTTACCCACATAAGAATACTGATACCTCAGCTTTATGGTTCAGCTTTATACCTCAGCTTTTACATGCTTCCCAGAGATTTCTATAAGACAATGTTAGAAATTACAGCAATGGCCTATATTCAAATCCAAGGTTGTAATGATGTTCTAATGCTTAGAGTAATTTCAGGCCTGGAGTTAAAAGAAGACTTCCATCAGAGCAGAGACATTCTCTGTCAGAGCTGTAAAAATTGCTGAGCCAATGTCATGAGATCGCACACCTTTTCTTTGCTTGCTTGTACAAAAAATCTATACTGTGAGTAATAGACCTCATACGTATACCTCTTAAGTAAAGATAGAATGAGAAGCTGGGGTGCGGGTGGGGAGTAACCAGAGACACTCCTCACCTCCCCCCCCCAAAAAAAAAAAACAAAAAACACCATAAAACAACAACAAGGGAAGGGAAGGGAAGGGAAGGGAAGGGAAGGGAAGGGAAGGGAAGGGAAGGGAAGGGAAGGGAAGGGAAGGGAAGGGAAGGGAAGGGAAGGGAAGGGAAGGGAAGGGAAGGGAAGGGAAGGGAAGGGAAGGGAAGGGAAGGGAAGGGAAGGGAAGGGAAGGGAAGGGAAGGGAAGGGAAGGGAAGGGAAGGGAAGGGAAGGGAAGGGAAGGGAAGGGAAGGGAAGGGAAGGGAAGGGAAGGGAAGGGAAGGGAAGGGAAGGGAAGGGAAGGGAAGGGAAGGGAAGGGAGAATCTAAATAAAATTATAGAGTTCCATCAGTACAGAACAACAATCTTTATAAGATTTTATCTTTGAGCAGCTTCTGTAATTGAATGTCGTGGAAAATTACTTCTCATTAAGTACAATATTTTTAAAGAAATTAATGTGATATTTGAATGGTTTTGCAGGCCAATGCACATGCAGCTATTAGCCATGAAAGCTAGCTATGTAGGAGTGAACTGATATTTTGATTTGCACTGGTTACAACTTTTAAAGCAATGATGCTTCCATATAAAACCAAGATTCAATTTATATAACTACAGAGGTGAAAGACCAACCTTCTATTGGAATACCCATTAGTTGAATTGGATTCATAATACGACTGCACTGCAGATCTGCAGATTACATTAATTTAGAGATGAAAATCAGTAGATATATAGCAAATATTTTACACTTCTTATATACAGTGCAGTGAAACAGCAGTTGAAATTATGTAAGGATGTAGTGACATGTCATCTAATAATGTTTGCTATCCTGTGACCAAAGACCTCTTTTGTGGCACAGAAATCATTTACTTTTTCACACATTCATGGATCATAGACTCCAATTAAATACAAATAGCTTCAAATATTTGACAGGTAAGCAGATTTCACAGATGTTGTTTAAAACAATTTGAGAAAATCAATGCCAGATAACCAACTGATCATTCTTATTGTTTTAAGTGAATAGCAATATTAAGAAGAAATAGTATTTGCTTAACTATACATCAGCAGGGAACATTTCAGAATCCTGAGCTTCCAAGGCAGCAGGATGTGATGCTTTGTTATAGCTGTCAAGTTTGCTGCATTGCAGGCTAATGGCAGTGGTTTAGGACAGCAGTGTTAATGCTAATGTTCGAAGACTGTCATTAACCAGTGCACTCGTTCTAAAATAAGACATTAATTGACCCCACAGGAGTGTTAAAATGTAAAAAATATTGTCTGTTAATTCTGAACATTAGTCGATTTCTGCTAGATTTCTGCCTCTGCTACTGAAGCAACATAACAAAACCAGAAACAAACTTTTCATATAGAAACCTCCTCAAAGAATTGCTTATACAATTAGACAGAAGAATGTAACAAAGAAATGTTAGTTCTATTTCTGCTCTCTCTTTTACACAAATATACATAAAACACCTGTACATAAACATACACATGCATTTTGTTTAATTTCCCTAAATATCTCTACTGCCTGATACCTACTTGCAGCTTGCTTTTCAATTTTTCATGTTTTATTATATTAGAAAAAATAAATCATAACTCAAAGAAAAATTGATACTGCAAAATTACATAAAAAGGTATAAATCATCAGATTTTGTTTTCTAACTGAAAACATCAACTATGGTCCCAAACACTGATATTCAATGAGATATTGTGTCTTTACCATGTCTAGTTTTTGGTAGCTATCCAGAAGAGAAGATTTCAAGAACAAGCATACACACTTGAAAATTACAGCATAGCTTTATATGATAAGGTCTTTCTGCTTAAAATATTTCTCCTTTGTATTCTTTAGAATCTTCATTTCTGTATAATTTTCCATGAAATTGCTTTCCTCGCTGGGATTTTATGTGAACCTAATTTAGATTTTTGGAGCCTTAAATTTCCCTAAAATGCACCCCAAAAAATCCATAAACCCAACACGTTTCAAAACTATTAGGGTTCTAGGAACCCAACCTGTATTCTAATGGTCCCATCACTAAACTCAATTACTTCTATTTTCTACAGCTAGTGCACTATGCCTATTACCTTCAGGGCACCAACTTGTAATTGCTATTCATGTAAGGCTTTTATCTCTAGAACTATCCATACACATTCACCAAAGTGATGTACAGAAAGGGTGAAAAGAAGCTTAGAAGGTTGCTCAATAGCTTGTTGTCTTAAAAGGACGTACTGTGATCACTGAACCAGAGGTAGAAATCTTGTACCACTAAATTGAACCCTTCAATTGAACCTATCAGAGGTTCCATATAACCTATAGGCATGTTGGTGCCATCTGCTTTTGTCAAGGGTGAAAGTTATATGGGAGAAAATTAGCCTTGCACATGCAATTTAAAAGGATTAGTCACATGTATGTCATTGCAGAGTATGGTACTTCCATCTGGGTGATTAAACCAGAAGTTAACTTTAATTGGTCAACACTGATTAATTGAAAGGATGATATAAGACTTTTTTTTTTTTAAATCTTGGACTTAAGATCAAGAGATTCAAATACAAAATTGTGATATTTGGATAGTTTGTTTCCTGGAGCACTCTTGTAGAAAGTACAGGTTGGGAATGAAGAACCTGCAACAGGGATTAGTGGAAGAGGCTGGAGGCTTTGATAATAAGATCATGATTTACATGAACAGGATAGATGATGAATGAGAGGGTATACTAAAGGGCATCTGGAGTGGTAGAGTGCATGAAGAATTAGACTGAGATAGCTCAGTCTTCCTTGTATTCATCTTGAACTCTGGAGAACCTCTCTATACAAAGATCCCTAGCCAGGAAAATCTTGGCTTTCAAATAGAGGTGATCTTGATTTGCTTTTCTGGACTGACTAAATGAAATGGCATTATGGAACATTCCTTCCTTACACCTCACCTGGAGGCCTGGGCATCTCTTCCTAAACTCTTGAGAACACCAGAAAAAGAGAAGGGGATATTTTTAGAAGATTTAAACACCTTTCTTCCATATGTTAGCTAAAAACAAGTCAGAGATCCCACTACTTTCCTGTGAGGCAAGGCATGTGCGTGTCTTTTCCCCACACTTTTTTTTTTTTTTTTTTGACACAGGATTTTGCCTGTGCTCAATTCTAGTACCTCAGATTGTGCCAGAATTTAATGACATGTGGGTGTAGGGCCTTTTGATATCCTTTCTCTGAGATAATATTTCAAGAATCCCTGATGCTCCTGTAAAGGTGGGAATCTCTGGATTTCAAGTTACTGATGAAGTTTTAAAGAGAAAAAAAAAAAAAAAAAAAAAAAAAAGTTGATGTTTAAACTATATCTGTGATTTATTTTCTTGAGCTTTCAGCTCCACAGCAATACCACCCCCAAACATTCAAAGAATAATTATTTACCCTACAATTACATTCTAGCAAGTAATAAAGAATTGTAAATATGAATCATATAGTAATAACTTTGTTATAATACTATTTGAAAATTTCAGCTACCAAAACGGACATCAAATTCTAAAAGTAACATTTCTATTTCTCTTTGAAAAATGAGGGATATTCTGAGAGATTAAAAAAAATAAATTAATTAATTTTAGCTCTTAAAAAATTATTTAGCATATCTTGAATATTACACACTCATGCTTTATCTTCGTAGATAACATAACAGTCAAAGAAAAGGACACACTGAGTGAAAAAAAGACTATTTCTCACTTTCTCCAAGGAGGGCAATCAGTCCAGTGAACAATTTACTCTTGGATTAGTCAGGAAGCCTGCTTCAAATTCCATTATTTGCATCGTTACTGCTCTTCTAAAGTTGAATTAGTTCAGTGTGCTCACAGGGTAATCAGTTCGACCACAGAGGTTAGAAGTGAAAAGAAAAAAAAAAAAAGTGAGAGAAAAAAGAAAATATGTAGTCTTTCTTTCAAGGTTATTTTTGAAGGTTATTTCCTTCAAAGTTGTTTCTTTCAAGTATCTCTTTCAAGGTCACTCAAGGTGCCAAAGAAGGATATCGATGTTTATTCATGTATGTCAGACTTTTCACTTACTGTATACTAACTACATCCTGTGCATCCCCTTTACGGAGAATCTTTCAGAATGTTTTGATCACATAATTATAAATACCATCTGATTATAGCCCCATGCTTATGCACTCCCTCTTCTTGCTTATGCACTCCCTCTTCTATGTTTTTGTCTTTTTTTTTTTTTTTTTTTTTTTTAACAACAAAAAGATTAACTTTAACAGCTTTGATGAGCTCATAACTGTGGACACCAAGGCAAATGCCTGGTAAAAGCAAAAAGAAAGTTAAGTGTTGCATTTGTGTTTACTTGCAAAGTATACATAGAAGTAGCTGCCTGGGAAAAACACATGGGAGGGACTTTATAACTAACACCTATTCAACTCTTAGTGATTCTGTAGAATAAATTCCAAACAGAAACCTCATGACAGAGTTTCTGAGCTGTATCACAAATGATCACTAACAAATTCCCCAAGAAACACTGTAAATAATCAAACTTCAGAACCTGCAAAGATTATCACCACCATTTGCCATTTGCTGATGTGAAGGCATATTTTCTTTCTAAATGTGATTTTTATTTATTTATTTATTTATTTTTTCCCTCAGATTCTGCTCTCCTCCTGAATTTTATGACAATGTTTAGTGGTGAATGTGACATTCATTTTTTGGCAGGCATTTTTCAGATTTAATCTCACTGATGGCATAATATTGCATGTCTTTATTCTCAAATTAATAATCCAAATTAGGTAAAGAAATCAAAAAAAGAATTCCAAATGATTACATATATTTTAATTCAGAACTGTTTTTTAGTTCAGATGCAGATTTTCATTACAATCTCCACCCTGAAGGTATTCTTCTGCCCTCTGCTGAAGCAAAACAATATATATAGTGAAAGGAACTAGTTCCCTTTGCTAACTATGGATGAACATGCAGTAATAGCATGAACCCCCATGCCATTTTGTAAGAAAGTGTTTATGCAGAAAGATCTTGAAAATGTAAGAGATGTATTTTGAATGCTCTATTTTCCCTCATTTCTAGGTCTAAATTATATCAAATTCCTTTTGAGCTGCAGACTTAGGGGTACTACTAAAGAGACCCATTGTAAAGCAGTTCCTTGAACCTTCCCTGTCCACAGTTCAGATCTGCAAACTTCAATGCCATTGCAGGTGTTGACACATATCAGGATTGCTGACACTAAGTGCTAGGAGGTGGCCTTCTTGGTCAAGTCTAGATGTTCACATCTCCAATATAAAGCTCTAATTCATAAAGAAGCTCAAAGACAAAAGAAAAACTTCCGTCATACTCTCTGGAGTGCAACCCCTAGTCTTCAGCTGACTATGATATTGCTATCAACTGGAAAAATTCTATGGAAACCTGTTTCTTGTGAGGTTACAGTTTTGTCTTTTTGTGCTGAGTCAGAAACCCTTAAACTTTGAATTTGCTGAAGTGAACTCAACATCATAAAGATGATACACAATAAAAAATGATACTGGATAATCATTTCACAAAGTAAATAAGGGAAGATGTCAATGCCAATAATAAATATGAACATTTAAATATTGGTATCAGAAAAATAAAATAAATCAAAATACATTAATTAGCTTGTATAAATTTCATAGAACAAGACTAAACTAAAAATACAGATAGAAGACTTAAATTTGGAGAAAAGTAACCAAATTTAATTTGCTGATTTTTGTTTTAAATTTTTAAATGTAAAAATTATGAAAACATTAAATATTAATTAACTTTCTATTTCACTTGAACATTCTGCTCTCAGCTTTACAAAGGGATTGGAGACTTGTCCAGTGATGAATTATATTTCCTCAATAGAGAGGAGTGAAGGTTCAGGGACACATTTTCTGGCTTAGTCTGTCCAGCTCATTTGCTGTCAAGGAAACAAAAATCTCCCCAAATTGTTTGAATACATATGGATACCCATATTAGTACTTCTACTCTTTTCATAATATGAATATAGGGGACATTTCAAGGGTGGGGGAGATTATGAGCAAAAGAAAAGCTAGATTACATGCTTCAGTGATATATATTCCCTAGTGAGCTGAAATGATTTAAAAGAAAGTTTGAATTGGTTAAAAATGACCTTATATTCTGTAACAAATTACAGAACATTTCCCATTGGACTTACTTCTTGGAATACTTATTTTTAATTATCACGCATTTCAATGATATTGAGAGGTCCTATTCATTGCTCATGACTCCTATATAACAGAATATGTTTGTATTATTACTGTAGGCAACATACCTATAAATTCGCCTAGTTTATGCTCACAAATTTCAGTGTGCTGAAAAGTTCAAGAGAATTTGACAATGATTCAGAGAGTATATTTTATTGTTCCAAAAGAAATATGTTTACAGAAATTAACAGAAACTCATACATATGTGAAGAAAAAAAAAAAAGGAAAGGAAAGGAAAGGAAAGCAAAGCAAAGCAAAGCAAAGCAAAGCAAAGCAAAGCAAAGCAAAGCAAAGCAAAGCAAAGCAAAGCAAAGAAAAGAAAAGAAAAGAAAAGAAAAGAAAAGAAAAGAAAAGAAAAGAAAAGAAAAGAAAAGAAAAGAAAAGAAGAATACATCTCTGTGCTGTTCCTACCACAAGAAGTTTTGTTTAAATTGCCATTTTCACTTAATAGTATTTAAAATTATTTTTCTTAATATATACTGTCATGAAAACAGAATGTATTGTATGAGATTTGTTTAAGGATCAGATAGATTAGGCCTCTGGTAAGCACTTTAAATTGTATAACAGTATTAAAACCCATTTCATATAATCATATAATCACAGAATGAATTGGGTTGGAAGGGACCTTAAAGATCATCTAGTTCCAACACCCCTGCCATGGGCAGGGACACCTCCCACCAGACGAGGTTGCTCAAAGCCCCATCCAACCTTACCTTGAACACTTGAAATGGTCGTGATACCGACCTTTGAGGAATACCATTTGTCACTGGTCCGGTTTAATCACTGGAACATGATTAAGTTCTTTAGCAAATAACATTTAGCAAATAAACATTCACATTGTTTTTGAACTGTGAATATATTCTGGAAATATAAAGTGTAGGCATAAACCCAGAATAAATGTACAGCAAAAGTAATAGCACGAACAAACAGTGAGCTAACTTTTTCTGAATTTTGGAAAATCTTGATTCAGTCATTGTAGCTTCAGAGACTGAAGCTGCAATATTTGCAGTGTGTTCACATAGTATATGTTATAGTGGTAGAAAGGATTTTTTTAATTTTTAATTTTTAAAACCTTTTTTTTTTTAAGTTAAAAAAAAATGGCTAGACAGGCTTATTCATTTTAACAAAAAGTACAGGAAAGAGACTGAGGTCAGGTACCTTCTAGGAACCCACCACAACAAGCTGTTAATGCTGAGGGCTGGAGGTGCCAGACTCTGGGGAGGAGGCTGTATGCATAAATCCATGAGGTGAAACAAAACTTTGAACAAACACATTGTAGTCAAAGGACAAGGAATTTACTTAATAGAGTAAGGCCTGGGATAACTGATAGCCAAACTAACACAAATATTCTCTGGAAAAATTAAGCAAAAGGAAGTATGATAAGGAAGCAAGGAAAATAACAGGTCCTTTGGTAGATGGCAAAGTGTCAGCAATATTTTTCACAGGCACTCAGTTGATCTCTGCAGGTTACAAGGAAAACAAACAAAAAATTTCATTTTCAGTTTATGGGAATTGTGAATGGTCTGGGATATGTAATCTTAACCTGAACCATCACCAAGAAATTTTCAGGAACAGAATATGGTACTTCCAATATACATGGTATGAAGATGGATTGGGGATTTTTTTTTTAATTCATTTTGCTTTTGAGGAGTCCCCTAGCTCTCATTTAAACAGGGAGTAGTAGACCTCCAAAAGTTATTACTATTAAGTTCTGGAGGGTGTGGAATGTCAATGTGGTGGTTTTGCCCTCTAGAAAATAGAAATAATTACGATGACCTGCATAGATCCCAGTTGAGTTAAGTCAGTAAAGATGGAGCCTAATTAAATTACAGTCCTTGCATCTTGTCTTTCCTTTCATGTCCAGGACAAAGCCCAGTTAGCAAGTAGTTCTCGTACATTTTGTGCACTCCCTGAAGAGTAAAGTTCCATTACATTTTAATGGCTACTTTCTGCAAACTTTGCCTTTGAGTCTTTGTAAATCTATGTCATCCCTCTTGTACTGAGCCAGTCAAAAGATATGCACCTATCAGTGAAAGATGTGCCCTTTGAGTGATTTCACAGCACCATCCTTTATCATGATGTTGTGTTAGAGTGCAATTGTGGGCAAGATGGAACATATTCATACTGATTCCAGTGTCCTTGCTACCCAGGGGTTGTTTTCGAAGTGCTAAAGAGATGAAAGAGGCAATCAAGAAAGAGATTCCATTTCATTCTCCAGTAAAGGAACATTCAGCTTGTTTTCGTGCAGTGTGTTTTTGATGACTGCTGACACATGAATAGAGAGACCTTAAGGCAAGTCCAAATCCTCTCATAAAAAGTGACAAAGGGCACAAGGCAGGCTCACTTTTTTCTTACCATCTGCCTTCATTCCACTGGCATTCTGAATACCTCATAAGTACCTCATAAGTACAAAATTTATTAAAAGAAAAAAGTAGAACTAAGCCAGGAGGGAAAACTTCATAAAAGAGAAGGTACAGGAACTTGGCAGGGATATAGACAGCTGCATTTTTGTCCTGCTTGCTTAATAGTGTAAACAACTTTTGTTGGTTAGCTTTGTATGCGACCATTCAGGAAACCCTCTATATAGACAATGTATCTTGTCAACCATTTCCTGTGTGTGTATAATGTAATTCGTCACCCTGCACTGCCTTGGCAGCAGCCTTGTGAAGAACACACTGAATTAATGAATATTTCATAAAGATGTGATTTATTAGCATTTCTTTGCCTCTGCTTTGAAAAGGATCTATCCTTCAAAAACTGAACATACAAAAGCTTTCTGCAGGTATGGAAAGCAGACTGAACCCCCTGAAGACAAAAACAGGATTTCTTAATAACCTCTGGGCCATATAGACTTTAGAGGAGATATTTAGTCAATTCTTGTATTAATATTTTAGATGGTAAAGAAATGCAGTACTAAGCTATTATACCGAATCTGATAGTCAGAACCACAAATAAAATTATTACCAACTCAGAATTTTTCAGTTTCATATATTTTGATGAACATACAACAAAATAACCAAAGAGGTCACAGCATAGTATAAATACCTCTGGGCCTTCCTGATCTACGCACATTTCCTTACTGCTACAGAACACTTTTCCTTCCCAGAACCCACCAGAAAATCTATCCTATGCACAAATTCTAAAGTTGTTTGTACCGATGCTTTTATTCTACCTACTGATGCCCTCAGGTACTACCTAATACAAGACTTGCTGTAACAAGTGTTCTTTTACTGTGATTGCAATTATATTTGTTTTGTTCATTTAATATACATAGTCCTGTGTTTCACAGAAAGACATTGCTCCTTTTCTAAGAGTTTGCAGCTTCTGACAAACATTGCAATATAGGCACAAAATAAAACAGAAAATCAAATGAGTTTTTGGTATCTTTGTCAGTTGATGCTTTAATCTGGTGACGTAAGAAAGCATCTTAACTGCATTAAATGAAATGTCAAGTCATTTGCATTTTTTTTCCCACAGACATTCCTTATCTGCAGTGCTAGTACAGTCCTGGTGTTATTTGCTGGAATAGGCAAGAATAGAATAGATAAGAACAGGATAGAATAAACAAGAATTGGATAGAATAGAATAAAATAGATGAGGAGAGGAGAGGAGAGGAGAGGAGAGGAGAGGAGAGGAGAGGAGAGGAGAGGAGAGGAGAGGAGAGGAGAGGAGAGGAGAGGAGAGGAGAGGAGAGGAGAGGAGAGGAGAGGAGAGGAGAGGAGAGGAGAGGAGAGGAGAGGAGAGGAGAGGAGAGGAGAGGAGAGGAGAGGAGAGGAGAGGAGAGGAGAGGAGAGGAGAGGAGAGGAGAGGAGAGGAGAGGAGAGGAGAGGAGAGGAGAGGAGAGGAGAGGAGAGGAGAGGAGAGGAGAGGAGAGGAGAGGAGAGGAGAGGAGAGGAGAGGAGAGGAGAGGAGAGGAGAGGAGAGGAGAGGAGAGGAGAGGAGAGGAGAGGAGAGGAGAGGAGGGGAGAGGAGGGGAGAGGAGGGGAGAGGAGGGGAGAGGAGGGGAGAGGAGGGGAGAGGAGGGGAGAGGAGGGGAGAGGAGGGGAGAGGAGGGGAGAGGAGGGGAGAGGAGGGGAGAGGAGGGGAGAGGAGGGGAGAGGAGGGGAGAGGAGGGGAGAGGAGGGGAGAGGAGGGGAGAGGAGGGGAGAGGAGGGGAGAGGAGGGGAGAGGAGGGGAGAGGAGGGGAGAGGAGGGGAGAGGAGGGGAGAGGAGGGGAGAGGAGGGGAGAGGAGGGGAGAGGAGGGGAGAGGAGGGGAGAGGAGGGGAGAGGAGGGGAGAGGAGGGGAGAGGAGGGGAGAGGAGGGGAGAGGAGGGGAGAGGAGAGGAACAGAATACTTTGAAGAGACTTACAAAGATCAAGTCCAACTGCCTGAATGTCTCAAGACTAATGAAAACTTAAAGCAAATTATTAAGGGCATTATTCAAATATCTTTTGAATATTGGCAGGCGTGGGACAACAACCATCTCTCTAGGAAGCCTGTTCCAATGTTTGACCACCCTCATGGTAAAGAAATTTTTCCTAATACCCAGTCTGAACCTCCCCTGGTTCAGCTTTGTGCCATTCCCACACATCATGTCATTGGTTAACAGGGAGAAGAGACTAGAACCATTTCCCCTCCTCAGGAAATTGTAGAGAGCAATTAGGTCACCTCTTAACCTTCTTTTCTTCAAAACAGACAAACTAATCCATTTTTCTAACCTACCTATATCCATTCGCAAGGCCTCTCATCCATCCTGAAAGTCAGTGGCACCTCCCAGTTTAGTATCATCAGCAAAATTGCTAAGAATGCATTCAACTCCTGCATCCAGATCATTGATGAAAATGTTGAACAACACTGGCCCTAGAAATAAGCAGTGGGGCACATTGCTAGTGACCAGCTGCCAGGGAGATGTAGCCCCATTTACTACAATCCTTTGAGTTCTGCCTGCCGTTCAGCCAGTTCATTGCCCAACATAGTGTGAACTTGTTCAGCTCACTGTTGGACAACTTCAGAAGGATACTTGTCCTCTGTATATTCAATCCACAATGCATGTTACACTCACACAATTTTTAGAGCTGCAGGAGCTTAACTTCTACTGCAGAAACTGATATTTTCAATTCAGGAGTCCTCTTATTCTGTCAAGATGGTAAATGCCATATAAAGCTAGACCAGACTATTACATAGCAGCACAGAAGTCTGTTTAAAGATCATCTGTTATAGTTGTGTTTAAATCTCCTAGACTAGAACTTCTGTATGTTTCATTGCAAGTGACTGGAAGATGCACCAATGCATAGCTTTGGGCTGTCAGATCACAGGAAGAAGATGAATGAGCATGACAAGTTATAAAGAAAAGATTATTTTTCCCAGGTGATAGTAGAGTTTTTTTATTTGTTTGTTTGTTTGTTTTTGATGGTTGCGGTGATGGTGGTGATGTGTTGTTAGGTAGTTGTTGTTTGTTCATTTTTTTATTTTTATTTTTTTGCTGTTGTTTGTTCTTGTTAGTTTGTTCATCTTTGGACTTCAGACAGAAAAATGTGTATGACAGGGAAAGAGGCTTCTGTTACATAAATAACAATATGAAAATAAAATGTTAACATGACAAGAATGGGGCACGGGACCAGCTGGAATGGACAATCCTAACATCTTCTGTGTAGATGAAATTCCTGCAGATTTTGTCTCAGAAACTAGAAAAGCTTTCCCATTCACGAAGCTATGAATCTAAGCCCAAAATATTAATGAAAAATATGGAGATATTCTTCCTGGAAGCAAGTACTTGTGGAAAGGCATTCATCTAGAAAAATCATAACTATAATCCATCAAGAGTGCATAGTAGGCATTCTGCATAGCTCCGATAAAGCTTATGAATGGCTCAATCAAAGATTGGTGTGACATGCATAGCAAAGTGAAGAACTGTTGCATATTATCAGAAGCTGGCATTGTCAGACATGTCAAAAGGAAAAAAAAAATAAAATAAAAATTCTTTAAGCGATCTTCATCCCCTTTTAAGAATCCTTCCCTGGAGTCTTGATGAATATCGTTGGTTCATTCTATGACCACCAGAAAAGGCAAAAATGAGTGGCTGTGGTCAGATTACAAATTATTGTCTCTGCAGAAGCAGTCATTTTTCTAATGCAGAGGCTGAAAGAGTGGCAGAAGATGTCACTGACTACAAAAGGTGGATGAAGATACTGTCAGGAAAAAAGGACAAAATTATTTATTCTAGTTTCTAAGGATTTGTGTAACTAAATCTGTCAAATCTCTTAGGCTCAGAGATTGAAAGTGACATTTAAGTGAAGGTTACTACTATGGTGAAAGTGCAAGTGATTAAATTACAAAATTGCTGTACTTGTCTTCCATGGATAACCCAATATATAAACTGATAATTACCTATCTAAATGAGAAATTAGCATTTTGTTGGATTTTATTATTTTTGGGAGAGTAGCATTGAGCAAGAGTTTGAAGCAGTCACAGAACATATCCAATGAGTCAATAATAATTTACATTCCATGAGGAATTTGTAGAGAAGTATCTAGCCAAGGAATTCCAAAGACAAGGTGGCTTACACAAACATTTACTTAGATCTTGATGTCCATCTTCTTAATTCCTGTTAAGTATCAGAACATTCAGAAATGTTGACAGAGGTCATTTGAAGTGGTGGACAAGTTTAGAATGCGAGAAAATAGAAAGATAAGGCAGCATGAAAATCAGTGAAGAATCAGAATGTCAATGTTACTGATGCATTTCTTTCTTGGAAAATACAGCAAATTTAGATTTACCTATCAGACTGTCTTTCCAGAAAGGAAACATAAAAACTGTTCTCATCATGATATGAGGCAAGATTATTTTAGAAAGCTGACTGGTTCTTCAGCTGTATATCAGGGTCAGGTCAATGCAGTGATAGGTGGATTATTAGTTGTGACAAACTCTCAAAGATTGAATCACCATCTTTAGAAAAGGGAAACAAATCAAAGAAAATGTGGAATTATTGGGGGAAACCTATCTACAAATTTCAGGCAATTCAAAGGGAAAAACTGCATAATGTAGTTGAAATACAGAGAGATGAAGGAGGAAATTTATCGCAATCCCTTAAATGTGGAGGCCATTGTAGGTTGACATATGTGAATGTCTAAACTTTCAAAGGACTTCCAGAATATTATAGAAGTGTTCAGAAAAAAGCAGTGACATTCTCGTTAAAACAAAACAAAACAACCTGGAAAGTTAACAAGATAATTCTGTCTGAAAATTATGAGAAGCTTTAAGCAGGTAAAGACATTCTTGTCCTTATGTCCTGTCTTTGCTGTTCCAAACTTGGATTAAATATTTGAGCACATCTCCAATATATGAGATGTGTTTATGCAATTTGGAATAGATAGAGAAAAAAAAAAAAAAGCCACCTTTCAATTTTCTTAAGCAAAAATATTACTTCATTTGAGCAAATGTTTTCTATGACAGAGAAAGTATACTTTCAAGCAGCAGAACCATTACCTGGCTGATTTCAAATGGAGACATCTGTCATACTAGTTCTCTTTAATTTGGTTTCAGACAATGAAAGGAATATATTCTAAATTGCTATAATAGAACATTCTGTTTCAGAAACATAATGCGAGAGATGTTTGTATCAAAGGTAAAGCGTACATATCAAAATAGATTATTTTATTTTTATTTTTTGTACTTTTTAGTAAATGGGAGGTTTACATTTAAATTATGCCAATATATTTTTCTTTTCTTTTTTTCTTTCCTTTTTTTTTTTTCAGTCATAGTTGCCAGTATGCAAGTTTTATTTCCTCAATTTGAGTAACCATACAGACACTTTTTTTTCACTTTTTTTTTTCTGAGTTCCTGATTCCATCACAGTACAAATAAGTCTAATTTGCCATTTTTACATTCTATAAAAATATTATTTTCTTATATAGCTTAAAATATATGTCTCATCATGTTACTAAAACTAGGGAATTTAAGTGAAGATGTTTTGGAAGTTTATCTCTTTAAGATACTCTACTGTCTGCCCTCTTCCTCTTCTGGAGGGTATTGTCTAGGTATCTGAACTGGATCTTGAATATATACAACCACAGACATCAGCTAGTTATATTATGTCATCCATTTTTATCACCATTTTTCCTGAGACACTAGTCTGTAAAATACTATTGCTGAAAAACCTACTCTTTCTCCATGTTGCCACTTTTGCTGAATGAACAGGAGTCTCCTCAGAGAATCAGGGTGGCCATATCATGGAAGAGTTGCATCTTAAACTGCCTCTGCTGAGGCATCTTTCTCCTCAGCATCTTTCTCCTCACATCTTTCTCCTCAGTTACAGTATGTCAATATTCCAATGCAGTATTTGCCTTGTCTAATTCAAGTGAATGGAACCTCATTCCTCTCTATTTTGAGGTTCTTAGGTCAACTGCAAAGCCTAAACTCAACAGGCTTACTGAAGAATGACATTTTAGCATAAATGTCCAATTTCCTGTGTTTCAGTAATTAAAAAAAATAATAATAACAAAAATCTTTTTACTCTGGCTTTTAAATAAATTTATTGTGAACTATACTAGCATTAATAATTAACTTTAACAGTTGAATAAAAAAAAATGTAGAATGCTATAAGATTACCTTTGGATATTAGTTTAATGTTTTCTTTTGTATGTGTTGACAACATGGGATTAAGTAATGAATATACCCACCATGCTTGGTGGAGAATGCAGAATTGTTTAGCAAGCAGTCTGAACATTTTCATACATTATCAACCTTAAAATATGTTACAGAAAAAGGAAATAAGCACAAGGATAAAGTACAAGTAGTCTGTGAGTGCATAAAACTTCTTATGGTTAAATATCTATTGCTGATTTACATGTCATCTGCTATGCACTTTATGTTATATCTGAATTCTCTTTAAAAATGTATGCCATGGTGTGTATATAGGAGAAGTTCAGAGGATTTTTAATAATTCCCAGCTGTACAGCAATGTATTTATTAAACCCTTACTTATTCAGTAATATATTTATTATGTCTAATTAGGTCTCCAATCTGCAAAGCTTTCATAGGTTTCAGTTAGAAATACACCTCAAAAAATACATAAAATATATATTTAATTTGTACATTAAATGTATTAAAGAAGTTTCATTTGAAGAAAGTCTTTTGTTTTTGTTGTTGCTGTTATTTTGTTGTTCTTGTTTGTTTTGTTTTGTTTTTAATATATATAAATGCAATGCTTGTAAAAGGGGTGGATAACTTTTGAGAAATGTTCTCATGAGTTATACATCTATGAAAGGCATTTGCATATCACCATTCCCTAAGAGTACCTGTGATAATTAACAAGACCACAAGACCAAGCAGAGTTCACAAAAGCCCGGTCAAGAATCTTTTTACATTTATTTATTTATTTTGTCCTGTTTGAATATATTAGAATGAAAAACAGTGTTACAACTGAAAAGGTACAACTGAAAGGTCAGTATAAAGATTGCATTTATGTGGTGAAATCTCCCAGCATTATATGTCTGGATCAAATTTAGGAACAATTACCGGAAATTATTTATTATATTATTATATCAATTATTATATCTTTGTGCATTAGATTGCATACACGTTTATAAAGTTTTATCATTATTTTAAAAAACTTTAGCTAAAGCTAAAAGAAAATATATTTTAAATACAAACATAATAGATACTCTGAAACACAATGTGCACAGGAAAAAAAAATCATGATTAGAATGGAATTTTTAGAACATTTCCCAATCAATGAGAGCAAATACCTCCATAGAAATGTAATACAGCCCAGATGACAATTACAAGCTATTATCAAATTATTATCAACCTTCAGTAGAATTTATTGACCTTCCAGAAGACTGGAATATGGTCTTTAACTCCATATGGTTAAGAGATATCATCCTTGTAAAAGAAATAGTTTACATCCTGTTAGGCAGAGCTGTTGAATATTAAAAGTAACAACTAAAAATAGAGAGGAAAAAAATTCTTGGTATTTATATACGTTGGTATTTATATACATATTTATGTGTATATATATATACATATATATATACATGTATGTATATATATATACAGGAAACTGGATGAGTCAGAACCTCAGGATTACTGGACAATTATATTACTAGAATTAAGCACTCAGATAGTTTCATGCTCCCAAGTAGCCAGACTATCAGGAAACAATAAATGCAACCAAATGCAAAAGCTGCACTCTGCGTTCTGTGGAGCACAAAAATCACATTTCTGAGTGCAAAAATCAATATATATATTGTATATAGTACTATAAATAGAAATTGGAAGAACACAGTGAGCCAAGTGGAATTTTTTATGTTATATATTTAAAATATAATCATTTTAATTTCTGAATAAATCTAAAAGGGTACCAGTTTTGTTAAGATCTCCATCTTCAGTAATGACAATTTTGATGCTGTTATCAAAGGAAGTATTTTCGTTTGTTTGTTTTACTAAAACTTATACTGAGAAACATATTACTGCATTCATATAAATAAAATAACAGCTGTTTGTAATACATGTATCTGTAATATACCAGTTTTCAGAATATTGCTTGATCACACCAAATTGTATCTCACTGCTGAATGAAACATTGCAAAATATTTCTTCATGCTTCATCTCCAGGGATGAAGATTAATACTAATTATTAATACTATATAAATACTTAATAGTATTTACTAACCTTTGTAGATTTTAAGAGATAGAAAATAGATACTGAACATTTTATTTCTTTCTTTACTTACTGATTAGTCACAACAACAACAAAAAATTTGGGGGTCAAAAAAGTCAGATTCTGAGACAATGAGAATATGGTACAACATAACAAAGCTATTCATATTAAAAGAGATTTCAAAAATGCTGAGAATTGAGCTAAGTTGAATTGAGCTAAGTTGGGAGGATAGGCAAAGAAGAGTAACACTCATTCTACATAAATGGTATACTACAAATTCAATATAAAAAGCACAACAGAGATCTACATTATAACATTATATTTTAGGTGCCATGAATTTTTGGATTAGAGTTTTGCTGTGTGGAAATAAAGGCTTATCTCCTCCTAACTTCATAGAATCATAGAATTGATCATAAAATCACAGAACAGAGATTGGTTTGGAAGGGACCTCAAAGATCATCCAGTTCCAACACCGCTGCCATGGGCGGGGACACCTCCCACCAGACCAGGTTGCTCAAAGCCCCATCCAACCCGGCCTTGAATGCTTCGAGGGATGGGACATCCACAGCTTTTCTGGGCAACCTGTTTTAGTGCCCCACTACGTTCATAGTAAAGAACTTCTGAATATCTAATCAACATCTATCTTACAGTTTAAAGCCATAATATTCTGGCTTATATATAATATAATATAATATGTAATAATATTCTACATTTTTATATAGAGAGGTTTTATTTCTGGCTCTGTGGCAGTCATGGAATGGGAAGTAGTTGTAATTATTCTGTTTTATAGTTGGGAAAGTCAGGAACAGAAATAATTCCCAAGCTGATCCTGCTGTATTGGCTGTGAAAGGCATGAGGAAGGAAGGAAAGTAGGACAAACAAGGAAGATATAATGGCGTGATCTGGCTTCTGATCTTCTCTATGCCAGCATAGCACTTCAGAGCATGCCACTTTCACACTGATGTTATTTAAAACACAAATATTACAACTTATTTCATCAAGTACCATGTAGACCTTCAGCTATCTTTGAAATATGGGATGTGTAGATGTAAACTTGAGTTTTATCCCAATTCTTGTCATTGGTAGAGGAATGCAGTAAAGCAAAATGATGTATTCTGTGGTTCATTAACAAGGCTTGTATTTGTCATGATGTTTCACTACCTGAACACCTTTGCAAATGTGTCTTTACAATGTATCTATGCTTTTATTTTCTGTATGTGCCAAGTGACTATAACTCAGAGTCTCATCTCCCTGTTCAATAGCTCTGAAGTCTCAGAAAATAAAATGATTTTAAAAAAATTACAGAATCAAAATTTTATAATATATTTAAATTCATTTTTGCTAGAGAGTGTTCTCAATCTAAAAAGTCTTTTACTTTAAGAGAAAATAAAAATAATGTATTGATATGGAAACCTATTATTCATATTTTTTTCCTACTGGAAATATTTCATCACAAATTATGCTTCATTTTCTGTGGCTAAGGACTCCCAAGCATGCCTTTGTTTTAACTTTAGTTCTTATTTTGACCTTGTTAATCTTGAAATC
The DNA here is from genome assembly GCF_964211825.1 of Aythya ferina. NCBI lineage: Eukaryota > Metazoa > Chordata > Aves > Anseriformes > Anatidae > Aythya > Aythya ferina. The sequence goes on along the minus strand of NC_140301.1, from coordinate 22,825,906 downwards.
TCTTTCCTCTAAAGTATAATTTTCTCACACTAATTTTTTTTTCACACAGAATCACAGAATCACAGAATTTCTAGGTTGGAAGAGACCTCAAGATCATCGAGTCCAACCTCTGACCTAACGCTAGCAGTCCCCACTAAACCATATCCCTAAGCTCTACATCTAAACGACTTTGAAGACTTCCAGGGATGGTGACTCTACCACTTCCCTGTGCAGCCTGTTCCAATGCCTAACAACCCTTTCAGTAAAGAAGTTCTTCCTAACATCTAATCTAAAACTCCCCTGGCGCAACTTAAGCCCATTCCCCCTCGTCCTTTCACCAGGCACGTGGGAGAACAGACCAACCCCCACCTCGCTACAGCCTCCCTTGATTCCTACCCAAATAAGTTCAAAGAAGAAGAAAATGAATATATCACCTTTTGAATCTTCATAAATTCTTTTCAAATGTTATTTAACTTATTTAAAGTGTAAGAGGAAGAATGATTAAATTACATCTCCACTTGAAAAAAAAAATTAAAGTAATATTTTCCATTTCACTTATATTTTCTAAGGACTCACACTCCTTCCAGAAAACCCCCTTTTGAGCTATATACTTCCCTCAAGCTTGCAATGAATATAAATAACTGCCATAAATTTTGCCAGCAAACTGCTGAAGGAATTCAAACTGCAAAAGTAAGGATGCTTTAAGGTACTGCTGTGTCCATTACTTCATATACAGCACTAGCACGTGTGTGTCTGCAAGGGTCTCAATAACACTATACACATGGTTTATGTAGATGGTGGAGCTTGTACATGCTTCTGATTCTTCTTGAAATAAATGTGTACTTAATTGAATTAAGGTTCAGAAAGAGGCATTAGTAAAGGAGAAATTGTGCAGGGTACTCAATGAGCCAAGTCATATCAGCAGTAGGCTTAAGATGGTGTTAGACAAGAGACAAATCTATGAGCTATTTTTAATTTCCCTATAACAACGTAAGATCATTCTTTAATAGATACGGGTGTTTAAATAAATATATATTAATATGTGATTATGAAGGTATACCTAATTGTGCATAAAATAGTTTTTAAAGTATACAGTTACAGCTATAATATACAAATGTAGATTAAGAATGTTCAGATAAATATCTATTACACACGTTAAGCTAGCTGAGAATTAGACTATTATTCTACACTATAATCTTTATTCATTATTCAAGGCCAGGTTGGATGGAGCCTAGGCCAACCTGATCTGGTGGGTGGCATCCCTGCCCATTGCAGAGGGGTTGGAGTTAGATGATCTTTAAGGTTCCTTCCAACCCATTCTATGATTCATTATATGGCAAAGGTTGCAAAAACTTCTGTCATTCAAGAAACTACAAGTTTTAAACCTCAAAAGCAGTGCCATGCAGAAATAACTGAAGGAGGTGGTACAGCAGAAACAGTATAGTCGACTAATGCAGGCCTCAGCTACACCTATAAGCTCCTGCCAAATTATAAAATGAGAAAGTCTGAAACATTACCATTACAAGCATTTCATTGGTACCCTTCTGGCACAACTTGCCATACTGCCAGTGAAACACTCACTATTCCTTCTTTGGATAAAAACAAATTATCTCAAAACTTCAGTTTAAAATAATCATGTTTAAATTGGTATTCTTAGAACAAACTGAAGAACAGTCAGATGAAAGAGTACCAGAAGAGCTTTTGGGACAACAACACAAAAGAGAAGAAGAGACAAACAGGTCATTGGTAGTAGCATCTTCAAAAGCTAGTTGTCTGTTAAATGAATGCTTTTCCACAGCTGTTGGTCTTTACTAATGAGGCTACTTTGATTTTAGTACCTGAGATAGCATAGCAACAAGTATACACCTGAGCTGGCACTGAAAAGCCTAGCTCAAGTAACGCTTCCACAGCTGTCCTGAGCCGCCTGATGGCAGGATCCACAGCTAGGTTAGCCAAACAACTACTGAAACCACCTACCATCTGCCAGATACCCATTTCATACTTATCTTTAGCTTACTCCTTATAGACCATTTTTGGGGGCATTCTATTCCTCTTCCATGTGTACCTTCTTATTTTATGAAGAAACTACAGGTAGTCATTATCAAAAATGCTCTAAATAAAACAATGAGATCAGATCACAGTATCTATTTTTTTTTTTTTTTCCCCATGTAATTTGAGAAACAACTTCGAAGCCTCCTAAGTTCTGGTTTACCTATTGGCTCTGAGAAGCTATTTTGCTGTGGAACAATTACAGTACAAAAGTGATTCCAGAAATGTTGGTACACAAAAGATTGATCAACAAAATTTACATACATGTAAGTTTGGGCAGCAGTTGAAAAGTAGTCCTGGAGGCTTTGGGAGAATAAAGAAAGAAAGAGGTGCCTACACACCTTTCTGAACCTGAGTCAGAGGATTTAAAATGCTAAGAAAAGCTGAGAAAATCCTTAAAAATTTGGCATTTACAAACCTGAAACTTGTAATTACAGAATAAGTACACCTATCAACCAATCCAAATGATTGGATTGTCCAGATTAAGTAATATACGTGTAATGGTATATAAATTCTCTCTATAGTTAGAATTGAATTCCACCAACATTAGGAAAAGTTTTCAGGAAACATAATTTCTATAAGATTTCATTTTTTTAAATTTATTTCATAAATATTTTTTCATCCTAAATACTTACATTTTGAAAGTTTATGTGAATTACTATTTAAATATTTATTCTTTTAATAGTTTGATTTTTGCATTCATAATAAATTTCTACATACAGTCATATTTGAAAGTAAAATCCAAAATATTGAAACATTTTAATATAACTTCATCCCTTAATTTCATTTTTGTCTAAAAATTGAAGTCAGCAAGTTTCAAAGAACAATTTTTATTCCTACAATAACATGTTTTCTGACAAGAAAACAGAATAACATTTTCAGAAAATTTTCAAGTATTTTTAGTGATTTCTATAATAACAATGCCAGCGGTTTTTTTTATGTTGCAGTTTAATAAAATAAAATAAAATAAAATAAAATAAAATAAAATAAAATAAAATAAAATAAAATAAAATAAAATAAAATAAAATAATAAAACAAATTTTTACACTACCAATGATCATGCTTAAAATTGAATTAATCCTTTTCAAGGTATCCTGGTTAACAAAAATTGCACTAATGATGTCCGCTAGAATGAGAAACACAAACCTTCTTTTTCAATATGAGCACTTGGCTATCTTATTTGTTAACTTCCAGCCATACAAGAAGCTTATCTTCACTATAAACTCCCAGCCAAGTATAATTAAATCAGGAAAGTAAATTGTAAGACTTTTCTTGAAGCTCTCAGTCTGAATATTTGTGTATATCCAGATTTTTATATCCAGTCTTTGATTCTCTGCTAGATCCTAATTGTTAGAATTAGAAGAGGGTATGCACAGGAATGGAAAAGTGTCCACTACTTCCAAGCACTACTGCTTTTCCATTCATTGCAGAAATTATCTGGTGATTCCCACTCTTTGCAATTGGACCAGGATAAAACTGGGGGGCTGACAAAACCGTAAGTTGGTAAAACTGTAAAGATATTAATACCAAAGAACTGAACAGCTGAATGAATTATTCCCAGATTTTTTTTTAATTAATAAGTCAATAAAATTATAGGCTAATTAAAACATATTTATGAGATAATTGTATCACATCTGTGGTGTTTTCTGTTTTGTACCTGATTATATCTATTAAAAAAATATATATATTCATATGATTGTGGTAAAAATTTCGAAGAAAGCCTTACTAAATCAGTCAGAAGGTAATGTGTATTCAGAATAGACTTTCTGAGTACCTGGGAAATTTTTACACAGCACAAAAGAGGTGGGATTGTTGAACTCATACTTTGTACCGTGGCTGGTTTTTTTTCATAAAGTGGTAACATTGTAACTTTGATAATGAGGTTATGTTGTTCAGAAGATGAGAAGAAACCTTGTGAACACAAATCTAACAGGATCATTTAAGAGCTTTGAAATCATTATCTTCATTACTGCCTAAAGACATAATTCATCACTTTCAATGGAAGCCAGCAGTGGCATTTCTCTTCTATCACTTTCTGAGCTTCAGTTTTTATACTTTGTTTTTATATGCTACATATCTTTGAACTAAAAAGATTACTGCATAACAGCAGAAAAGTGCAACACATTATACAAAATGGCCTGCTTTTATTTTTGTTTTTAGGGACAATATTCTATTATCAAGTATAAGAAATGCTGGTAGGTACTTCATATGACTGTGTCCTTTGGGGACCCATATCACGGGTCCTTTGGGGACCCAAGAGTTGAACTCTGTGATCTTTGTGGGTCCCTTCCAACTCAGGATATTCCATAGTTCTATGATTTTATGACTGTTTTCATCACAATACAGTAGATAGAATCTTGGCCATCAGATTCTTATATTGCATTATTTATGGTAAATTATAATAATGACCAGTAAAAATTAATGGGATCTTTTAAGTGATGTGAGATCACCCTCCACAGGAAATACTGTAGAATGCAGAATTCCTTTATAGGAATTATATTCCAAGCAAGTTCTAAAAATACCTCAATGCACTGGTATATTTTTTCCAAGCATTACGCAGTATTCTTCACCTGTAGTACATCCTGTTCAGTCACTCCATGTTTATCAAAATCATAAAACCAATAACTCCTTGAAAACAATGAAACGTACCTAGATTTTCATTTCCCAAATATCTCAAATGATGTTTTTAAAAATAAATAAATAGAGAATTGTGACATAAGGTGTTTCCATATTACACAATTTTTGCAAGGTCATAAGTCATACATAGCCTTCATCAATTTTCCTCCCTGGCTATAAGTTTTGTAGATGATAAATATGTTTGGAAAATCAGCTACTGCTATATTGTCACTCCTTTCCTTTCCTTTCCTTTCCTTTCCTTTCCTTTCCTTTCCTTTCCTTTCCTTTCCTTTCCTTTCCTTTCCTTTCCTTTCCTTTCCTTTCCTTTCCTTTCCTTTCCTTTCCTTTCCTTTCCTTTCCTTTCCTTTCCTTTCCTTTCCTTTCCTTTCCTTTCCTTTCCTTTCCTTTCCTTTCCTTTCCTTTCCTTTCCTTTCCTCTCCTCTCCTCTCCTCTCCTCTCCTCTCCTCTCCTCTCCTCTCCTCTCCTCTCCTCTCCTCTCCTCTCCTCTCCTCTCCTCTCCTCTCCTCTCCTCTCCTCTCCTCTCCTCTCCTCTCCTCTCCTCTTTTATTTCTCTTCCTTTTAATATACTGAAGACACAAACTACACATTTAAATTATTTCATAGAAAAAGTGCAATAATATATCCTTTCTACATTCAAACCAAGAGTGATCCACCATAATAAGTTTTTTTCTCTCACATAAGTCTAGACAGAAGGTAATTAAAAAACATATATTACTGTTCCTAAATAAAAGTCCCAGGAATTAGGAATTTGTCTATGTTAACTTCAGAAAGAAATACCTCTAGTATGGGTAGTGATGAACCTGTTTATTGTCTCCCAGTCCTAGGCATTTGGCCTCTGCATGGAAATAGACAGATGACACAGCCAGATAATTCAATACAATCTTTTGGCTTTGGTAAAACATGAAAGATACATTAAAAGTAGAAATTAAAAACATGAAGATCAAAGAAAATCTACCTGTCCTTATAGATAAATGGCTGCAATCAGGAATCTGTGAGAGGTAAGCAAAAATTCTCTACAGGTGTCTATCCTCTACAGAGAAGAGATTAATTCCCATAAACTAATTTAAAGGGAATAGCTATTGCCCCTTTGTTTTAGTGATTCAATGGCATTGCTTTTTCTCCATTCTCCTCTGCTCGGCCCACGCCTGTACAATAGCTTACTATACTCTAACCTGACTTTCCTTTTTTCTTCAGAACATTGCTTCATCACCCTTCCTGAGTGATCTAGAGTGCACCACAACATTCCATTTTTCATGTTTTTTCCCCTTTTTATTCTCTATCCCACTTGAGAATCCTTCTGAAGTTACTGTCCTCTTAGAAGATTATCCCATACATCTGGAAAAACATGACAAACCCTGTTCCTTTTCCTAGTTCATCAGCTGGATGCTGACTTCTAGCAATAGCTGCATATACAGCTGATCTCTGATTAAAGCACTGCAGCAACTTTCTGAAGTGAGTAGCACTCTGGAATTTCAAAATGCTGTGTTTCAAGCAGACTATGAAGTTTGGAAGTAGGTATTTGTCAGCACAGTTCCTGTTTTTAAATTGGACTTGTGATCAGCTTTTAGCAAGGCATCTGTAGCTGCTCAATAAACATAGTAGTAACACTGCCTAACAGTTCCCATTATGATTTCTACAGCTTTTCTCTGTTCTACATCCTGCAGTGACATTGGACAGGATACTTCACACAGAAATATATAGCAGAAACATTAGAGCACAGATTCTCAATGTGATTTGTTCAGATCCCAGTACCCAACAGATACTGATGTGAATGTTGGAGAAGGGCAGCAGCAGCCTGGGGTTTTGCAGCAGGCCAGGAGCCAGCATGGTTGGAGGCAGCCCACCACCTCCACCTCCCCTCACACCCAGAGGCTGCTCAAAGACACTTCTGGCTCCAGAGCTTCTGCTGCTCCTCAGCACCTCAGCAGGAAAGGGGCAGCAGCTCTGCACAGCCTCTGAAGAGAAGACAAAGAGATGGGTATTTGTCAGGTGTGAGGGGGCAATTATTATTGCTTTTTGACATGCCTTTGGGCACTAGTAACATACACACCATAACTTGAGACCCTTTCTAATACACACCTGAAGGAGTGTGAATATAATTTATTACATTTACATTTTATTGTTTCCTTCAAACTGTGAAAACATTGATCATCTCATGATTAAATCCTGTAGTTTATACTTGGTAAACTAGTTTTATTGCTTGTCTGAATTTCAGAGTTATTTTGGAGAGGTAAAAGTATGTAAATTGTCTATAATGAAACAAATGTTTTTCATTTGGTTGTTTGGTTTGTTTTTTTTTTTTTTTGGTGCTGTTTAATTGTTTTTAATTGTCACAGTGTTCATAAATAATCAGTATTAAATGAACTATCTAGTAGAACAATATATTCATTTTTACCATTTCAAAGCCCCAAATCTTGGGATTTCTCTCCCACCTTATAGTAAGAAAACCCCCAAATTAAAAATTATAAGCAAATATCCCTTGAAGACAATCAATATATTTTATTTATATCAACATCACTTTTTAAAGTTTTTATAACTATCCATTATTTTATATCTAATTGTTTTATCCATAACATTTTCTTTCTGGTAAAGAGGAAAAAAAAAGTTACATAAACATTAAGAAAATATTCAACATTATGTATGGGATTTTTTCTTATATGGGACAAAGTGAAACCTGGAGATAGATGACAACTTGTAGATGAAATTTATTTAATCTGTCAATTCAAGTTTGTGTTGTTGGATTTAACTGGAATATCTAGTGGCATGAGAATAGAGTAAATCAATGAATAAATTGAAAGTTAACTGATTAGATGATGCACTGAAATACCTGGCTAACATTCTCGAAAAAATTACTGTCAACCTGATCTTAACATGAAAAATACAAGCATAGATACTGTTTTTAGCAATAGTAAGACAACATCAAAAGAGTTTACAGTCCTAAGAAATTCACAGATGATTATCTACTAAAACTAATCTGGCTACTTACATTTTCAAATTTCTTTTTCTCATCTTTATTTCTGTGTTTTTAATTTTTATATCTCTAAAATGATCTTTCCTCTTTCAAGTGTTGATTATACTCAAGAAAACACTGATTTCTTCATTTCCCTTAAACATAAACTTGCATTCTCTTTTATAATTTCCAGTAAAAAAGCCCTCCAATATGCATTTACAATATTTCAACATGAAGACTATTAAAAATATGAAGACAAGCAAACTTTCTGAAATAAAAAAATACTGCTTATTTATCCTGCTTAATATATATATAGAGATAGATAGATAGATATAGAAAGAAAAAGAAAAAAAAAATAGCCCATTTTGTAAACTATGAGATTATATTTGCAGTGTCTTGTTTTCCAATCTAAAATTATACTCCCTAATCAGTAAGTGGTTTGGTGATTTAATTATACCTGAGGTGTGGAAAAGTGTTTTCAGCCCAAGCATGAATTTAACCTGATCTAAACCGTTTAAATCAAACTATTCATACTGAAATTTACAAAAAATTCAGAAACAACAGCAAACATATACCTGTGGAGATATCTACTTTTCTAAGTAGAGGTTAGATACATATACAACAAAAACAGAACTTGTTTCTGTATCAGCCTAGTGGAAACCACTTTCAAAGCTGCTTTTCATTATTTACCTCCTACTCCCTGAAGATAAGATTGTTTTCTGAAACAATATTTTCATTAGAGTCCCAAGTGATTCTTTTTCATCTCATCTCTACTACAGAGCAAAATGAATTGTCATTTAATAGAGAAAATACATTGTCAAGCAAATCTGAAATTAAATCCTACTCAGAGAAGATAATCCAAGTAGTTCCTTCTTCACTTTTATGATTTTTATAGCTATAACACTTTTAAGAGTATTAGTGTCATTGTCTAATGACTGTACTCACTATAAAGCAAAAAGAGAAAGTGATTAATAAAACTGGGGGGGGGGGGGAGATGGGGGTGGGGAATAATAAAACTGATGGGGCTAATTTATCTATAAAATAACATCAAGATCGAATGCGTAAGCCATATGCATCTCTCAGGTTTGAAATGAAACAGAAAAATACTACTACTATATGCTTTTTTAAGCAAGTTCACTCCTACAAAATGCAGCAATGATTTGCAATAAGTTAGCAGTGATCTGAGATCAAAGCACTGATGAGGATTTAAGCTCTGCTTGCAAGTTCAACAACAGCAAGAAAACACTTAGATGGGATTTTCTGTTTTTCTGAAGAAAAGCTGTTTCATGTATGAAAGATTTCTATTTTTATTTCTATTCCACTCTTGGAGAAAATATTTTTATTGGACTATGTTTTCATTGTGCTCCTTTACACTCATTCCCTGTGTACCAATTTTAAATGTCTGCCTTCGTGTTGGCTCTATGAAAAACCATAAAAGCCTGAGGATAGCAGGAGGGTTCTCACCGTCCACTCTGCACAGCAATGAGGCAGACTACCTAAGACAGAGAACCGGGAAGGCTGTTCACCGAATAAGACAAATGCTTTTTCTCCCCTAGATTGCTGTTTCTTCCAGGAGGTTTTTGAGGTTGCGTTAACCCCTGTCCATATAGAGTTCCTAATCATGAAGCAATTTGAAAAGATGTGAAATGTGCCCTGAAGCAGAGAATGACCTTGGGTTATTTATAAGCTCAATGACAGCAATCTTATTAAAGTTTGGGCCCATGACTGAAACATTCTCCTTTATGTTATGGTTAGTAGAAACCAACAGAGCTTTGGAAAGCAGCTCTACAAATAAAATATTAAATGAAAAAAAAATAATCAAGTAATCATATCATCACAATAATTATGCAAAAGCTTCAATCATCTGGGATGCAAATTTCCAACACTCTGGGAACAACTTGGGCTCCATAAGGAGTCACAATCTCCTGTTGTAACTGAATATACTTATCACCTTAGGGTTCAATTACAACTATCATCTTGAAACTGGATTGATCCCTGAAGGAACTTAAAATGATAGATATTGTAGAACATTAGACATAAAGGGACTTTGTTGGTCATTGAGACCATTCCCTTGCCAGTACTAGAGCAGATAACCACACCACATAATCCATTGATCAAGCTCCATTTTTAAAGTTAGTTTTCTGGTGTTTGTTGTTTCCTCTCCTCTTTTCGCCTCCTGCTGTGATTCATTCTTTTCCTTCCCTAAACTGTAAAACCCAAATTCTTCAAATGGAAACCAATTATGTTTTGATTTTGAACATTTAAAGCACAGAATTTGAACAAATTACTAACTGATATAATCTTAATTTCCTTAAATAACTGATTTATTTTCATAAAACAACAACAAAAATAAAATCAAACTATATATGACATAATTTAAGATTTCTTTGTATGTAAGTAAACTTATTCCAAATTTTATGTATTTCTGTGTAATTACTACTAACAAAAGGCTTAGAAAAATAGAGGATAGAAAGATACCCATTCATAAATATTTAATAAAAGTATGTTTTCTGTCTGTTGGATAATTCACTGATGGCTGGACTAGTTTTCTCATGCCCTGAAACCAAGGCAGTCTTGGAAGCCTAATTCTATCTTCAGTCTTGCTGAATTTTGGAATCTGGCTTTACAGCACATAGACAAGATTATTCAGACTAGATTATCTATGGTTATCAGGGCTTCAAGCAATATTGCTATACTTTTTTATTGAAAAGTAATCATATCCCTTTCTCTTTTTTGATTTCCTTACCAAACAGATGGTGCTGATGCCTGACAGTGTCCTAAAATTCTGTAACTTTGTAACTAGTTCTACATTTCTACTAGTTCACATTCAGATACATTTCAGTTTAGCTCTTTGCCCTTTATTTCAGTGCATATTCCATGTATCCCTAACGTTCAGCTTATAAATCATGCCTTTTGGTATTTTTATTTGTTTTGTTTTGCTTACGTACATACATTCTGAAAACTCCTAAATTAATGTAGCCATAAAACTTAGAGAAAAAAATGTCAGCTAGAACTTATTTTCCTGTGTGGAATAAAAAGGAAACCTATAATAAACTCTCTATATTAGAGAGGCTGGTGCTCAGTCATGATCCCCTGAGTTATATTGCCCCATATAAAAACATGAGATAGTGACAAAAGGGAAGGACTTTAGCCACCTTGATATTCAATGATTGTGCTAACTGCTTTTGTGGAATTGCTGTGTTCTTCAGTGTGTTACCTTTATCACACTGAGACCTGCATAAAAATGAAAAGTCATACTCCAATACACTTCTAGTCAGTCATACAGTTTATTTTCTTGTCCCCTGATAGAGTTCACAAATTTAATAACTGTCCTTTATCCTTGTCTCAATTCTCTTTCAGCTTTCTGTTCAGCTTTCCTTCTCTCCTGACTTGCAGTATATGCTTCGCCTTCCTATAGCAATCATAATAGAAATAGAAGAAAAGGGTGATATCAACTACCATTTAGAAGTGCATAAAGGGTGATCAGACCACTTGAATGGTGAAAGAAAAACACGTTCATTTCTATCCTGGTGCATGCAGCTTAACCTACTTAGATATTTGCTGTCTGAATTAATTGGGTAGTTTAAATTGAAAAGTTCATTAAGATTCTTATTACCTGTACTTCACATTTTGTGTGGAAAAAATTAATTTATTTCTATTAAAAATAATAGGATCATTTTAAAGAAACTGCTGATAGCATCAGAATGATTTTTCATCTGAATAATATGTATAATTATGATTTTTTGTCTTTTTGCTTTTGTTTCTTTCACTATAATTAAGAATGATTCTGTAGGTCCTCACATGATTTCTAAATGACACCTAAAATATCATTAATACTGGCATCTATTTCTTCCATAAATGAGAATAAAACTGAATTCACATGTTTTGTGAATTAAAAGTACTAAAAAATATCACTAAAACTACCAGATGCTATGTCAGATACGTGCTTCTATGGAGATATAAGCAACTAGTAAGAGCAAAGTCCTCAGTTTTTAAAGTGCTGAGCAACAGTGGTATTTGAAACAACAGCTAGTTGCTTTACATCTGAGAAGTCTCAGCTTAGATTATCACTAAGCAACATAGATTTGTACATGTAACATTAATATGGCTTCAATCCAAAGCCATTTTAAATTAATGTAAATTTGCTATTGACTTTTTTTTTCACCTCTAAAATAGAGAAATCTTTTATCTCTATGAATTTTACGAGAAGAGTGCATGATGGAAGCATGGGTAAATATAAATCTTAGTGAATATGGCCAAGTGAAATATTTTATCTTTTATCTGAGGATAAAAGGAAGGAAAGATGGAAATGAATCAAAAGACACAGTGCTGTTTGAACACAAGGGAAATTCTTAAGAAAACTGACTTACCTCACTAAAGTGAGTATATCAGTGTTTTGGTTGTTGAAAGGGATACCAGTTTTTATAGTTAGAGCAGAAAGTAATATGTAAATTTAAGCAAAAACTGAGTTGAGTTTATGGTTTGGCAGGAAAGATGAAATAAACCAGACAATATAAACAACATGAAGAGAGAAGAGGAATGCACACTACAAAGCAGACCTTTATTTCAGGCTTGAGTTGAATATGTTTCATCCTAGTGCTCTCATCAATGTCTGGTGACCACTACAGGAAGATTGTGTCTGAGAATGTCAAATATAATCTGATAGTATAAAAGGTAGCTCTCTTACCTGTCAATGTAGACTTTGTTTTAAATTTCTGGTCCAGTGAAAAATACTATAAAGATTTAGAAGGAGTTGCTAAGTTTTTGAAATTTCAGGACCACATGTTAAATACTTATTTCTTTCCATGTTGTAAAAACCTGTTATTTTATTGGCATAATAGGAATTATGTCAATATATTAATAATAATTTTCTATCTTTTTCTCTGACAAAACTTTTTATAATGTAATATAATAGTGTCAAAGTGTCAATGTGTCACATACTGTACAGAAAAACTGACCAGAATGTTATAAGAATTCCCCTCCCCCCCAGAAAAAATGCCAATTAACTTGCTGCTATACCTGAAATTTTTTTACATCCAGGTAACCATCAATTTAAGAGACTGATTGTCATTACAATTATTTTTTTATTCTTTCCTTTTCTTAACATATGTTCACAGGAAGCAGGATAATACTCTTATTCTAGGTAGCATTCAAATTCCGAGACTGGATACACTTGGCGCAAACTCACCGCTTTAACAGATTGGATTTTGTGTTCATTTTGATTCTTCTTAGAGTGCTGACACAAAAAGAGGGGCATCATGAAATTGTAAAATGACTCAGAATGAACCCATTCACATGACAAACTTCACAAATCATGCAGAACAATTATTCTGAGGGAAAGAAAAATAGAAACAGCAGTAGCCTGCTGCAGGGCAGAGGTAGATTTCTAGTTAATGTGTTCCACATAGTTTTCAGAAGACTTGGCTTTGATTCATACTCTGTCACAAATTTTCTCTGTGACTTCAGGCAAGTTGTTTAATTTTTTCTATGCTTCCTTCATCTTCCTGTAAAATAGGGACATGTTATTTTGGTTGGTTGCTTTGTTTTCTTTTGTTTTTGTCCACCATTGTTTGTTTAAATTGTTGCATAGATTTAGGCATAGACTGTTTAGAATGTGTACAGTATCTTACAAGAAAGGACTCTGACTTAAGGTGAGATCCAAACCAGTTAAACAGTAATTTGGCCAAACTTCATGTTATTACAGAAATAATAATGTAACATAACATAACATAACATAACATAACGTAACGTAACGTAACGTAACGTAACGTAACATTACATAATATATGGATACTAAAAGATAGATAACCACAATGGGCATCAGGCCATATATTTTGCTCATAAATTACTACATATAGAAAATGAAATAAAACTAATATATTATTATAATATACTCTGTACAGCTTTGTGAGTGGAATCTCACAGCATCCCATGGAATGGGTGTGACCCATGCTAACTGAGCAAACTAACTCCCTGGCCCATAAAAGTACCAATATCTCACTACAATAATATTTAAATAAGAGGAAAAATGAATTAGACAACGTAGCATTTCTAGCATTTCCACAGCTAGCAAACATCTCCTTGATAATTATCTTAGGTTATACATTGTTGACATTATCTTCAAGAAACAAAAAGGCAACAAAAAGCAAATATCACAAAGAGTACAAATATAAAATAAATAGGATACCTTGGATCACAATACTTACTGAAAATATTTATTCATTTCTTAAAATGTTTGTATAAAGTATGCATACAATTATCTCATTAGGTTAGCAGTCTGTTGTTCTTATTAATCGAATAAAAAATAGCATTAAAATTACTAGATTTCATCAATTTCTTCCTGGTTTATAATTTGACATATAACCAGTATGACATTAGTAGAAGTGCTTCGTTAGATCTTAGTGGCTTTTATATGGTACTATAAAAGTGAAACTTCTTTACAATGTATTGAACTGTGTAAAGTAGCTGTAGTCAATTGCATACATATGTTTTTGTACACAAGCATAAGTTGTTTGGGTTAGAAAAACTTTTATCTCTTAAAGTTGTGTACTCAGATGTACATACATTTGGATTTTTGCATATGTTATATCTTATTTTGCTAGAATATGTTATATCCGATTTTGTTGATGGGCAACTGCAAGCAAAGTTTAACTAAAATTGTCACTTTCAACACAACCAGCAACAATAGCGAGAATAACAGTGTAAATTTAAATTGAGATAGTAAATGCAAAATTGTAAGAACAGTTAAACAGCTTCAACAGGGAGTGTTACTAATTCATCTTATCTATCTCCCAATACATTTCCAAAAGTTTAAAAAGCGGCTAGTGAATGCTGACAAGTTTATGAAGGTTGAGGGTTTGCCTCAATCTACTTTAATGTGATGCATGATCAAATTTCAGAGCAATATGGGACTTTTCAATGAAATGAATGACTGAAGTGTCCTAATGATCCTGCTTAGATTTATTAACTGTCTTTTCAAAACAAACATTAATATCTGTATGTGGTACATAACATATCTTAATTATACTGTAGGTCAAACAAAAATTTTACAGACAAGTGAAAAAAATTAAATTAAAATACTAGATACCTATGTCAATAACTGTTTCAAACAAACATCTTCATGAGGGATTCTTACTGAGATAACAGTCTCCAATGAAGAATAAACAAACATTCTAACAAACTCTGAACAGTACTATAACTCCAAATTTATATATTTATTCATTTTTTGTTATTCAGCTGTTGCATCCATGGATTTTGATTAACTTAGTTTAGAAAGCTTTAATCTGTAATGATTATATATCTTCTTCTGAGAAAAAGGTTTAAAAAAAAAAAAGAGAGAGAGAGAAAAAAAACAAAAAACAAAAAACAAAAAACAGCATCATCTTGAGCCCTTACTAAACTCGTCGATTTGAAATAATTAGTGGTGTTTAACGATGAAGAGGATAGGGGTCAGGACCCAAAAATACTATTGTGGTGAAAGATATTTTTTCCCTTCACCTCTGCTTATCAAAATGTATGAATATACCACTTATGAAGAAATATATTTTTATTATATTTATTATATTTATCTGACTATGTGCTGAAAACGTTTATATTTTTAACATGAATTTGTATATTACTTTGAGCATATGTTGTATTTCCTATTTGCACTAGAGATTCTTGTGATACTAGTTTCTCATAATTTATATGCCAAACACACCTGAAGATGATTTTCACAGATGGAAGTACAAGGCTAGAAAATCTATATTTTAATCAAACAATACAAAGTTAATCATATTTATGTAATACATTTGGGTGAAAATATTGGCACAGCAACATCATAATGTAAAACTTTCACCATGTTGGTGAGTGATTTTAACTTTTATCACATCAGCTATTAGAAAGATTATTTCAGTTAGAAGAAAGAATGAAAAGGTAAATATGCCATCTAGCATCTACAGTACAAATAAAGAAATGTGATTTCAATCATTTTCACTGATTTTCTATATGGCCTTGAACAAGATAGCTAAAGGATTTTTTTCTTTTACAGATGTCAAAATGGAAAGATGAAATGGACAGTAAAATGTCTTTTCACTTGAAATATATTGAAAATAATCCTTACTCAGAAAAGGTTTGGGTATGAGTAATAGACATTTATCAGTGGAATAACATTCAGTTAAAACAGTCTCCAAAGCATATTACAATCTAGATTGTGTTTCATATACATATTACTTAAATCTATGGAACTATATGCCTACAGCTCTCAAGGAATGTGTACCTGGCAGTGTAGTATTATGCAGAGACTCCTGAGCTAGCTTGCTAAAAGTGACAACAGAATCAGCATTATGCAGCAATCCCCCAAGGTGAATATATAACTCTGCTTCTAAGCAGACTTTATTCACTAGTCTATGATATTATGTAGTCTTGCAGTCTGCTCTGCAGGGCAGCTAGGCCATTAGTGGCAGTCAGACCAGAGGTGCCCCCCCTCAGTCAGGGAGCTATTTCAGCTTCCCCTGTCCTGTCTTATCAGCTAAGACAAATTCTTGTTCTGTAGATCTTGGAGCCCAAATGTGACAGCTATTTCTCTGATTTTTCTACAACAACATTACTTCCTGGATAAGTACAATGAACATGCAAATTACAGATTTTTCATCCAAAGTGGATGAAATACATTTCTGGACATTTTAACATTTGTACAGCTCTGAGAAACTTGAAACTTATAGCTGAAACAGTCATTACTGTATCTCATAATGATCATAGTAGCTAAAGACTGAAAAGCCTCATCACACCTGCAGTCTACTATTCTAGCACTATAGCATCTTATAGAAAATAGTCCAGTCCCATCTCTAGAGCAGGTACTTTCTATCTCCTAGGTGTTAAAGAAGAACGTTGCTGAAAGGAAAACTCTCTAGTTCATGGTTCAGACAGGAGTGAGTGTAAGGTTCAGTCTTGCTGCAAGTTTGAACTTGCAGAGCTTTCAGCCTAGTTGAAAGGCAAGAGCCCTCTCTTTCACTACTCAGCCTAACTGTCACATTTCCCCATAATCACATAATAAATTTCTCTCAATACTGCAAGTCTTTTAGAAAAGTGCATGGTGGTATCCAACCACAAATTACTGGATAGTCTCTTTGAAAGAATTACATTCCTGCAGTATAAAAGAATCAGCACAATACAGGTCAAGATGGAAGATAGTAAGTTCCTCTACAGATACCACTGAAGAATAGTATAGTCAAGCTTAAATAGCATAACATACAGAGAACAGAAATAAAATATAAACCCATTTCATATACATTACATACATGTATGCTTGATTCTACAGAGGATGTTGCAGAGTGATTGTGATGTAATATGTTCTAATATTAATATAAAGCAACTAGCTAATATTATAAAATTGCAAGAATAATGTTTCATTTTAAATGCTCTAAGTAATTGCTACATTTCAATGTAGCAATTTAGATACAGGCACTCACGATGGCTTTCAGCACAGGATATATTCTAATAGCAGATTTCAGAATGGATAAAAATCTTCTGCAACATACATGCATGCACACATGGAAAACTAAGCTCTTCATCCCATTTGACGTGCAAATCCTGAAAATCTGTCTTTGTGTAGTAATGACTCCACAGGCATTTAATAAGATAGAACTAATCAATTTGCTTCAAATATATTGATGCCAGGTAATTGACAAGATCCCGTAATTCACTGACAGCAGCTTATAATGTTTATACTTTAATGTTCTGTTTAATATTGCTCTGCCACACTCCAGGACAGTGAATATGGCTGTGAACAGTTTGTAGAAATTCACACACCCTTTACAAAAAAATAAAGTAGTACAAGATTTAAACATGTTTGCTGTGCATAACATGAGGAAAACAACAGCTGTAGCAACTCAGCATCTCATACAGTAGAAGATGCCTGTGACAACATTATTTAATGGAGTGTTTTGTTTTTCAGAGCTATCAGACTTTGAAAGGAAGACTAAACTGACAGAAAACAACAATTAAAATAATAACTGTTGTAGGCTTAGTTCCTGCAACATTTCATTTTTATTTTTGTTTCTTGGACTTAATGTTATAGCTTTTCAGCAGTCTCTGATTGGAGAATAAGATGAGGAAGTAACCAATTTTGGCCTAAAAAGGCCAAAATTCAGCACAGTGTTGTGAATGAGTACACAAAGCTACCCTGGTGACCAGCTGACATATAGCTAGCTGTCATGCAAGTTACCTCATGGTAGGTCATTCTAAAGCTTTACATACCGAGACAAAGAATATTTACTGAGTATTCAAATGTCTGGCATTTCTTGGCTAGGAAACTATACCACTGATCATTCACAATATCCATCTTCTGTCCTTAATATCCTGTTCAGATAAACAAGTTTTTCTTACCACTGAAATCTCCAAACGTACAACTTTGAAATAGCCTATCAGAGGATGATTTTCTTAAACTTAGTGCAGATATCTGCAACTGAAAATAATCTTTTCTTGTATTGTGACTATTACTTAACTAAATCATGATCATTTCTTGAATAAACTGTATCTTCTAGGAAGGCAAACAGGTTAAATTTGAATTTAGAAAGACAGAAAGAATCTGACACACCTCTTGGTAGTTTGTTCCAGTGGTTCCTGACTGATGTAGGTCTGCTAAATTTGTTTTTAATTTCACTTGTTTCAGTTTTTAGTTACTAGATCTTGTTTTGCACTTCTCTGCAAGGTTTATTAAGTGTTGCTCCGAGTCACTTCCAAATCTTCATCTTGATAAAATAAAAAGATTGATACTTTAAGTCACACCGATAAGATATTTAGTCTCCCTTTGAGAAAGTTTTGTGTTTCTTTCCTCACTTCAGTTTTCCAACATCCTTCAAACAGCATGTACATAAAAATATTTTGGACTATTCCAGTGTGTGATATGACAAGATAAAGATACTTGTTCACTTCTCGCTCACTGGTCCCCCATTTTTTTGATTTCCTTAGCATATAAAAACTCATGTCAAAATTTCAGAACAATATTGAAATTTAGTCTTCCTGAAGGACAGCATAACACTAAGGACAGAGGAAGCTGTGCTATATCAGCTGCAGCAAAAATATCCTTAAACAGCTTAGAAAACTTTTTGTCAGTAACTTCTAGAGAAATATCAGCTATGCAGCATATGGCACAGTGATATACAGAGAAGAAAATTTGTGATTGAAGAGATGACATTAAAGTACATATTTTAAGGCAAGTGCCATGGGATATATAGATATCAGTAGGAAAGCCTCCCATTGATTTACTGTGCTTTGGATTAGAGCTTTTATACATACACAACAAAGAAGGCAACTAGTTTTGAGGTCTTGGCTAAAACTCTCAGTCTTCAGAAGCCGGATGGAACTCATCCGGCTCAGTCTACAACTTCCTCGTAAGGGGGTGTCAAGAGGCAGGAGACCTTTTCTCCATTAACCCCAGTGACAGGACCCACGGGAACGGGGTTAAGCTGAGGCAGGGGAAATTTAGGCTTGACGTCAGGAGGGGGTTCTTCACAGAGAGGGTGGTTGCACACTGGAACAGGCTCCCCAGGGAAGTGGTCACTGCACCGAGCCTGTCTGAATTTAAGAAGAGATTGGACTGTGCACTTAGGCACATGGTCTGAACTGTTGGGTAGACCTGTGCGGTGTCAAGAGTTGGACTTGATGATCCTTAAGGGTCCCTTCCAACTCAGGATATTCTATGATTCTATGATTCTATGATTCATTTATCTATCTCTATTCCATTATCTATGGCATAAATGAGCACTTAAAAAAAAAAAAAAAAAAAAGGAAAAGATCACTTAGTGCTGTTTCTAGCACCACAAGAGAGTGTCAGATTCACAGTCTTCTGATTTAAACTTTTTAATGAAGAGATGCTCCTTCTTTAACAGTATTGTCTCGCTTAAAAAATGAATACTTTCCTCTCAAAATGAATTCTTTTAAAACATCAGCCTCCTTGGATATTAAAAGTGAAGCACACATAGAAAACAGCTGCACAAAAGAAAGAAAAAAAATAAAAAAAAAAAATAAGATAAGACAAACGCTTTTGGAATGATCTGTGTGGAGAGAAGGAAAGCAGTTTTACTATTGTCAGCATATCTACTTGCTCAGTTCAAGAGAGGCTATGCCATTTTGTGTAAGCCATTAAAACAGTGCACTTTCATGTATAATTATTGGTGAGTATACACAGCAATACATCTTCTTGTATCGTGTCATCTTGTCATCTACATTTGGTTCACATTTAGACTTGTCTGTAAATGATTTACTTTCAGAGTCATCAAAATGCTTTGCCACTGTTCCGCATAAATCTCATCAATAGCAGATGAAATATCAATGGACTCTGCTAAATGGTCTGTACTAGCCTCTTTACATTCAATATAAAAACAGCATGCATAACTATCAGAATGTGCCACATACAATACAATCAAAAGATTTGTCATATTGTAAATATTCTGCTGAAAACAGGTAGGGAGGGTAAGCCTATCCCTGAGTAATGAGTCTGATCCATCTAAGTTACCTAATCAAGACCTCTTAGGCTTATTAAAAAGAAAAGTGAAGTTTCTAGTGTCTAAATTACTTTCTGTGTGAACTGAGCAGGTGGATTCAGACCAGTTCTAATTAAACAGAAGAATTTGTTTAAATTATCTGTATTGGAAAAGTGTTTCTTACTAGATCAGCACAGAAGACCAGGGCAGAATGAAAGAACTGACTTCTTAACAAAACTCTCTTTACTAGGCTCTTGAGCAAGCTGATTGATGCATTCATCACCACTAATGGGACTAGACTGAGATTTCACCTAATTTCAGTTTGGCATAAGACCTAGTCAGAAAGAAGATGATGTTTATATATATATATAATTTTTCAATTAGGAATGCTATTCCACTGCTTAACTATTTTTCTCAAAAAGACTTAAACAAGGAATAAATTCACTACTGAAAAAAAAAAAAAATAAAAATGAAAACAAAAACAAAAACAAAACAAAACAAAACAAACAAACAAACAAACAAACAAAAAAACGTAATAACCAGTCCAGTGGTTTCAGACTCTTAGAATTGTGTATTACTTACAGCCATTTTCTCTCTTTGTTTTTCAACACTAGCAGTACCACCTACTGCTGTGTTTGCATGCCGACTTTGGCTGATCTGTAAGAAATGCAGCTGAGAAATTGCAAATGTGAAGTCAGTGAAGGAATGTTTCTGAGAAGCTAATATCCATATATCATTGGCAATTATTTGTATCTCCTTACATCTTCAGTTGTAAGGTTCTTGGAGAAATCGATGAACTAGAGTCAGACCTTTTCTGACTGGGAATAATTTGCAATTTATTTTACCTTCCAAAAGCTGGGAGTATACCCAAGGAGAAGAAAAACAAGGAGGTATTTTTGTTTCTTATATTTGCAATTCCATATTTTTGCTTCTTATCTGTGTTCACAAATCACTAAGTAGTGTTTTTTCTTTGACTGTTAACTCACTATGGCAACATGTATAAATTATACATAGCTATCCCATAGATGTAACATCCACAGGTAGGGAATTTTAACACTTATTGAGGTTATAATGATCTCCTTTGTGTCTAATCCAATTTTACTTAGAGCTGAAGTAAAGTTTTTTCAGTATTTCAGCAATTCTGTGTTATAACCTTCATCCTTCACTGCACACACATTTATCCTACCTTCTGAAACTATAAACCTTGTGGAAAGAGCATGGTGGTAAACTGAACAATGAGTACACATTTTACATTTTTTTCTTTCAAAAATTTTATTGGGCATAGAGCTACTGATCTTTTAGTCTTTTGGTTTAAAAGATTTTCTTTAAAAAAACTCAGTCAGAAAAATGTCAACAGGCAAATACTAATCCTTCCATTTAGTCATTTGTCCTTATACATTTAAGAACATAACTTTAAAACACATTTCAAAATAAAAGTTTGCTTTAAAAAAAAATCTAAATGTTTGTAGCTGCATTGTGCACAATGATTTCAACTAAATGTTATTAAGATAATGTGGTCAAGACTTTTATATGTTAATTTTATTTTGTTGTACCATCAAAATGGATAATAAAAGAAGATATTTTTTATTCAGATGTCAGTCCAGCTACGAGTTCAAAACAGAAGTCCTTCCCCTCTTTAAAAGCATCATGGGTGCAGTAACTAAACTTACAAGTTATAAAGTTAGATGACACGTCTTGTTTGGAAATTATTTAAAGTATTATTTGCATGGTTGGTTACTTGTTTTCTCCTCTTGGAATTGGTCTGCCAGACTGAGAAGGATTAAGACTATTATAGGTACTTGTAAAGCTGGATTTGCATTACTATAGAAGATGTAGCAGTGGATGGCAGACAGCCAGGCACAACATAAAAATGTATGTGATGCACAGTATGATGCACAGTATGATATGATGCACAGTAGTATGTGAAAAAAATGCACAGCTATAGCTGTATTCTTCACTGCTGCTGCTGAGAGTCACTCTCCTGTGACATATAATGTTTCCACCAATTAGAAAAGCAGAAGTTATTCTCAATGTTATTATTAAATGGGGCAGAGTAACTATTAAACTAGACTAACTAGCAAAAGACTAACTGTACACTTGTTTGTCTCTGAAGTCCTTTTCATGTGTTGGTACTAGCACAATACTGTTTATTATAGGCAATTCATTTATGAAGAAAGTTCACAACCTAAAACATAATCCCCAACATTCTCACTTCTGTATTTGAGAGAGAGAGAGAAAGAGAGACAGGAATAAAACAACAACAAGAACAACAACATACTAAGAACTCAGATGGTTAGTATATTTTTTTTTTCTTAACCTAACCATACTTTTGAAGCAGGTGGCTCATTTTACGGTCTCTTTTTCATGGCTTTTTCACTGCATATTTGTTGCCACAGCTACATTTTTCATGAAAATGGATAACATTGAATTTGAAAGTGTTATTAATCTTCAATTTATTTGCCTCAGATCATATCACGTATGCTTTCTTTCCACATTCTGAATAATAGGTAGAAAACTACAAATTCTTTTCCATTTCTGTAAGTACTGATAGAACTATAGCTACAGCAGACACTGATCGGTTTGAGTAACAGAAGTGGATCTGAACATTTTATGTATCTTCATAAATTTTAGATGTTTTGTTGGATTGTGCAGTTTATGGAAAAGAAAGAAAGGAAAAGGATAAAATTAATGTGCAGTGATTGTTCTGTATTTGATAGAGAGAGAGAAAGAGAGACAGGAATAAAACAACAACAAGAACAACAACATACTAAGAACTCAGATGGTTAGTATATTTTTTTTTTGTTATTTCCATCCTAAGGCCTGTTTCTGAGCTCCATCCATCTCTGCTTACACACATTCTCAGATATTAACGACAACTTTATCCAAAAGTCACTTACGTCAAAGAAAAAGTTCAAGTGCCTGTTTCAGGTTATTTTCACTTTCACTCAATGTCTAATCCAATTAGTAATATGATGCTGATTAAACTCAGAATGATTTTAACTACATTTTTAATGTAGTTAAAATTTTAACTACATTCTAAATCATTTTCTAATATAAATCATTTTAATATATAATATAAATATATAATATAAATCATTTTAACTATGATTTTTTACTACTTTTTAGAGTATCTTTGGATACTCTAAAACCAGAGAAATGAAATATTTATTTAGTAAGTAATAGATGTGAATACTCTTAAGGTCATAAGAACATTCTGAATGACATTCCTATGCACTGGACAGTTTTTCAGTCATATATCATCCCGTTTCACATAAAAAGTGTGGAATTGATAAATACTTAACTCAGAAAGATGCATAGGATCCTGGGCCTTGTGGGTTTCAAGACAAATATTTCTCCTAGATGTTTTCAAATTCCTGATTTACCAAGAGACAGCTCAGCCTGATTGCATGTGAGAATAGAGGTTGTTTTTCCTTAATCTTACTAACAGGATATATTGTGCCTAGAGTGGCACTATCATTTCTGCTAAGAACAGTGAACATTGCAGTGCTTACCTCTGCAGTGAATGAGTCCTTTCTTCTTTCACAGAATCACACAGAATCACAGAATTTCTAGGTTGGAAGAGACCTCAAGATCATCGAGTCCAACCTCTGACCTAACGCTAGCAGTCCCCACTAAACCATATCCCTAAGCTCTACATCTAAACGTCTTTTGAAGACTTCCAGGGATGGTGACTCCACCACTTCCCTGGGCAGCCTGTTCCAGTGCCTCACAACCCTTTCAGTGAAGAAGTTCTTCCTAACATCCAACCTAAAACTCCCCTGGCTCAACTTAAGCCCATTCCCCCTCGTCCTGTCACCAGGCACGTGGTTTCTAACACTAAAGTACTTAAATGAACTTTGAAAGTAGTTTCAGTGCCTTAAGAATTATCCCTCTCTTTAAGCTTCATGTCCTACCTTTTGACATACAAACAAACAAAAATAGGAATTGTTGTCAATAAAAATTCATGAAGTAATATTAAGTCTGATCCAAATGCCTCAAATGCCTACAGTCAGGTACTGGAGTGCAAAGAGTTTTTTTGTTTTATTTATTTATTTATTTATTTAAACACTTCTTATGATATTTTGAAAACAAAATATGTAAGTAGCTTGAGAGAAATTGTGTTTTAATCAGACTTGTTTTGAAAAAAAAAAAATAAAGTGTAAATACTTTCAAGAACTCCACCCTTAATCTTTAATTTATGTTTTTTTGTTTGTTTGTTTTCTTTTCTTTTCTTTTCCCCTGCCACTCTTATTGTTTACTGAAAAGGACAGTGAGTCCTTTAATATTACAAAGTCTGGTAGCATAAAGTTTCTACCTTCGGCCTTCTCTTGTGTTTCATGCTGACCCTCTTGTGTGGAGCTAGTATCAAAAAACGCAGCTTTGATAGCAGTGTTTACATGAATGTTTGATAAGCATCTGCCAGCCCTTAGCACTCTACAAGGCTGTGTAACACAAAAGACATCCAGGGAACCCTGGAGCTTTTGCCACCTGAAAGCATAATCTGTGTGTTTTCTGAATTTCAAATGAGCACAGAGATTGTTCTTTTGTAACTTGAATGTAATTTATGTATTATTTACTTTAAGAATATATTAATCAGAAAAGGCATTCTTGCTTCTTAAAAAATGCAGCTTTGAGGAGCAAGGTCAAGATGTCTTTTATTGCATACTTATCTCACTAAATTGTCTGTGATCCCAATGGACAAAAAACACAGACAGATAAAATTGAATAGTTGACAAGACTGACTACATCAGAATAGTGAGCAATTACTTGCAAACATTTTGATTTCTGATTAGATTTTTCATTTTAGCTGTGTTCTCAAATCTCTTGATTTGCTTCCTAAGGAAATTGTAAAAAGTAAAGTTTTTGTTTTACTTATGTTAAAAAAGTCTCTAAAGCCTAGTAGTTGAGTTGTCTCCTGGTCCATGGGCATGAATACTACTTCCAGTTCTACTAGTAATCAGCTACGTGACCTTGAATATGGTGAATGTTTTTTACAGTCTTTTGCTCATGTTGCACTGGCCCAAATCATTTAGACATAATCTAGTTTGGAATCCAAAAGCTGAGTATCCGGTTTCTTATAATATTCCCTGCCATTCTCAAACCACTGCTGTACATTCAGATGCTGGTTAGGAAATGACATGCAACGAACTAGCAGAACAAGGTCACATCTGTTTATTACAAAGTATGCCAATTGTATACATGTTTAGTGCTTAGCTCTGTGCTTAGTATATTAAGATGTCCAAAACTGACAAGATCATTATGGAATAATAATAATTTATACATTAGGAGAGCTCTAGAGATAAGGCAAAGTAAACAAGTGTTCAGGTGAAAGACTGCTAAGGGCATCAGATTTCTTTTTTGATGCTGCTAGACATTAGGATTGGCTTTTGCAACAATGCGATCAACCTCCCACCTCCTCCCCCCCAAATAAACAAACAAATTTCAAGTATTCAGCTTTCAAGATCCAAGACAGAGGGATAAATTAATTTCTTGGACATTTTTGTATGTATACTTCAGTTCTTCAGGAGACAACATTGGTACTGACTTTGCTTTTATTTGTTTATTTATTTATTTATTTATTTTACTGTGAACAGAATTCAACACATTGTCAGTTATTAAGACAAGAAATCTGAAATTGAAAGGTTAGCCTCCTTTTTCCCAAGTACAGGAAAGGTCAAGGAAAGGTACAAGGCAAGGAAAGGTCAGCTAGTACTTGCACAAGTCAACAAAGGGGATGGAAGGGAGACTTAAAATGAAATGGCAAAATAGCATTTGCAAGATCATAGATATCCAGCTCCAGAACAAAAGTTCCTGATATTATCATAGATGTAATACATCACCTATTTTTAAGACCTTATGTCTTCAGAAATGAAAAATTACTTCTGCTCCTGTGTGTTAATGAATATATTCTAGGAAATTCTTTTGTCTGTTTTATGAAAGAAGAGCAAAATAAATTAGCAGCTTTGCCAAGCATCAGTTGGCTCATTTGTACTATTCCCTCTCTATGTGCTGTAACCTAGATTAATGTAATCATGCAAAAATGGATGGAAATCCACTTGTGCCAATTAGAGAATAAACTTCCTAAATACAAAAGGGAGAGAGAATGAAAAAGCTACCTAATATTAATGAGCATTTAAAAATTCCACTCAGTGCTTGAGGTGCCATTGATTAGCCTGCCTAGCAAGCAGTTCTTTAGTGCTCCCAGTTTGAAGCCAATTGTTGTTGTGTTTTGTTTTGTATTTTTTTTCTTTCAGACCAGGACTTTATATGCTCAATTCTGCTCTCATTTATGCTTGTATATATTAGGGGTAACTCTGCTATCTTCAAAGGCATTATTCAATTCACACCAGTGTAACTGAGATTAAAATTTGCCCCTCAGAATTGTATAAAAAGGTTGAAAGGTTTAGGGAATTTCTATATGCTGTGTGAATCAATTCTAGAAAAAACATGTTTTTAAGACAGTGTTAGTTCCTTATACTGTTAGAAACAGTTCTTTGTTGTCTTTAAAACTTATTTTAAGTTGATCACAGATTTTTAAATTGGCACATGTGCTTGTCAAAATATGCTGCTCTAAAATTATTATTCTTCGAAGAGTGTTTCCCCAGATATCATAATCAATTAAAAACATGTGAATTTACACTCCCCAAGGCTATATATCTATATTTAATCTTTTCAATACTTTGTAACACTATTAGTAATTTTCCTCTGAACAGTAGAATAAATACAGAAAAACCTGGCAGCAGATTTCAAGTAGTCTGTAATGCTTTTACTCAAACAAACAAGGAAATTGCTAATTAATATTTTCCATTTTTGTGCACAAGCTGTGAAATTGCACAACTAACTGAAACTAATGAAACACATTAGAAACTCTCAGTCTTGAGGGGAATGAAATGCACAAACATTTAGTACCTCTAAGTCTCAAGTATGTAATTTTCACTAACAATAAATTCATCAGAGTCACAAATATCCAGATATACATTTGTAATATAAGTTGCAGTTACAAAAATACAAGTGTACATTTTGCTGGTAGACTTGAAAATTGAGTCTTTAAGGAAAGTGATGCTCAATATATGCAAATATACAATTGTAGGATGCCCACTAATGGAATACCAGTTTGCATACACTAATAGGACCTTGTTTTCAATAGCTTTTCTCTTTACCAGACTTGTTTTAATAGAAACTTCTTCCATGAACAACTTGATAAAAACTCAACAGATATTGGGAATGCCATATATAGAGTGTAATCTGTACTGGACTGTAGAAAATCTAAGCATATTTGCATAGGGCTAAGAAGATGCTCCTTGCAACTGCTGTTTCTTTCTGATGAAGAATGTTGTAGCTGTATCTACATTAGAGTCATGCAGGGAACATTACCAACCATTGGAACATAATCATCCACACTGTTAAAAAGTCTCTAGTGCAGTTCTGGCTTTGGGTCCAATATGACTCTCCCAGACAATTGTCATGCACAGTTGGGAGCTACAACAGGCCAAGGACTGCTCCTATTGGACAGTTTGGATGATGTCACCATAGTTGGAAGGGGAGTGCAATAGTATGTACGTGGAATGCTCCATTCCAGCTGGCCTCCATGCCAAGAATGGTCCTGGGAATGTTTAATTTATGAGCACAGATGTAGACTATAGTGCCAAGAGGAGGAATTGAAAACAGCTATCCCATGCTTTCAGTGCCCAGCTGCCAACCATGGGTAGTACAGAGTGGCAAGAAATTGCCAAAGAACAAGGAAGCAAAGTCTGAGACAGATGCTCTGCTTCTGGGGTTGTTCATGGAGGGAAATAATAGGATTTTTAGGTCTGGTATCTTTTTTAGGTAAAGAACAGAAGCAATGGTTATGACAGTAACCTTTGATATGAAAGCAATCAAGGTTTAAATTTACATTCTCAGAATCACAGAATCACAGTATTGTATAGGTTGGAAGAGACCTCTAGATCATCAAGTCCAACCTCTGACCTAACACTAACAAGTCCTCCACTAAACCATATCACTAAGTTCAACATCTAAATGTCTTTTAAAGACCTCCAGGGATGGTGACTCAACCACTTCCCCGGACAGCCCATTCCAGCGTCTCAATGTCTATTCTGCTTGATTCAAGAATAGAGATTCTTAACCACTATGCCAAGAGATATTCTCTGGCAATTGCTTTCATCTATTATTGTTAATGTTGTCCTACTTTGTCCTAAAAATTAACTGGGACAGGAGAGAGAAAGGCCTGGAGTCAAGACCAGGTGGTTACAATAGCAGACTACTGAGCACTCTGCTGTAGCTGTGCTAAGTATTACTATGGTAATAAGTAACTTACTTAACCTCTTAAATAAGCCCCATAAACAGGGCTAAATTTCATAAAGTTTCAGTATTTCCTGAAAATATCCTTCCTTACACATAATTTAGAGGACACAACTAGGTCTGAATGATTTGTATAGAAGAGACTATTAATTTTCTAGTATTCTAGTGTTCTTTTTCATATAATCGTTTGTACTCTGTCAAACTGCTTATATGTAATTTCTTTGTCATTTTCAATTCCAAGGACTTTCTTCAGCTCGTTCTGATATACAAATGGTAGTGTATTTACCTGTGTAAGCCTTTTTTTATACACTTAGAAACTTTAACATATTCTTCTTGACTCCAGCTTCTAAAAGGCAAACAGGAGATAGCACTGATGTTAGTAAAATATGTGGTTTTCAGCAGTTATGAATAGCTGCTCCTGAATTTTGGGGTTCAGCAAAAAAGAGACAGAGACAGTAGTGTATATTACTCATAAGCATTAACACCTACATCTATTCTAACTGCAAATTAATTGGGCTTAAATTTAAATTAATATCTAAAGATTAACAGAAAAAAATGACATTTTCTTACCCTCTTCATTATTTCTAGCATTATTTTATGTCTGCACCAGATGGCTTCAACAAAAAATGACTGATGTCCATATTCATTGAGTTCTCACTGAAGTGAAATTACTTACATTCATAACAATTAAAATGTCAGCCCTTCTGTAACAAAAAACACCTGTCCCACAATTAATTTTTGTTTTTCTGCCTCTTGGCTTGCAAGATACAGTTTTTGTCAATCTTTTCCTATGGCTTAAATAACACTTGTCTAATCTTTAGAAGTCAACAAAAACATTGAGGCTGAGTCTGGCAGAGGCTGACCTCAGAACTCACACAGCAATTGATTGCTTTTGCAACCCAACCACTAGTTACCACTGTTTTATCTTGTCAATGAGTGAATACATCTTGCAGAAAAACTATCTGTTCCACTGACAAAATAATTCTTTATTTATCCTTCAATGAAAAACCCTGAGGAAACACAGACTGGTTTGAAAACCTTGTTTAAAACTTAACACTGTGAAATAGGCATGTAGTATTGTTTCTTTTTCTAAATACCACAGTGACTCTGTGTAAGGAAAGTGATTGTCCCAGAGAAACACACAGAAGAAATGTCAAAATGGGAAATCACACATTGCAGTAAGAGTCTTGAGGCGGCTGGCTGGAGCAAAAAAAAATGGAAATATTAAAATCTATTAATGTTACACAGAAACAGAAATTTTGGGATAAGGATTTGGAAAGTTCAACAAATTAAGATAAAGTGACAAACTTAGTATCTACTTAATGTGCATTTGTTGGGAGGAATGGGTTAAAAGCAGAAGATTGGTGAGAAGGATTATAAATATGATCAAGTGACCTTGCATCTCGTAATGCATAAAATCTGGAGAATAGTAATGTAGGGAAACATAAATTATACCTACTACTGTTTATCCTCTGTGTTTGGCAAGTAGCACGTCTGTGTATAGGTAACATAGGTGTTTGGTAGACTTGGAGGTGCCCTATTGGACGTACTTGAGCTCCTGGCTTTGGTACAGAGAAGATCAAAAAGCCCAGTGAGAATCACAGAGCAGTGATAAAAACTATGCCTGCATAAATCTTTGATAAATAGGTGTAAAGAGCAGGTCAGTGATCTTCTAGCATGGACTGAACTTAGTGGTGCCCATGTCCCCATTTGTGTGCCTCTGCCTGGGTGTTTCCTCAGGGATCCCCTGGTTGGCAAGGTAACAAAAGAAAATTTACTCTCTGCATTTTAGTCGTGGGTCTGTAGTTGTTCGTGCTGCCTTCCTGTGCCAAGTTACACAGCACTTAACTTGAAAAATGAAATTTTTCTTTTCCTTTTCCTTTCTTCTAGCTACCTGCATTCTGTTGAGGAACCTGTTATTTAAAAATCGAAAGTTGGACATATATGAAAAGGTCAAAATAAATTTTAGTATCCTATGTTGGTAGACATGAAAACTTTGATTTTAGAAAAGTCTGCACATTTTTTGTTTGTTTTCTGGCCAACATTGGCTGAGTTTAGCTTGGGTTCACTAAGAGTTATAGCCCAACTTAAAATGCAATTTTCCCTCAAATTTTGTATATCTTCACTGGAAGTAAATTATCCAACTCTATTTCATAGTTCTAAGTCTCATCCCATAGTTGACATGCTGAACTATAACAGCAGAAAGAACAAAAAGAACTTTATGGATTAGGAGATATAGGAATCATCTGCCATACTCAAGCTTGACTATGTGAGATGCTTAGTGCAGCTCTTGTATAAATTTTCAAATCTGTAGATTGCTGTTATTAGATATTACAGTGTAGGAGGGATAGGTTATTATAATGATGCATGAACTAGTATTTTCATTAGAACTAGTATTTTCATTAACTTAAACTTATTTCAATAATTTTTCTCTACCTTTCTCAGGTATCCTTGAAAGTCCAGAGCTCGTCTCCAAAACTCCTCCACATTTTCCTCTTTGTAGGGAAAATTCTAATAGAAATACAGATCTCATTTCCTTCTGAGTCACAAATGAGTAACCTTGAGCTGCTCAGGACACTAGTTGGTGGAGTCCCTTGGGAGGTGGTTCTGAAGGGCAGAGGGGTCCAGGAAGGCTGGGCGCTTTTCAAGAGGGAAGTCTTAATGGCGCAGGAACGGTCTGTCCCCACGTGCCCAAAGACGAGCTGGCGGGGAAGAAGACCGGCCTGGCTCAACAGAGAATTGTGGCTTGATCTTAGGAGGAAAAAGAGGGTTTATAAGCTTTGGAAAAGTTGGCAGGCCACTAAGGAGGACTTTAAAGAAGTAGCGAGGCTGTGCAGGGACAAAATTAGGAAGGCCAAAGCTCATCTGGAGCTCAATCTGGCTACTGCCATTAAAGATAACAAAAAACGTTTCTATAAATACATCAACACAAAAAGGAGGACTAAGGAGAATCTCCATCCTTTACTGGATGCGGGGGGAAACTTAGTTACAAGAGATGAGGAAAAGGCGGAGGTGCTCAATGCCTTCTTTGCCTCAGTCTTTAGCGGCAATACCGGATGTTCTCTGGATACTCAGTACCCTGAGCTGGTGGAAGGGGATGGGGAGCAGGATGTGGCCCTCATTATCCATGAAGAACTGGTTGGTGACCTGCTACGGCACTTAGATGTGCACAAGTCGATGGGGCCAGATGGGATCCACCCAAGGGTACTGAGGGAACTGGCAGAGGAGCTGGCCAAGCCACTGTCCATCATTTATCAGCAGTCCTGGCTATCGGGGGAGGTCCCAATCAACTGGTGGCTAGCAAACGTGATGCCCATCTACAAGAAGGGCCGGAGGGCAGACCCGGGAAACTACAGGCCTGTCAGTTTGACCTCAGTGCCAGGAAAGCTCATGGAGCAGATCCTACTGAGAGTCATCATGCAGCACTTACAGGGCAAGCAGGCAATCAGGCCCAGTCAGCATGGCTTTATGAAAGGCAGGTCATGCCTGACGAACCTGATCTCCTTTCTATGACAGAGTGACGCGCTGGGTGGATGAGGGAAAGGCTGTGGATGTGGTTTACCTTGAATTCAGCAAGGCTTTTGACACCGTCTCCCACAGCATTCTCCTCAAGAAACTGGCTGCTCTTGGCTTGGACTGGCGCACGCTTCGTTGGGTTAGAAACTGGCTGGATAGCCGGGCCCAAAGAGTCGTGGTGAATGGAGCCAAGTCCAGTTGGAGGCCAGTCACTAGTGGCGTCCCCCAGGGCTCGGTGCTGGGGCCGGTCCTCTTTAATATCTTCATTGATGATCTGGACGAGGGCATCGAGTGCACCCTCAGTAAGTTCGCAGATGACACCAAGTTAGGTGCGTGTGTCGATCTGCTTGAGGGTAGGAAAGCTCTGCAGGAGGATCTGGATAGGCTGCACCAAAGGGCTGAGGTCAACTGCATGAAGTTCAACAAGGCCAAGTGCCGGGTCCTGCACCTGGGGCGCAATAACCCCAAGCAGAGCTACAGGCTGGGAGAGGAATGGTTGGAGAGCTGCCTAGAAGAGAAGGACCTGGGAGTGATGGTGGATAGTCGGTTGAATATGAGCCAGCAGTGTGTTCAGGTGGCCAAGAAGGCCAACGGCATCCTGGCTTGTATCAGGAACAGTGTGACCAGCAGGGCTAGGGAGGTGATCGTCCCCCTGTACTCAGCTCTGGTGAGGCCGCACCTCGAGTACTGTGTTCAGTTTTGGGCCCCTCGCTACAAGAAGGACATGGAGGTGCTTGAGAGGGTGCAGAGAAGGGCGACGAAGCTGGTGAGGGGCCTGGAGAACAAGTCCTACGAGGAGCGGCTGAGGGAGCTGGGCTTGTTCAGCCTGGAGAAGAGGAGGCTCAGGGGCGACCTTATCGCTCTTTATAGGTACCTCAAGGGAGGCTGTAGCGAGGTGGGGGTTGGTCTGTTCTCCCACATGCCTGGTGAAAGGACGAGGGGGAATGGGCTTAAGTTGAGCCAGGGGAGTTTTAGGTTGGATGTTAGGAAGAACTTCTTCACTGAAAGGGTTGTGAGGCACTGGAACAGGCTGCCCAGGGAAGTGGTGGAGTCACCATCCCTGGAGGTCTTTAAAAGACGTTTAGATGTAGAGCTTAGGGAAATGGTTTAGTGGGGACTGTTAGCGTTAGGTCAGAGGTTGGACTCGATGATCTTGAGGTCTCTTCCAACCTAGAAAATTCTGTGATTCTGTGATTCTGTGTGATTCTGTGATTCTGTGTGAAAAATCATAGAATCATAAAATGATTTGAGTTGGAAGGGACCTTAAAGATCATCTAGTTCCAACCCTCCTGCCATGGGCAGCAATGCCACCCACTAGATCAGGTTGCCCAGGGCCTTGTCCAACCTCATCTGGAACATCCTCAGGGATTGGACTTCTTGGGGTAACCTGTTCCAGGGTTTCACCACCCTCTGAGAGAATTTTCTCCTAACCTCTAATCTAAATCTCCCTTCTTTTATTTTAAAACCAATCTCCCTTGTCCTGTCATTATCTGAATGAGCAAAAAGTTGTTCTCCATCTTTTTTATAAGTCCACTTTAAGTATCGAAAAGCTGACATATGGTCCCTCTTGAGCCTTCTCCAGGCTGAACAGTCCCAGTTCTCTCAACCTTTCTTCATAGGAAAGGTGATCCAGCCCTCTGATCAATCTTGTATGCCCTCTCCCCTGTCCTCAGACCAGTTCTAATAGATCAACATCTTTCTTGTGCTTACATTTAAATCTATGATATAATATGAATGTTTCATACTTCAATACATTTAATAATATTTCCATAAGAATCTAGTAGTAAATCTATCCCAGAATTTGTCTTTGAAAATGGCCCTAAACAGAGTCTTAGGAATCATTAATAAGAAAGAGGGCAGGGGTGACCTGATATATCTGACAGGTTTTGGCCTCTCCAACATCTTGATGGCTCTGACACACAGCCTATAACACATTATCACTTCTCTAGTTTTTATATCTGAAAAATGTCAAATTTTCACAATTTCACAATTGTTGATAAGAAATATCAAGTCTGTTCTTGAGTAAAATCTCAGCCAAAGCTCTGGGGATTTCTGTTGCTGGAAGGGCAACCTTTCAAAGGAGTGGTAAAGCTTAAAAGTAACGGAAGATTCAATGGATCTTTTTATAATGCTACAGCTTTATTTTTCAGTTTTTTGTATAATTCCTTTACACTTTCTCATACTATCATGTGATGTGCTGAAGCAGAATAGGTGTTAGGTTTTGCTGTAAGGATTCAGTCTGTAAGGATTCCTGAGGGGTTTTTATGCTGCAGGCTACTGTACTGTAAAAGTAAAAATTATTGAATTCCTCCTTTCATGGCACTACATGTCTTTATGATGTTCAGGGATAACATATTTTCTTGCACTATGAGTCCATAGAATGAGTGCTGAGAATGAGAAGCAGGACCATGCAGGTAAAGTAACACTGAGCACATGCCCTTGGAGAGGGAGAACAGATATAACTCCTTACCTTGTCCATCACAGTCTTTGAGTTCTTCAGTATTCTAAAATCTGGCCTAACTTTTAAAGGAGCATGATATTATAAGTGATAGTGCTTGGGGGTCAACCCTGTTATGTTTATATATACAGACTTGCAGATGGGCAGTATATACCTTTTACCATAATGTAACACAGTAACAGATGTACCTTTCAAGCATGACACTAGCATAACTCTAGTACAAGTCTTTACTACTAGGCACTTTGAACCCTCAATTGGTTTAACAGAATGGTTAAATAGCCTTCCTTTGATCAGTCAAAGCCTGGAAATGGGTTCAAGTTCTCTGTGGTACTTATTGTGAAATAAGCTGATTAAAAAGATGAAAAGCACATTTTTTTCATGTAATATAATGATATATAAAATTTTGGCACTAATTTCTCAGCTGTTTTCCATTGTGCAGCTAATCAAATCTTCTTGACCATGGAAGCTAATACTGAGATACAGAAAAAGATCTTTACAACAAAGTTACAAAATGACCCTCACTTAAACCTTGAAATACATGTATGTGCTACTGATCTTCACTGGAGCTCAAAGTTTTTCATATAAATCTATATACTAATTTGATAATATTCTTTTATCGTATTTAAAATTAGTTTTTCCAGGCAGAAGCAGAAATGTCCCACTAGTTCCATTCATGCTTCTCAGAGCTGACTTCAATTTGGCTGATTTCAAATGGACATTGTCCTTCATACCAAAACATGTTAACTCAGCTGCGAAAGGGATTTTCACCTTCTTAGTCTGAACCATCTGCAAATCTTTCAAGCTGCCTTACAAAAGTTCCTTTGAGATGTTTGATTTGACTATGATGATATCCAATTGGTTTTTATGTGTTGAATTCTAGTTTTAGAGAAGGGGAAATTATTTGATTAAACATTGAAACCCAAGCATTTTACACTTACCATGCAGAGAGGAGTCAGGCTGCAGTAAAGCTTGGTTACCACAACATTTTGCATAAAGTTATGGCAATGCCAAAAGCGATCCATTATGGTTTTGTATGTGGTTTCATTAGAATAACATCAGCATTTTTTGAATTCATTATTTTTCTTCCCTTTTTATTTAGATTCATAGTGTACAGGCTGTAAAGATCAGTATTATTCTGGGAACATTGTGAAAACCCATGGGAAGGCAGACTGGCTTAGATATCTGCTGTCACAGCAGTAGCTGGCAATATTTATGAGCTCAGACTCAGGTTATTTGTGTTAGCTGTAAAAAAAAGAGAGCTGCTTTTCAGTCACCTGGAGACCATTTCAGTTTAGCTATGAGGCACCATTTATATGGAGAAAAGAAAAGGATAAACAATACTTGCAGGGGCAAACCACATGACAAGGTTTGACATTCAGCCTTTGGTTACATGAATAGTCCAGGACAGTGCCTGTTAATTACTTAATGGTGGTACAACAGTCTTTTTTTCTTTTTTCTTTTTTTTTTTT
Organism: Aythya ferina; assembly: GCF_964211825.1. Lineage (NCBI taxonomy): Eukaryota > Metazoa > Chordata > Aves > Anseriformes > Anatidae > Aythya > Aythya ferina. The sequence continues at coordinate 22,790,083 of NC_140301.1, read as the reverse complement.
TTTTTTTCCAAGATGCCATAAGACTTTCTGATTTGTCTGGCTTACCCAGGCTCCCATCCCCCATCTGGGTGTCACAGGAGAGGCAGAGATTTCCTTAGAACTACAAGACTTCAAAAATCTGAAATGCAACCCATATGTCATGTTGTAAAAAATGCAAAATATGCTGGATATGTAAAAGCAGCACACCAAGCCATATGCTTCAGATGGAACAGCTTGCATACGTCTAGGCCTCTACACTGACTTCAGGAACTGAAAACAGTGGCTAGGCTATTCCACACTTTTCCACTTGTTAAATTTGTTTTGCTAAAGTCAGATTTACATTGGATGCCAAAAAAAAAAAAAAAAAACAAAAAAAAAACAGTCTTTATCAAAAGCTTGAAGCTGATGATTGGACGCTTATTTTCTGTGCTGCTTTGAACAGTCAAGCTGTGACCAAGTGAAGTGGAACAACTGAAATTTTCCAGCACAGTTGTTCAGATCCAGGGGTTTATTCCACAGTGAGAATCAGGGCCTCAGTGTTCAACACCAGGAGAGGTCAGCATGCCAATGCTTGTGGGCTTTCTGCAGAAAGCAATACCCTGCCTATTTTTGCCAGCATCCCACTTTCCTGGCACTTCCACAAGGCTGAGAAATGTTAATTCTTTTGCTCAGGCCTAATTCCCACAACATTATCTTTCACACAACAAAACCTGCATGAACACTACTTTAAAGGTCTGTTTTAGTCTGGCAAGTGCCAGGAAATTCTAGAGTCATTAACCTTCCTTATTGTACATAGTGTTATGGAGGTCTTTGAACAGCAGGATACTTTGCATACAGTATCCTATGTGGTATAAGAGCTAAAATATGCACAATTAAGCAGGTTAATATTCAGGTTTAACCTCTGTATTTCAATGATGAAAGATCAACAGTGCCGTTGAAAACTCCTTTTTATGTATGAACAGTGCAAATACTTGCATGACTTTCTGCAGAAACATGGTGTTTTTGTTGTTGTTGTTGCTTTTTAAGAAAATGTAAATTCAGAACACATCTAACCTTGCTATAGTAAATCTGTATTAAAAAGAGACAATTAGAACAGTAACTTTCTCATTTGTGTGTGTCCCAGACTCCTAATAAAATCAAGAGAGCATTTTCAACAGTATGCAAGTCCACTTTTCAAATGCTATTTGAATTTTGCAGTGTTGTTTCCCTCAATTACTGACTGGTAAAAGATATATTGTCTACAGGAATTCAGGCTCAATGACATTTATGATGTCTTCTAGCTTTCAAGACATAAATCTGTTGTTACTTGTTACTTAACTAAAATCCTAAATTCCCATCTCATACTAGGCAACTTCACTTTTGCATAGTTATCTTTTACCTGACAGTGGATGAAGGTAGTCTCTTTCCCAGGAAGGATGCAGCAAGTTTTGTTTTGTCTGGTTTGTAACATTATCTTTCTTACACTTGGGGCTTGATCACACATCCTCTTCCCGCTGCTTCTGTGTCATTGAAAGCTTTCACCATGCCAGCTGCTTGTCACTGTGTCCATTGGGAGGTTTTTGTCCCCTCCAATCTATCTGCTAGGCTGATCTGCAAATGCTCCCTTATTTGTTTCTGTCAAAATGAATAGTGTTAGCAAAACTGGGCTTGTTAGACTGAATTGGCAATTTCTGACTGAAATAGGTCAAAGGATATCCATTCAAGCAGTTGCCTTGCAGATCTGAGTGAAAACTAGTATCTTATGAGGCATGGAGATGTGCTATTGCAGGCTGACTGGAGCAAGAAATCCCTTCAGCAGACATGCTGACTCTCTTCAGCAGGATATATGATCGAGGACTTACTCTATAAAATCCATTTAGTGCTTTCATATTGCATTAAAGTTTGAAATGAAGTATTCAGAGTGGGGCTAACCTACACTATCAGGGACTAAACATAAACCTGATCTGAAGAGGATCTGTATGTGTTCAGACTATATCTTCTGTGTCATACCAATCAACTTCATACATGTCAACTTTGTCACATAACTTTGAAATAAATATATTTATCAATGTGACAATCTATACAGAGATGAGAATCTTGTCAGAAGATTTAACAAAACATCTCCTCTTTTGTTTTAATTACTCGTATTTATGCTGTTCAAAGCTCATATACAAACACTATCATTACTAACATAAGAATTGAAATTTGTCCTTCCTACTAATAATTATTAATTTACCATGACATACAGATGTCACATGTATTCTAACAGTCTTATAGTGGGGTACTTCAATACTAGAAGAACAGATCAGTACCTCCTAGAAGTAACAGATCAGTATTTGACATATGTGCCTATATTTTCTGATGCTGTCAGTAGAGATATGTGTCACTCATAGAACATGTTTTCTTTAGATTTTACTTTAGATTTGACAAAAAAAAAAAAAAAAGTTCCTTTTGTTTTCATATTAATTTCCTTAAAATATGCTTGTATCTCCAGATCTCTATATTGTTTTCTCACTCAAAAAAAATAGTGACACATTAGTTTTGGCAAGTATCATGCACCATTCTCTTTACACTGATTTGTTTTCGTTTTATTAGTGGTTACTCACTCATCATTCTTATTTCATTTTTAATGAGTTTCTAGTAACAATCTATGAAGTTTTGCTTTTCCTAGTTTTTTTTCCTAGGTTTCTTTTTCCTAGGTTTTTCCTAAGCACCTACTGGGTGCCTGGAAGGGAACTCAAATGAAATTCAAGCATTTACAAAAGAAAAAGAAAAACATGGCATGAACATGGCATAGTCAGTGGCTCTAGATAAACTTGTACGCACTGAACTTCAAGAATATAAAACAACTCATGCACTGCAATATTGCTGAATATAGCAATCCCTGTTATGTCCAAGGAAAAAAATCAGACATAACTGTGTTTTCCAAAACCAGACATCAATTGTGTTTTCAAAACAGAACCTGCCAATTACAATGGAGTTTAGTTCTGTTCTAGCTACAAATGCTGTCTCATTTACGGTATTGGCTAGATTTTGTCTAGCTACAGTGGCGACCATCCGCAGTTCTCCATCCCACTCCACAGTTCTCCATATCATAAATTTACACTTCTGCATCAGGAAGTCTGAGCAGGATGTGAGAGATATGGATGTAGATGAAACATCGTAGTTTACAGACTGCTATGCTAACATAAACCAACACTAACTTTAATATACTTTACATTAATGTGCCTGGCAGGAGAAAGAAAGGCAGACAGCAGGAATGCAAATGGGTTCAGCTGTCCCAGATTAGTTCTTTCTATATGTGAGTCAAAGTCTAATGTGTATAATCTTTGCAGACAGAAGCTGTGGACATGACAACTTCTTCCTCTCTACCTTAGATAGAGTCATGGAAAGATATATAATAACAAGACAGCATTTCTGAAAATAAGTGTATAAGGAAAGACTTTGAAAATGTTTTACTCATTTTTTTTTAGGGGAAAGATCAGGGTGCCATAGAAAATTTAGTAACAAAAACACTTTTTTTCACTCTCTTTGACTATAAAATATATAAAGTGTTTGAAAATGTCTCTCAGATATGTAAATTTATATTTGATTTCTAAAACTGTTTTTCTCTTTGTAATTAGCCAAAGTTTTTTATCTTCCTTTAAATATGATCTTATAACAGTCAAATCCTTTGACAATATGATATAATTAGTGCAATAATTGCACTAATAAGTATAATTCTTTGAAACCGTGACAGAGTTTAACCCTAGTCAAGAGGTATAACTAATTTAGTACATTTTTCCTGTGCATTTTCTTGTGTAAAGAAATGTTCAGAGAGTGACAGCACAATTCTGTGCGTTTCAAAATATGGTTTTGGACCTCTGGAACCTGGAAGATCTCGATATTACTTTGCTCACAGATTTGTCCTTTCCTCTCATGTTTCTTGCAGGTTGCAGAGGATTCTGTTGCAGGTATTGCAGCTTGTTTGATTCTGGAAACAAACTCGAGCATGAATCTATGATTATTCTAGCTATACATTTCATAAAACCAGCCCAGACCATTCTTCTTCCTCTTGCTTAGATCTCTGTGCATATATATTTCTGTATGTGATGTGCAGTGAAATAAAAAGAAAGTGCAAAAGCTATGTGAGAGGGAAAAAAATGTTTACTAGGAGTTGAGGTGGACATGTCTAAAAAAACCTTCTTTGCATTGTGACTATTTATGGCTTGTTTGGGGCCTGTTTTCTTATTGTTAGTTTTGTTTGATTTTTCATAAATGACTTTCAAAAGAGGAGTAAGACATACTGAGCATATTATGATTGTTTTGTGTCTGAGTCTTGCCAGGTATACTCTAGGTATATAGAAATTAGTAACTACTATATTAATTGCTCCCCTATTCTTGAAAAGAGACAGCGCAAGGAGTATTTTTTTTTAAATATGTTCTCCTACACAGAACTAAAATTGAATATAATGTCTAGCCCAAGGAGTCTAAATAAATCAATCCTTTGCTCAAAATCATTGTAAGAAAATGTGTTATAAAACCATTCATTTTTATTAACAGCAGTGATACAACTGAATTAGTGAGCTCACTCTTTAAACTATGCAGAGTTCAGCACAGGAATGGCAGGGCGCTACTTTGTGAAACCTGAAACAATCTAGAACATCTGTAGTTCATAGCTGGGAAGCTCAAGGACTAAAAAATCACAGAATTCCTTTATGATCCTTATGTGTCTCATATATCATGGTATAATGAAAGGAGACTGGATGCAGAAGGGAGTAGCTAATGTTGATGAAACACAACTGAATATAACCCTTCTGCATTTACTAAGAGTCACAAAAAGACTAGACTCTAAATCAGTCCTTTCCACTTATTCTGATATAATTCAGAGAAGCAGTTTCCAGAACAAAATTATTTCTTTGAAAAGACTACAATGTACATCTGTGACATTAATTCATCCAGTACAAAACTGGCAGAGGTATGATGTCCTGATGTTTCATCATAATGGACACTGCACAGAAAACTGGTGCCAGGACACATGCAGTTCTACTAGCAACAAAGGGGCAATAATAGAGAGTCTTTAGGAAAAAATAGTATAAGCACAGACTGCTTGTACCAAGGGGTCCTATGACCCAACTGAAGATGTCTGAGGCTGTAATAAGATACAACTCTTTACAATTTAAAATAACACTTTTGATACAGAAAGTAGGGAAGCAAAACTGAAGGCAAAATGTGTCTTACGGGAGGGGGGAAAGACAAGTGATGTACATTTATTTCCTCAAACTGTTAATTTGGCCTTTTAGCTAATAAGCTGAATGAAAAAATGTTATTTACTCTCTCAGAAAATTGAATGGAAAAATATCTGGTTATATCAAACATTGTAATGAAAATACAGGTTTAAGGTTTCCTTTTCAGTTCTGCCACTGCCTTGCCACAAAAGCAGAATGAAGTTATGTAATCTGAAAAAATAAATCAGCCTTCTCTGTAAACGAAGACAATACAGACCTCCTCTATAAAGTGATTTTAGAATTACTAACAAAGAGTATTATGTAACATGTAAGTATGTTTGCTTGAAACATTAGATATATATTTGCCAACTCTGGTTGTCGCATGGATAATTCTTACTGAAAATGCTATTGCCTTGGGTGAGACCCTAAATTCTTGTATTATAAACAGCAATGGGACCAAAATGATTTACTATTTCAAAGGAACATTTCTGTCTCAAATCTCCTGATGGATATCACTAGGCTCCATCATGCTTATATACTTTATTCACAAGATGACACCATATCCCATCAGAAACTGTCAGAAAGTACTAATTTTCCGTTCATACTTAAGTTCGCTGGGTATCATTTCAGAGAAGCAAGAAGAGTTCAGTTTCCATTGGTACTTTTTGTCTTCTCATTTCCTGCCATGTGCATTTCAAATGTTTAAGTGTGTACTATTTTCCTCCCTTTGTAACAAATACCTCCATACAGAAATAAACTCTACTATAGCTGTTACATTTAATCCATTGTGATATATTTCTCTGACTAAGCATTCCAAAGTGGACATAATTTGAGTCCTTAGTGTGTATTTATAGAATATCTGGAACAATTCATAGGTGTTATGGGGCTATTGATATTATAGCATATTACTGTATGTCAGTCTCGCCAGAAAAAAAAAAAAAAAAAAAAAAAGTCCATCTATATATATTTTTTTTTTTTTTCCTACAATAAAGCTAAGAGTTAAAAGAGTTGTTTCTCCTGTGTTTACAACTCAAGGCCCAATTCTGACATGAGTTAATGATTCATGTACAAATCTACTTACACTTTTTTCTACTACAGTAAGTAATAGTTTACATTTGAATCATGTGCTTGAATGCTTCAATTATAAGTCAAGACTAATGGGTACGGAATATGCTTGCATTTTTGAATTTCAACAGGAGTATCATAGAATGGTTTCTTTTGGAATGGACCTTAAAATCATCTAAGTCTAACCTCTCTGACATAGGCAGGGACACCTTCCACCAGACCAGGTTACCCAAAGCCCCATCCAACCTGGCCTTGAACAATTCCAGGGATGGGGAATCCACAACATTTCTGGGCAACCTGTTTCTGTGCCCCACCACTTTCACAGTAAAGAATTCCTTCCAAACATCTAATCTAAATCTTCCCTTTTTTAGTTAAAAACCACTATGCCTTGTCCTATCACTATGTTCCCAGACAAAATGTCCCTCCCCAGCTTTCCTGTAGGCCCTCTTTAGGTACTGGAAGGCTGCTTAAAGGTCTCTCTGGAGCCTTCTTTACTCCAGGCTCTACAACCCTAACTCCCTTAGCCTGTCTTCATAGGAGAGGTGCCCCCTGATCATCTTCGTGCCTTCTTATGGACTCACTCTAATACTTCCATGTACTTCTTTTGCTGGGACACCCAGCAGAACTCCAGGCTAGTTGTCAAAAGAGCAGAGTAAAGGGGAAGAATCATCTCCCTTGAACTATTGGCCATGCTTCTTTTGATGCAGCCTGGGATATGGTTGGATTTTTGGTCTGCAAACACACTTTGCCAGCTCATGGTGAGCTTCACGTCAACCAATCCCCCCAGGTTCTTCTCCTCAGGGCTGCTTTCAATCTTCTCTAACCAACCTGTATTTGTACTTGTATCTCTAGGTATGTTTTATATGCAAAGCAGAGATATTAATTTTATCCAACCAACTTTGCCATATTGTGTCTTAAAATTAAATTTAACATTTACCTTTACCAGGATCCTGAAATCCTTGCCAGCTAGCTGAAAAATAGTTTTGATCCCATCTCTTTCTTTGGCACGAAGATTTGAACGCACAAAATAAACAATAACATTAACAACTAAAAACAAGAATCAAATGAAAACGATCAATAAAGTAATTAATAAACTAGAAAAAAAATCAAAGACAGACTGTTTCTCGGGGCCTGGGTTCCGACTACTGTCCAGACACCTCCTATCTGTCTCCCTCAGGGACTCCCAGGAGCCCCTCAGGCTGCCAATTTCTTGCTGCAGCCCGGCCATCTGCACAAGCAGTTCCTTGAGCAGGGCACACCTGCACCCATGACAGCCCTATCTTTGCTCAGGACACAGGGGCACCTCCAGATTCTGGAGCTCCCCACTGTCTCCAGCCTGGACTGCCACTTCACCCCTCAGGAGATCCACCTGTGTGCCCACATGAGCCCAGAAAGGCGGTGTCCCCTCAGCTTGTGTTGCTGCTTTGGCCTGGCCTCTACAACGGGTGTCCACCATGGTGAATTATAAGTTGCAAGAGGCAGAGTTCCCAGAGGAGAGGAGAGGAAAAGAAAGGAAGGTGGGAAAGGGAGGAGAGAATCCTCCCTATGCTCCTCCCTGCCCCACCTGAACTGCTCTGCCTGAACTGCACAGTCTGCCAAGACAGCCCTGTCTTGTTTGCACATCCTGGATCAGGGCACTCCCTAGAGACTGCCTTTATAGTGTCAGGGGGATGGCTGCTGCCGCCCTTGGCTCTGCCTTCAGCATGTCAGCACACTTGGCGACACAAGCACAGCTCCTGCTTGCTCGAGGAGTGGGGCCAGGGCAGCAGCTCTGATCAAACGGCTCTGCGCCGCATTGCTGGGGGGGGGGGGGGGGGGGGAGTCTTCTCTTCTTTAGTCTGAACTGTCCCAGCTCTCTCAACCTTTCTTCAAAGGAGAGGTGCTCCAGATCTCTGATCATCTTCATGGCTTTCCTCTGGACCTGTTCTAACAGGTCATCATTCTTGTGCTAAGGACCCCAGACCTGGATGCAGTACTCCAAGTGGGGCCTCACAAGGGCAAAGTAGAAGAGAACAATCACATCCCTTGACATGTTGGCCACTCGTCTTTTGATGCAGCCCAGGATGCAGTTTGACTTATGGTCTGCAAGCATGCACCACTGGCTCATGTCAAGCTTTTTGTCCACTAGAATTCTGCAGAGCTGCTCTTGATGAGTTCTTCATCCAGCCTGTACTCATGTCTGGGATTATCCTGACCCAGGTGCAGCACCTTGCACTTAGACTTGTTGAACCTCATTAGGTTCATATGAGCCCAATTCTCAAGCTTGTCCAGGACTGCATCCCTTCCTTCTGTTGAATCAACTGCACCATTCAGCTTGGTGTCATCTGAAAACTTGTTGACGGTGCACTCAATCCCACTGACTATGTCATTTGGTGAAGATTCTAAACAGCAGCGGTCCCAGGACAGACCCCTGAGTGACACCACTAGTCATGAGCCTCCACCTGGACATAGAGCCATTTACCACCACTCTCTGGATGTAACTTTCAAGCCAATTCCTTATCCAAGTCCATTTCTCTCCAATTTGGAGATCAGGATGTCATGTGGCATCATAAATATCATCCAGGTCCAGCACCATCCAACATCATCTTGGATTTGAATACATCTTTTTCTGAGAGATCTAAACTGTTGTAGTCCCTACTATTAGCTATCTTTCTTCTCCCAAAAGTCTGGCACTCATGGGAATCTGCAAGAACATTTTGCTCATGAAATGTGAGGCAAAGAGGCATCGAGTGTTTCAGACTTACTGTTTTCTCCCATTGCTACTTCTCTGGCTGCCAGCCCTCATCTTCTGCATCCTGTTGATGAGGTGGTTGGTAACAAACTATCACCACCACAACACCAGTGTTCTTTCCAGAGTTTTGACAGCCACGTCTTTTTGGCTGTATGCTGGAGCTCAGCATAGTCAAAAAGTTACTTACATATAACATAAACACCTTCTCTTCTTCCCTGCTTATCCTTTCTAAACAATCTGTACTGATCTACAACCATGCCTGATATCCTACATCTCGTTTTGATCATGTCATTCATAGCATGCAAGGGGTGACTTCCAAAAACATTTGTATCCAACATCATTATTAAATACACTATCTAGTGTGCTCCCAGGTAAAAATTATCAACACTAATGCTTTTGTAAATTGAAAGAGCAATGTAAGTTAAAATGCTATTGTAAATTAAAATAGAAGAAAATAAAAATTAAAATTAAAATTAAAATTAAAATTAAATGGCAAAAATAGTATTTTTCAGTCCTTTCTTTTTATCCTTAAACAATGTTACATACAGAAAATTTTAAGTCAGATTATCTACATAAGAATTAAGAATTAGATTAATATAAGATTACATCCTTTCCCATGATATTCTAAAAGAAGTATTTTGTTTTGGCTGTTGGATAGATAAGGCGTATGTATATATAAATGCCTAGAATTACAGCAAAAACTAATTGGTTTGATACCTTTCATTTGTTTAGGGGGCTGCAGGTAGCAGCCTGAAACCAAGTTGAATACTAAAAGATGGAAATGACTAGGAGGAAATGAGTTGACTGTGCTGACAGCTAAGAAAAGTTTTACAAGCCAGATTTATTTATTTTTCTTCTCAGGGTAAAGTGAAAGGCACTCATTCAGTTGAAGAACTAATGGACTTTGTAGGCATTTCCATATCACCGTATTTAGAGATAGATGGAATCTTTCAACATGTTTATAAAAACCTTTTGTCTCTTTCTGTGACAACTGCAGAAAACTGTTCCCTGGAATAGAATAATTTTCTGAGTTGTCTGGCAAGGCAACATCTAGAAATGTTTTCTGGATGTCTTGTTTGACTTTATGATCAGTAATTACTTATTCATCTAAATATATGCAATTTGTTTATTGCATAGACCAAGCTGCCATTCAATAATTCCCTAATTTATTGCATAACTACATAAGAAGGAGAAGGAAACGCTTTATAGTTATTGTCATGCTGTTCAATGTGCAGGGTTCAGGAATTAAAAACTTATTGCATCTGCATATGTGGGCCTGCAAGATAAGCTGGCTAAAACCACTATTCAGTTAAACCCTTTGCCTGTTTCTCAGTACAAGTAGTCATTTCTGTTTGTCATCTTGTGTATTTCATAATAGAGTGATTTGAATTACTTTTGTAGAATGATTCCTATTTTGTTTTGCTATAACCAAAAGAAAATGACACCACAATTAAGGTTCAACACACTACAAAGGGTAATAAAATAACTTCACAGCAAACGCTTACTATTATGAATTGCATTATAACTGTGTTAATGTTCGTGCCTCTGTATAAATCAAAATTTTAGAAGTTATTGAGAAATGAGTGTGGAAAAAATGTTATAATTGTTATAAAAATATCATCAGAAGAAGCTGATCTCTTTTATTTTGGCTAGAGTTGACATGATCTGTTGACCTCTAATAAACAACTACAAACATATACATCTTCATGAACTTGCATGAAATCATAGACTAAATGTTGCATAACGACTTCTTTCAATTTACAGATCCTTATGTTTTCTACAGAACTGAAATAAGTGTGACATTAAAATCCCTTAGTTATTAACTTTAGTATTGTCACAACTTGCATCTCCTGAAAAAGTGTACTTCCATACACTTCACATACACATAGGATATTAGGATATTAGGATATCTTCATGTTCTCAACTGAAAAAAAAGTGGAAAGGGTAACACTTGCCTGGAGTAGTACGATTGCAGTCTGGATGACTGAAAAATTTTTATACAAATACATGTAGCTTCCTCGACTCACAGATGTCAGAATCATAGGAAAAATATATATAGTCATGCATGTATGCAGTTGTCTCACAGACTGAGAGACTACAAGTGAAGATTATACGAGTCTTCTCTGGTTAGGGTCTAATTGGGCTCAACGAACATGTTCAAGTTGTATAGTATAACTTGCCCTAGACATATTGCTTAGGCACAATGGGAAGGCATTTCAAATTATTGTATCACCAGCTGTAGACAAAGCCTTGTCATTTCCGTCTGTCACACATTTTCTTTGCCATTTTTGAAATCACACTTTAGTTTCATCTCCATCTGGGGCAGAAGCAGGGGCGTTGTAACATTTCAAGAAAAACTGCTTTTTTTTAGTATTTTTAACTTGATTGGATGATGAGAGCTCTGAAAATGCCATGACATAGGCTGGTCTTTTGATGGTTATACAGGAAGTTTATAGATGCAATAGGCTGACCAACTGTACAGCAAAAAGAAGCTTGGGATGACAAGTACTACATTAGCAGAGCTCATATGGGAAATGACATTTTTTCTAACAGAGATATATATGCCCTGCTTACTTCAGCCAAACAGGATTCTTCAGATCTGTTCTTTGGCTTTTTGCGTATGTGTTCATCAATTTTATACATGTCATTAGCACATTTTGTGGAAAGCAGGAGAAATGGTAAATCAAATTATGCCCCAACATACAAATGTAAATGAAGTTTGGCATTGAATATGAAACTCAGGAGTTAAACAGCTTATACAAAATGAATGAGAGATAATTTTTCAATGTTAATTATACCAAATTAGATTTTTCTGAGAACAAGCTAACAGCAGAAGTAAGAAAGAATTTTAGTTTTGTTAATTATTAACAGCAACCTTATAATATTATCGACATTTAACCTTTTGATAATTTGTTAAATTTACACTAAGGAATATGCATTTTCTTCTTTCATCAGCACAGAAATGGAAGCAGTAAAACAATTTCTGTTATTCTTTAACATGGACACTGTTAATTATCAGTAAACCCAAGAACTAAATTACACTAATATCAAGACAGAGTTGCTGATTTTGGTAGAACTGAACAAACCTTCAGTTCTGTAAAGATTTGGTGGCTTCCTCCCAATGAACCTGCTGGTCTTCTTAGTCTAAGCTCTTCTTCACTCTGGGGAACACCACTTGTGACCAGTCACCAGCTGGCTTTAACTCCATTTGCCACCACTCTCTGGGCCTGGCTGTCCTCCCAGTATAATGGAGGCTCTAGGCTTTACCTAGAGCTCCGGGACCACAGTTAGCAAGTTATCAAATGAAAACCTGATATTGATATCTAGAAACCTATTAAATGGATAATACAAGCAGAATAATATTAAATATGACTATGTTTCAACATTAAATTTAAACAATAAATATTTTTATGTAAAACTTTCTACCTCCAGATCACTAGGACATCTATAAATTTTTGTTAATAGCTTTTATGAATGTGAAAACTGCTAGATAGAGAACCATAGAGGCTTGACTGAAGCAATACCCAAATCTACTCTCTTTTTCTGGACAGGAAAACAAATTTCTAAGAATTCTGTATCCTTTGAAGAAAATTTTGCTTACATGACATACACTTTCTTTAACTCCTGAAAACACATTACACCTCTACTTCTATCTCTTAAAATAGAAATGTAAAAGAAAGACAGAAGAGCAACAGTGATAAAGGATTCCAGTGATATAGAAGTGCAAAAATTTCAGGTTAACAGTTTAGTCTATGTCTGCAGCTTCATAATCAAAGACTTTTTTATCAAAGAAATAAAAATGATCTTGAGTGGGAAAAAAAAATAATAAATGCAGCGTTTGCTTTATCAGGAAAGCAGAATACAGTTACAGTCAAGTAGTCACTGCTCCTTCAAGAGCCACTGCTCCTTCTAAGACCTTCCTAGAAAGAGATAGAATATGAAGTTTTACAAACCCAACAACCAACTTATAAGTAACATATTCTTAAATGGTGAATGGGATGTGCCCCTCTGGGCAGTCTAAATCTATTGATGAGATCAATAAAGCAGAAGCAGAAGTGTTTTGGCACTATTCCATTTGGCACTATTTCATATCATACAAGAATGTAATTATTTCTTCTTTTCTGTGTAGCCGCCAAGATACTGAGAGCACAGGAGGAATTAGAAACCTGTTATTGCACTGCAGTGAGTGCTTCTGAAAAGTTTAATTTATAAATTATCATATAATTTGTAAACTCAGATATTTTAGAATGACTTATGCCTCTTGACAACTAAATTGTAAGTATACTTAATAGATAATTCTGTTACTTTGTATAAATATTGTTTTATTAAATGTTGTGAGAATAGAACCAAGTAATTACTGAATGGTAATTTTAATATACTGGTGCTTAGCTTTATTTTATCACTCCACTGTATTTTTTTCCCTCATAGTTAAAAGCAAAGCAAGCAAACAAACAAACAAAAACAGTAGTGAAGGAAGGAAAACGTGCCATAGATTTATTTTTCTCAAAGACTATTTGAAGGATTCTGGCTACCATTCAGGACAGTTCTCCTTATCTCCTTAGTATTTAAGAATTTTCTATATGGAATTAATATCATTAGTGAACCATTTTATGAACTTGTAGGAGTATCTGTCAAGTTGTTGTGTTTTTTTTCAAGGAAATATCAAGACTTTTCAAAGTAAAGAAATGCTTAGGAGAATAAGAATTTCCTGTATGTATAAATGTATAAAGAAAGACATTTCTTCAAACCGCATATGGTGACCAAGATTTAAAGATTATTTACCAGAAAATATTCTGAGACATCTCATAGGCCTAACAAATGTCTTCCGTAAACCTTAAGTGAAGGTGGAAAAAGTACCTCATACATTTACATTTTTCTCCCTGTTTTTCAGGCATTATTTGTCTTTGTTTCAAACTCTGAAATACAAAATCTGATTTCTTGTAAACATTAGATAACAGTACTTGCAGTTCTAGTGTGTCAGAAAACTTTTTCACGCTAAGAGTAAATTGCCTACTTTAAAGAGATCACCTGTTGGGGATGAACCTTGATGACTTGTATTTATACTTGGTTAAGAAGAGAAAGCTCATATAACAAAGTGATGAAAATAAATGTTTAAATAAAAAGAAATAACTTTCATGATTGCCTATGGTATCTAGGTCACTGGAAAATTTCCCATAATTCTAAATAATTCTATTTTCCATAAACTCAAGGTAACAGGAGCATCTTTAAATAGATTCTTCCTTTGTAAGTTGTATATGTCCTGACAAAGACTGATGGACTTGAATATTGGCAGCTTTCCACCAAACAATGGAATAAAGACACAATTTCTTAAAGTAACAGGAGAAGGATTTGTCTGTTACTAGCACACAGCTAAGTAGAAACACATAAATCATAATAACAATATACTTGAGAACAGATCATACCTACTCTATAATTAACTATCTTCACTGGTTTTGCATATCTTTAAGATTTTTATATATAAAACCTATTTTTAAGATAGATTGCACAATGTAAAAATAAATCTTAATATTTTGAAAAAGCTTTATTTAACATTAAAACAAGTATTAGAAAGTCACTGCAAGCAATAATGTCATTATCCAAAATAATTAGCAAAATAACTATTTATCACCTTTGAAATCCCAAAGTACAAATTAGAGGAGGGTACAGATTGTGATCCCTAGGATTCAGCAATGGTGACTACTTATAATTCATAAAACTAACATTATCTAAAATCCATTCTGAAAAACAAATGATCAATAACATTGTGTCCTTTTGCTTATTACCTCATTATTTTAAAAGTTCATAACTTGCACTTTTGATAATTTCATTCTCAATTTTCATTCTCAGAAATTGTTTGTTGGTGTTTTTTTGTTTGTTTGTTTGTTGTTGTTGTTCTTTGTTTGTTTGTTTTTGTTTTTCAATGAGGAGACAAACTGTAACTTCCAAGTGATAATTTCTCTCTAAGCACTATCAGGCGCTATAATTTTAGAGGAAAATAAACCATATCTGCATAGTAGCTGTCGTGGTTCCGCTCGAGTGGGCAGCCGAGCTCCACCACAGCTGTTTTCTCACTCCCCCTCCTCAAAGAGGAATGGGGAGAAAATATGTGAAAAGGGCTCAAGGATTGAGATAAGGACGAGAAAATCACGCAATAATTATTGTAACGGGCAAAACAGACTCAGCATAAGAAGATAGTAAGATTTATTGCTCATTACTAACAAGCTAGAGAAGTGAGAAACAAAGGAAAGAAACCAAAAGCACCTTCCCCCCCATCCACCCTCTTCCACCTCCTCCCCCCGAGCGGCTCAGGGAAACGGGGGAATGGGGGTTATGGTCAGTCTACAGCACTTCTTCTCTGCCGCTCCTTCTCGGTCACTCTCGTCCCCTGTGCTGTGGGGTCCCACCCACGGGATGAAGTCCTTGATGAACTGATCCAGCGTGGGCTTCCCACAGGCAGCAGCTCTTCCAGAACTGCTCCAGATATGGGTCCATACCACGGGGTCCATCCCTCAGGAGAAAACTGCTCCAACCTGGCTCCCCTACGGGCAGCAGCTCCTGCCAGGTCACCTGCTCCTGCATGGGCTCCTCTCCACGGGCTACAGGTCCGGCCCGGAATCTGCTCCGGCAGGGATCTTCCACAGGCGGCAGCCTCCGTCGGTGCAGGGCCACCTGCTCCACCGTGGTCTCGTCCACAGGCTGTAGCGTGGAACCCTGCTCCACTGTGGTACTCCATGGGCTGCAGGGGGACATCCTGCTTCACCATGGTCCTCACCACAGGCCGCAGGGGACTTCTGCTCCGGCGCCTGGAGCACCTCTCCCCCTCCTTCTACACTGACCTTGGCACCTGCAAGGCTGTTTTCTCACTCCCTTCACTCTCCCGGCTGCTGTGTGGTGCAGCGTTTTTTTCCCTGTTTTAAATATGCTCTCACAGAGGTGCAAAACAACATCGCTTATTGGCTCAGATCTGGAAAACAATGGGGCCCTTCCCAAACATGGGGCAGCTTCTAGATCTTTCCCACAGAAACCACCCCTATGGCTCCCTGCTACCAAAACCTTGCCACGTAAACCCACTACAGTAGCTAAGAGTCTTTTAGAATTGCCCAGTATTTCTTTACTCTCAGTATTTTGGAGCCTCCATGCTTTATTTCTCCTGGCTGAGACTGTCAAGTAGCTTCCATTGCAGGGTGATTTGACAGAGGTGAGTGGTACAGGAAGAGAAATACCTCCTCCTGCTTGAGGAAAAGCTATAATCTCAAAGTAGATGCTTTCTGTGCTGTAGATAGATGTCTGTATTAGATGCCCACACAATCTGTCATTTGAAGGATTATATGGAAGGAATAGTGTACAGTAAAGAAGAGACCCAACTGTTTCTTAAGCTACCACAACAGGGAGTTGCCATATGATTTAGATCCATAAGGTCTTAAAGGACCAAAAAAACATAGACAACAGATGAATACTTTGACCCAGTACATATACTTATTAAGAAACTATTCTAATATTCCATTTTGTAAGTGGGAGGAAGTTAACAATCTGTTTTAGCATATAGATTACATAAAAGTTCTACAGCTATTGTGGATGATGTTTAGCAGCCAGGAGACAAAAGGTGGTTGTGGAATCCTACTAAAAAAATCCAGTGTTTGTAGGAGAACAATATTTGGTGATATGGACATCATCTATGATTGTCCATGATACAAGTTTCTGAGGCAGGTGAATGTATGTTCAGGAAATGCTGTAGAGACTTGTAGATTGGCCACATAGACAGTAACTGTATCTAATGAGTATGCATTTGTCCTTCTGCCCATAGAAATGGTGTTAGCAGTTTTAAATATATTTCACAGTACAAGCTGGTAGCCAGACTATTCAGCTGATTCCCTTTCACACAAAAACAGGAAAGCATGTACTGTTTTTTGGTTTTGTTTTTATTTTTGACAATGGATAGACAGCAGCCTAAAATCAAAGCATGTTATATCTGTCTCTTTAATGCTAAGAGATAAATTAGTTGCTAATGGTAAATTAAGCACATATTAGTGTTTCTTAAAGCTCACAAAGTCTTGGTTTCTGCCCAGCTCTACAGTTCCCAGAAATAATTGGTCTGTAGTATTATAATCAGATTAAATTTGCAAAAGTTATTTTCATGTGATTTATTTATTTATTTATTTATTTTACCTTTATTATCATCATAGTCTGAAAGATCAAATCACTAGTCCAGGGAGTAGTAGAAGACTATCAGTTTACTGGGGTATACACTGTTTCACAAACTTTTCCGAGCTTTTTCAGAAAAAAAAATAAAATAAAATTGCAGGGACAATAGAGGGAAAAACTGCTACATAAAGGCAGCTTATTCCTGTTTCATCTATTAATTGACTTTTGCCCTGAAGTGAGCAAATTTGCATTGCATCTATAAATCTTTGTCTGATGTAAGAATAAGTGTTTCAATTAATCATTAACATAGCTACCTTTCTTGAAATTCTATCCTGTCCTCACTGATAGTCCCTGCAGGAAATAAGAACTCAATTACCAATGCAATTGCTATCAATCAATCTTCAACAGAATAAGCTGCAGTTCAGGCTCCAACAGTTTCACAACAAACACATTATTGCTCTGCTATAACAGTAGCACTAAGTAAGTTTTATGAGTCCTGTTGGGCTTTGACAGTTAACAGATAGGATATTTTTAGGAGAATTGCAACTTCCAAACTACTCCATTTCTATCTGATATATTATTAAGAATTATTAATTTTTCATAAATTCTTGAGCTACCAGTGAAAAGAAAGCTATGCTGTGGCACATTTGTGTCTCTATAACATTTCTTTGTGGATTATTAGCAGCAGTATGCATTTTCAGTTGATGGGTCAAATACATTTAGTGCTATCAGGGACAAATGGCACCAATGCTGGTGCAAGGTAGGGCTCCACACATGCAGATAATGGCCGTCTATTGCTAGGACCAGAGTATCTTCCTGGTTTTTGTGCCTCAAACTCATTTAGCACTATGGTGACACGGGGAAGCCAACTGCAAGTCCACCATGGAGGACGCTGATGAGAAGCAGATGCAGGACTTCGCATCTTCATAAGGTTCATGCTGGTCCATTCTCCAGTCTGCTAAGGTCTCTCTGAACAGCAGCACCATCATCTGGTGTTTGACAGTCCTTTCAGTTTTGCAACAGCTGCAATCTGTTGAGGTTTGCTCTGTCCCATAATCAGTCAGGTTATTAATGTTAAATAGCATTGGCCTCGGGATTAGCCTCTGAGGCAAGCCACTAGTGACTGGCCTTTAGCTGGACTTTGTGCTGCCAATATATGGTCTTATCCCACTATGATTCTCTGATCCCAATGAAATTGTAGCCCTGCAACTGCACACAGACCTCTAATTTTTCCTGATTACTTCCCTTTTCTTTTTTTTTTATTTGGAGAACTATCTGGGATCTTTTTAACTTGAAAAAGTTCATCATTGTCATTATTGTCATTTAATGAGACCTTTCTTCAAACTATATTACTATAAGATTAGAAATATGTATGCATGAAACTCATAGCTACTTGAAGTATAATGACCCACTGCAATGGAAAGTTATTCTCAAAAATAAAATGTAGGCCAGTTGATGTTTGCAGACTCTTTTACAGTTCTAAACTTTAGCTTTTCCTTTCTGATAATATTATGTCTGTAGACACTTAAAGAAGACTTTCCTCTTAAAATAAGTGAAAGGATAAACATTAAAATATTTTCTTTATACTTAGTTGCTTTTTAGGGATAAGATTTGATGATTTGACATTATATCAAAATCTTAGTCAGATTGCTAGAGACATCTCTACCAAGGTTAATATTTCCCTCAGAATATAATATCAGAGTATAATATCAGAGAGCCCTAGGCAATAGTGTGTAATCCCCTGAAGGGATTGTTACCAGGCTGTTTATTACACAGGCTTACATTTTCATAGTTCACTTAACAAGGCAAAAAGACATACATCTGGTACCTTACATCTAGTTTGGCACTCCATTAGAATAGCTTTGTTTCATTTTAGACTTTAAGCTCTCTCTATCCAATACCATTTGCAAGTATTTGGCCCCTAGGTTTCTCCTTGAATCTGTCCTCCACTGTCTTTTTCTGCTCTTTTTCCCTGTGACATTTTCTACACCATAGCTCCCAGCTATCCCTCAACCACAAAGGTAGTTGAAGCAGCTTCCGAAAATACCAGCTCCCATGAGCAGTCCTTCTGTGCTTGGAGTCTCCACTCTGTGCAACAAATGAATTCATGATTTTCAATTCCCAGCTGACATTAATAGCAGCAAGGAGCAAGAAGCAAGTTAATGTTAATTTCTTCAGGTAATGTGTGAAAGCAGATAGGGAAAGCTTGAAAAGTCAACATCTGCTGTCATGCGAGAAAGTTACAAAACTTGATTGGTCAGTAAATGTCAACATCATGTTCTAAAATCTACATGCTATCCTTTCAATTTAATCTTAGCTTGCAGCCCTGCTAGAGATCATGCAATGTTTCTTTAAGGGTTTCAAAAACCCTTAAGTTTGAAAACGGAGTTGTGTGATTGCCTTCCCATGGCAATAAAGCACTTGTAAATTATAAACTTGTCATTTAATCAACACAGTAGGTAGTACAACTTCTCTGACTTTTTTATATCAATTTTCAGGGAATGCTGAAGAATCCATAATGATTATATACCATAAAGAACTGCAGTTCCAACTGTTGCCATGGTATTACATACTCCTCTTCAGTGACTAGAATGTAAAACATATTATGAACCTAATTGATTGTCCTCTGCACCTCACAGATATGCTTTATTTTGGTCCCTGCTCTGTTCTCTGTTTTGTCTCACAATATATCAGATGTAGAACTACATTGTTTAGTGAATTGATGGCATTGATTTAGAGGAGAGCAGATGCATTTTCTAAAGCAAAAATATGATGACCAGCTCTAAGCAGATGGGAGTGAAAATTACATCTCCTTTGTCTAGATGGCAAATAGCAGTGGCTGTTGGAAAACATATTCTCAGCTATGTTTATGTAAAATTTTCTGTAAGGTATAAGGCAATATTGAACAAGTGGAAGCTAGAGACAAAGAGGGGAAGAGTGTGTGTATGTGTTTTCCCATATCCAAATAGCATAAACAATTACGCACAGCTCCAGCAGTAAGATGTGACTGCAAGCTTGTGGTCCTAAACATAACTCAGATAATCATGTTAGGTGTTGTACTTTACTAATTGTAAAGATGCACAATAGGGATGACTCCAAGTGAAGGAAATTTCATCCTGTCTGATGAAATGCTGTGTCTTGTTCTGCCCAACCTTTCTGGGCTTGGCTTTACATCACCTAGCCTTGTTGAATCTTTTAATTTCCCTGGCTTGCCTCAAAGGTACCATGATATAACTTACTTGATCCAGCTGACGATGGAGGAAGGAAAGCTAGAGGAAAGATGCATTCCCTTCTTAGTGAGCTGAAGCTGAATTTTTGAGTGAGTCAGAATGGAAGTAGAAAAGAGAGAGGATTAGCAAATTTCACTTGTACTCACATGACAGCATGGTGGTGCCATCTGCATGGTGAGGAAAACCCTATGCTCTTGAATTTTCCAGCAAGTTCAACAAGGCCAAGTGCCGGGTCCTGCACCTGGGGCGCAATAACCCCAAGCAGAGCTACAGGCTGGGAGATGAGTGGTTGGAGAGCTGCCTAGAAGAGAAGGACCTGGGAGTGATGGTGGATAGTCGGTTGAATATGAGCCAGCAGTGTGCTCAGGTGGCCAAGAAGGCCAACGGCATCCTGGCTTGTATCAGGAACAGCGTGACCAGCAGGGCTAGGGAGGTGATTGTCCCCCTGTACTCGGCTCTGGTGAGGCCGCACCTCGAGTACTGTGTTCAGTTTTGGGCCCCTCGCTACAAGAAGGACATGGAGGTGCTTGAGAGGGTGCAGAGAAGGGCGACGAAGCTGGTGAGGGGCCTGGAGAACAAGTCCTACGAGGAGCGGCTGAGGGAGCTGGGCTTGTTCAGCCTGGAGAAGAGGAGGCTCAGGGGCGACCTTATCGCTCTCTATAGGTACCTCAAGGGAGGCTGTAGCAAGGTGGGGGTTGGTCTGTTCTCCCACGTGCCTGGTGACAGGACGAGGGGGAATGGGCTTAAGTTGAGCCGGGGGAGTTTTAGGTTAGATGTGAGGAAGAACTTCTTTACTGAAAGGGTTGCTAGGCATTGGAACAGGCTGCCCAGGGAAGTGGTGGAGTCACCATCCCTGGAAGTCTTCAAAAGATGTTTAGATGTAGAGCTTAGGGATATGGTTTAGTGGGGACTGCTAGCGTTAGGTTAGAGGTTGGACTCGATGATCTTGAGGTCTCTTCCAACCTAGAAATTTTGTGATTCTGTGATTCTGTGAAGTTTGGGTAAGATAGGAAATGTGGTGTACTGAAGTAAGAGGGATAGGCACAAAGCACTTTCCACAAATTAGTCAAAGTTATTGTGCCAAAATAGACTCCAAAAATTTAGTACTATTTCAGTACCTGATGTGACACTGAAAATCCCCTTTTAATTTTTGGTATCAGCTTCATGTGAGTTCACCAGTAGATAGCAAGCACCAGTAGTGCAAGGCTCATTAGATGAGCCAAAACAGTCATTACTCCTTTCTGTATTAAAAACATATCTCACATGGTTAAGGAAAGGAATTATATCCTGTATTTCTGTATATTCAAACTAATCTGTTTTGCTTCTATATGTGCCAAAAAGCAGAGATGGAGGAGAGAATGAGAACTGGTGTCTAGTTTAATAATTGTATTTTTCTTACCAAAAAAAAAAAAAAAGGAAAATTAAGAAGGAAATCATAGAAATAATATTTGTGAGTACTAGAAAGCTCTAAAAAGTTCTGGAATTTAACTGATTTCACCTTTCTATTTACTCTGTCCTTCTCTACTACTACTACTCCATGTAAGATATGATGGTTTCTAAGATACAGAAAGCCAAAGAGTTACTAAGGTTTTTAGAATTCTAGTACTAATACTAAGACCCATTCCCAAAGTTTCCAACTCCTTTCTAAATAGCTGCTTTAAATTATGACTACTATTCCAATATTAGACAAGGTTGTCTGTTGTGAAAGTAAATCAGGAAAGTAAAGGGGAACTCCATAATTGTTTTTGTGGGCACATACTTGGGAGACAAAATAGTCTTCTACACATCCCCAGTGCCACTTTCAGAGGTGGTCCGGAGGCAAAATATTCCCCAACAGTTATGGCTATCTGCATATCTTTTAGTCAATGTGACATCATGCCTGAAAGATTCATTCAGTTTCCAAAAGGTCATTCTTCACTGGGAGCATCCACTCAGTCAATGCCAGTAATATAATCTTGAAAGGATTACAGAAGTTATACTGTTCCTGTCACTAAATAGGTCAACAGATTTTCCTACTCTTTTAGTACCATTTATTTAACTTATGCCTTTAATTTAATGACACTATTTTTCCTGTGTCTCTAGTGAAAGGCACTGAAAATAGCAGGACTGGGGTTTTGGCACAAGCTTCTCTTATACTGCCAATTATTTTGCCTCTCATTGATCTGGTAATACGTGCCAAGTCAATGGTGCATGGTTACTCTAATAGCTCCTCTCATCAGTTGTTCTCCTTATCTCAACCACAATCACTGAAGCAAAGAACCTTACTCTACCTTTTAAATATAATTAGATGAGTAATTTGTATATGGATTTGCTCATTATTGATTTTCTTTAACACTCCCTCTCCCCCAAAGTTATGTGTACTAGAAATGGTACATCTGCTCACACATACATTTAGATTGTTAATGATTCTTTTGAACATCTGTTATACTGCTACTGAACAGTTGTGGTTTCTTTAAGAAGGCACAAGGGACTGGACCTGTGCCACCTCAATCTTGGCAATTTTTTTGAGAAAAACACCTCTGGGAGCCATTTATATATATGGTGCCGTATCGACACAAACTATGGCTCACTGTTTCATCACTTCTTTGCCCATTATGTTATTGATCAGTCTGTGCACTTATTCACTACTGGAACACAAACTACCTCACATTTTTGTTTCATTGCTTGCCAATCAGATGTGCTGAATATCAAAATGCCATAACTATTAAGTCACTTAGTCAAATAGGATATGTAGCTGAACAACAGCTAGGATGAGAACCTCATATCAGAAGATTCATCTGGGCTAGGAGATGCTGGCAGCAATTTGTATAATAATGTAATAGAAACAACAAAAACTAACCAAGCATATTTATGTGTGGGAGGAGACAAACAATAACATCATGCATTCACAGAAGGTGAAACATCCTTAAAGCAGAAGTTTAAGCTGAAGTCAGTCAGACCAGCAGCTACTGCACTGTAAGAGATTTGAGGTCTGTCACCCCACAATGGAAAGTATGATGAGGCAACAAAATTTCTTTTATTAATTCTCAAATAATTTCTTTGTAGGATATTGTGAACAATAGTGAATATCTCCTAACATGAACGTGCATTTGTTTTCTTGTTGGTTGTCCCATGTAAGCAAAAAGTGCAGTGATTTATGTGGAAGAATCATTATGGGCAAAATTATTGATGATTTCTAGGGTAGATTTCAGTAGCTGCAATTGACCACTAACATAGCTTTCGCTGCATGTGTGCCACTGCAGTTTCTGTTCAACACAGGGATCAAAAGGGAGAGAACACAGATGGGGGACAAAAACTCTTGGAATATGTTAAACCTTTCTTCACGTGGATTTGATTTAAAAGAAAAAAAAAAAAAGTTAAATAAAATCTAGCCAACTGCAAATTCATCTATCAGATACTGATAATTTAGATTTGGAAGCCTCCTTTCTTTTACTTGAGCAGAGATAGTAAACAGCTTTAGTAGGTCTCATAAAGGATGATGGACAGGTATTCGTTCCTATCTTTTATGGCCTCCTTGCAACATTAACTCTCTCAACACTCACATCACTATTTTTCCACTCAACAGGAAGCAAGGGAAAGACTTCGTGTGGTTTAGGGTCTTCCCAAGAGAAGTACCCAAAAAGAATGCCCAGATAACTCCAGCTCTTATCTTTGATTTTCTGGAATTTCATGGGGATCAATCCTCTCTCCTATTCGACATCTGTCTAAAACCATTAAGAGAACCAATGAGGTAAAAGACTGAAATATAGAAATGTTTACAGACAAAACACAACTCAGAATATTTTTTACCATGCTTGACTCTGTGATTACTGCATGACTACTGCTCAAATAAATATATATATATATAGTTGGTTAAAGCTTATCTCTAACAAGGGAAATCTCATACAAGATTAAAAGTTAGTAGTACTGAATGTTTAGCTCGTTTACAGCTAGTGGGCATTGAAGATTCTTCCCATTCTGATAGAACATTACTTGACCTAAAACATTCCTTTCTACTCTAATATAGATTTGTAGGTTTTCATAAGTTTTAACTCAGATTTCAGTAAACTATTTCTACAGCAGCATAACTACTGAAGCTGTACATTATATCTAATCTTTGTTGTTTGCTGTAGCTTCAGATTCAATGATCTTTGGTATTAGACTGGCAGAACAGAGATCATTCTGAGGGAGGATACAATGAAACTTTTGGACCTGTCAGATTCCTATTCTGATTTTGCAAACTATGAATTTAATGGAAATTTTTCCAAAAAAATCCTAAAAGCGTACATGGCAAGAAAGGGCAATTATCATGACTTAACCAGACAAACTCTTGAAGAACTCAAATCCCAGAATTTCAACTAATTCAAGACCACATCTATGGTTTGCAATTGAAGTGAAGTAAAACTTTTATTTACAGACTTCAAACACCAGAAATTTCACCACGTTCCACATTACCTTTTCTTCTAGTGATTTAATCCTGATTTATTTATTTATTTATTCTGGTTTAAAACTACAGAGGTTCCAAGCAATGGACCTTTTAGCTTTGTCTGCTAAATTAGATATATTTGCACAACAAGGGCACTAATATTCTTAATTTTGACCTGTGCATCTGTGCATTACTGGAATAGTGTAAAAAGTGTAAAAAATAGATAAAAATTCCTCTTTTTATCAGTAGTTATTGGATGAGAAGGGCAAATATCTCCTACTTCAGCTATATATCCGAAACTTTGGTAGTTGTTTGGTTTTTTTTTGTTTTGTTTTTGTTTTTGTTTTTGTTTTTGTTTAATCTAAATTTAGATATCAAGAGTTGAGGAACATTGTAATATTCAACTTTATTTCATTTATGAGACCAATTCCTGATGTGAGAGACTTACAACATTATAACACTTGCGAGAATCCCTGTAAATGGAGCCACAAAATTTTCAAGTAGAGCAGGATGGTTGACTTTGCTTCATCTGAGAAAAGAAATAATGTTGTAGCTATTTTCTCTTGCAAATGAATTGGAGAGAAGCCTGATCAGAGAGAAATAGTGACTTAACAGCTGCTATGTACTTGTTTCCCATTCTACCAGCATGTTTTCAACTTTCAGAAAACTGTTGCAGTCCATGTTTAACAACAATTTCAGTGGCCAAGCCATCTTTTTTTTCCAGCAAGAATTACATGAAATCTTGCCTGAATATAAAAATATCTTCAAGGGAATAAAAGAATGTAAAAAGAAATTGATTAAATTTGCCAGTATCTTCCCTACAGAAATTTAAATTAGAATCTGTCTAAAACTCTTTCTATATAAAATTTATTTCTATACCTGGTAGTTTTTACCATGTGTAGATATGAAACATCAATATGCCTCAAGCCATTGTATTCATATAAATAACATATTTATATGGTGTCATTCCACCATGAAAGCAGAATTGCAGCCTCTGGTGGATGAATGAGTTATGAACCTGACAGTTTCCTGTATGGAATTATAAATGAAAACATGCATTATGTCTCTGTAAAAATATGAATTGCATTAAAAAATATTAATTAATCATTATGAATTCCCCTGCATATCATTTATGATGAGATTTTTTTAAATGGTTTACTTTTTCCATTTTCAATAAACAAGTAATTATTTTTACTGTTTGTTAAGAAAACGTTGGCCAACATTTTTATTAGAGAAATAGCCAACTTCCTATTTTACAATGTTCTCCATAGATGTTGATTAATTAAGTGATAGGAAAAACATATTAAAAAGTGTGAACATACAAGAAGTTCATCTGTAATTGTTAACTAAATTAAATGGCAGACATTTTAGTTACTGTCTTTTTCCATTGCATATAAATTAGTTACAAGACTTGACACAATTTTTGAGAGCTAAATGTTGTTTTATTTCTTCCACTAAGCTTCTCAGTAAAAACAATATTAAACTATTATATGAATAGTATGAATAGGGAAATTAACTGTGTGAATACAGATGTTTTAAGATGGGAAGGGGGAAAAAAATTACAGCCTCCCCCCAGTACATTTTTCCAGTTATTCTTGCCATCTAGAAGAGGGGTTTGTTTGTTTGTTTAGCTGTTGTTTTCCTCAATGTGTGTGCACGTGGTGTACGACAAAAGATTTATCAGGCAGAGGTTGAAAGTATTTTCAAGCAAATATAAATTTTAGAAAGTTGCTTTTATTAAGCTTTGAACTATGAGATTGTGGCAACTTCAAAATAAACCATGTTTTATTCTTAATTGTACTGTAGTAGTTACAACCCAGATGTTGCACTACAGTAAATCTAAAAGTGAAACTAACTAAAATATGACTGAGTTAATTTTCATTGCCTGAGATACAATACCTGTAAAGAACCTCTAAGCAAGGTACATTTTCAGAGTTCTATTAGTTTGAACAGATAAAATACCCATTGGTGACAAAGTAAAAAGGAAATGCTTGTCTACAATATAAACTTGATTTAACAGTCTCTTACAGAAACAGTTAAGCTTGACATTGTTGTTAAAATAAGTTATTCAGACTGAATGACAATTCTATTCCAAGCTACCTACCACCAAACTGAACCAAGCTTGGAGTTTTTACAAGGGATGCAATAAACATCATTTTGTTCATGTTTATTTAGTTCTTACAATTCATTGAAGAGTTTGGTGATGAACAGAAGAAATAAAACACAGTTCTTATAAGTATAAAATGTTTGTATGTACCAGATTCCACAATTTTCTCCCAATATAGACTGCAGTCTTGTGCTACGGTATTCAGTATCATCTGCAAAGATGCACTGAATTAATTCCACAGCTGAAAATACCTACTTTCTCTCTGTCTTTTGTAAAAAACAATAATGTTACAAACATTTTACAGGTTCACGTTTATTTTGTCAAAATGTTAACTTGGGGAAATGGGGATAAGACTTATAAAAATTGGAAAAAAAAAAAAAAAACTTTTTTA
Organism: Aythya ferina; assembly: GCF_964211825.1. NCBI lineage: Eukaryota > Metazoa > Chordata > Aves > Anseriformes > Anatidae > Aythya > Aythya ferina. Next base: position 22,762,847 of record NC_140301.1, on the reverse strand, counting down.
TTGTGAACGTTTTTCCTTAAATATTTAGGACTGCACAAACATTTCTAGTCAACAGAATATTTCATTAACAGGTAAAAGGAAAATAAGAATTCTATTTTTGGTGAAACGGAATAGATTATGTAAATCTGTTTAGAGAGTCTTACAACATCAGCAACAGATTATACCACCATCCATTATCCTTTCACATTGTCACTGTGTAGGATTTAGTTGAAAAAAATAACAAAAACTGTCAAGAAAAAAAAAATGTTTATTGGTGAACAATCCACTTTACACAAAGCATGTTATTTAACTGATATAAGATAACAGGGAAAAAGAAAAACAAAAAACAAACAAACAAACAAAAAAAGCAAGGGGGAAAAAAGGGGGGAAAGTATAAAATGCAAAAGCTTACCCATGCATCAGAGGCTATCAAAGCAAGTAACATGGCAGTGTAAACATCTGCCTGATATACTTGGTAGAACAGGTTGGTGAAAGGTCCCTCACCTCTGTGTAATGTTGTGTTCTGAGGCAGAAGGAAGACAGGTATCTACAGTAGCATTTTTGTTTTCTTGTTCTCCTGTTCCAAAAACAATAAATAAGTCTTTGTATATCCAGGGACAAACCCTGGACACATTAACATTTTGTCATGCAAGAAGCAGTTCCTTCATTTTCACTGGAAAAGCAGTTTTCTTTCTTTGCAATAGAAAAAAAAAAAATACAGAAAATGTATATACCTCTGACTAGTCATTGTCAGTACAAATCTAGTGTAGCACATTAGTGCTATAACTCCAATTTTTCTTGACTCCAAATCAACTTCAAAAGTACTGCTTTTAAAGAAAATATGCTGAGAATGCTCTGATTTTCTCTGATGTGGTTTCCCATCATGGAAATATTATATATATATATATATATATATATTTTACCTTAAGAAAAATTCTGAAAATAATTATGCCATTTTAAGTTTCTCTCACATTCTTATGACTTTTTCCAAGAAAACAAGATGGGCTATCTGTAATTGTTTTGCTACGCATATTTTTAAAGAGACTTGTTATTGCAAGGATTATTTTTTTCAGAACAGAGCCTATTTTTTCATATTTATTATACATATAGTAAATAATAATATCATATAATCACACAATATAAATATAGTAAATAATAATATCATATAATCACACAACACTATAGAAAAAAAATGGAAATTGGTATAGATCTGTACAGACACAAAACATTCAAAGTTATATCGCCTTCTGTATATTTTTGGATCCCTGAGAAGAGATCCTTCCTTAGGTATGTCCTATTTACCATATTAGCATTAAAATAACTGATCACACTGGTTGTAAAATGCATTTCCATTTAATATATTTGGAAGCAGTGCCTTGAAGAAAATTGTGCTGTGTTGAAAGCCACATTCTCTTCGCTAAACTACTGCCTTAGACATATCTTATTTTGTGTTTGATGTAAATGATGTGTATGAATTCCTGCCTCTAGTATGCAGCTATAATTTCATCTAATGTAAGTACATACTGCCTGTGCTCACTGTCTCTTAAAATCAGACTGCTTAGCAAGTTACTTATCATTCATTTAAGGAACTCCAAAAAATTTTAAAGTAAAACAGTGCTGAACGTTCATGTTCACAGTAAATACCTTTGAAGACGTAATGAATAATAATTATTCTTTCTTCTTACATGTGGAAGCCTCTCTATTTATCTCTTTTGAAGTTCATTGCTCCTTTTAAAGTTGGCAAGAAACGTAGGAAGCATGTAAGCTTAACCACTCAGATTTGATTACTTAATTCACTGTAGACATAACAATTCTTGTTATAGACCCAGTGGAGTGATTTAAAGTTTGCTTCTCATAGCAAACATTGTCATTTGTCTCCAGTTGTAGTAAGATTCATTGTGAGATTTATCTCAACAGACGATTTCTACCAGCTTTTAGTAAAATGTAAATTGACTAAGCCCAAACTAGTAATTTAGATTGTCTCTACAGACAAAAAAAAAAAAAAAAAAAAAAAAAAAGACATGAAAGACATGACTGATCCCCACTATTTTTAAATGACATTGTTCATCTTATCTAAGTAATTCTTTCCCTTCATTGCCTAGAAAGCTTCTGGACGTACTTAAGACATTTAAGGCATTCTGTGCTTAGACAGCTGAAGGTAGGTGAATCGCACCTTAACCTTTTTGCCTGATAGGCAATCCAGTTTGGGGAAATTCTGAAAACAAAAAAAAAAACAAAAACAAAAACAAAAAAATTACTCTTTTGAGTACTGTAATATCCTTCAGGAGTAAGAACTACTAAAGCATACCAAACTGCACAAGATATTAAAAATAAATAATATTCAAAGATACTGGTTTACCTAGTAATGAAAAGAACACTCATTAAGCATTGTTTTATTGCATTGATTAAGATTGATACAAATAATATTGTCAACATTGAGCTTCATTTCAGAAGTTTGGATGCATGAAGAATGAGCAAAATTTCCTGGAAAATAGTCTACCTTCCATTATATTTATATTTAATATTGCCAAAATGTATTCTGTTGGTTAAGAAAATGTCTTGCAGAATAAAGCTCCTAGTACACATCTTCCTCAAAATAATGTAGGATTCCAGTGACTAAACTGCGCTTTCCACCTGACTGAATTGAACTATTTGAACTGGAAATAGTTGAGAAAATACTCACTTTCTCACTCACTCTCTGCTAGAACACAAACCCAACTGGCATAGAAGAAGTCACAGCACAGGGTGAGTAGAAAATACTCAATAAATACCCTTTACTTAGACTTTCAAGATGTTTTTGATAAAATCCTTCACAGGAGATTACAGAAAGAGAAGTCACAGAATAAATGATAAAAATGCTACTTTATATTAGAAAAATGACTAAGAGATAGGAAAACAAAGGGTAAATATAAGTGTTCATTTTCCGCATGGAAGAAGGTTAATAATGATATGTCCCTACATTTTTTCTAACAGTCATGGTACTTGACACATTTATTACACACTTATTAAAGTCTCAAAGAGAAAGGTAAACAGAAAAATAGGTTGAGGTCTTTTACTGAAAAGTAAGTAGGTCAAGAATAAAAAAGAACTCCATGCATTAAAAAAAAAAAAAAAAAAAAAAAAAAAAAAAATAGATAACAAGCTGGTGTAACACCCAAGGAAATTCCTACAGCAGAATGAGAGGTAGATATTGTATGTAGCCACTTTACATTAATTCATGCATAATATTATATGAATATGTTACATATATATATAAAACTATTCACTATATATATAAACTATTCATATAACATATATGTTATATTCACATATGTTACATAAATAATTGCCAGGATGGACAATTTATTTAATACAGTTCTTCAAAGTAGTTAGGGAAGCAAAAGAATTGCAAAGCAAGATGATAATTTCTACTGAAGAAAAATAGAGTATTGAGAATATTTTACCACCTTCCTGTGGAATGTTGGCATGCCATTAGAACAGTTCTAGAGAAGATATAGGAGAACATAGAGTAAGACAATATATAAGGGAAAATTTAAAAGATTATACCATAGTTTTAGGATGTCAACTAAAAATAATTGATATTGTAAAATTATTTTTAATAATTGAAAAGTTAACATAATAATAATTCATATTACTAGAACAAATTTCACCCAAGAAAGCTAAAAGTCATCAAGTTTAAGTTTTTTGTTTCATTATACAGTCTCTAAATGACCTTTGGAACTCCTTGTCACATTGTAATTATTACTAGGATTAGGCCAGAAAAACACTTAGATAAGCTACTTCAATTGCAACCACAAATATTTTCACTAAATATTACAAAAATCTTTTGAACATTTTAAATAATGAACCTATGGAAAATGTTCCTGAATGTGACTGTAGAATCTCCGTCATTGTGGGTCTCACTGTACAAACCGTACAAACAACCGTACAGGTTGTACAAACAACTTGTATCAATAAAACTTTGTTCTTTTCTGCAGGTGTGAAAAGATTTAATGGCATACTGCATTTTCTTCCAGCTGTATCAACCCATTAATTTGGTTTGTTATTCAAGCACCAAAAATAAAGGTTCTTTTCTTTAGGATCAAAGTTCTTTTCTTTGAGCCTAAGTACAAAAGCTGAAGTTTTAAAATAGTCATAAATATGTTTTATTAAAACTCATCAAACAGGATTAAAATTGGTGGGGGAGGGAGGTGTAGGAGAGCAATTATATTTAACAGGGAAATCTGGGAAAAGGGGAAACTGTCAGTTTATGGATGAATTAATAGAAAGTAATTTAGTAAGATGTTTTTAGCTATTACAAAAAGCTTCATCTTATCATACTGACTGAAGAGCAAGAAAGTGTTTTTATAGCAAGGCAAAACTACAGTGAAATTCAGTGAGAATTTGTTCTGCATGGTAATGCAGTATCTGTCCCTGCAATGCAGAGGTGTGTTTATATTACTGGGCAACATTTGTGTTTTAATACTTCAAAACTTTGAACACTGCAATGTTAAGTACAGCCAATACTGTTCCAAATGAAAAGCATTTCTATATGAAATTTCACAGTTGCTTTTAACAGGTACTCAAGAAAGTTCATACTTTAATTAAGGTTAAAATGTTACCATTTCCATCAGTGAACACTCTGTAGAATATATTTTTGGATCTGAAATTTCAAGTAATGTTCAAAAAGCTGTTATGATTCAGCTTGAATCTCTGTTTGCAAATTTGCCCGGTGGCCTTCTGAGTACTGTTGATATAGATGATTCATAGACTTTGTTTGATTGAACTCAGGAGAGTTCAGTCATTTCAATTACTGATGCTCAATGTTGTGTGTTAACACTAAAAGTCCAACTGAACATGAGTAGTTTGAATAGCTGCATCACAAAACGGTTAGATGGAAGTGCAAGACTGGGGGACCAAATTAAATCCTGCAAAAAAAATAAAATCTTCCTTTACACAGGAAAAATTGCATTACACAGAAGAACAAATTACTATGAATCAGTATTACTCTTTTTAAAGACCCTTCTAGAAACTGAACTGTAAGGAAACTTTGCTGTAAAATAAATGAAAATAAACATAAACATAAAAAATAAAAATAAAACATTTTTATTAATTCCAGAATTGTTTGTTACAGAAATATTTGGTAATGAAAATCATGAATAATTTTGATAAATTTGATTTGCAGTAAAATATATTTATTGGGCAGTAAACCCAGGACAAGGACCAAAGGCAAAAAATATTTTAATCTATTGTGCCTAAAACAATGACACATGAGTCTATACTTCACCAACTGAATGGATTTCTTAATTTAAAAAATATATCTATATATTTCCAAGTTGGTAATAAGTTTCTTCTTGCCATTATTCCATGCACCAATTCTGACATAGTTTCTAACTCTCTCAGCCTTTCAGTATCACTATTGATGTTAAATGGATCTATTTTCCAAGTCCCTTAATGGTTTATTCCTTTCTTAGTTCCTATTTCTAAATTTTACCATCATTCTGGAATGGCGTTAGTTTCAATGCAGTGTGGCAAAAGTTTCCAGTCTTTACCCTGGAAACAGGGAATATAGCAGTATCCATCTGACAGCAAGGCACCATGGACAGAAATCTAGGCAAGGAAATGGAAGTGAACAAAGTGAGGTACAAGCTTAGCACTCCCTTTTACTCCACCTTTCCTCATTCCTTGCTCCCAATAATACTATACCAGAATACTGCTGTAGACCCAAATTCTGTATATAAGTGTTAGAATTCAAGCAATCAGAATATTTTCTAGGTTTTCCAACATTTATTCTAGAGTGTTCTAGCTTTAAAAATCTAGATTCTTGCATCTGTGAGTGGAGGTATTCAGGGAACCACAAAGATGAGGGTGGTTCAGAATGACCGGACTAAGGTGCACCCTCGTGGATTTGTTTGGCGATTTGGAGGCTAAAGTTACAGTATTGTATCATCTTCTTCTAAAATCAGGAGGAGTAAAAGACAGAGTTGTTAGGTGCTAAGCAACATGCAGGATGTGTCCCCCATGTACACAGAAAGTACTTGGCTTTGGTCTTTTCAGTCTTATGTTACTAACCGAGAATGGTACAGAAAGTGCAACAATTCAGGAAGATGGTTTCTGAGTAGTCAGTGGACTTCTGCCAAAGATGAATTTGACCACATATTGTTTTCAGATTAGAGAGCAAGTAAAGCAGCAAAAGACAATTAAGTCAGTGATGCACTTACTGTCTTGAGTACGCAAGCAATCTGAAAGCCAATGTAATGCAGTTCTTATTCACCAGGCATGCAAATAAATCAACTTTAATGGCAATAAAGTCTGTAATGACAAATTTTATCACTAAGTTATAACTTAGCAGTAATGATTGGGGAAAAGGCAAGTAGCTCACAGCAACAGAAGTGATTTTATATTTTGTCCTAGGTGAAGCCAAGGGTAGCTGAAAAGACTGGCCTTTACCCTCTCTATTATTAACTGCAAATCATTCTTGTCATGTTAGAAAGCAGATCATTTTTTTCCCAAGTATTACTCACTCTTATGCTGTGTCTCAAACCATGACCTCCTTCAGAGGTGCTGCCATCCATTTCCAATTAGCCTCTGTGTATTAGAAAGGTTTTATTTTAAAGAAATCAGGACCAGCAATACATCTCTATTTCTTTGGTAAATGTAGTTCCTGATTTAATTCATCCATTAGCTGTGATAACAGAAATCAGTAAACAAACAAAAAGCCTACCTGAAGATCATTACTCTACAAGAAGAAATCCTACACTAAATACTCTAAGACAGCAGCATAATTCCACTTGCAGTGGCTGCATTTCAGTAAGGAGTAAAACTAATTGAATAGGGCTCTACTAAAACCATTCTAAACTCTTTGATTCAGAGTCATAATAAAAAATACCATATTATTTTTCTTGATGTGTTGAAGAAGGTGGAACACAAGATATAAATATTTTTTAAAGTGTTGTATTAAGTAGGTAGATGATCTACATCATCTACCAGAACACCTGTCAGAACATCTGATCTAATTTTAACACACATAGCCACTTTAGAAGTAAATGAGTTTTTTCAGCTGTTTTCAAAACAGGTTTAGTATGAGTTTGTGCAATTATTTTTCTGGGTCTTCATCTTATATAATAATAATAATTAATAATATAATAATAATAAATAATACACATTTTTGTTATGTATGTAGTTTTTTACCCTATGGGATATGTTTAACAATGGTCAATTGCCATGTTTCAGTAGTTTTGGCTGACATTCAATAAATGTCTGAGCAGCTAATAATGCACTTAGTTCTGTTAGTCCACCCATCTGTCCATCACATCTGCCTGTCCTCATAAAGACTGTCATTAAGCAACTTAGCATTTCTCTGACTTCCTCTCTGTATTCACTGTCCCCCAAATGCCTGTAAGGTAAATAAGTGCTCACAAATATTTAAATATTTTCTTAAGATAAATATAAATAAAAACTTCTAAAATAAGCAACAAACAATTTCTTCTACCATTTTGTGAATGGAAATTGAAACCTTCAAATTTTCATGACTGTTAGTCAACACTCAGTTGAAATAGTTTGAAAACACAAGACCTTTCTATTGTCCATAAAAATTACACAGTTATTCACCAGACACATAACCTCCAAAGACAGTGTTTTAAGGAAAATTGCTTATTTAAAGCTAATTAAATAAGCTCAGCATATGCTATCTGTTTGGGATCACACATTATGACTGCCTGTTACAGTCTTAATATCAGGACTGAATGCCTCTACAGACTTTTTTTTTACATCTGAGTAACTTGTTCCACATGGAGAGACCTAGTGACATGACTCATAAAGCAAATATGCTATTGTATTAGTATGTGTCTTTGTTCATAATAAATTTGAAATTGACTGCAGATACAAAAGAAACACTAAATGTTTTATAGAAAATGTTTTCTGTGTTAACACAAAAAGGAGGAAGGAAGAAGAGTGATATCAAATTGAATGTAGGATATTCTTACAGGAGGAAGGATGTCATTCTATATAATTTAAAATTAAAAGTAAGTTTTGTCACACTCTTACATAATATTATATATCTATTCTATTCTACTGTGGCTTTGTTTGTAAGCCCATCTTCAGGAGAATGAATACTGAATGAAGACCCTCAGCATATGTTCTTCATGTTCTTTCTACCTTTATAAGAATATATGGAAAATCTAGCAAACAGTGATATCAAACTTAATATCCATGGGGAAAAAAAATAATAATAATAATAACTATCTGGGGACTAAAAACACTGTTTTCCATTTCTTTTGAGCTTTTGAGCTGGTTAGCTAGAGGAACTATCCTAAGCAGATCATATGTTATCCTAAGAAGTATTTTTAAAGCATTTTAATGTTCTATGCTTCGCAGTCAACATAATTTAAGTTGTCTACGTGCCAGAATGGTAAAATACATTGTGGAAATAAAGTGATGCACTTCAAAAGGAAGCATTATTCCAATCTAAGTCAATAGATGTTTCAGGAAAACAAAGTATTCACAGGATCTAATTATACTTTCTTTTGGCATCTTTCTCCTAAAATAACTGTTCTTCAGTTACTGATACAAACGTACCTGTTCACAGAGAATACTGTCTAAGGCAATGTCTATTCTGCAGCTGTAACAGACCATACAGAAGCATTCTGGAAGAACCCTTTTAGCCATACACCCAGCGAGTGTTACCAAAGACATATAGTGAAACATGTGTTGTGCTATAAAATATGATTCCATATGCCCACTTGTGAAACTATCCTGGACATGTGCTATTGATATTGTGTTTGAACAGCCATTCGATACTGTCTCACAATTTATGCAGTCTGTGTAAGTGTCCCTACATCTGACTGTAAAAAATTTCTTATGCCCTATTCTGGGTGTGTGCCTACTTAAGATCATTAATGCAGACATTAATTAGCAAACTTGTAGGACATAGAAGGATGGTATTTGCATGTCGTTTGTTTTAGTTACTGCTAAGGAAGTCTCAACAATAAGTATAGTGCTGCTGATTGCATGAGAAGTGCATGCAGATGTGTTTGTGCTTTCCGAAATTTACAAACGCACATTCAGTCACAGGGAAAAAAAAAAAAAAGAGAGAGAGAGAGAAAGAGAGAGAGAGAGAGAGAGAAGAAAACCATGCATTTTATGTTTTCCTGGAAATGTATGAAAACAGAAAAATAGGCAACAGCTGGTTGCAAATATTAAAAGGTAATCTTAGCTGTAGGCTAGCTATCTCTACCAATAGTGACAAAGGCCACAGAAAGGACATTACTGACTTAGGTTAGGTCCCCTGTCCAAAACTGTAGTAGGTTCAATTACTGTGGTTGAAAACTTGCAATGTAAGTTATCACTTTTCCAGTGGAAATTCACAAACACATTTCTGGAGAAAATGGGCCTAATAAAAATAATGAATCATTCCATTATCTAATACTATATGGGGAGCAGTAAAATATAAGCAGAATGTTCAGCATTGTTACTACTTTTTTTTTTTTTTTTTTTTTTTAGCTAAAGTCATTAAGTACTAGGTATTAAACACAAAGAGCTGTGTATTTGGTCATTTCCTGGTCACATTCACGTAAGATGCTTACTTGAAGGGTTCACTTTGAAAAAAATATATGATATCATTATGATTAGTGCTAGTAAAACATCATCTTAGCATCTTAGCATGCTAGCCAAGCTCTTTACTGCTGGTCAGGATAAAAATAAGAATGAGAATGCTCTAACACAAAAAATATACTATAATCTTCCTGACAAAAACTGTGGGAAAGCCTGAAAAAAAAATATACCTGATGTATTAATTTTGTATTAAGACTTACTTTTCATTATTTCTGTGCTGTATTTCAGAGCTTAATTTTAGGCAACACATTCCTCAGAAGAACCAAGCCATATAAGTCTCTGTAGAAAATATTAGGCCCTATTTGTGGCACAGCATATTTAATGGGACTTCAGATGTTTTACAGTATTTGCATCCCAGTGGCACATATTTTTCTGGATCCACTCATGAGATATCTTTGCTCTGATAATATTATATTAGAAACTGTTACTTATAGGAAAAAGAAATATTAGTAAAATCAACAGATATATGAAGTAATATATTATAGCTGTAGCAAATGCAGATTCCAAAGTGATTAATGTCACATAAAAATAATATTCAGTGTGGAAATGCAATGACAGGTAATAAAATGTTGTGAATTGAAGAAACAGGTCAGTGGAAAGCTCACTATAACGAGAATCAGAACTGAATAAATTCTTGTGGTTTAACAAGATTTGTTTGCTTGTTTGTTTTTAATTATTCCACTGGTTATCTTTACAAAGTATCTTGAGAAGAATACAGGCTTAAGCTTTTTGTTTCCTTCACTGAGATACTTTATTCAAGCATGAATGAAAGAACTATACTATAGAGGTAGTCTTTACACTTTATCTTGATAACTTTATCTTGTAGTTGCTTTAATGGAGGTTTTCCTCATATTCTTAATAGAAAATAATAATTTATATGTTATGCAACATTAAATAACTATCGTAAGTGTCTATAATTTGCCATAGAGAGAACAAGAAACCATGGCAGAAAGAAAGGAGCCACATTCACTCAAATATTTTTCACTCAAATTTCTACTGTCAGTTATTTCAGGAAAGTTATTCTCATTTTTTTTGTGTGTGAAATTAAACTCACAATCTTTTGCAATGAATGAATATTAAGAGAAACAAACCATGGATTTAAGCCTTTAACAAGGCCAGTGGGATCAAAGGAGAGGAAGACTAGCACAAACACGTGCTTGAAAGGGATAAACATTTAATTTCAACTGTCTCAATGTTTTACAGGATGAGAAATTTTAATGACCATACTTATATTATCAAATTCATCCCCAACTGCACAATATAGCATAAAAATCATGAGTACTAATAGTAATTCAACTGATTTTTAATGGCTGTGTTTGTTTTTAGCAAGGCTGAGAAGGCAAGAACATTGCAAGACCTTCAGGATTCTTTTTCTTATTCTTTCCTTTGTATTCTATAAATTGGTTGCAAGGCATTCTACAGACTAGCTTGTCTGTTCAAAATTACATTCAAGTTCAGAGATGTTTTCCATGTATTTTCATTATTTGAAGCTACTGATTTAGATCTGTTTTAAAGAAAATAGATGTGCTATCTGGACTGTGGAATTTGTAAAAATGCATTAGAAAAGAGAAAGTACAGAAGTTTCAGTGTCTGATGAGAAAAGGGTCAAAAGAAGTGAGGAGGTGAAGAGAATATATCCTATACTTGATCAGACCCTGTAATATTCTCTTCTTTATCATGCAAATGTTTGCAAAAGTTTAGTTAAAGAATTTAATCTAATTACACAGACCCGATCACTACAAAATTAAATCCCCCTGAAAAAAAAATATTTACATCTCAAAGTAACATTCTATCTAACATACTGTCTTGGGTACAGTTAGAATTAAGAACACTGTGGGGAGACAGGGATCTCCAAAGACAGGTCAACAATTCTAAGGTAGAAACCATTAGTTAAAGGTATTAATAATTCTTTAGGTGTATTTTTATTCTTTCTTTTGTCTTTATTCTTTCATTGTGGTCCCTTCTCTCCTCTCTGTCCTTTTTAAATTTATTTTTATTTCTCTCTCGCTGAAATGTTACTTGCTTTTAGCAGTTCTATTGAAGGAATCAGAAAACCTTGACTGTCTTTTTTATTTCCAAACCTACTCCCAATATCTGTAACAAATCTGAGCTACTATAACCATGAATTTCTCGCTGGGATGCTCTCAAACTTCTGTTTCAGAGCTGTGGAAGGCTTTGCTGTGCCTTTTGTACCACACATCACACACATGCTATTTTTCTGAGCAAAGGCTCAGAGAGGACGTTGTCTGCTGGAGTCGAAGTTCAAAGCACAAATAAGTAAACATGCTTTTGTTCTATTGGCTTTCTTTTTCCTTCTTTGTCCTTCATTATCCAGAAAGAGCTACTTGTTCTGTCTTCCAGGTTCAGTCATGTTGTTTGATTTTGTGTTTGAAGGAGAAAAATGCTACAAGGCCAGAATCACTGGTCTTACTCTTGTTGATGCCAATGAGGTTAGAAGTTAGCTTAATAGTCAGTCCAGCAGGGCTTTTCTGTCTGAATAGGAGAAACATGGGGGTGACACAGAGCTGCCAACACTTCGTAGTTCTCTGTACCTCATCTGTGATATGAAGAATAGGCACGATGAAGAAGGCATGATCAAGGCATCAGCTCACTCCTTGCCCACATGTATATATGTTCAAATAAAAACATTTTTGAGCCACACTATGTAATTGTAAGGGTAATACTAAGGATGAAGCAGCCATCTCATTGTTGATATTGCTTATTTGACAAGCATATTTATCACATTCTTATTTAAGCAATGGATTAATCTAGGATGGCAACTAATTAGAATCTCTAGACTGTAAAGTAGCTGCAATTTCTTATGCTCATTGTCTACTGTTTGCAACCTGTTTGTTTACTGTTTGTTTGTTTCCTGTTATGACTCTTGTCAATTAAAAGTTATTAAAATAATTACAGATTTCTGAAAAATGTATTTAATTTTGTCAGCCATGGTCATATGTGTTCTGTTCTTTTGTTAATCTTGTAGCAACATAGAGGAAAGTTCATATACTTTATGGATGGGACATAGGTGGCTGTTTAATTCTGAATTATAAATTTTATGTTACAAATTTTCAAAAAGAATTCACCTAGAAAAAAAAATAATTTAATCAATTAAAATGATTAAAATACTGAGAAAATTTAGTTTCACTTATTTCTTCATTAAATATGTCACTCTATGTATACTGGAAAAGTACATTTCATAAATTTACTAGTCTGAATATTGTCTTCATAATCTTCATCAACATCTATGGCTTCTGAGTACAAATCATAGAATCATAGAATCATAGAATATCCTGAGTTGGAAGGGACCCTTAAGGATCATCATGTCCAACTCTTGACACCGCACAGGTCTACCCAACAGTTCAGACCATGTGACTAAGTGCACAGTCCAATCTCTTCTTAAATTCAGACAGGCTCGGTGCAGTGACCACTTCCCTGGGGAGCCTGTTCCAGTGTGCAAACACCCTCTCTGTGAAGAACCCCCTCCTGATGTCAAGCCTAAATTTCCCCTGCCTCAGCTTAACCCCGTTCCCGCGGGTCCTGTCACTGGGGTTAATGGAGAAAAGGTCTCCTGCCTCTCGACACCCCCTTACGAGGAAGTCGTAGACTGTGATGAGGTCTCCCCTCAGCCTCCTCTTCTCCAGGCTGAACAGGCCCAGTGACCTCAGCCGTTCCTCGTACGTCTTCCCCTCCAGGCCTTTCACCATCTTCGTAGCCCTCCTCTGGACACTTTCCAACAGTTTCATATATTTCCCATTTTGAAGTCTTAATTCTCCAGTGAGATGATTGTCAGTTTTGTCTAGAAAATGCTTAGAAATGACACCAGTGATTAGCAATATTAAAACAAAACAAAACAAAACAAAAAATAAAAATAAAAATAAAATAAATAAATAAATAAATAAATAATAAATAAATAAATAAAAATAAAATTAAATTAAAAAAAAAAAAAAAGAGAGAAGGAGAGAATCTCCTGCTACCTGTTAAATTTCAAGCTTTATTTTGTGATGATAAGAACTATAATTTTGTTTGGGGATGGTACAGGAAAGAATAGAAAAGGGGAGAGGGAAATTGAGAAGACAAAAGAGAGAAGGAGAAAGGAAGAGAAGGAAGGAAGGAAGGACAAGTGCTACAAGAGTTACCTAATAGCAATATTATTTCACATCTGTAAATAATCTGCTGAATCGGATTTTTGACAGATCAGAAACAAATGTTATGCAATTTTGAATAAGCAAGACTTTTGAAAATAGTAATTCAGTAAGTTAATGAAAATTCTATTACTAGTTTATGTAGAGCAACACATAAATCATTTTGCATTAAAAATAGTTATTTCATCAATGAGAAATAAAAAAAAATAAAAAAATAATAAAAAAAAAAAGCCTAAAAGAGACCAGTTGGCATTTCAGACTCATTTTTTGTTTTATTTATGTAATGCTTGTTGATTATGATAATTGATCACTCCGATAACTTCAAAGATATAATTAATTGGTAAAAGTAATTTAGTTGCCTTTTATGTGAAATATTCTTAATTATCAAAGAACATTTAAATAAATTACCATGATACTGAAGGTCACACAAATATTAGCTGCAGCACTGCTTACTGTTCCATAGATATATATGTAGATATGTAGAGACAGAATATCTATACTACGTCAAGTATATCTATGTAGATATCTAGAGACAGAAAGAATAAAATGAGTGAATTTTATTACACTGAAAATAATGTTTATTTCTTTGAAATTTCACTACAAGCATTTATTTTCTTGGCCTTTTATCTAAAATCAAATGTAACATCAATTTAATATTAAATATAGTTTTCTACTTTGTCAAAGTAGAAAACTATATTTAATATTAAATACTACTTTTCTAAAATAAATCTACTTTTCTGTTTTCTACTTTGTCAAAGCTGGAACAACATCTCAATTTGTTTTTTTCTTTCGTACCATAGAATCATAGAATCTTTTCTTTCTTCAAATGTTGTAATAATTTTTTAGTGTAAAATCAAGTAAATGTGATGAGAAAGTAACATACAGAAGCTTATCTGAAGCCTTTTATAGACATGGGAAAACAAATATTTTGTCATTGCCTCATATGTCCTAGGTCCTAATTATGAAGGACTTCGGCAGGGAAGGTGTAGGTTGGAAATTTGGATAAATTTCTTCTCAGAAAGGCATTGGAAGGGGTTGCCCAGGGAGGGCATGAAGTCACCATCCCTGGCGGTGTTTAAGGAAAGATGGAACATGGTGTTTAGGGACATGGTTATATTCCCATGGTTTAGTGGGTGATATTGGTGGAAGAGTTGGACCAGATGATCTTGGAGGTCTTTTCCAACCTTATTTATTCTATTCTATTTTTCTATGCTAGGCCACCATCATGATATGTAAGAACCCATAGTAAGTGCCTGGACTTTCTATATCTGAATGAGAAAAAATAAGGTTTTCAGAATAACCTCTGAAACTGCCATGGCACTGAGCATATAACTCCTAACATCAATTAAGTCAGCTTGAAGGTGCTCAGCACTATCCAGGAATTCTGAGCAGAGGAAAAAAAAAAAAAAAAAAAAAAAAAAAAAAGAAAGTATATCTATTTTCTTAAAGAGTATTTCAGCATAAAACAAAAGAATTCTTGGAAGTGCAGACAAGCTTTCAATAAGTTTTCTCCATTCCCCTTAACCAATGAGTGAGGTGTTCAGTGCTAGTTTTCACTCTCTTTTTCCTGCTGGCACAATGAAACTTGAACTGTATTGTACACAAGAACACAAACACAAACAGTTCCATGGTTTCCTGTTACCATTTTCTTGCTGAACTTCCCAGGCATTAGGGGTGCTTTCTTGAGTTTGTTTTTATTATTATTATTTATTTTTTTTTTTTCAGAGTAGGAAGAGAAACTTGCATTTTCCACTTTCCAAGCAATGACCATCATTACACTCTGACAGCAGAAAAGATGTAGGGGAAATTGAGATTTGAGAGTCTTGAGATTAATTGTCTTGAGATTAATAATGGTGATGACAGAGTTGAATGTTTATGGGTAAGTAATGAGGGAAGGCCAATGGGGGCAGATGTTCTCATGGGTGCCTGTTAGAGACTGCCTAAGCAGGCTGAAGAGGCAAACGAAATATTCTACAAACAGCTGGGAGAAGTCTCACAATCATTAGCCCTTTCTCTTGTGGGGAACTTCAACTTACCAGATGTCTGCCATAAACACAATATAGCAGAAAGGAAATAGTCTATGAGGTTTCTAGAGTCTGTGGTAGGTAACTCCTGACACAGCTGGTGAATGAACCAACTAGGGACAGTGCCCCACTGGACCTTTTTTCTCATAAATAGAGAAGGACTTGTGGGTGATGGTTGGAAGCCATCTCAGGCACATCAGTCATGAATTAATAGAGTTTTTGATTCTTGGAAAAGTAAGGAGTGGGGTTACCAGAACTGCCACCCTGGACTTCCAGAGGCCAGACTTTGGCCTGCTAAGGAGACTGGTTGGTGGAGTCCCTTGGGAAGCAGTCCTGAAGGGCAAAGGAGTGCAGGAAGATTGGACACTCCTCAGGAAAAAGAATCTTAAAGTCATAGGATCAGGCTGTCCGTTCATGCCAAAAGATGAGCCCTCACAGAAGACCAGCCTGGCTGAACACAGGTATGTGGCTAGAGCTTAGGAAGAAAAAGAGGGTTTCTGATCTTTGGAAGAGGCAGGTCACTCAGGAGGACTACAGAGATGTCATGAGGCTGTGCAGGGACAAAATTAGAATGGCCAAATCCCAATTTGAGTTCAATCTATTACTGTTGAAGACAATTAAAATATATATATATAAATACACAAACAAGAAAAGGAGGACTAAGGAGAATCTCCATCCTTTTTTTGGATATGGAGGAAAACATAGTGACAAGAGATGAGGTTGTCTGTAGGCTGATGTATTTAATGCCTTCTTTGCCTCAGTCTTTGACAGCAAGATCAGTTGTTTTCCATGTAGTCAGCCCCCCTGAGCTGGTAGATGGGCACAGGGCATAGAATGAAGCCTTCATAATCCATGAGGAAATGATTAGCGACCTGCTACTCCACTTATATGTATACATATCTATGAGGCCAGATGGGATACACCCAAGGGTACTGAGGCAGCTGTCAGACATGCTCATCAAGCCGCTTTCTATCATTAATCATCAGTCCTGGTTATCAGGTGAGGTCACCATCTAGTGGTGGCTAGTAAATGTGACGACCATCTACAATAAGGGCCAGAAGGAGGATCTGGGAAAGTACAGGCCTGTCAGTCTAACCTTGGTGCCAGGGAAGTTCATTGAGCAGCTTATCTTGAGTACCATCATGAAGCACTTATAGGACAACCAAGCGATCAGGCCCAGTCAGCAAGGGTTTATGAAAGGCAGGTCCTGCTTGACAAACAGCCTCCTTCTACGACAAAGTGATGTGCTCAGTGGATGAGGGATGTAGTCTACCTAGGCTTCAGTAAGGCTTTTTACATTGTTTTCCACAGCATTTTCCTGAAGAAGCTGGGTGCTCAAGGCCTGGACAGGTGTGGTGGACTTCAGTACTACGTTAAGGGTTGAATTAGGTTACCTTAGAGGTCTTTTCCAACCCAAATGATTCTATGATCCTAAATTAGATAATTCTCTATTTCATATTTAAAGGAAGTAGCTACCACTGCAGTTTGTATGAAGTCTAGCCAACTGCCGTGTTAAACATCTCCTAAGACTTCCTTCATAAAATTTAGGAGAAACACTAGCTTCTGGAATCTAAAGTTAAAATGACAAAATGGTGTAAAGTAAAAGCAATAGACTAGGGATTGTTTTGTCTATCATTTTTTGGATACACATTAAATATTAGACTTTCAAATCAAGGTTAGGTTCAATTTCAGCTGAAGTTGTGACCTTCTATAGCTGAAGAAATAAGTGTTAAGCTGATGACAAGATTAATGATATTTACATGCCAAATGACAGAACTGAAACTGAAGTACTGATTAAAGATAATTAGTCGGTGTAATGCCATTTTTGAACCTATGGAAAATTTTATGAAATCAACAAATAGTCAGAGTTTGGGTATGTTCTGAATGCATAAGCAGCGGGGACTTATTTGCAAAGGTGTCATCATATTTACTTCTTTGTTTGCTCATGAAGACCATTTTTTACTTCTAATATTTCAGTAGTCTCTTAGTGCCACAATAACTTCAATAACAGCTGTGGAGGAAAAATATTTATGAATATCACCCTTGTATAAAATATTTACTTGGAAAAAAATATACATTAAAAAAATAATAATAAGTAATTTCAAAAACATCAGTCTGTTCCATGAGATCTAAACTAATAAAGTTATTGGATTAACATCTTGTCTTTGACCAAATTTGGCCAAAGGTAGGTACCTAAGTACCTAGGACCAAGGTACCTTTAATGTCTGACCGAAGCTTTTTTTCATATCAGTGTTACCTTAATCCATGGTGTCTGAAAATTTTTCTTCAGACAGGTAACTGACATGATCTGCATAATCTCCTTGGCTGTATATTTCCAAAAATGATTAAGAACATAATTACCCTTAATCACCTTGTTAAAAGTTGAAGAAAAAAAAGTTGAAGAAAATCAATCAATAAGTACAAAAGAAAAGGATTCATCCATGGAGTCTGTCTAAGAAAAAAGTTTCTCAGGCTACATCCAAAACAAATGCATAGTATTAAAACTGTACAATTAAATGTCATTTAACCGCACCTCAAGTACTGCCAAACCTCGAGTACTGTGTTCAGTTTTGGGCCCCTCGCTACAAGAAGGACATTGAGGTGCTCGAAAGAGTCCAGAGAAGGGCAACGAAGCTGGTGAGGGGTCTGAAGAACAAGTCCTACGAGGAGTGGCTGAGGGAGCTGGGCTTGTTCAGCCTGGAGAAAAAGGAGGCTCAGGGGTGACCTTATTGCTCTCTACAGGTACCTTAAAGGAGGCTGTAGCGAGGTGGGGGTTGGTCTGTTCTCCCACGTGCCTGGTGACAGGATGAGGGGAAACGGGCTAAAGTTGGGTGTTTTAGGTTGGATATGAGGAAGAACTTTACTGAGAGGGTTGTGAGGCATTGGAATAGTGGTGGATATTGCCCAGGATATCCACTGCCCAGGGTAGTGGTGGAGTCACCATCGCTGGAGATCTTTAAAAGACGTTTAGATGTTGAACTTAGTGATATGGTTTAGTGGAGGACTTAGTGTTAGGTCAGAGGTTGGACTTGATGATCTTGAGGTCTCTTCCAACCTAGATAATTCTGTGATTCTGTGACTCTGTGAACTTCTACAAATTGGAAAGGGTTAACAGAAAGCAGAAAAAAATGTGGCCCTCAAAAAAAAAAAAAAAAATATATATATATATATATATAATTTTTACTTTGGAGTATGTTTTTTTTGTACAGATGCCAAATTAAATTTACTCAAAATAGAAAAACAACAACAAAAATATTTAACTGAAAAAAAATGCATTCTTAATTTGCTAATCTCACGGGAAATTAATGGTACTGGTAGCTAAATAATTAGAAATGGGAATTTGTGAACAACTTTATTAACCTTATATTAATTTGCAAAATGATAAGAGAAAATAAAGAGAAAATTTTGCTCCCAAATGTT
This sequence comes from Aythya ferina, assembly GCF_964211825.1. Classification (NCBI taxonomy): domain Eukaryota; kingdom Metazoa; phylum Chordata; class Aves; order Anseriformes; family Anatidae; genus Aythya; species Aythya ferina. The sequence goes on along the minus strand of NC_140301.1, from coordinate 22,743,688 downwards.
GTTATGTATAACATACAGAATAAATTGCAGCTGTAATAAAAAGGGATATTTCTCTCATTTATAAAAGACTATTTATATTCCCATTAAACCAAAACAGCTAAAATACTACCTTCACATGAAAAAATTCACTTTCAGTAATGAAGGGTTAAACCAATAAAATTATACTAGGGAAAAAAAGAAAAAAGAAAAAAAAAGAAAAAAAAAAAAAAGGTCTATTCTATTTTCAACTTCCACAGTAATAAGAGATTAGGAAAGAAAATGTATTTTCATGATCTTCATGTAAGGAAATATGCTCTACCTTTTAAAGTCTCTTTAAAGCACACTTCCTTGATTTCTCTTAGGGACAGAATCCTGGGGAGAATACTACAGCTAAAGGGGCTTGCTCTAGCAAGCTGTCTAAGCCTTTCTATAAGAACTAGAAAAAGCCATATAAGCACTACTGAAAATAAATAAATAAAATAAAATAAAATAAAATAAAATAAAATAAAATAAAATAAAATAAAATAAAATAAAATAAAATAAAATAAATTGAACGTGTCAAATTTGTTGTGAACTGAACCCATAAGGAAGAACAAATCTCAGCAAAAGTCGACTTGCAATCTGGTCTTCATTGCTTACTAATTTAGTAAGGTAAGAAGATTCCATAAAGTGAGAGAAACTAGGGCAGTGCTAAGTCATGCAAATAAATCTTTATAACCCTGCTAAATTAACAAGGCTGAGGAGAAAGAAAAAACTGTATGGCAGAGGGATAGATACACTCTAGAGTAGATACACTTAAAAGGCTTAGAGTGAACATATATGTACAGGGACTGTTTTTAGGTTTTTCAGCCATTTCTATTCTCAACAAAATAAGAGGCTTTCTTGATTATGCTGAAGAAAATGGAAGTAAGGGCAGCTGTGCAAAGCAGCCTCTGAAAGAAATGCTTTCAAAGTTTCTGCTAAAAATGCTGGTTCCCAAAGGCAGCTGCTCAATGCCTCATGATGTATTCACAGCACAGCCTTCTTGCTAGGCCCATCACCCTACTGCACCTGCTCCTCTCAGTTTACTTCACCTGAGTCGACCGTGACAAGAGTAACAAAGCACTACAGATCCAGTGCTTTTCTCGAGAAAGTTCAGTGATGCTTTTCTCTACCTCCTCATCTGTACCAGTGCAGAGCCAAGCTGCTGGTTGTAAGCATCAGGTATTATGCTTACCTTCTATATGGTATATCTATATATACTATATAGATCTATATATACCATACATATATCTATATATATAGCTATATGTTTACCTTCCTTTCATTCCTCCCTATTACAATTTCTCCTTACTGTGAAGTGACTCCTATATGAAAAGTACCTTGCTAATACTCAGAATTTTAATATGGTGTGTGAGATCTTTCTTCTATTATGACTCTCAGAGGACAATATTAATATCTCACTAATTGGTAAATATACTTCCAGAACAATTAGAAGTGTATTTATTGGCAAATGGTAACATTTATCATTCTGATCTATAGGAAAACATCCACAACAGTAATTTACCACAGTCATTTGACACAGAGCCCGCCCTGTGTCACCTCTATCACCTGAGTTTAGGTCTAGCCTTTGCTATTTAAATTCCTGCTTTTAGTTAGGCTACTCTCTGTTATCTGCGTAATCGGCCTCAGGTGAATGAATTCATGAATTGGCAGATGTGCCCTGAGATTTTCAAAATGTCATTTTTCTTTATCCCATACACCTGACAAGTCCTCTCACTTTTTATTGCTTCCAAAACACTACTACAGTCACAGTATTTATTACATTTTTCTAAATAGTCTTCAAGATGTAATATGACTAAGAAACATTATTTTTGTCAGTGAAATGGAATCCTTTAGAGCTGGTTACATTTTTTTATTTGTAACAGTAATAGAGGAGCTTCCTTGGTTGTGTTATTTGTACCTCTTAAACAATTAGAATGAAAAGGTTTCAAAAGCTCAAAAATAAAAAAAAAAAAAGATAGATGGCTTGCTTGGATTTAGCACATTTCTGATTTAATAGAGACTGGAAGGTTAAAATGAAACTTTAAGATAAGATGTAAATAAATAAATAGATCTATGGCAAAATATGGCAGGAAAACTTCATTTTCACAGGATTTGCTATACTGAGCACATATAACACATATGCTATGCTTTGTATCATTTGCTGCACAGCTTGAAGTATTAGCTTTGCCATGGTTTGACTAAACCATGTAGTTTAAAATTTGACAAAATTTTAAACTACAAAAATTAACTTACAGTAAAAGAAAATACCACAAAACTTGTATCATGGGGCTTGTTAGATTTGTTTGGGGAAGTGCTGATAGTCATTGATAATAATTCAAGCAGTAAACAAATTGCAGACAGATCAAGACAGCAGAGCTTTAGATGCTAAACAAATCCTACATTTAGTAAATTCTCAAACTGATAAAGACAAAGTATTCTCTTGGATGCAGTTCAGAACCTATCTGATGAAGAAAACTTGTAACATTCAGAAAATGATCACACTGCTTGTAAAATTTTCTGTTTCTCTCAGGCACAAACAGAGGAGATTTAGGCAACTCAAGTTTATTTTTCTCAACAAGGGACCAAAGAGGTTCTCTTATATACATTCTGCGTCAAGAAATAACCCCAGAGCTTTCATTGGGATTTCAAATACCTAGTTTGAAGTGCCTGAACTTTCCAGAATCTGAAGCAATATACCAATCTGCCTGGCTATTTTTCTGCAGCACTTTGCTGTTTCTTTAGAGAATTGTGGCAAATCTACATATTTACTATGTTATTTTATTTAATATCTCAAAGGAAAACTGAAACCTGGGGATTTATGAGAAGAAAAAATAATTAGCAGAGAGTATGCTATCTGGGATTATACAGGGGACATGTAAAAAGGATGAGATTATTTTCTTTCACAAATCAAAGATTTTAGAGGAATCTATTATATACCCTGTCTTCTCCACTATCTATACTTTTTTTGTCTTTAATCTTGCCCAGATACAGTGTTGCTACTCTACAGTATTAAATCTATATTTATAGGGATTCTGTCATGCCAAAAGAAAAATATACAAAAATAACAAAATTCATTCCACCTCATTCTTCTGGGAAGAAAAACAATCAGCCTGAAGTGTATTTCTCACAGATCTGACAGGAACAGTCCTTCCCAAAATGAGGATGCAATTTCTGCTGAACACGTATGAAGTATAACTGTTGATACCAAAACATTGAGAGTGGGGAGGGGAGCAGCAGAGAAACAAAAATTACTGACCACAGGTAGCAACAGGGCTTGGTTATAAAGATAATATTCTGGGGTAGTTGGAATTGCAGTCATAGTGTCTCAGAGCAAATATATTCAGACTACTAAAGTGTCTTTTTTTCATTATCGATATTTTCCTGTTTCCATTTTTTTTAAATGGCCTGAATATATATTTCAAAAGTTTCACAGTTCTGTTACTGAGTGTCTATCTTGGCAAAACTACAATGGACTCTCCATTGATTTCAAAAACAACTTTATTGTCTAATTGGAGAAACAGTCAGAGGCAGCTGGGCAAAACAGGTGTTGCAGAAAATTACAATCCCACGTTGATTAATCCTCTTTTATTTTTTACCCTCAACCTCCACTTATGCATGACAGGTATCCAAACAATCCAACATATAGAGTCAGTAGTAACAATTTGAGGTATTGTCAGGAAAAACCTCGTGAATGACTGGAAGTCAGAAGGGAGAAAAACATTGGATGATTTCACAAAAATCTGTGCATTTTTTGCTAGAAAATAAAAGTTTATTTCTAAATGTGCCACATAGGTGTTTTTTACACTCATTTTCTGGACAGCTTGGGTTTCACAACTCATTTTATAACAGTTTTCACAAGGAAAAAATGTGGAATACCATTTTAAAAATACTTTAATCAATAGTGTACATATTGTAACAGTTGAGTAAGGGAGTTTAAAAACTAGTTCAGTTCAGTTTAAAGCCTTTATTCTTGTCAGTGATACAAGCAATAAAGCCACATGTATCAGACTTGGAGGTAAAGCTTGAAAGATCTAATCTTCAGCTATTACCCAAATTTCAGGGTGACTGGATATTTTTGCTATCTCACTTTCTATCACTTTGGTCCAACATAACCTCATAAAGAAACCTGATTCTAAGAAAATTCAGAGTTCTCATTCTGTGAAATCAGATCCCTTTCTAGACCTCACTGTACTATCACAAAGATATGTTTGATTTGTTGTCTGTCTTCCATTGCATAAGGACAGGAATCTTTATGACAAGAGGTAAGCATTATCTGTTACATACTCTTAGAAACATTTATTTTCTACTCACTTTGTCATCTTTTTATTATTAAATCAATTAATTATAATTTAATGAATTAATATATTTAATTCTATATGGCTAATTATTTATATTAATTATTAAATTATTAATAATTAATTTTATTGTTATTTTAATATTATAAGGTTTATCTTTTGTTTTGTATTTTTTTCCTATTAGTTTATTAGATAATGAAAGCAAATTAAAGATGTGTGTTTCCTATATGGTGTATTTTTTTTAATTTTTAGAGTTCTCTATTAAAAATCTTAGAGCTACCAATGGGTATAAACACTTTGTGTTTTATAACCAAAAATCTGCCTTTTCCAGCCCAAAGGAAAAAGAGTGTTCAAAGAGGAAAGCAAATGTTATTCCCATTTCCAACAGCAAGATAACCATGAGCCATCACTGTGCCCTTGTCACCATGAAGGCCAATGGCATCCTGGGGAGTATTAGAAGGGGTGTGGTTAATAGGTCAAGAGATTCTCCTTCACCTCTACTCTGCCCTGGTGAGACCTCATCTGGAATATTGCATCCGGTTCTGGGCCCCTCAGTTCAAGAAGGACAGGAAACTGCTTGAGAGAGTCCAGTGCAGAGCCACAAAGACGATTAAGGAAGTGGAGCTGGGTCTCTTTAGTTTGCAGAAGACAAGACTGAGCAGTGACCTTATTAATGTTTATAAATATGTAAAGGGTGAGTGTCATGAGGATGGAGCTAGGCTCTTCTCAATGACATCTAATGATAAGACAAGGGGCAATGGGTGCAAGTTGGAACATAGGGGGTCCCACTTAAATATGAGAAGAAACTTCTTCATGGTGAGGGTGACAAAACACTGGAACAGGCTGCACAGGGTGGGTTGTGGAGTCTCCTTCTCTGGAGACATTCAGAACCCACCTGGACGTGTTCCTGTGTGACGTGATCTAGGTACTCCTGCTCCAGCAGGGGGATTGGACTAGATGATCTTTCAAGGTCCCTTCCAATCCCTAACATTCTGTGATTCATTGAATGTAAAGAACTGGATGCTACAAATAAGATCACTAAAGCCAGCAAGCAAATTGCAGTTTAACATATTAAACTGCAATTAATATATTAAACTGCAAATTCATCCAGAATGTCCTGGAGCTCTGTAAAGCTGTAGATTTTAAACTGAACCTACCTTGTGTATTTTACCTTACAATATTCCTTCAGATAAGCAGACAAGGTTCAGAGGGATTACAGCTTGGTTTTCAGGGGTTTAAGGCACTTGCAATTCCAGCTGACATCATGTGAATGAAACTTTCTCAGTGAGCAAAGTGAGAACAGAAGTTGAATTAATGTTTTTATAATCTATCTGTAGTTATAACATAGACAGAAAAAGACCTCTGCCCCCACCCCTCAAGTCAGGAAAAAGTTAGATAACACTGAATATAAAACATTCATGTGAGCAAGGAGCATCAGGTCATGGGGGTGTTCTCCCTCCTGTCACAAGACATTTATGCAAGACAAGCTCCTTGACAATCAATATTTGACCTGTATCTGCAGATCTGACTCTGAGACTTTTGATCATACATTCTTGGCACATTTACATTTTTATTATATTTATTTATTTATTTTACTGGTTAACAGCTTTTTTGGCACCACACACAGCAGTTATCCAGACGGTCATCTGTTGTAAGGTCAAGCAAAATAAACAAGAGAACTTTTATGCATTCCTTCCCTGAAAGCTAGATGCTGCCAGTTCTATTGTTTATCTCTTTACATATTAAAAAATAATAATAATAATAAATTAATTAAATTAAATTAAAAATAAGTGTTTTAGAACTAGATTGGTAAAATAAGACCAGAAGACTCCATTAACCATGGAGAAGATCCATTTATTCTGAAGCAGACAATTTTATCCCTTTTTGCTTCTTGAAAAACTCTGATCTAATTACATACTATATTTGGACAGTGTATGGTTTTATGAAACAGCTAAACAGGGGCTTACTTTACTAATTTGCTCATATTATTAACATTACTAAATAAGTTGATGTTGTACTGATAATATACTAGTAATCTAACTCTGACAGAAAGAAGAAATTTTAAAATTATGTTACCTACTTCAACAGTGCAAAATGAAAATGCTTTAAATCATATTTTATTAATACACAGGTCATTTCTTTAATTATGGAGAAGCTGAGAATGCAGAAGAACTTTGTTAATTACTCTTTATCAAGCTATATTAAGGTCTTACAATTATCTTCTATGCTTGGCCCCATATCCCACAAATTATTGAAGTCACTGTTTTTGAAGAAATCTGTATATAATTATTTCACATCAGAGAGTTGACTTATTAGATGTGAAGTGACTTCACATCTCAGGACTTCTAGCAACTGGCTGAAGCTGAGACTTTTCAGATCAGAAGTATGAATTCTCATGAGAGGTAAATGAAAAATAAGCAAGTATCTTTCTATCCCCATGTTTCTCAGCTAACAGGTGAAGTGGGCTAAAAGTTGCTTCTACTGCTGTAAATATTTATCTTCCTAACGTAAGGAAAAAGAACTGCATAATAGAATAACCGCTATAAAAGTCATGGTCATCTATATTCTACACTTTACAAATGGTAAACTGCCTTCATATCTTGGCTAGAATCAGAAATGAGTTCTATCAAGTACAGGAAATTAACCATGTAATTCCATCTCTGCTTAATGTCATCTATATCAAACATGCTGATTTCCTTCACTACTCTGTCCTTTTGGTTCCTTCCTGTCCTCTCTGCCAACATTAGCATATTTGAGACTAGGCAGTAAGCTACTTTAGGAAGCTGATCCAGCAGAAAACTAGCTGAAAAATAAGTGAATAGGACCAAAGACAAGGAAAAAATATATTTTATTGGTGAATTACCACAATGTCATCATAATAGTGGCAACATTTAAACTGAATAATTTTTACCTTAAGAATCATAAATGACAAATCAAAATGTACATGTTCTTCACGTGACTAGCAGCAGAATGCTCACTGCTACATCCAGCATTCATGTAACATACAAACAGACCCTGCTTCACTGTATCTTGAATGCTGCAGCATTCAAAAAAACATTGATGAATCACTCATTCTACTGAAAAATAGTAAAATTTATTGGGACTACCTTCATTGAATTGTTTGGTATCAAAATAGTTTTCTAAAATGATTTTCAAAATGCAACAAAAAATTTCTATGTGAAATAAACAGCTTATCCTAAAGAAATGTATTTTACGGGATTTTAAAACTGTACTTGCTTTAGAACACAATTTACTAACCTATTATTCCCTGAATACCTTCTCGCTGTACTCTAGTGATCAAAGAGTGGGACTTCTGTTGCTGTTCTTAGTTGTTTCTCCTCTGTCTTCTCAGTATTATACCTTTAAATCTAGCTTTGCTCTTTTCAGAGGTAAGAATTTAAACTGAGACAGAAAATATATTTTCAAATAATTTCCTTGCATCTACAAAAGTTTATCTAAACTTTTCCAAAAATCTCCATCATGCAATGTAGATTGCATTTCAGGAAAGGGCCCTACTCAGTAGGATGAGAGACTGAAAAGGAAGCAAGGAATAACTAAAAAATTTCATCTTCACCTGCTTTAAGATGAAATGTAAATTGCTTTGCAGCCTTATTAGAGAGAGGAAGAGAGAAAGAAAGAGAAGTTTAATTTGTTTGCCTTTAATCTATCTTTTTGAAATACTGTAACAAACAATTAGTATTTTTGTTTGCCTTCCCTGAAACAATATATACTTTGGATTTATTTAATAAGTTCTTTAGGGATATTTTTTGCATCAATTTAGGAACTAATATTTCTTCAGGACCAAGATAAGGAGACCTCAGGAACTGTCATCGAATATTTACGCATGCTAAATTTTTAAACATCATTTAGTGACAGCTTCAATAAAAAATGTGAACCACTTTTTCAAATAAGTGACAGAGTCAGATATAAATGGACTTAGACATTTTCTTTCTAACAGTTCTGGTACACTCAGCAGATGTTATACATGCAAATTTAATACATTTCTCTGCTGTTAATATATAGTATCTTATATAATTGAAATCATATGTATTTCTAATATATGCATTTAGATGTACATGAATAAACTGAACAATTTATAGATTCTTTGCTGGTACTTTTATATCAGTTCCTCAAAAGCATTCTATCTGGAATTCAGAGCAGTACTTCAGTCAAAGATACTGTGCTGTTACCTGCCTTGTACAAACACGGTGGTAGAAAAATATTTTTCTCTGTTACTTTCTGTAATGTCATCTAAAAAAACCCCTACCTTCATCAAATTGGGATGTCTTCTATTTGTTTCAAAAGTACAGTGATGCAGGAAGAGGCAGTTTTCCCAAAAGTAATCCAGTGTTGCAGCTTATGGCTTGAAATCACACAAATAGACACAAATGTGTCTACCAAATTTCATCATGACAAATGTCCTTGTTGAGCATTTTCTTTAAAAACTGAATATATTTCAGGGTCTGAAAATGCATAAGACTTCTGCAGAACACAAACTCTCCTTGCTCACTGTGCTCTCCCATTACTATTTTTTTTTAATATAATCCGAGATAAGAGTATTCAATTTGCTCTGTTGGGATCTGTTCCACCTCTGAATTGTTTCATTTTATACCATAGTATGAAAATAGGTAAAAAGACTGCAGCTGTTAGAGTTAAAAAAAAAAAAAAAAAAAAGTAAAATCTTGGGAGAAGGGTGTTCTTAGTAGTGGAAACATCCCTAGACCTTGTACATTCTCCTTCTCAGTCTCCAGAAGATGACATTGTAGAATTCAGCATCAGGAGCAACTATTTTGTCAAGGGTCCTTTTTCCCTTATGACACAATGGCACAGTTGTAAGCCTTCAAGTTCTCTTCAGAAGACCAGTGAGTTCTAAAACAAAGCATTCTCCACTTAGAAGAGTTGCCAGTCCTTTACATAATTATAAAGGCTGCTGGTTGTCTAACCTTATGTGAAGAGTTAGGTCAGTTGTGAGATGAAATGCGTAGAGAACTTGATTATTAGGTGGAAATTTAGATCTGTGCCTCTCAGGACTACATTGCTTTTTCTTCCTTTTTTTTTTTTTTTTTTGTGGGGGGAGGGGAGAGAGTGGAAGTAGCTAACTCTTTATAGTGTTTCATGAGTCCAAGTGATAGCAATTCCTAATATTCAGATACATATTTTATAAATATTTCATTTTTATAAATATATATTTATATTTTATATAAATATTTATAATTTTTATAAATATTTATACTTTATTTATGTTCTTATATTTATTTATATTTAATATATTTTATATTTATATACTTATATTTATTAAATGTTTATATTTTATATTTATTATTTAATTATATTTATAAATGTACATGCATATAAATATTTTTATATATTTTATATTAATATTTTACAATAAGTGAGGTTGATTTGATAATAAACTAATGTATAAGAACAGAACTAGATAAAACAGTGTATATTTTTATTGTAGAAGTGTACCTAGAGGATGTTAAAAATAGATTTGTAACAAATTGATATAAAAATACAACCACTGCTGGACTTGTCTAAGGAATTACTAACATTATCTGAAGTGATACAAACCTCTTAGAAATGCCAGAGAATGTAGGTTATCCAGGAAGTGTACATCACACTGAAATTGTAACAGTACTGAACTCTAGTAAAGCAAGGAGATATTACAAACACTTTTCAGGATGGGAAGCAGTTAATTTTAAATGGACGTTCCTCTCCTTTCCATCAAATCAGTTTAGATTCATAGATTCTCTGAGTTGAAAGCCAGAAGGAACCTTTTTGATCATCTAATCTGATTTACGATACATAGCAAAAATCCTTAAACTTCTTGCATGTCATCAATTCTGTTTTGAACTGAAATCCTCAAGAGACTTTGAATCAGGCATTCAATTTGATAGTTAGTTCCAGGAGTTAATCAACTCTTCTCCCTTTTAGATTCCATTTTTTCTTGTGATTTATTGAAAATTGCTATATTTTTTCCTGTTAAACTAGGTCTTTTGGTATTCTAATTTCTCGCCCACACTTACACACTGCAATCAATTTACATCTTAAAATTCTTTCTGAGACTGGTTTCCTTATATCTCTTGCTGTCAAATATTTCTTAATATTCCTTTATTTCTCTGTACTTATGCTAGTGTCCACTTTAAAATGTAATCATATACTATATGATTATATAATCCTATGTATATAATCATATACATATACTATAATATGTTTCCCCATCTAACAGGATAAAAGTTCATATCACTATTCATAAGTCTCTATTTGCAACTCTAATAAGATGTTATTCTTTTTATTACAGCTTCATTTTGGGAACTAATGTTGAACTACATGTCCACAATGAATTGGATCAACATTTTTCAGGAAGCAGAAATGTGATTTGTATTTCTTATATTTTGGTGTACAACTTTAGATTTGACTTTTAAAATATTTTTCTTGGTTATTTCAGTCCATCAAATTTTTCATGTTATTTTGTGCGTCATATATTTTATTCCCACACTTGCTATTGCGTGAATCCATGACTCAGTCAAATTGGGTATCACTGTTGGCTGTATATGCACCCACATCTTTAAGTTGCATTTGGAAAGATCCCAGAGGATGATGCTTATGTTTTAAGTACAGCAAAGATAAATGTCTGCTTGTGCACATGGCAAGTGGTGCCTAATATTACTTGCTTTAAAGTTGACAGCTCCCTACAGTTTTGCTGTGGCATATGTCTAGTATTGTGCTGGTAGGAGCAACACATAGATCTAGAAATGAGGGTAGATTAATCTCACTAGATTTCTGATATCTGTTATACAGATGTTTTTATCCAAGCTAGTTATTCTATACTTCAAAAAATGAAAAAGGAAAGTGTAGAAAATGGTTTATCTAACCTACCTCAGATATCTACTCTAGGATGAGATGTTTGGTTTTTTATTCAATAATGATTTAGTCATACATAGATATCCACACTAGGCTGAGAGACATTGACCTCTGTTACAATACCTAAAATCTTTGTGAGTGCCAATGCAATATCCATGTTCTAAGTATGTTTACCACATGGTGATGAAAAAATATATTTAATGTTCATGTTCGCATATCTATGTTTGATGTAATAGCCTATAACCTGAAGCATTACAGAAAAAGGGAAAGCTCTTTTTGTCCCATCTTCAGCTTGACAGGGAACAGATCGCTCCATCTCTCTCCAAATTTGAGAATTTTCCCTCAAAATATGTTAGCTATGAAAAGTGACTTCCTCCAGATAGTGAATTCTTGGACAGTAATTTGGATTTTAATAAGCTCATGTACTTTCTGTTCCTCAGTCCTTGACAGTCCAGCTACTGGAGATATAGATATACTCTCATATATATTGGCAAAGATACATGAAGCCTAGTAAATACAAATCTACAGCTTGAAAGTAACCCCAAAAAAGTAATTAGAGTTAAACAAAGAAAAAAAAAGTCAATCAAACAGATGAAAACACACACATACAAATCCAATTCACCATAGTTCCCAACTTAATTGTGCAAACTGTTAAAACACTTACAAAATATTGGTAAACTGAACTCCATTTTACTTTTTATAGCCTGTTTTGCTGTGCACACGCTTGTTAGTTCATTTACATAGTAATGAGTCTCGGAGACCTAAAGCTTTTCATTTTCACTGAATAAAACTTACAAGCATTATGCATGCTAAATTGGAAAGAGAAAGACTTCTGAGAAGAGAAAAAGAAAGTTTTATATCTATGTGATATATTGTAAGACACTTTAAATTTAATCTGAAAATTTCTAGGTATTTGAAATAAAAGGATTGTGTGTGTGTGCTACAGCTAAACAAACCCTTTATTGACATGGTAGTGTTCACATATTACAATTTGCAGACTCCAGATAATTACTACACTGTCTACAATCTAGAAAAATACATCTAGATTCTGTTTAAGGTGTAAATTCAATGGAGAAGATATGCGCATATATGTTGTCCCAGACAAAGCATTCCAAAACATTTTAATCTTTAGGAAAGAACTAATTCCTCTGTAAGAGAGGAAGACAACCAGAAAAGGGCGCCCTTATGCTCTTCTCCAGTGGGGCCATCCTGATGAATGGAATTCACCAGCAACAGAGAGTAGAGGAGAAAACTCTTTGCAATCCTGAAGGAAGCTCCAGATCTTTCCTCTTTTATTCTAGATCTAGTGAGCCATTTAATGGCACAGCTTGACAAGCAATTTAATGGATGCCAGTAATCAAGCAATGTAAGGGAAGAAACACATGAGAGAGAATTTCATCAGCTGATAGTGCTAGAAACTCATCACTGAAATAGTCTTACATTGTTTTTATGCCCTTACTAAAGGGCATAAAAAACCCTTTGGGCATGTAAACCAAAGGAAGCACAAACAAGAAGTTACAGTCGGTGATATTAATAGTTGTTCTTCTGAAAGAGTCGCTGTTATTTTTATAACAGTTTTCTCTAAGACATTTCTTTTTCTTTTCTTTTATTCTTGTATCTTGTATAAAAATTAAATCATTTTATTAAATTATTAAAATATTAAATTATAAGTCAATGTATTTCTATGGATGAAGACATGAAATGTTCTATCCCATCTTTATTTATTAAGCTGAGTTAACGTGTGTTGATGTAACATGACTGTAACGATTTTTTAGATATTTTGTAAATTTTTATAGATTTTAATGGTGGTGTAAACAAATATCTAAATAAATATCTAAATAAATATACATTGTTCACAAGATGAACAGGACATCTAATAAAAAATACTCTGATAGGATTGTCCACAAAATAGATGCATCTTCAAAGTAAACATGAAGATTCTGTGGGAAAAGAAGTTAACCTTGTACAAGAATCACATAACTTAATCACATGGAAAATCATCAGCATTGACCATAACTAAAAATGCAGATAGATCTGCCCCTGCATTAAGACTGTAATAGGATGTAACACAGATTTTGGAATACTCCACTGAGATGTGCAGATATCCTTTTTCTTCAGAGTATGTAGAATCACTCATTCTGATGTGCTCCTGCTTAGATGTGTTATTTTCTTATCATTAAAATGAGTTATAATGCATTATTTGACAGAAAGGTCTGTTGAACTTATTTGGCTGGGCCTTAGGAAAATCAGCCAGAGGATCAATAATAGGAGAAACAATTATTAATTTTTGTCCTGAAAAGTATACAGAGATCATTTCAAAATTTTCAGTTTTGATCCATTCAAAATCAGCATCACTTTGGGTGTAAGAAAAGTTTAAAAATCCACTGTATTAATAATTTACTTCAAAAAGGCAGACAGGTCAAAGTCAGGGAGTCTGATTAAAAAAAAAAAAAAAAATCAAAAGAATGATTAAAAGGGTAAAATTTTGTAGAAATACAATTCAATACAATATACTTTGTTACAGTAGTTTGAACATTGTATATTAAATTAGGAAAAAAAATTAAGAAGCCAAATGCATAGTTAAACATCAGTGTAAATGAGCATGCTCAACAAAACTTGCAGTGTAAAAAATAGAAGTTACAGCTAAATGAAGAAAATTGAATAAAATTAAATGAAAACTCTGACTAAGATCAGGTACTATTCACCTGAAAGTTCTAAAGAAATCAGTGAAATATGGAATTACTTAATTTGCTCAAGGTAAGAAATCTAATTTTTTATTTTTTTTTTAACAGGTCTCTAAGTGGTATACAGGTAACAAGAAACCAATAAACATAGCACCTGCAACAGTCAAATTAGGAAAACCTTTAATACAAATTGAAGTTAGCAAATATATGAATAAATATTTAAACAGAGAGAAGGAGTCCCATAACTGAGGTGTTAAACAAGAATGTATATAAAATGACTTATGTTAATATGTTACTTATTTATACAACCAAAACATCCTTTATCAGACTCTTACAGACTAACCTATCATGAAGTTTACGATAGTAGAGGGAAGATAATTTCATGGATTCATTTGATTTAAAAGTGGAATGCAATTGTTGAAGTGGTTAATTTTCATGTGAATAAGTTGTTGCCTTTGGAGTTCCACAGAAATCAGTGCTCAAACACCTACAGCTCAAAATATGCATAAGCAAAAGTAAGTAAAAGCAAATGTTTACGGTGAAGAAGTAACTTGTTTGCTAACAAGTTCGATTTTTTCTCACTTATTCTATTTATTTTGAGGATGCAGCTGTTTGTTTTTGTTGTTTTTATTTTTTTCTTTTTTATCTATAAGATATGTATTTTACTTTGTTGTGACTTTTGTATTTTGTTTGCTATACAAATGGAGCCTATATAAAACTCAGTTTGCTCCATTTCCATTTACTGGAATAACTTCTTCCAAACTGAAAAGATAGTAATTCGTTTGTTCATTTTTTTTCTTCCCAGCTGCAGGAAAGTGGTTTAGACATGCTAGGAAAGTGGCTTAGGCAACATGGGGAAGCTGTGATCCAGTGCCAGACACAAACAAGATATATCAGCCTATTGACTACAACAGAGAGCTGAAGAGTTGAGGTCCTTGTCTGTATTTCCAGCAATTAACATTTTTTTTTCATTGACTTTTTAGTTGTGCTCTCTCTCTCTGTGAATTCTACATCTATTTCTGTAAAAGAACTGATATCTAGTGTGGTGGAAAAACCATCATGGACAATCTGTTGATCTGCCTGTCTACCTAAACTGCCAGAAGGAGTGAGATGAATGTTTGAATCTCCATGGGTAGAGAAGGGCATATAATCACTCTTCACTCTCCCTTTTGAGTGCTTAAAATATTCCCTGAAAACCTACAGAGATTACTGCTATCTACTGGTAGATACATACTTCCTATGTAATATAATACTCAAGAATAGTAAGGCCTGGATAGAAGAGTGTTAAGTGTCTAAACTACATTTAAAAAACACTTCAGAAAGCTCTTGATTCTGATTCATCTCAATCCAGATGAATCTATTCTTCCCATCATCTAAAGAAGAAATTTGAGAGAGTATTTGATTGCTATTTCCTCTCATTTAACATTTTGTTTTGTAAACTCTGCTATGTTTTGACTTCTGTCACCAGTACAACGGCAGTTAGTAATTCTACAGCCAGGTGTTTACTTGGTGTAAATCAGTACATAGCTTTAGGGAAACACAATGATTTACATGAGCTGAAGTTTCTGCCTGTCTTTGGTGTTTTTCTAAGAGTTTTACTACCAATTAGGAACAGAAAATAGCAGTGAAACCAAAACCTTAGCACAAGAGAGAAAGAGTGAAAAAGATTTTGCTGATATGACTCACTAAGAACTTGTATCATGCATTGATTCAGGTGATAGCAGTGAATATAGAGGATTATCTTTTAATTTACAAAATACATTTATTATTCTCAATCCATTCAAACAGACATGCCTTACAGGTTCATATGGGTATCGAGAAAGGAAGATACCAATGTCATCTTTGCAATATTTTTTTAATGAGGATTTTCTTTAAATGGTACATAAACCATTAATGCTTTTTAACATGCAGGACACAAACAGGGTCTTGAACCTGCTGTAACACTTGGAAAGCATTTTAGAAAAGCAGAAAAATTTAATTATTAAAAGGTTACATAGGTGGTTCTGCTCTGTTTGTCTATAACACTCTCAATATGGCATGATTGTCTATGGATTCTAAAACCCAGCAGCAGCAGCAGCAGCAAAATGTGTCACTAACACACTAAACCAGGGTGCTTTCCAACAGCCAGCTAACTGGAAAATTGTAATAAAGTGTAAAGCATGTATTGTGGCCCCATATGATAACAGTCTATGCCAGCACCTCCCTTGCTGCTTCCTGATTTGTTACATTTCTCCTTCCACAGCCGTTGGTATTCATAAACTGATCTCACACATTCTGGTATTTTAGTCAATTTGAACGTTGTTTTACATGAAATAAACACAGTATTTCAGGTCTAATCACCTTTCTTTTTATGTCCTTTACTGTTAATGTAAGGTCCTCTGATTATAGAATACCCAGTCATAATGATAAAGGGTTGAATCATGTTGCCTATAATTTATATAAACTACATAACCATGTGAAGAAAAAAAAAATCAATATTCTGTGCTGTATTATCTGTTACCATGACTGCCCTCACAACATCTGCTTGCTTGCAATTCTTTAACTAATCTGGAGGTTTAAAGTTAAGCATTAACATTCCAGCATTCCCTGATGAAGTAGATGAGTACCCAAATCCAGAATTCTCAAATCACAGCTAAAGAAATAATTATCTTTTCAGGGTAAAGTACAGAAACAATTTTATGTCACTCGGTGAAAATATACATATTCAGAACGAAGCCTAAAAGAGAGAAAAGGAAAAAAAAAAAAAAAAAAAAAAAAAAAAAAAGCTGAAGAGATTATATTTTTTTTAATTAGATTTAACTTGCTTTGATAGAAAAAGGTGAGGTTATATTTGACCGCAAATGATACACTTTTTACATTTTATGGTTTTGAACAGGTGTCAGGGAAGATGCTTCTTATTATGTTACTGAATGTACTTACAGGCGCAATAAATTGTTGCTCAGAGTGTTAAACTCAGAGCAAAAGTGCTGACCTAGCCATGACCTTCCTAATATAAAAGCTGAAGAGACCACGGGGGTAGTGGTACTGCAGCAACAGCTGCAGCAACCGTGGAAGAGACCACACTGGTGGTGGTACTGTAGCAACAGCTTTACTGCTCAACAGCTGAGTTTTGTTTTGTTTTCCCCATATCTTTCCATTTGGTTTGAATTATTCCATCTTGCTTAGATTCAGTAAGTGGGCTGTGTTGCATCCAGCCTTTTCCACATTAGTCCTGAGATTTTTACTTTTAAATATCAGGTTAAACATTTTCAAACTACTTACACATTATCTTCAAGAACAGATTCATCACCTTTTTTCACATCCTTATTTAATTTAACTGACCTTGAGAGTCTGGTCGTGTCAATCCGCTTAATCAAGAATCGGCAAATAATATAAATGACACAGAACCCCAAAGTACTAAATCTATCCCATTGACATCTTATTCACCTTCCTATACTGAAAAGCACTGGAGCTTGAAAACAGCCTTGAAAAAATTGCAAAAGCAATAGGAAACCACTGTTACCACTGTTCATTTTGGCATATTGTATAGAATGATAATATTGATTTGTGTACTGCAATTATGAAAAGAGACTGCCTTTAACTCAGAATATACTTGGAATTTGTGATAACAAAAGATTTTTTCACTCCTACTGGGAGTATGGCACTGCAACATTACAACAAACTTGACACCTTCGTGTCATGACCACTTTGACATGCAAATTTCTAAATTATTGGGCAGTTTCACAACACTTTACTGACTTCACCAAGCTTTGTCATCATTTTGAATGACTTAGCAAGAAAATGTGTAAAGCACATGGAAACCAAATGAGACCAAGATCACCTTTCCTGGATCTATAGTCATGAAGTATTCTGGATAAACTAAAATCTAATTTAGGTAGTGCAGTGTATAGTAATATCATTCTAAGAAATCTATAGAATGTAGTAATAAATAAATGTATAGTGGAATATAACTCTTGTTTGGCATATAGAAATGTGAGTACAATGTAACTCATGGGTTATGCTTTTCTATGTATAGGGTTTTGTTGGAATAAAAGTCTGAAGATGCAATTGTTAATTACTGCTATATTCAGTGCTTGTGCCAGTTTTGAATTAAGTTCTCCATCTCCATTTTAAAGAAATTAGCATGCTTTTGTGTTACTCTATTAATTGCAAAATCAATCAAAGAAGCTTTTCATTCTTTTCCTTTTTTAAGCCAGAGACATTCTGAACAAGCAAAACAAAGAGATGTTCTGTCTCTCTTGTTTCGCCTTTTTTCTCTCATAGGTTGTTCATTGTCCAGTCTAAAGTTCTTTTGCTCTTTCTGTGGAAAAAGGAGGTAGTTTTGCACAGAGAAACCACACTGCATTATGCATCTTCAGTGAAAGATAGTCAATAACTACTTTCTGCTAAAGGATGAGTAATACCTCCATCATTCTTTACAGAACTAGAAAAACCTGTTCAACATAGCCATTTCACCATTTCACTGTAAGCTATATGTGGCAAAGGAGAAAGGAAAAAAAAAAAAAAAAAAAAAAAAGTAACTGGAGACAACTTTAAAAAAACAGTAAACAAATCAGTTCAGTTTAGATTCTAGACAATTTTCTATCAGTGCCTCAGATTTGATCTTACTACTCTCCATATTCCTAAGAGTACATGTCAGTTTTGGTCAATGCATCTCTGTTAAGCAGATACAGTCTGGAGTTTCCTTACTTAATGGTGCTGTGTAGTTTAACCTGGTAACTGTTCTCAGAGTAAACCTAATCAGACACAACTAACCTGATGCTGATGCTGATGCTTTCTGTTTAAACTGTTTAAACTTGACATTAGACTACACACTATAATGAAACTACATCCCCTTTCACTTTCCATTAACTAAAGGTATCCAAATATCTTTCCCAGCTGACAAAATTCCCTAAGCAGTAAGATCTCTGAAAGGCAAGAAAACTTATCTCATATTCCACAGGTTTGCTGGGAGCCAGAAGGAAAGAAAATATTTTTTCCATAGTGTCATGGTTAGAGCATGTACATACTAAAGGTAGTATGTATTGCTCTGGTCTCTGCAGTGTTACAGGAATTGAACTGTGGGTGTTATCTCATATGAAGAGACTGAACAGTTCTCGAAACAAAGTCCATAAACCAGACTTCTTCTCATGGATTTTCCTAATCAATTACTAGAAGGTGCCGTGTATTTTGCCCATTGCTTCAAGAATAATGGATCTCGTAGCTGTACCTGCACAGTTAAAAGTTCCTTGCAAGGAAGAGTGGTGGAAAGAGTCTTTTGTGACCCAGAACACAGGAGGAGCCTCCTTTCAGGCAGATCGTTATCCTTTGAATTGAGTGAATTTCACCACACCCATCATCAAATTTGTAAATTTGCACAGGGATATTTTGCTTATTTTGTGCCCAGTTCTGAAAGATGTATTTCTCCTCTCTTTCCTAGGATCCCAGTAGCTTTATAGTCATTTCTAGAATTTACCAGAGAAACAAAGCCTCTAGATGTTATAAACCATTCAACGTTGTGGTAAATACAATCCCCCGTGTATTTCAGTCCACTGGGTTAATAAATCCAAGGACTCTAGGTGTTCTTGAGCACCATCTAGTGGCATTTTCATGCTTTACCAATATACAGATTTAGAAAACTGCCACAAGTCTTAAGATTGAGACTGATTTAAAACAAGATCATGTCATGCAACGGTTTTCTTTTCTATTGATTCTAGAGAGTCTTGGGACTTTTTTCCTACCTATTCAAGTGAGTAAGGAACCTCGACGTATTATGATATTATGCTGGTCTTTCTACATGTGTATTTAACTGAGAGAAATCTCCTGTCTAAGGGAGGAGAAGGGAGAGGAGATGAGAGGAGGGGAGGGGGGGGAGGGGAGGGGAGGGGAAAAAGAATGAAAACATTGTTCTTTCCTATTAATGTTTTTGATGCTTGAATACAATAACATCAGAGCTACTGTGATCTGAGTAATTTCTATTTTATAGCAATGGTATCTGTCATTATTTACATCTGCTTTAGAAAGGTGATTATTTCAGTTAGACACATTTTAATCCACATAATAAATGTTAAAAGTAAACATAAAAAGCCTATTTAGATACAGATTGATCCTTTATTAATATTCTCACTACTAGACCCATCCCTATTGCTAGAGAAATTAATCATTTCTTCTTGTTTCTCATGTTTCGTAATAATCTCCTTAAGAGTTCCTGACGATATATCTTTAGGATTATTAGCTCTGCTTACTTTTTCCTGTATTTTAACTTCAGCAAAGCAAAAGGACTGAAATGTTACATATTCTGCTCCTTTGAATAGTTGCTGCTTACAGCTTTTGATACTACGGATATTATCATTCTTTTCTGAGACCAAATATCATGTCTCCTGGAAATGTGGGTTAAGTTAATTAATAAATGGAAAGAAATTGTAGCACCTTCAGTAAATAACTGTACACTGCCTCTTCATGGAAAAAAATGGACCTTCTTCATGGAAAATTTTGTTATTTCTTGAAGAAAACAGAGGGATTTTGTTGTTTTATTTATTGAAGGATGTATCCTTACAGTGAAACTCTTTTTAACTGGATTTTTTTTTTTTTGCTTGTTTGTTTGTTAGAATGAGGGCTGGTTAAGATTGAACTGGGAAGGGGGAAGTCAGTAGTGTCTAAATTTGGGGTTAATCCAAGAGATATTAGTGAAAGATAGAATAGTTCTTTACAAAATGGACTATTCCTGTATCTAAGAGCATAACTATTCTCTGATGAATATGTTACAATGTAGACTGTATAAATACAAATTATTGCAGTTCTTCTCACCATTGATTCTTTTCAAAGATGGAAGACCTCATAGCACTAAGAATTATGTTAACAGGAGAGAAACATCTTTGGTGTCAAATTTGGGGGAAAAAGAGGAACTGAAGAAAAAACAACTACTACAACAACAACAAAAAAAAAAAAAAAAAAAAAAGTAATATTGCATCATGCTGCCAAGGACAGAAAAAAAGAAAATCAAATCCATTATGTGTGCTGTTTCAGAATAACCTTTATGTTCTTTTGCTAATATCTTCTGCAATGAATTTTATCTCAAGGACAATCCAGTTCAGTTGTACATATGGTGTTTAAAACATGAATTGCTGATTATTGAATATGAATATGAATAAAGATACAGACCTATTTCATGACCCATATCCATTCACATAAGTGTTCCTTTCTTACCATAAATTGTTCCAGTGGCTTTAGGAAAGCTTATGTGAGAAGCCTAGCTCAAAGCATTACAGCCTAGAAGTCCCAAATAGCTATAGACATGAAAAAAGATAACCATTAAGAAGCCTTTATCTGTTTCTTCTCCTATAAAATCTACAAATTCTGAGCATATTAAAATTTAATGAACCTAAAGGTTTACCTACACTATTCATTGTTTTGCTCTCTGTGTGTCTTTGTGCCACAGAAGCAAAGTGACATATCTTTGCAATATTGATATTTCTAAATATCTGACATCTCCTATATGACTTCAGAGTATTTTCAGTGAAAGCCTGAGGAGGAAAAAAAAAAAAAATAGATAACTAGTTTAAAACAAGTTATCATAAAGAAATCTGAATTTCAACCAAAGTTGTGATAGTCTTTATGATTGATTTAAAATATATATATATATCATTGCAAACAAGAAAAAGATGTAACTCCCTTCTCATGAGAAGTATGAGGTGAAAAGGAAAATGTCGTATTTAAGAAATGAGTTTGTGCTTAAAATTTAAAGTTACTTGTTTATTATAAGATTCAAAATTAACTATTTTATCATTCTCTGAGTATTTTATTCTAGCATAGGAAAAATATGGACCCTGAAAGTAATTATAGATGAGTTTTCTCCATTCTGTATTTTAATTGGTTTAGTGGTTTGTTTTTACAACTTTTCATGAAAACTAGTCAATGACACACTGACTGAAACCATTATCCCAGTGTCCATTTCTTTCAGGATGGCTATATTTAGAAACCACCTTATTTCACCCTATTGGATTATGTCTTGAACTCATTTAATTGCCTAAGAAAGTATCTAATTTTTTAAATATTAGGTAAAGAATATTGGGTATGGTTAAAATAAAATTTAAGTATTTTAATGTTCATCTCAGTCAAGATAAATCTTGTAAGAAATAGGAATAGGAAAGCACATGTGGCTTTTACAAACACAGAAATAACTATTCTTGGTGTTGTATGTTTACGGTTTTGGTTTCCAAAGGTTTGTTTTGGTTTTGATCTATGCAGTTTTAGTCTGTAGTATACTCTCTTTTATGTAAACATTAGACTCCTCTGTGCAAGGTGAAGTCCTAACTTGCAAACAGCTACAGCTGTTCATATTGGCATAGTTAAAATGTTAAGACATACTTTTAAATTTCTATTTTAATTCAAAAATTGGGTCAAAAACATTTGCTTACAAGGGGACTGGGCACTTAACATTTTTTTGTAGCAAGTGTTTTAAAGATAAACCCCCAAACTTAGTGCTATATAGCTCATTCTCAATCATACATAAATAAATAAATAAATAAATAAATAATAAACATTTCACGTTCTAAAACAAGAATTCTAAATGGGATCTTCATAAATCATACAATTTCAAATAATAATGCATTCTGCCATTTCATTAGCTTTGTCACCTTCTCCCATCAACTGTCTCTTTGATAAGTCATACTCAGACTATGTATCTTTTCACCTTTAAAACTCTTCACCTTTGCATTTTTAAAACACAACATTCCAGGCTTCATTTACTTGATTGTGGAGTAAAGGAGTATGCTACAGGGAAAACAGGGAAAATGGTAGTTCTCAAATTTGTTTTATGGAACCAAAGTTAGACATCAGAAAAACTATGTTAATCCTCCCAACAAAAGAATATTTCTTCACTGAATAAATTATGCAGTAGTTTACAGACAAAAGCATAGCAGTGGCTCTCAAAGACCTCATAAACACAGGCGATGTGTTTATGATACAAAGACACCAAACAACACATCACAATCTTTTTTTCAGATCTCCGTCAAGCAATTAAATTCTTCCTTCCATACAGATTCTGAATGCAAATCTATGAGCTATCATTATTCCTTTTCGTTTTGAATGTTCTGATTAGCAGGGCAAAAAAAAAAAAGAAAGGAAAAAAAAAATTGTCATATGAATAATAATAAGGCTTTAAAGTTACTACCCTAATTGAACTGAGCAGAGGAAACTTACTCCTCCCATAAATATTGTTGCAAGCAGCCTGTGCACTTGGTCTACTCCACTTCAAGTCAAATAGGTACATCTCAGTTCTATCCCCACACCCTTTTTATGAAGGTGTATCTGGTAGAAAAAGTCACCTTTCCTTTTGCAGGCAGTTCACAAAGCATCTGCTCTGGAAGCATTGGTTTCAAATGGAGGACCAGGTGTTGAGAAATACCCCAGCACTGAGCATGACCAAATACAGACAACAGATGAAATATCCTAAAGATGTCTCCTTTTACCAGAGGATTTCTGCCATATGCACTTTGACTATAGCAGTTAAAAATTAAAATAATAATAATAATAATAATAATAATAATAATAATAATAAAACAGCTAGTAGAAACTGATGTGTCATGGAGAGGAAAAGAGCAATAAAATCTAATGAATCTAGTAAAGCTGGGTTTTATCTTTGTCTTATAATTAATTCCATATTTATCATGAATATATTGAATTTTACATTATTTAACTAAAGTAGAGACATTATAAATTTAAAAATGTTATCAATAAAGTAGAATTATGGACATATCCTTTGCAGTTAACTACCAGTTTTGTTAGTAAAGCACAAATTCAATAGATTCAACCTCACACACAGATGTGAGAAAAACAGCTATACTTCCCAAATTACAGCATTTATTCTTCACAGATAAAATTGAATTTGATGAGATTTAACAAGTAAATTGGTAGCTAATTTATCATCACAGTAATTATAAAACTGTCTTTCTTCAATAAATGAAGTACTTTTTGGTTTTGAACCACATAACATCATAGAAATTGGTTTGGATAAAAAGATTTAATATGTATGTGATTCAGATATTTGTATCAAATAAAGAAGATGACTGGGAACTCATTGCTTCTTAAAATACAAAAAAATAGGAGACCCAACCCTACAACAGTAGAATTAAAACAGAGGGTTTTAATGTTGTTGTTTTTTACATAACCTGCAATTAGATTATGGAATTCATTGCCACAGAACTTTTTTTGACTGCTCAAAGTCATAAAATCCTCAAAGAATGTAAAAAAAAAATCATGGAATAAATTTCTGTCATGACCTATCGAATAGATCTATCTAGACCAATGTAAATGCTATACCTATAGTCCTGAACTGCTGATTACCAGAAGCTGGAGGGCAAGTTTCACTCTGTTCTTGTCCTAACTAACGTTCCCTAATGACTTTTGCTAGAGATGGAAAGCTGGAATACGAAGAACACTTTAGTGTGGCCTAGCTATTGCTGTTTTCTTAGATTTACTTAAACATATCTGAAATATCAAACATCTTTTGAAGAGGTGATAAAAGAAAGAATTGATTAAACACTATCAGGAAAATTTGTACCATGACATTTTCAATATTTTCAAAATTAAATTAAAAAAAAAAAAAAAAAAAATCCTTTTTAGTAAGGCTGAAAAATAACACTTTCCTCAGGCAGCTCCACAATTAATGGTCTGTTACACATGATTTTAATATTCCCTTATTTTAGTGGAGTTGAAACATTCTCTATCTTCCTGATGTTTTTTTTAGACTTTAGATTTCTTTCTTCCATTATACTCAATAAGACCAAAATACAGATTAGTGTTTTCTAACATAATCATTGTCATTTCCTCTCAATTGTCTTCACCTCTTGAAAATATAGAGCAAAAGAAGTATCTTGTCCCAAGTTTGGCTTTACACTTAGTGACAAAAAACAAGGATGCCCTTAGAAAGAGATGGTTCTTTATTAATCATTGAACTCTTACCAAAGAGTTTCTGATGCTTTTAGATGTGGGTTGCATCAGGGTAAATAAAAACAAACACAAATATTAAAATGCTTATTTGAAATAAGAAAAAAAAAAAATAAAAAAGTCTAAAAACTATCCAAAATGAAAATTCTTTAAGCATTAGAAATGGTTGCAGCTTTTTTTGAAATAGTTGGTTTTCAAATAATGTGTTACAAACGGATGTACTCAGCAGGGAGTAGGGCCTGCTCTGGGCTATCCTACCAACCTAATCTGACAGTTTAGATCCCTTAGCATATTGTATTTTCATTGGAAACTAATATTACACAGCCTTTAATTTTGTACATGGCTTGCTAGGTGCACCTGTGTTATTTAAAGACAAGTAAAAAAGAGCTACTTACTCAAAACAGTTTTATTTAAACAAAATAGCACATACTAAAAACTGCTAGCAACTGAACACCTTCTCTGGACCAGCTATGTCATCCTGTTTTGTACACGTAGCAGGAAAAAGGCACAGCATTCAAAAGGTGTGAACTGCAGCTGGAGCCAGAAGCAAGAAGTTGCCTGTCCATTAAGAAATGCCAGTGGTTGTATACCCCGTTACCTAATTTTACTAACATGGGAATGCCAGCAACCAAAAGCACTAGCAGCAGGATGGGCAGGCACAAATCAGACAGTTAAGGCTGCACCCAATAAGGGTGCTTGGTGTCCCAAATGGTTTACTCAGTTCTACATCTTACTGCTAGAGCTGGCACAATGATAGTGACACCACAGGTGCACAATGATGACAGTCCTGCGTTGTCTAGAGTTACCCCAAGGTCAGATGCCTCAACTCACATGAAATTGCTAGGGCAAGATGTGGCTACCCAGCACCCAACACTGCAGTGTCCCTCTGCATTTCTGAAGGGCAGGAGACAGTGTGGCAGTAGCATAGCTTGCAGGAAGAGGACCAACAGGCAGAGGACCAGGGATGATAAAGTAGAAACTCCACAGGATAAACAGAAGATAAGAGGTTCTTCATAGCAATTCTGAAGTGAAAGAGCATTTCCTCTAGATTCCTGATCCAGACTTGGTTCTGCAGTTTTGGCAAGATACAGAATGTGTTTTTGTTTGTTTGTTTGTTTGTATGCTTAAGTTTTCAGAACAAAAACTCAGGAGGCATTAATGGTGCAAGCCCAGTAACCTCTATACCAAGTTACCTGTTATGAAGAAAAGGGTGGTTTGACTACATCTCCTAACAGTATTTAAGTGAAATTATCCTCCCTCCCTTGTTCTGATAGTTGTTTGATAAACTTCATTTCACCACAGGGACACCTTTATAGCACGGAAAGGATGAAGTGTATTATCACCATTGTAAAATTGTAACACTGCAGGATTAACCTGAATGAATAAGTGCACTTGAAGTTTAACAAATCAATATGTTTTGTTTCTTCAAATTAAAACTAGTGAGATGCAGTTTCACTTAAGACATCCTAAATAGCTTTAATACTTTTAAAGGCAAGTAATTAGTTCTCTAAGTAGAAACTGTAGAAAATATAAAATCTCAATTATGAATCAAGACAGACTTACCAAGAGCACCCAATAACTTTGTGCTTTACTATTTTAATCAAAATATTTTAAAACTGTATTTGGAAATGGAATAAACAAGTTTACACTTACAGTTTTTAGTAAGAATCTTGAAACTTTTAAGAAGCATCTGTCACATCTGATCACAAAGCAAACGTTAACAGTAAGTTTCTAGGCTGATTTCAAGTACCTTCAAACAAAAGTGTTCAGATACCTTTGTAGTAAGCACACAAGAAACTTGAATAGCTAAACTTGTTACTGAAGATACTGATAGAAGTTTATGGCTCTGATTCACAAGTTTTATTTCTAAACATACAGAAGATAATTTTTGAAGTAATACAAATCCATAGATTCATTTTTCTCTGTCAGCAAAATTGTCTTTTTCTCAGAGCAATCCTTGGAATTAAGTCAACAACAGGGGATGGTCTTTTCAATTTTGCAGGTGCAGATTCTCATTATACAAACCAGTGACTGAGAAATCATCAAAACAAGAGGCAGAAGTAGCATGCAACTATGGAAAACCACAAAATATTTAACAATAATTTCTCATAGGACCCTACTGGACAACACGTCCCACATACAGCTAGATAAAACATAATACAATGGGTGAACAATTTGGCTGATGGGTAGGGCTCAAAGATTATGGTAAGTGGGATTATATCAGGCTGGTGGTCAGTTACCAGTGGGGTCCCCCAGGGCTCCATTCTAGGTACAGTTCTTTTCAATGTTTTCATAAATGATTTGGATGTAGGTTTAGAAGGCATTTTGGAGTACGTTTGCTGATGATACTAAACTGGCAGGAGCTGTTGACACTGTCAAGGGTGGGAAGGCCTTGCAGAGAGATCTGGACAAATTGGAGAGATGGGCAATCATCAACTGCATGAAGTTTAACAAGAGCAACTGCTGGGTCCTGCACCTGAGAAGGGGCATCCCTCGCTATATGTACACACTAGGAGACAAGATGCTGGGAAGCAGCACCACAGAGAGGAATCTGGGGGTTTTGGTTGATAGCAAGTTGAGTATGAGCCAGCAGTGTGCCCTGGCAGCCAGGAGGGCCAACCATATCCTGGTTTGCATCAAGCACGGCATTGCTAGTTGGTCAAGGGAAGAAATTTTCCCACTCTGTGCTGGTGCAGCCTCACCTCAAGTACTGTGTGCAATTTTGGGCACCATAGTACAAAAAGAACGTAAAACTATTGGAGAGTGTCCAGAGAAGGGCTGCAAAGATGGTGAAGGGCCTAGAGGGGTAGACATACGAGGAAAAGAGAAGGCTGAGGGGAGGAGACCTCATCGTGGTCTACAGCTTCCTCATGAGGGAGAGTGGAGGAGCAGGTGCTGGTGTCTTCTCTCTGGTGACCAGCAATAGGACCTGAGGGAATGGAGTCAAGCTGTGGCAGGGTAGGTTTGGGTTGGATATCAGGAAAAGATTCTTCTCTAAAAGGGTACTCACTGACTGGAACAGGCTCACCACAGATGTAGTCATGGCACCAAGCCTATCAGAGTTTAAGAAGCATTTAGACTATGTCATTTAGTCTGAATTATTGGGTAGACCTGTGTGGAGACAGGAGTTGAACTCGATGATCCTTGTGGGTCCCTTCCAACGCAGGATAGTTTATGATTCCATGAATAATAAAAATAAACTAGGTTTTGCTGTAAGGTAGCCTCTCTGAAGATTTTAGTACCCAAGCACTCTATTTAACTTGTTAAAGTCTTGCTCCCAGCTACTTGGAGCCTTTTCCTTTACAAATTCTACATTCAACAGAGGAGGGAGGCTATTCACAAACAGTCAATATTTGTTACATAAAATGTGTTGTGAGTGTACTATCTAATTTTAAAGTAACATGATTTAGACCAACCTGCCTGATGAAGAGTTCTTAGGGGTCACTAAAACTTTGATTTTCCAGTTAGCTTATTTTATAGCTAGAGCTTTGGAAGTCATCAAAACCATAACAAGAGAGATCAATCAGATTGCTTTTATTGGTCTACTGTGTACAATTCAATATAAGCAGAGTATCCACAGAATCAGACTTTGGAGGAATTTGCATTGTACCATGGGTGGTTTTAAACTTGAGACTACTAGAAAAATCAGGGTTTTTGTAATTAATGATGTGAATATACATTTTAATTTGAATTGAGTAACTAAATAGAATTTTAAAAACTTGAGTGTATTCCTGATAATAGATTTCTGCAGGGATTCAAATTTGTTGTAGCATTTTTGTAAGGAGTTCTAAAATGCTGCTGTCATTTGCACCTGGTTAAGACAAAATGAGAAGTGTAATTTTCTGGTATAATTCATTTTGTATCTTAGTTTTTGAAAATAATAGTAACATATTTGAAAATATAAATAATATATCCCAATGAGTGATGGATTGTTTTAATGCATTGTTAAAAAGATTTCAAATTTTCTTAGAATGTATGTATGAGTAAAGTCACCAAATGGCAAATAAGTCATTAACTGAGATTTAAAAAAAAAAAATATTTTTTCACAAAATCACAGAATGTTAGGGATTGGAAGGGATCTTAAAAGATGATATAGTTCAATCCCCCTGCTGGAGCAGGAAAATCCCCCTGTCAGAGCAGGAATTCCCCTGCCAGAGCAGGAAACATATTTAACACCATTTCAGAAGCTTGCATCCATAGAATTATTTAAGGTTCTTCGTGCATTTGATACTTACAACACACCATAAGGGGCAAATGTGGTAAAAATCATTGATAACCAGGACATGTAGAGAACCAGAGGCAAAAAGATAGACACACATGTAAGTAGTATGGAGTTAGGGAAATTTTGCTCTTAAATCAAATTTGCCAATTTCAAGAACAACTATCCCCAAAGTATAAGAATTTATTTTAAAAAATGTCAGTTCAATAACACACAAAATTTTATTTTTCTGCCTTCTAGTGTTTTAGTTTATGTTTACCTGTAAAACTTGTCCAAAACAATCAATGCAAACAACAACAACAAACAGTTTAAGAATCAGTGCCATTAGTTTTATCTTTACTGTAAATGTTAGAAAATATTGATAATATTTTCCCATATCTTTAACTATAGTCTCACTTTGATACAATGCTTCTCTCTGGAAAGAATATATGTATTTATGTCCTACAGGAGGGACGCTTAGGATAACTCTGTGTGTTGTTCCATTTGAAAGTGACAACTCCAGTGCATTTGATTATTATAAGCAGGAATTACAGTAGGTAATAAGGGTTTCAAGAGAGCAAAAATACTTCTCCCTCACTAGAGAAGTGGAAATAAAGATAGACCTACTGTTCTCTCTCTCTTATCTGATATGTGATTTAGTGGCAGAAATCACGACCACACATTTACATTTACCAGAGACATTGTTTGTAAATTACTAACCCTGGTAAATGCGAGAGGATCTTTCAGTAGTAAAAAATTATGAGTGAGTTCTGCAAGATATGTTCATCTGTAAGTGGTTTAACAGGGAAATCTATGGCAAAGTACTGTCTAAACCTATAGGATTCACTCATCATAGCTACTGATGTAAAAGCAGAAATCAATTTCCTTAATTGTATTAATTGGCTTTAAACGTTAATTTACTACCATAAGACTATTACTTTACTCAAAAAAAAAAAAAAAAAAACAAAAAAAAAAAAACTTGAGAACCTGAGTCCTAGACTACTACTAGTCCTAAACTACTAAGGTAGTTTTAATAAATAACAAACTGTACCTGTCCATGGTACAAACAAGCTGCTTCCCGTGCAGGACCCATGCCAAGTGAGCATAAACAAAATTGAGGGAAGGCCACTAGAAGAGTTACCCAGGCAAAGAATCAAAGACAAATTAGGAGTGGCTAATACAATATGGCTACTACCAGTGATAACATGAATGATGGATATGAAGAACTGTCAAAAGGTTTGTAATAACTCTAGTCAATGTCAGCTAGAAAACAGCTAGAGACTTGAAAGTAGTCTTTCATATTACCAAAAAGAAGTGTTAAAAAATAAAAGGGTAAGAATTTGTAGTGCAGGATGTAAAACAGGTGACATATCTATTTCTTAACCCTGAAAACATTAAAAAAACAACTATCGCAGTATGTGACCATTCTGCATATTAAATGAACTTTTGTTACAGCAAGCAACCAGCACCTCTAGGAATGCATTAATTTAGGACCATCATTGAAGCAATAATGATGCACACGCACACACACACACACACACACAAAAAAAAAAGGGGGGGGGCTTAAAAAGGGGCTTATTCAGCTAGGGTTTTATGCTAAATAATGTATCTTCACGGAAATTCTAGAGGACCATCATTCCTGAGGGTGAGTTATTCTCTATGGTAGCTTCAAACATTATGATCACATAGATCATCACAAAATCACACTTCTGATGGTAAAAGGGTACCTAATAGCACAAATATCCCAAGAACAAACAGTGCTTATAAGAATTCTATTTCAACCATAAGAAAAGGCTGAGGAGTAGGTGAGACCAACTAAAACCACTTAGAAGGTAAAAAGCTAGTGGAAAAGTCAGATTAGCTATGCTGGAAACTGCCTGCATGTTGTCGTCGAGCCTCTGAGGAGGACAGAGGTTAAAAGTGTTGAATTGCATACTCATTTGACTTAACAGAAACAGCCCTAGAGGCAACAAGAAGCAGTATCAGCTTTTACACTATGCTAACATGCTCTCCAAGGAAGAGAAGCATTTTGACAGCTATGATTAACTGACACACTAGACTGTGCTAAAGACAAGCAGTATTTCTGTGAAAGAGTCTTACAACAGATTTTCCCTAGTGAGTCAGGTAGCTGTGCAAATCTTGGTAAATGTTAATGTGTTAGAGAAGAGACTAATTAAGAAAACACATTGAGCATCTTCAGTGGTTGTGAGACTTTAAATTCCTTGAGAGTTCAGAAGAGTTCCCCATTTCCATGTATTAGATGTCAGAAGCAAATATTTTCATAGTTTGGACTTGATGCCTAACTATAATTTGATTAAGGTAGCATTTAAGGATGAAACTATAGCTACTTCTCTGATACACTATAGATTGTTGCAGGGTTTCAGTGTCTCCTCAATTCATGAATGTGGTCATCTGCTAGGATAAGTTAAATAACTAAGGAACTACTGTCTTTGTGCTGAAGAAAGGTTAAAGGAAAAAAATAATAATAATAATAAATAGTGGAAAAATCCCACCACAACCACCCCAAATTAAGCTTGAATGAATCAGAAAGCCTTTATCACCTTCCCAATAAATACAATAGGTTCAAGAAGATAAGGCTTCAGTCTAAAACTTGATTGTTATGAACTGCTGGAAAATCCCTGTTGAGCTGAAGAAAGCATAGCTGTTTGGAGGCATGATGATTTGAGGTATCTCACTATAACAGCTTACAGTTTCTGGCTGATTTGAAACATCAGAAGTGTTTCTTACAAGGTACGGTCTCTTCACTTGGCTTTCCGGTTTTCATTTGTATATGTCGGTCTAAGGATAACAGTCTACTCTGGAAGCTTAACATACAACTAAAGACAAATGGTTAAATCAAATCTTGGCAAACCAACTTAAACAAGTTTCTTTTTAGAAAGCTGTTTGGAATTTAAATAGGGGAAAGTTGACAGCAATATTACAATGTGAGAAAGAGGCTGCAAAAAAAGGTCTGAGGAGAGCCTGAAAAAAGTTGCATCAGGGTTCCCCTGGGAAAAGATTGAATAGACACCAGAACAGCTTACAAAAAGATATGGTTGAACTTCCTTTTGTAGAAGAGACTATAATATAGATACAAGGCCAACTGAGGTGAGTGAAGACAAGCAACACCTTGTCTGTCATCTTCAAAATGAGTGAATATCTGTGATCTTCTAAAAAATGGGATCTTGATAACAATGTATTTCTCTTTCAGAATATGTATTTTTCCAGTGACTGAAATCTTTTCTGTTTATCCTATTACGTACAAGAAAAGATATGTTCCAAAACTTTGTGCAAAGGTTATCTGTTTAAGCACATTTGCTTAGACTTCTCAAATGGCAGATAGTAGATGTAAACTGTAAATCACAAGACCCTTTTGTGGGAGTCTGAGAAAAGATGCACATATTACAGTGTGAATCTGGAAAGCAAATACTAGAGACAACCACAATCATCTGCAGCTCTCAGGAAAAAAGCACCAGAGGACTAAAGCATCACAGAACAGTTAATCAGTAAAAGTACCATGAACAAAAACATCATATTTTTCTACTACAGAAAAATGTCAAAACATTTATTAAAAAGCTAGAAATACTTCATTATGTTTCTTCAAAGAGTACTTTTTCCCTGAGTGGTTCTTTTGGATTTTCTCTAGGGGAAAAAAAAGTATTTTTTTCTTTTATTTACTAGTGATAAAAACTCAAGATATATTAAATGTCACCTATACATTTTTTGAAATCCAGAATTCCGTGATTTAATTAATTTTTTTTTTTAATTAAAGTAAGAAAGTAATATGCCTTAGTAACAAAAAGGAAAAAAGGACACATGGAAGCAGATGATAACAACTAGGAACTCAGTATGCTGTCTGATCTATGGACAGAAGAAAGAAGTGTAGATTATGTCTATCATGTCCTTTGCAAAGTAAATTCCTTAATTCTCCACTAAAAGATTTACATTACATGTGGAATTTCTTCGGTAGTACAGTTCAAACTTTACTAAATTTACTCCAAACTGAACTTGAGTAGACATCATAAGCACAGACAATGACTTAGTAGCTTTGCTAGCAAGAACATCTAAGATAGACATTAAAATACTGGAGAAAAAAAAAATACTCTTGTTTATGCTTGCATAAATCACAGTATGTGATTTAAGTATGGCAGAAGAAAATAGTCACCTACCATGATCCAGACAAAAGAAGAAAGGTAAAAGTTCACGACTGCTGTTCAGCCCATTAATGGAGGAACTGAAGAAATGATGAACTATGAAGTAAAAATGAGTGTCAGTGAAGTTATTTGAAACAGATAAGTCAAATGTTAAATGTGAAAAACCTGAAGAGGACTCTACAGCTTTGGCAGACTGGGTGTTAAATTTAGGATCAAATTCAATGCATATAAGTTTAAAACTAAGCATGATAAAAGCAGTCCTAAATTTATAAATAAAGAGGTATAACCACTCAAAAATAAGATTTTGAGGTAATATTGATAGCACTAATAAAGCGTCAGTTCAGTGCTCAGTAGTGATCAAAAGTGAATCACATTAAAAAATAAGAAAGATTGCAATATTATGAAACATGCTCAGGTTACTGAATCAGTCCACAGCTCACTCTCATTTAAACATGATGCATGAAGCATGTCCTGTCTAGTCCCAAGCAGATGTACTCAGAATGGAAGGTGTTTGGGTAGAGACAACAAGAATGATCAGAGATATGGAACAGCTCCTGTAAGACAAACAACTGAACAGAATAGGTCTCTTCAGGTAGAAAAAGAGCTAAGGGGACTAAGACTGAGATACATAAAATCATGAAGAGCAAACAGCATCACTGTCTCTTCCAACAAAGAAATTGGAAATTATAGAAATGAAACAACAAAAATTTCTGAGGCAAAAAGAAAAAGTGAGGTGGCACATTACACAATACATAGTTAAGCTAACTCCTGGCCACAGAACCTGTGTGGATGGCAAAAGATTACTCGGTTCAGAAAAGTACCTGAGAAATTTGCTCAGGAAATCCCTAAACAACGATCTGTTGGAAATTATCATAGAATCATAGAATCATAGAATATCCTGAGTTGGAAGGAACCCTTAAGGATCATCAAGTCCAACTCTTGACACCGCACAGGTCTACCCAACAGTTCAGACCATGTGACTAAGTGCACAGTCCAATCTCTTCTTAAATTCAGACAGGCTCGGTGCAGTGACCACTTCCCTGGGGAGCCTGTTCCAGTGTGCAACCACCCTCTCTGTGAAGAACCCCCTCCTGATGTCAAGCCTAAATTTCCCCTGCCTCAGCTTAACCCCGTTCCCGCGGGTCCTGTCACTGGGGTTAATGGAGAAAAGGTCTCCTGCCTCTCGACACCCCCTTACGAGGAAGTTGTAGACTATGATGAGGTCTCCCCTCAGCCTCCTCTTCTCCAGGCTGAACAGGCCCAGTGACCTCAGCCGTTCTTCGTATGTCTTCCCCTCCAGGCCTTTCACCATCTTTGTAGCCCTCCTCTGGACACTCTCCAACAGTTTCATGTCCTTTTTATACTGTGGTGCCCAGAACTGCACACAGTACTCGAGGTGAGGCCGCACCAGCGCAGAGTAGAGTGGGACAATCACCTCCCTTGACCTACTAGCGATGCCGTGCTTGATGCACCCCAGGACACGGTTGGCCCTCCTGGCTGCCAGGGCACACTGCTGGCTCATATTCAACTTGCTGTCTACCACGACCCCCAGATCCCTCTCTTCTAGGCTGCTCTCCAGCGTCTCATCGCCCAGTCTGTACGTGCAGCCAGGGTTTCCCCGTCCCAGGTGCAGGACCCGGCACTTGCTCTTATTGAACTTCATGCGGTTGGTGATCGCCCAGCTCTCCAACCTGTCCAGATCCCTCTGCAAGGCCTTTCCACCCTCATTCGAGTCCACAACTCCTCCAAGTTTGGTGTCATCAGCAAACTTGCTCAAAATACCTTCTATTCCTACATCCAGATCGTTTATAAAAATATTGAAAAGTACCGACCCTAAAATGGAGCCTTGAGGGACCCCACTGGTGACCGCCTGCCAGCCTGACGCAGCCCCATTTACCATAACCCTTTGGGCCCTGCCCGTTAGCCAATTGCTCACCCATGATGTTTTTATTTAGCTGTATGGTGGACATTTTGTCCAGTAGGATCCTATGGGAAACCGTGTCAAAAGCCTTGCTGAAGTCCAAAAAAATCACATCAGCTGGTTTCCCTTGGTCCACCATACGGGTGATCTTATCATAAAAGGAAATCAGGTTAGTTAGGCAGGACCTACCCTTCACAAACCCATGCTGGCTGGGACCAATGACTGCTTTGTCCCCCAGGTGCGCCTCAATAAGTTCGAGAACCATCTTCTCCATGATTTTACCAGGCACTGACGTGAGACTGACAGGCCTGTAATTGCTAGGGTCTTCTTTCTGACCCTTCTTGAAAATCGGCACAACATTTGCCAGCTTCCAGTCTACTGGGACCTCTCCAAATTCCCAGGATCATTGAAAAATAATTGAGAGAGGTTCCACGATGACGTCCGCCAGCTCTTTCAGCACCCGGGGATGAATCCCATCCGGACCCATGGACTTGTAGGGATCCAGGTGGAGTAGCAACTCCCGCACACGTTCAGGGTTGGTTGGGAGTTTGTCATCCCCACCGTCCCCGTCCTCCAGCTCAGGGCACCCTGGGTCCCAAAGCCCATCATTGGCATTAAAGAGAGAGGCAAAGAAGGCGTTGAGCGTCTCTGCTTTGCCTATGTCATTGTCTGTGAGGAGACCTTCCCTATCAAGGAGCGGTCTTGTGTATTCTTTAGTTCTCCTTTTTCCATTCACATATCTAAAAAAACCCTTTTTATTTTCTCTCACAGACACAGCCAGCTTCAACTCTAGGTGTGCTTTGGCCACACGAACTTTCTCCCTACAAACACGAACAGCATCCCTGTATTCTTTCCATGACACCTGGCCCTCCTTCCAGTAGCGAAACACTCTCTGTTTCCACCTAATCTCCATTAGAATGTTCCTGGTCAGCCACGCCGGCCTCCTACCCCGCCTGCCTGACATTTTTGAAAAAGTATAATAAAACAATTTTCCTGGGAATATACTGTTGTCTGATTGAACTGGACACACCAGAGAGTCCAAACCACTACAAAAATTATTCAAGCAGAGAAATGTAAGAACCTTCAAATGTTATGACATTGCTGATGGTGCTGACCAAGTTATTGGAGGTACAAGGAATGATGTTAGCCTTGCACATCAGAAGGTCGAACAAATGCAGTTATTCCATCTGTAGGATGGAATAAGATATAAATACTAATGATTTTTTACTTAGTGAAACCAACAAATTTTCTTCTGGGTTTTTGTTTGTTTGTTTGTTTGTTTGTTCTCTGGACACCCAGTACCCTGAGCTGGCAGAAGGGGATGGGGAGCAGAATGTGATCCTCACTATCCACGAAGAAATGGTTGGCGACCTGCTACGGCACTTGGATGTGCGCAAGTCGATGGGGCCAGATGGGATCCACCTGAGGGTATTGAGAGAACTGGTGGAGGAGCTGGCCAAGCTGCAACATTTATCAGCAGTCCTGGCTATCAGGGGAGGTCCCAGTTGACTGGAGGCTAGCAAATGTGATGCCCATCTACAAGAAGGGCCAGAGGTCAGACCCGGGGAACTATAGGCCTGTCAGTTTGACCTCAGTGCCAGGGAAGCTCATGGAGCAGATCCTCCTGAGAGTCATCACGCGGCACTTACAGGGCAAGCAGGCGATCAGGCCCAGTCAGCATGGGTTTCTGAAAGGCAGGTCCTGCTTGATGAACCTGATCTCCTTCTATGACAAAGTGACGCGCTTGGTGGACGAGGGAAAGGCTGTGGATGTGGTCTACCTTGACTTCAGCAAGGCTTTTGACACCGTTTCCCACAGCATTCTCCTCAAGAAACTGGCTGCTCATGTCTTGGACTGGCACACGCTTCGTTGGGTTAGAAACTGGCTGGATAGCCGGGCCCAAAGAGCTGTGGTGAATGGAGACAAATCCAGCTGGAGGCCAGTCACTAGTGGCATTCCCCAGGGCTCGGTGCTGGGGCCAGTCCTCTTTAATATCTTCATCGATGATCTGGATGAGGGGATCGAGTGCACCCTCAGTAAGTTCACAGATGACACCAAGTTAGGTGAGTGTGTCGATCTGCTCAAGGGTAGGAAGGCTCTGCAGGAGGATCCGGATAGGCTGGACCAATGGGCTGAGGTCAGCTGCATGAAGTTCAACAAGGCCAAGTGCCGGGTCCTGCACCTGGGGCGCAATAACCCCAAGCAGAGCTACAGGCTGGCAGAGGAATGGTTGGAAAGCTGCCTGGCGGAGAAGGACCTGGGAGTGATGGTTGATAGTTGGCTGAATATGAGCAAGCAGTGTGCTCAGGTGGCCAAGGCCAATGGCATCCTGGCTTGTATAAGAAGCAGTGTGGCCAGCAGGGCTAGGGAAGTGATCGTCCCCCTGTACTCGGCTCTGGTGAGGCCGCACCTCGAGTACTGTGTTCAGTTTTGGGCCCCTCACTACAAGAAGGACATGGAGGTGCTTGAGCGAGTCCAGAGAAGGGCGACGAAGCTGGTGAGGGGTCTGGAGAACAAGTCTTATGAGGGAGCTGGGCTTGTTCAGCCTGGAGAAGAGGAGGCTCAGGGGCGACCTTATTGCTCTCTATAGGTACATAAAGGAGGCAGTAGCAAGGTGGCGATTGGTCTATTCTCCCACGTGCCTGGTGACAGGACGAGGGGGAATGGACTAAAGTTGCACCAAGGGAGGTTTAGGTTGGATATTAGGAAGAACTTCTTTACTGAAAGGGTTGTTAGGCATTGGAATAGGCTGCATGGGGAAGTGGTTCAGGCACTGTCCCTGGAGGTCTTTAAAAGATGTTTAGATGTAGAGCTTAGTGATATGGTTTAGTGGAGGACTTGTTAGTGTTAGGTCAGAGGTTGGACTAGGTGATCTTGGAGGTCTCTTCCAACCTAGATGATTCTGTGATTCTGCGAAACTTTAATAAAGGATACTGGTAGCTTCTCTTGTAGCAAGTAAAGTCATGAAAATATCCAAAATTACATCCAGTTTTACACTTGGTCTATTCAAAATCTAAAAGGTATATAAAATACATGAAATCTTATACTACAGGTAACACATTTTTTCATCAAAAACAGATTGTTTTTCAATAATAATCGGTAAAATCTATAAAAATAGCTATAACCTTAATGTTCTATATGCTTACCTGTCAACAGAGCAGGAATCCATTTGTATTTATATTCAGTATGAACTAGATTGCAAATTAAGAAATACAAGGTCATCCAAGATTTTATCTATTAAATGGCCAGAAAAATGATTTTGTAATGTAATTCATCTTTCCAGGTTAAGGTAAATGTTCAAGCCAAGTGATACCAACATATTCTTCAGTGGAGTTGACTATGGAAGATAGCTTAGACTAAATGGAGTTTAAATGACAAGCCTAGAATAAATGCCTGACTTCTGGACTGCTTATGGTAGGTATGATGAATACAAGCCTAAAAATCTAAATAAATTAAATCTAAATAAATCTAAATAAAATCAAAAATCTAAATAAATTAAAGTATAAAACAGACCTGTACAGGAAACACACTTGATTTGATATCTTGAAAAATATATATATTATTTTCTTGTGCAAAGATCTCCTGTGTGACAAATTACTATGCCTACTACATGGCAGTCATTACTTGGTACAACACCACAACTAGTTCTATACAAACTGAGGATTTCACATAAAAATTCACCTGACATTTGGGCCAACAAAGTTACTTATATCAATGGAAAATACACTTTACAGCAGTGTTACAAATTTTATCCACTTAATTTATCATGAAACTCATACACATCTCTAGAAAAAGAATCAGCAGGAAGATGATGAGTCATTGCTGTTGAGACTCATATCATCCTGCCAATATAAATTCAACGTCTCAAGTGCAACATGAAGTGATAAGACAGAAGCAGTCCACGCGCTAAACTGTATCTTTCCATATACAAGCATATGAGTGAATATAAAAAGAATGTAAATAAACATTTATGATAAAGTTCATAGGAATTGGTTATTATATTGAAATTGTTCTCATTTTATTAATATATATATATATATTAAAAAAAACAATTAACCATCTGCAAATCAGGTGTTACAAGTAGAGCCACATATGTATCTACTGTTCATTAAGGTAACCAGAGAGCATCATTTACTTATCAACTCAGTATTTTAAGATCTATTAGCAAATATATGCTGTTATTAAAATATACTAAGCTTATTTAAAAAAAATGCAGAAAACTTGCTTATCCATCTTTCAAAATCTGTCAATACATATGTACTACTGATGTACTTATTGTATGATTCCTTTTCAAACTACTCTTTTGTTGTTGTTGTAAATAACAGCGATGAAGAACCATTAGTTCAGTGATTATTAATATTGAAGGGACTTCAAAGACCACATCTGTGGGGAAAAAACTCTAAAGTTCTTATCCTGAGTGACTAGATGACATCACTAGATGACTAGTTCTTATCCTGAGTGACTAGATGACATCACATTCGGCAAGTGCAAGAAAAAAAATACTTTAGAAGTGTTGTGTCTGGCACAGGTCTCTCTGACAGGCCTAGGCATACAGCATGTAAAATCTAAAAGCTGCTGGAATATAGCTAAATGCTGTTATCCAAGCTGTCATAACTGTATTGCAGTTTAAAAGATATTTCCTGACAAGAAAATTGAGAAAACTGTCTGGCTAGTAAATCAAAACCTTCCTCCACTTTTAGTGGCCAACCAACAGATGCAGTTTAGGTCACAGATGGTGTTTTTCATGTTTTGGTCTCCATGCACATCTTCAGCACAAGTACTTTCTTTAGCACTTGGAGTGAGTTCTTTTAAAAAGAATCTTTGCCAGTACACCAAGCTATCTACAAACTGCTGTTAATTTCAGAAAGCAGAAAGCATCTAAGCATGTAAGGTTCAGAAGAGCAGACTGTATTTTAGTGATATCATAATTTAAGATGACAGTGCATTTTGCTGTGGAATATATTATGTGATTCCATCACCTTAGAGAGATTTGAGAGAAACAGAAATGCCATCCAACACAAAAGGTGAATAAGGACTTGAAGGCTGAGAGAAAGAATATTTGTTTAAGTGTTTAATTGGTGTAAGAGCCCAATTTAAAACTTCAAAGTGGATTAGCTACTTAACTGCTGCTTATTTCTCTCATTTCCCTTACAACCCACAAGACTGCCTCTCTTCTTTCTGTCTTCTGTGCTCCCTGTAATGGGGCTTCCTTCAACCAGGGCAGTACAGATCCAGCAGAAAACTCTAGGATTGGTCTCTCATCTCCTGAATGTGCATTTTCAAATTATGGACTTACCATCAAAGTGTTGATCACTGTGACACTAATTTCAGAAAAGCATGACACCAGAAAGCTTAATTTTAAGCTATTTTCCACCCACCTACCCCCTTCCTCTCTTCTCCAAAGCAATGTGCACTGAATTGAACAAACTCATTTTCATTATTATTGCAAGGAGTAACTGGTAAGCAATGTGTTATTTAAACCAAAGGACATTTTCGGTGAACTCTGTCCATAAAAAATTGTATAAAGCAACCTTGACAAAATCAGAAGTTGATAACTGTGCATGAGACCAGAGGGGTTCTGTAACAATCTGTGGAAACAAATGTTTGTTTTTTCATGAGTGAGCACAGTGTCAGGGGAGCTCAACAAGTTTATGAAAAGATTCTTCAGTAACAGATGACTGAATTCAGTGACCTGAGAAGTACTTTCTGATCCTATATTCCTCTAAGAAATAATAAAACTTGCTAGGGAAAATATTAATTTAAATGTGAAAAAAAAAATCCTGGAACAAGTCTAATAAATTAAACTTCTTGTTCTATATAAGGAATTAATTATAACATTTTCATTTATAGTATTTTCAGTAAGGGAACAGATCTAATAAAGCAAGAAAAAGATCTTGGATGAAATGTCAGGGCCAGCTCTCTCCCACTTCAAAATGATAAAGGAATAAAGAAAAGTTTATCACGCTGAAAAATATGCACTAGCAAAAACATTACAGGTTCTGATTTTATTTTGTGTTGTAGCTTATGCACATTCATTCTTTAGCTAAGCTAGTAATCCCTAGTCTTTAAGTGTTCTGTAAATTTTTCATTAAAAATAGGAGTGTTCTGAGGATTTTTATTTATATGAACAAAAATTTTTCTTTGAATGTTTCATTGATCAGTACCTAGGCTAAGTACAAAGAGTGAATAACTCTTTGTCATGGACAGAAGTGGAAGACTATTTGATAACACTAGAAGAGAGAAGGATGAGCTCTGTCAAGAATTCTTTGTTTAAATTCACTCATTCATGCATAAATTCTTGACCAAACACTCCAGAAAAGTTCATCATCAAATCTAAGTTCTACTGACTGGATCTACAAAAACACATAATTACTTACTTCATTTAAGGAAACAGATGACTTAATTCTAGTCCGCAGAATTATCCACAAGTAATTTATTTCCAGATCTTCAAAGACCTTTTGACACATAATTTCCACTGAAATCAGTTCATATCACCAAGATTAAAATAAGTCGTTGCCACCACTGACTTTGGAATGAATCCTTAAACACATGTTCAGATATACAAATCACGTAATAAATAAAGACATTAAAATTATTAAAAAAAAAAAAAAAAAAAAAAAAAAAAAGTTAAATTGGCTGTGTCATAAATACTATTAATGAAAAATATATATTCAGAACTAAGAAAAACAGGGATTATTTCAGAGTTAATAAAGAAAACAAAACTCACATTATGGCAGTTCCATTAACTAATCTTCATGGGGAGTTTCCAAATTAGGCATTCATTACCTTTTTAAACAATTATTTCAATATTTCAATAAATCTAATGGTTCATTATCAAAACATTATACTTTCATGAT
The DNA here is from genome assembly GCF_964211825.1 of Aythya ferina. Classification (NCBI taxonomy): domain Eukaryota; kingdom Metazoa; phylum Chordata; class Aves; order Anseriformes; family Anatidae; genus Aythya; species Aythya ferina. The sequence continues at coordinate 22,701,783 of NC_140301.1, read as the reverse complement.
GTCAAATCAAGTGCTTTTTAAATAATTGATTCAAAGGAAGAGGGTGAAAGGAGGTACTTAAATTAACAACAGAATACATACCTAAAGAATTCTTAATTTGTGACACTCACATGTCTCCAATTAGAGAACTGCTTGTCCATAAATAAATTTCCCTGGTAAAAGAGTGTGCTATAAAAATCTTCATTTCTATTCCCAAAACTCTGATAGCACTTCTAGACTGTTTAAAGGATCATTGTTTTAAACTAAAGACTTGCAAGTTGAAGAGCTTACACTAAGAAGGGTACAACTGGCAATCAAAGTCATCATGTTAGAAGCACATAGCAAGTGCAGCCTGGGAGTGATAATGATGGCACAATGCATAAGGGAGATTGGAAGTTTATAACAAGGAAAGAAATGTCCAAGATCAATAGGGTCACATCTGTCATGACTGGTGCCTTGGAATTTCTCCACCCCTTCGTTTAGCCAGTTAATCAGAGAAAAGACAGTCTTCAAAATCAAGAATCCTTTTTGTTCAACAGATGACTATTTCAGATATTCATCTAAGTACGATCCAGTATCTAACTTATGACAAGGAGACATCAAAATAACAGCTTTAAATGATAAACTATATAGTTATTAACATTATATACTCAGTCACATATATATGTACATAACAGTTGCAAAGTTGCAAAAGAGCATTTGACAGAAGCCTGGGAATCCTTTTCTGAAGCAAAGGATTATGTCAAAGCCTAGATACACACACCTTTCTCTACAACTCCCTCAAACTGGATGAATTCATTGAAAGAACCAAGTTCTATAAGGTGCACAGTACGAAAAGCATTTTGACCTTAAAGTGCTTGGGAAAGAGTTATCAGAAAGAAAATAAATCTAACACAGATTTTAGGTTGCCGGCTATAAATGCTTTTTCTCTCTGGCAATTTAGATATACCTCAGCTGTCAGGAGCCTAGAAAAATGCCACCTCCAGTCACTGTCAAGCTCTGTTATTTCAACTGACTGCTGACTTTAGCAGGTTGAAGTTTCAGTTAATTTCCCTTGCAGGAAGGTACATGAGGCTCTTGTTGGTAATGATCCAGTCACTCTGAGACCCGCATATATAAAACATTTAAAATTATTTGTCAGTGATAGGCACAAATATGCAAAAGATAGATTTTCCTCCTTTGCTTCTCTAAATAAAATCTCTCTTGCTGATTTGCATCTTCCACATTTCTGAGTATGCATAATCTTTTGATAGGCAAAACTCTTTTGTCCTGCTAATATATCAACCATCTAATGAAATGTTTAAAAATATTACTTCCAGATGGTTGCAGTGGGAATTTCCTTTCCTCTGTAATACAACATACTGGCATAGAATATGTCTAACATACTCTAGAAATGCACAAAACTGTCAGGTTTTCACTCAAGCATAGGTTATAATATGAAGGGTTCTAGTCATGTCACTATAAATAAGTAGGCTACGGATCTCTTGGAATATGAATTTTTTCCTGTGGGGGAATTCATTAAGGGTTAAGGATTAACTACATATTTTATTATTTGCAGAGTCTTACATGAAGAACTATGCAAAAAACATCAGCTAGTAACTGGATCCCAGATGCTCAAATTCCAGAGTTCCTCTTTGTAATTAATATAAACGTCCTCATCCAGATACAGCTTGTTAAATTTTTTAGGCTTCTCTTGTACTGTTACTCCACAAGTCTTTTTTTTTTTTTTAAACCTTGAAAAGTTTCATCTTTTATGATAACTAACTGTACACATTAAAAAGAAATATATTTCTAAGTCTGTTCATTTCAATACACTCTACTTTTAGACTAATATAGTTGACCATAATAATCTTCTGCTTTGCTTTAAATACATACAATAGCATACCATAAGTTATATAACAGCATTAAAAAAAAAAAAAAGAAGCACTTACTACAGGTTATAATTTTTTCCTTACTTCATAGTACAAAGAAATTTTACAATTGATTTTATGATAATAATTGAGTTTAAAATGCTGAACGTGATTTAACTGGAACTTAAACTGCTGCACTTGCTGGAATACTTTATTTGTCACTAGGTCTGGGGTTAAAGAATGGATTAATAGACAGTGATGATGACAAATCAGTGTAACAATGTTAATTTCTTGGTTACACTGGATTTAGTCACTCAGCCGAAAGGCATTGGAATAGGCTGCCCAGGAAGTGGTGGAGTCACCATCCCTGAAGGTCTTTAAAAGACGTTTAGATGTAGAGCTCAGTGATATGGTTTAGTGGAGGACTTGTTAGTGTTAGGTCAGAGGTTGGACTCAATGATCTAAAGGTCTCTTCCAACCTAGAAATTCTGTGATTCTGTGAGCCCTCAGAATAATAGAATTGCATGGCTAAATTCACCATCTACTGGGAGACCTTAGGGATAATGGACTTAAGCTACTTTTTTTTGAGAGACTATCTAATGGTACTGCAAAATATATACCTGTGTAAGCCAAAGCAGCCTAAATAATATTTTTCCTCTCCTTTTGGAAACATAATTAAAATTGCAGTTTACCGATGTCCCAGGCACACACAGAGTTCATTGTCTTAATCAGACTAATCTATCTAAAATAGAATATGCCTGGTTAGTAGATATCTTCAGCATACAGTCAGAGAGCATTTACAACAATAAACCAATTGATTATCCCCTCCTTCTCTCCCCCCAAAAAGATACCAAATTTAAAAACAGTTTAAATTTAGTAAGGAGTAATAACTTTAAATCTAGTTTAAAGCTATTACTCCTTCTCCTATTGCTACACCCCTTAATGAAAAGTCCCTTCCCAGATTTTCTCTAGCCCCCTTTAGGTACTGGAAGACCACTATAAGGTCTCCCCAGAGTCATCTCTTCTCCAGGCTGGACAACCCCATCTCCCTCAGCCCGTCTTCATAGGAGAGGTGCTCCAGCCCTCTGATTATTTTTGTGGCCCTCCTCTAGACATGTTTTCATTGTCAAAATGAGAAATGATCTCATGAGTCAAAAAAGCTTTTTTATTTTGTGTCAATCACAGTAACTGAATGGAAATGAGCCATAAAACTTCATGATGACGTTTCTTGAACTCCCTGTCAGGACAGATGTACATACCTATTTATGTGTCATATCCAGTTTATATTTCTCAGTCTCATTAAAAAAAAAAAAAAAAAATTAATCCTACACATTCAGTCAGTAGTTAGCTCCACTGTCAGAAATGCTTGTTTTATGCTCTACCTATTTTTAGTCATATTAGCAAAAAAATTTCATAACAGAGCAACCCAAAATAATCTCTTTCATGCCCATTCAACAGTAACCCCAATCTACACCTAGCTTTGACTACCCAGAAAGCAGGTCAGCATTTGGAAAGCTTTACCCAGGCTATGATATAGTAGTGCTCTTCAGGGGACCAGCACAGAGGACGGTATTTATTTATTTAAAAAGTAACATAAGTGTGCATAATATTCCCCTCAGGTGGACAGCTACAGCAGGTGTGGTAGATTGCAAGTGAACAGCCACTTCTTTACCTGAAGAGGAAATACAAATCCTTACTGACTTATATTCTCAGAATCACAGAATTTCTAGGTTGGAAGAGACCTCAAGATCATCGAGTCCAACCTCTGACCTAACACTAAGTCCTCCACTAAACCATATCACTAAGCTCTACATCTAAACATCTTTTAAAGACCTCCAGGGATGGTGACTCCACCACTTCCCCATGCAGCCTATTCCAATGCCTAACAACCCTTTCAGTAAAGAAGTTCTTCCTCATATCCAACCTAAAACTCCCCTGGTGAAACTTTAGCCCATTCCCCCTCGTCCTGTCACCAGGTACGTGGGAGAATAGACGAACCCCCACCTCGCTACAGCCTCCTTTATGTACCTATAGAGAGCAATAAGGTCGCCCCTGAGCCTCCTCTTCTCCAGGCTGAACAAGCCCAGCTCCCTCATAAGACTTGTTCTCCAGACCCCTCACCAGCTTCGTCGCCCTTCTCTGGACTCACTCAAGCACCTCCATGTCCTTCTTGTAGTGAGGGGCCCAAAACTGAACACAGTACTCGAGGTGCGGCCTCACCAGAGCCGAGTACAGGGGGACGATCACTTCCCTAGCCCTGCTGGCCACACTGCTTCTTATACAAGCCAGGATGCCATTGGCCTTGGCCACCTGAGCACACTGCTTGCTCATATTCAGCCAACTATCAACCATCACTCCCAGGTCCTTCTCCGCCAGGCAGCTTTCCAACCATTCCTCTGCCAGCCTGTAGCTCTGCTTGGGGTTATTGCGCCCCAGGTGCAGGACCCGGCACTTGGCCTTGTTGAACTTCATGCAGCTGACCTCAGCCCATTGGTCCAGCCTATCCGGATCCTCCTGCAGAGCCTTCCTACCCTTGAGCAGATCGACACACTCACCTAACTTGGTGTCATCTGTGAACTTACTGAGGGTGCACTCGATCCCCTCATCCAGATCATCGATGAAGATATTAAAGAGGACTGGCCCCAGCACCGAGCCCTGGGGAATGCCACTAGTGACTGGCCTCCAGCTGGATTTGTCTCCATTCACCACAGCTCTTTGGGCCCGGCTATCCAGCCAGTTTCTAACCCAACGAAGCGTGTGCCAGTCCAAGACATGAGCAGCCAGTTTCTTGAGGAGAATGCTGTGGGAAACGGTGTCAAAAGCCTTGCTGAAGTCAAGGTAGACCACATCCACAGCCTTTCCCTCGTCCACCAAGCGCGTCACTTTGTCATAGAAGGAGATCAGGTTCATCAAGCAGGACCTGCCTTTCAGAAACCCATGCTGACTGGGCCTGATCGCCTGCTTGCCCTGTAAGTGCCGCGTGATGACTCTCAGGAGGATCTGCTCCATGAGCTTCCCTGGCACTGAGGTCAAACTGACAGGCCTATAGTTCCCCGGGTCTGACCTCTGGCCCTTCTTGTAGATGGGCATCACATTTGCTAGCCTCCAGCCAACTGGGACCTCCCCTGATAGCCAGGACTGCTGATAAATGTTGCAGCTTGGCCAGCTCCTCCACCAGTTCTCTCAATACCCTCAGGTGGATCCCATCTGGCCCCATCGACTTGCGCACATCCAAGTGCCGTAGCAGGTCGCCAACCATTTCTTCGTGGATAGTGAGGATCACATTCTGCTCCCCATCCCCTTCTGCCAGCTCAGGGTACTGGGTATCCAGAGAACAACCAGTATTGCCGCTAAAGACTGAGGCAAAGAAGGCATTAAGCACCTTCACCTTTTCCTCATCTTTTTTAACAAGGTTTCCCCCCACATCCAGTAAAGGATGGAGATTCTCCTTAGTCCTCCATTTTGCGTTGATGTATTTGTAAAAAGATTTTTCGTTGTCTTTAACGGCAGTAGCCAGATTGAGCTCTAGATGAGCTTTGGCCTTTCTAATTTTGTCCCTGCACAGCCTCGTAACATCCTTATAGTCCTCCTGAGTGGCCCACCCTTTTTTCCAAAGATTATAAACCCTCTTTTTCTCCTAAGCTCAAGCTGCAACTCTCTGTTGAGCCAGGCCAGTCTTCTTCCACGCCAGCTCGTCTTTGGGCACATGGGGACAGACTGCTCCTGCGCCATTAAGATTTCCTTCTTGAAGAGCGCCCAGCCTTCCTGGACTCCTCAGCCCTTCAGAACCGCCTCCCAAGGGACTCTACCAACCAGTGTCTTGAGCAGCTCAAAGTCAGCCCTCCGGAAGTCCAATACAGCAGTTTTACTGGTCCCCTTCCTGGCCTCGCCAAGAATAGAGAACTCCACAATTCTGTGGTCACTCTGCCCAAGACAGCTTCCAACAATCACATCTCCCACCAGTCCTTCTCTGTTTGTGAACAGAAGGTCTAGCGGGACACCTCCCCGGGTAGGCTCACTAACCAGCTGCATCAGGAAGCTATCTTCCACGCTCTCCAGAAACCTCCTAGACTGCTTTCTCTGGGCTGTGTTGTGCTTCCAGGATATGTCAGGGAAGTTGAAGTCCCCCACGAGAACAAGCACTGACGATTTCACAACTTCTGTCAGCTGCCTGTAGAACTCCTCATCCGTCTCTTCATCCTGGTTCAGCGGTATATAACAGACCCCGACCAGGACGCTAGCCTTGTTGGCCTTCCCGCCGATCCTAACCCATAGGGACTCAACTTTGTCATTCCCAGCCTCGAGTTCTACAACGTCAAAAGATTCTCTAATATAAAGAGCCACACCACCACCCCTTCTGTGCTGCCTGTCCCTTCTGAAGAGCTCATAGCCAGTCATTGCAGCACTCCAGTCATGAGAGTGGTCCCACCACATCTCCGTGATGGCAACCAAGTCGTAGCCTGCCTGCTGCACAATGGCTTCCAGCTCCTCCTGTTTGTTACACATGCTGCGTGCATTGGTATAGATGCACTTCAGCTGGGCCATTGCCTTATCCTCCGGCCTTGCCATTGTTTCCCCTGGCACAGCTCCAAAAAGCCTTGTTTCAGCCCCATCCCCCTCAAAGCCCTCTCAATGATCCCCGCCACTCCTGGCCCAGGATCTATTTTCCCCTTAGAGATATTGACCCTTCTGCGGCCATCAGGTCAGGTGCCGAGTAAAGCACCCCATGGTCAAAAAAAACAAGATTTCTGTGCTGGCACCAGCCTCTGAGCCACGTGTTTATCAGGTGGGCCTTTCATGTCCTATCAGTACCCCTCCCTGCCACCATAGGGATAGACAAAAACACCACCTATACTCCCGCTCCATCCACTAATCGCCCCAGCCCCCTAAAGTCCCATTTGATAGCCTTGAGGCTTCTCTCTCCAATGTCATCACTGCCCGCCTAGACTATTAAAAGCGGATAATAGTCAGAGGGGCGAACCAGGCTGGGAAGTTTTCTGGTAATGTCCCTGACCCTGGCCCCAGGGAGGCAGCAGACTTCCCTACAGGTAGGGTCAGGACGACAAATAGGTCCCTCTGTTCCCCTGAGAAAAGAGTCTCCCACAACAATCACCTTTCTTTCTTGGTGGAGGCAGTCCTGAGGCGTGGAGTTGACTTCCTTGCCCTAGGCATCCTCCTGGGTACACTTTCTACCTTTTCCTCACCCACCGGTCTCTCAAGTTCCAGGGCCTCAAACCTGTTGCGTAAGGGCACCTGGGAAGGCGGGGCCGGAAGGGGAGGGCATCACCTGCGATATCAAGCAGGGACCTGTTTCCATTCCTCTTCAACTCCCAGGTCCCCTCCCTCTGCCCGACAGCGACAGGGCAGGGGGTCCACCACCATTTGGGGTGTCTCACCCCAGTACCTCTTCTTGAGGCCCTGCAGGGAGTTGTTCCACCAGTCTATCTCCCGCTCGCACTCCCTGATATCCCTCAACCTCTCCACCTCCTCAAGCTCTGCCACCACGCGGACCAGGTCATCCACCTGCTCGCACCTCACACACACGGTGTCTCTGCCTCCCACCGATGGCAGCAACAGGCTCAGACACTCCCTGCATCCAGTGACCTGGACAGCTGCATTTTTGAATGGGTAGTTGGTCTGGGTGTGTACCATCTTTCTGGAGAGCGCGCTGTGCCTGGTGGAGACCGTTGCAGCCTAGCTAACAGGAGGCTGTCGCTACAGGAGGTGTTCGTGTGGGCACTGGGGAGCGCTCTGCCCTTCCTGCTTGCCCTGCCTGCGCGAATTGCCACACTAACTGCCGCGCCACTGCCTTCTGACATGCCACGCCCTGTTTGCCCACCCTGGTCGCTCGCACTCGCTAGAGGCAGCTTATGAATGGCTGGGGATGGGACGCTGCTGGCTCCACCTACGCCTCATCAGCCTCCCTCACGAGGGCTGCCGGGTCCTGGCGGCTCCCTCAAGTAGGCTTGATGCCGGAAAAATTAGCCCTGCCTGGCCCGATCCCCCGCTCCACTGCAGAAAGTGTCTGCCCCAGAGCCGGTCACCTCAGCAAGTGGAACTATATATAGCTCTCTATATATACAGCTAGTAAAAAAATGATGTAGTGGTTGAACGATTGGGTGATGGGTTGAGCTAAGGATTATAGTAAATGAAGTTACGTGAGGCTGGTGGTCAGTCACTAGTGGGGTTCCACAGGGCTCCATTTTAGGGCCAGTTTTCAATTATTTTCATAAATGGCTTGGATTCAGGACTTGAACGCATACTAAGTAAGTTTGTAGATGACATTAAATTTGGAGGAGCTGTTGACTCTGTGGAGGGTAGAGAGATCTCTTACATCTACGTGGAGGGTAAAGAGGATAGAGGCCTTGCAGAGAGATCTTGACTAATTAGAGGGCTGGGCAATCACCAACAATATGAAGTTCAACAAGAGCAAGTACTAGATTCTGTACCTGGAATGGGGCAGCCATGGATATATGTACAGACTAGGGGATAAGAAGATTGAGAGCAGCCCCACAGAAAGGGATCTGGGGGTTCTGGTCGATGGCAAGCTGAATCTGAGTCACCAGTGTGCCCTGGTAGCCAAAAGGGCTGACTATATCCTGGTGGGCATCAGGCACAGCCTGGTTAGCTGGTCAAGGGAAATGACTGTCCTTCTCTGTGCTGGTGCAGCTTCGCAGAAAACCAGAAGTTGAACTCAATGATCCTTGCAGGTCCCTTCCAACTCAGGATATTCAGTCTTTCTTTCAGCCTCACAGCCTGAAATGTGTCTTACTCAGCCACATGCACTCAATAGGAATGTTTTTTGTGTTAGCAAAAACTGAAATGTCTTAGCACTGTTTCATGGATATATTAAATTACATAGGAGGTTTCTTTGTGTAGTTAACACAAAGTTAACTACAATAATTAACTAGGTAGTAATAGGTAGTGGTGGTCTAATTATATTTTTTCATAAGCATGCATATAAAATTCATTTTGAAAGATCTCAGTGCATGATTTCTAATGCACTTTTTAATATGTTTTATAAATTAAAAAGACAATAAATATTTCTAAATTATAATGAGAAATAAATCTCTGCCATAATCCCAAGAATGAATGTCACTGGTCAGTGTTTCCTTCTGGTGTCTTAATTTAAAATAGTAAAATAAGCAAATGTGAATATTAAACACATGTGCCAGGCACCATTAATCTTGATTGATACAAGGTAAAATTGTGTCATTTGCATTACTATTACTTAATCCCCAGACCTTATACTTGAATCTGCATTCTTTCACTTTTGACAGGCAGGTTATAGAGTTGACTGCCTTTCTCTAGCATTTCTTAAATGCCTCTAGTCACGATTTAATTACCATCATTGTTCCTATTCTCCTTTGGTTCCTAATCTAAAACATCAGCCTTGGAAATCAATGATCAGTGCTTTAGAATAAGCTATCAGCTCCATTATAAGAAATTCGAACTCCACTGGGGTTAACATACTCTCAAGCATTAGTTTGCAAGAAAATGCCCCAACAGATACAAAATAATAAGAATATGCTTTCAGTAGCCCATTAAGAAGCACAAAGCTGAAACATCATATTTCATCCATATTCAAGAAACTGAGAAGCATCAGTGTATTACAAGAACGTGTATTCACACACACCATCCATTGTAATTCCACCCACAGACAGATCTCAATACAAACACTGTCATGGTAGACTTGTCATGTCACCTGTCCGGAAGTTTTTTAAAATTCAGCTACCCTTGACAGGTTATATTGTCTTTACTAAGAAAACTTAATAAATAAATAAATAAATATTAATAAATAAATAAGTAAATAAATGTTTACAAATAGTCCTTTACTCGACAAATCTAGTTGAAATTCTCTATCTTCACCAGTATAGGAAAGTTTTTCTTTTAAAAATAGACTACATTATATGTAATAGTCTTGTTGCTGGCTGTTAGCGCCCATCAGCCAAAGAGGGACTGCAGTTTGGTAAAGTGCACTGGTATAATGTTCTCCCTATTAACAGAAACATAACAGCAGGAAAGTACATTTGGAAAAAAAAAATAAAGGCAGCTTTGCTGTCATTTTCAGGGTGGAAACTCTGTAAACTGATAGCTCCAATCATTACTACAGCAACTACCACTGAAAATTTAAGTTGCAGATAAATTCATCCAACATCAAAGTTGTTCATTCATGTTGCCTGAATTCAGTACCTGCTGCTAATACTGAAGCATCAATACTGCCCAAAAGAGTCATTCAGATTCTAAGAAATATTTGAAGAATTTTCAAAGATTTATTCCTTGACATAAGCAAATTTTCATCTCATAATAAAGACTGACAGCTCTCTTTTTTTTCTTCCCCCAAAAGTACAGGTAGTGCTATATAGTCATCCTGAAACAAATATGACATGAAATGGAAGCTATTCACACATAGATGGACTTTGTAAGAAATTTTGCGTGGGAAAATATGGCTTTGTCTTGTTGTGAAGGGCTATCAGATCTGGAGGTATTGGTCTTACTTGGTGCACTCAGCAGCAAAGGATGTACCAAGCAGCAGTCTAGATGATCTGAAAGCATAACATATCGATCAGATGTGGTAAAACTTTGTCAGACCTGACACTTCTCTTATTAGGAATAAAACATACAAGCCTATTTGTCTTGGGATATGCAGAAGAATTTATTCATATCGATGAACTCAGAGGGTCTAGTTGCATGCATCAGCAATAAAAATTGGGGCATCATATTATGCCAGGGCAACGTAACTACAATACAATTTCTCAATTTAGCATTCATGTATGTTAAAATATCCTACCTCACATATTTTCTATTGTCTCAGGAAATGATTAAAGAAAATGGTTTATACAATGGTTTATATTTTAATGGTTAAATACTATAATAATAAATTGTTTATATTTTAAATGGTTAAATACAATGGTTTATAGTCTCCATTAAATACTAGGTAGCAAATATTAACATTTCTTTTCTTTGTATATAATCATGTTGTATACAGAAAGACCAAGTGTCATGAGGTAATACTATGACTTGTTGCAGGAAGCACGGCCAAAAGCACGACAGACACCAGTAGAGGCAGATCATGCTCCATTTTATTGCCCGAATAGCCTAATTTTATAGTGAACTTAACAGGGGCAGACAGTGTTTCACAAAAGATTATTGGTCAAAAGCACTCAAACAACTACAAGAAAACAACCTCCTTGTGATTAGCAGTCACATAGACCTTGTCCTTGAAGCCAGCTACTGGTAACAATATTTTTCTGAATTCCTCAATTGGGCGATGTGGGAACACTGTCATGGGAACTTCTCATAGTTGCCCTGGTAGCTTGGTTTGCTCAGCTACAGCAAGTCATGGGATTTTTGCTGTTTCAAAAAAATCCCTCAACAATGACTGACATTCAGTAAATTTTATTGCTTTTCTATATTTAAACACTTTTTAGTAATGCTAATAATGTATTCCTTCTTTCTTCTATATTGTAGTTTTCATACTAGAATATAGAAAATGGAAGACTGCTTCAAAAAATTAGCAATGTCATTTGACTTCTTTTGATTGACTTCAGAATTATTGCATGCTCATCTAATCTATGAAAGTTACCGTTATAGTTCTTAATTTGTCACTATCCCTTAATGATTAACTGTTCATTTGCTTCTCTACATTTAATGCAGAGAAATCCAAATTCTGCAGTCTATTTATTCCAAGATAAATCATCACATTTCACAACAGAACTATTAAAGAACAATTATCTTATTGCAAGCATGTTATTAAAACTAATTTTGGTAATGTCACTAAACATTTTCTTTTTAATAATAATATTTTTTGATAACAGTAGCAACCGAATTCAGATCAAGAGTGAGGTGAGTTCTCAGTAAAACGTCTCCAGAGAATGAAGAAAGACGGTCTAAAGCTGGGACAGGAGGTGTTGTGAAGTACTGCTTGAATAATGCTTTTGAAGAACAATGGCATTGTAGGGAAAGCATCACACTGCATTAAAACTTCCCAGCTCAGTTATCACCTTTGGCACTGTTGAGTTGTCTACCTCAGATTTTTCATCTCAGTGTTCATTTAAGGATTAGAAACATAGCACAATATAGAATTTTGTTGTTGTCACATATTCAAAAAGTATCCAGTTTGGTTTTGTGTGTATGTTCTTTTGTGTTTGTTTGTTTTTTCCTATATAGGCTTCTCATAGACCACAGACTCATTATACCTGACACAGCAAGGACATTAAAGACCAATAAAATTGTGATATTTGGTAGACCCTTCAGGTACTCTTATAATACAAAACATACCTTGTGTTCTACTTTTTGTTTCTTTTTTTTCCCCCCTACAACAAACAGTGACTGTTTACAATTAACACATGTCATTTCAACAACACATTTTCACTACAGGAGGAAAGGAGAAAAGAAAACACATCTAACTTCTTTGCTTGTTTTTCCTCACTACATTTTTTTTTTTTTTTTTTTCTTCAATTGACAGGTACTAGTAGATAACTCCAGTTTAAGCTGATGGCTTCTTGTTCACTGCCTCTAGGTGACTGCATTCTGACATTTAGAATGCTGAGATTTTATATGCCGTTTCATAAATCAGCCCACATATTTACACAGCAATCCAGATACGTGTCTCAAACACCAAATCCTCAAAAGAATTTAGGTATTGGTAGCCCAGTTTTCAGAATTACAGCCTTTAGTGGTCATTTGTAATAAGCAATTTTAAAGAGCCAAGAATATTATAAATTATCTTCTGTTTCACTCAGAGTAATATTAATCCTCTCTCAAATACTAAGGTCAAAAAAAAAAATTCAATGCTGTTTTTATTTTGCTTACTTTAGGCATCTGCAGCTATTTCTAGTTATGGTAAGTGTGCCATGTTCCTATACAGAAAGTGGGATTTAGTGTCTATTTCAAGAATTTCAGTCCAATGGGGGCTACTTCATAGTTTTCAAATGGTACACAACTTACCACTAAACTAAGTGCCATTAAAGACATGAACAGTATCATCTGACTTAACATCCTTCACTATACAGAAGATAACTCTGAGTACACTATCAGAAAATGTTTATTTTCCTCTGGTTTCCAAAAGAAAGACTTTGAGATCAGTGTCTGTCCTTCCATCTTCAGCTCAAAACTTTTAATCCAACTCAATTTTTCATCTCATCTCAACCAGTTCAAAGACAGCACATAGTCTCAAAAAGATTTACTTTTCCAAAGGTTTTTAGTGAAAATTTTATGAATAGGAAAGATCAAATTAATGCTTTCACAGCAAAAAAGTGAGGCAGAACTGTTTGATATTATACACACAGTTCAGCATCAGCTGGCTGACCAAATAGTGTGAACCTACTTGCCAATCATTTAACATGCACATAGCTTAAGATTAGCTGCCATATGTGCTACTTCTTGCACACAAAACTTAACGTTACTGCACTGTGTAAGGAAAGTATTCAAATCTATAAAAAAAGAGGGCATCATTTGTCATACTGTTTTCAGAGCAAACGTGTTCAGTTATTAGTCTATACTTTTTTTTTATTGAGAGGACACTAATACTTAAGTTCCTCTATCAGAACTATAGATTATTATATAATATTCAAAAATAAAAATCAATTTACTGATACTTTGATATTTTTATGCTGCAGTCAATTGAGAGTTTGCTGATGAAAGTGTCAATCACTATCTCTGTAATGGCATAAGGTAATAAATGCAATGTATTATACTGAATACAGAATGCTGATAATTAACTGCCATCACGTTGCATAAGCTTTTGAATCAGTGATTTTGAGCTAGGTACATAGGTGTTTCAACATTTGAATTCAGATACCGTGAAATCCCTGTGGCCCTCAAAATTCAGTGTCTCGAGATTCCAACATTATTATATATATATAAATATATATATAGTTTGGAAAGTATATAGTTTGGAAACTATATAGTTTGGAAAGTATTTTGTAATAGTTAAGAGAAACTTTTATTTTTCCCCCTTACTAAGAATACTAGAACATACTGCTTCCTGAGCACCTTTGAACTGCCTTGCAACTTGGTGTTGCAATTCTCACTGAAAGATAAAGTTTGAGTTTTTACTACCATTTTCTCAATAGGCATCAAAAACAAGCTTGAGATAGTTCCACTGAGGGGCATATAAAGAAGAATCTGCTTTTAGACATATTATCCTAACAAAATAATTTTAGATAAGAGTAGAAAAATAAATACATAAGCATAATTGCAGATAATGATCCCACAAACCTGTCTGTCAGCATTAATACTAGCCTGTTCACTACATTAGTTATTTTCCTATAACAGTAAAGTTGGTGTTTACAGCCATTCACATATCTGACTAGTACTTTTCTATTTTCTCTTCAGCAAATCTACTAAGACATAACCTGTGTGACGTGTAAAGAGAAAGCCCAACTGATGGAAAACCACAGTTTTTCATAGCACCTCCCAGCACTAATTTCTGCTTATTGAGACAGGAAAAATTCAGTTGGGCTGAACAGGAAAAGAGACTGAATTTTGACTCTCCACTGATCTATATCAGAGATATGTACTATGTATAGTATGTACACACACATACAGGCCTACTTGAATGACTTCAATCATATAAAGAATGAGAAAATAATAAGTAAACTGTGGTCTCAATTCTTTCCACAGAATAACTGAGGTTGGAAGAGACCTCTGTAGATCATCTTGTCTCACCTCCCTGCTCAGAGCAGGGTCAACTACAGCAGAATGCTTAGGTCCATGACCAGTTTGTTTTTGACTACCTCAACACGTGGAGACTCCACCAACACTCCCATTAAGTTGTTCGTATCTGATCACTGTCAGAGTTAAAAAGTTGTTCTTTATATTTAAAGATAGTTCTCTGTATTTCAGTTTGTGGCCATCGCTTCTTGGGCCATCCCCCCTGAGAAAAGCTTGGGTCTGTCTCCTTTATTCAAGATTCTCCTAACCCTTCTCTTTTCCATGTTAGACAGACTCAGCTCTCTCAGACTCTTTAACACCATAATCTCCAAGCTCTTAATCATCTCTGTGGCCCTTTAATGAACTTTCTTGAGCATGTTCATGTCTCCCATAATTCTGTACACAGCACTACCTGTGTGATGTCACCAGTAGAGGGGAAAAATGACCTCCCTCAAGTTGCTGTTGATGATCTTCCTAATGCAAGCCAGGATGCTGTTGCCCTTCTTTGCTGCAAGGGTGCATTTCTGGCTCATGGTCAACTTGTTCAAGAGGACACACAGGTCCTACCCTACAAAGCTTCTTTCCAGACTGTCAGACTCCAGCCTGTACTGTTGCATGGGTTTATTCCTCCCCAGGTACAGGACTTTTTGCCTCTCCTTTTGCTGAACTTTTTGATGTTCTTATTGGCTCTTTTCTCAAGCCAATCAAAGATCCTGTGAATGGCAGCACAATCATCTATTATATCAGCCACTCCTCCCAGTTTATCATCTGAAAATCTGGTGTAGGTGTACTCTGTATCATCATCAGAGGCATTAACAAAATATTTTTGGCCCCAAAATCAAGCCCTGGGATACACCGCTGAAGTATAGACCATGCCACTGATCTCAATTCTTTGCGCCCAGCGGTTCAGCCAGTTTCCAATTCATGCCACTGTCTATTCATTTAATTCATGCTTCATCAGTTTGTTAATGAGGGTGTTATCAGTTTTGAAAGCCTCACTGAAGACACAGAACATACACTGCTTCCTTAAAATAGTAACTGCATCATAGGAGATGTTTGTTTTGGTCAAGCCTGACTTCCCTTTTGTAAGTTTAAGCTGATGACACCCAATCACCTGTTAATTCTTCAAGTTTGGAAATGGCTTCCAGGATTATTTGCTCCATCACCTTCCCAGGCTTTCATGGGAGGCTGACCAGCCTCTTCTTCCTTCAATCCCCAGAGAAGGTAACAAGTACCTTGGCCTCTTCCATGTCTTTTGTCATTAAAACACATGTCCCATTCAGCAGTATATTCATATTTATCTAGTCTTCTTTTTCTTGTTGATATTACCACAGAAGGTCTCCTTGCTGTTTTCCATATTGCTTCCCAGCTTCATCTCCAGTTCACCTCTATTTCCATCTCTTGTATGGTTCCTTTTATATTTGAGTTTCGTCATGCATGCAGGTTTCCTGACTCCCTTCCTTGCCTATGTGTAGGCAGTCAATCATTATTCTTGAGCTCAGAGAAAGTAACCTATGGAAATGAACCCGTTCTTCTGGACCATAATCTCTGCAGGACTGTATCCCCAGCAAGACAGATCAGAATCTGTTGTCCTGAAGCCAGGGTTGTGATCCTGGCTATTGGCCTTATTTCCTCTCAGAATTCCGCATTTCACCATAATCACTGTAGCCAGCGTTGCTCTAAGATTTCACATCCCCTTCCCAGCCACAACCATCCTCTTCCTTTCCCCTAAGCACTTTCTTTTTGTTGTTGTTTTATTTTTTTGGTAAGCTTACAGAAGCTTAACAGAAGCTTAAGTTCAGCTTTCACTTAGCAAATGCTATCAGTCTTTGCATCTACTATTGTATTGATCTTCGGAACAGACTATCATTCAAAGTTCGAGCAATGCCTTTTTTTTTTTTTTTTTTGTCTTAAGGAAAATATTAAGGAAACAGGAAAAAAAAATGAAAAAGAAGTGAAACTACAGAAGATCATGTAAGCTATTCATCAACAATTTCACCACCTCCCCCCTTCAAGTCAGTAATCTTGACATTTGGCTAAGATCGTATCTTGGTTAAAAAAAAAAAAAAAAAAAAAACTCATTCACATATTAAAGATAAATTTCCCAATATTCCTTTGCAATTTAATTATTGCTCAAGTAGTTCACCAAATGCAGACCTACTTTACTAAACCTACCATAAAGAACATGTTAACTCTGCAGCATGAGTTAGATTTATATGCAAGCAGTTTGATATTTAGTAACTGCAGTCATTCCAAGACAATCAATAATGTAAAATAATTAATCTCCTGCCTGACTCCAACTCTCTGTGAATCTAGCCAATAAACACAGTACATATTTGTGGGCTTTTTCTTAGTCATATTTTATGAACCAATCATCCCAATGAATTTGCAAATCCAACATCTAAATCTCTCTTTAAAAATACTTCCTTGGAGTATAAAAAAAAAATAAAATTAGTTTGCAATTGTAATTTTGTATTTTCTTTTTTTGTTTGTGTTTTAATACCTTAGCATCAGAATTTAATAAAATATGACCACTACTTATTTGCATGCTCTAATGACAATACAAGAAAAACTGGCTACAAGAGGCATATACAGTAGTTAGATACCAGAAAAAAATATTTGAAAGCAATAGTTCCACAGTCCCTTATTGTAACATGAATTTTAAGAAGTAGATAACATTTCCTTGAGGTAATAAATATGAATATTACTACAGTCATTTAATATTCAGCTCTGAAACTTCAGAAGTTTACCCATTCTGCAGAGATGGGCTGCTATATTAAATTTACAATATTGAGACTGTTTAAAGTCCCTAATCTGTATAAAAATTAGCTTCCTGATTAAACGTTTATTCTTCCTTCTCCTATATCCTGAGGCATACCCAAATCACTGTACCTCATCTCAAGTGACACTGAGACCTCAAGGTGACTTCAAGCAGAGGCAAAACAATTTGCCTAAAGCATAACCTTATGAAGATTTAGAATTCAAAGCCTGAAGTAAAAAAAAAAAAAAAAAAAAGAAAAAAAAAAAAAAAGTCTCAGGAAATGCAGTTGAATTCAGTGTCCAGACTGCACTGGCATAATAACAGACTTTCTTTTCTTCTCTTAGTGTTTCAAGATACTGAATTCAATATATCAAGACACTGAATCCAATATACTAGGAGCGTACAGCCATGGCACCACTCCTGTACTTTGTGTTTGTCTCCAACCAGTAGGCACATACAAAGGCTACCCAACAAAGGAAGAGAGCTGAGACTAAGTTCAGTGCACTTGCCTTTTCTTCCTTTCATGCCGACAGCATGAAAGACATCACAAGGTGGTTGGATAGGTGAACGATGAAAGCAAGCATCCATCTTCTCTTTTATTCATCTCCAATATGTCAACATATCTAAATACATAAGTAAAGATGATAGTCAAGATAGTCAAGATGATAGGGCTAAAGAGAAATTCCAGAGCTTAGTCTAGTTCTTTATTCTCTGTAGATAAAAGCCATACGAGAACACTGTTCAAGAAGGACTAATTTATTTGGTCTTGGATAGTCATTAAAAAAAAAAAAAGTAAGTAGTTATTGTATATTTTAAGTATTGTAAGTGGCCCTTCATTTTAGCCTTTTAAAATGAAGACTACAGATATCAAAGATGACAAAAGTAATATGCTTAAAGAACAACAATGGAAAGCGTGATCAGCATGCAGATTGTATTCTGCTACGCTAACATTTCTCTAAAAATTTTAAAGTAAAAGCAGACTCTGAAGGCCATTTCAGAGGTCTGAAAGACCTCTGAAAGCAGGTCTTTCTCTGCCAGAAGAAACAAAAAGAATACAAAACATCCTGTAACAGATACTTTGCCAGAGTCAAAGATCACTCTTCAAATGGTAAATTCTGCTTCCAGTCTGAAATCCCTGATATACCTGAGCAAAGTCTAAGTGAGTGAAACAAAATCTGCTGCTTTCATATGTATCAGTTGGGGTCATCTTTTATCCCTACCAACCACAACTCACTCTTTGAAGTTCATTAAGCTTTAATTAACTGGCATTCCATAGGGTTTTCAAATTATGCCCAGCTCAGACTGCATTAGGCAATAAAGTCTTGCACAATATATTTCCACATGCCACATTACTACCACTCATTTCCATTACCACTGATAAACAAAAAGATAACCAAACATAAATCCAAGCTCCTGCTGCCAGCCCTTCCCTTAATTAAGTACCTAAACTAAGAGTGAAATATCCTTGACATTTCAACCACTTCCTATCAACCTTCTCTCTCTCACCCTCTATAAGCACTTAAAAAATAAAAAATAAAAGAGGAAAAAGAGAAAAAGGAAGAAAAAAAAAAAAAAAAAAAAAAGGTAGAAGCATGATGCTTCATTATTCCATTTTATATCCTGCTAACTCCAGTCAGCTGATTGCTATTTTTTGATTGGTGAGCTGAGGGTTCCCTAGCAACAGGTTAATTGATTGCAGCTTTAAATCCACCTCTTTCCATTCTCCCCTCCTATTCCTCACGTGCATATACATCTGCTACGTAAAAGACAGAAAGACATCAAATAGAAATCTAAAGAACAAAGGGGGGAGGTAAGAAGAGGGAAAGGGGTGTGATAGCATTTTATTTGAGAACAGTTTCAAATTTTAGCAAAATAAGAAAGAAAGAAAACAGTGTTAGAGGATTAAAAATGGATTGAAGATTATTTTAGAATATACTTTGTTCATACTACATAATGCTACTCTTTTAATGTAGAGGTTTATTTTTTTCATTTGCTATTGTAATGATTAAAATTGATTCATTCCAATGTTACATATGTGAAAAAATACCAATCTTTTAGAGTTGAAATACATTACAGAAAAAGGAAAGTTACAAATAGAAGTCTCAATATAGTCTCATAAAGCAGGTATAAGAGCTACCTTCCATTTATACATCAGTAATTATTTTGTGATTAACCATTATTTAATTAACCATTATTTAACCATTAATTAAGAATTAATTAATGGAATTATTTAATTCCATTTGTTTTTGAACTAGCTATTCAATTTAAATGCAATGTCAAAGGGGCTTATTTTCAGTACTGAAATAGGAAACGAATATGAAAAAAAAAGTCCAGGTAGGATTTCAGGCCCTAAATCCACTGACTCAGCTGAGAGCCCCTTCTGAACTCAAATTCTCTAGACACTGCAGTTTCTGACTTAAGTACTTCCAAAGCCTAGCACAGTTAAGCATCAAGTGATTGTTTAAAATAAATTGGGGGGGGGGGGGGATTAAGTAAAGATGGGCAGTGAGCATAAATTTGAGGGTGAAAAGGAGAAAATGGAATCACTGGGGAAAACAGCTCTGAGAAAGAAAAGCTTTGCCTCTTTCATTCTGGATGCACTGTAACAACGTGATTTGAGAATTTTGTGATTTTTCCTATCGGGGGGTAGGAGGAGGAAGAGTGAAATGTCATTTTGCAGGTCATGAGAAGGTGAGACCAACGTATGACATTCTCTTATGTATTTTTAATCTGAATACAGGAGACTCTGCTCCTTTCTCCTTCCAGTGACAGATCTTCTTTTCTAATATTATTATTCAAAGCAAGAAAACCCACATCTGTCACAGCCATCATGGTATTGTGTTTTGGGTAGAATCAGGAGGTAGAATCTTTTCTGTTGAAGCTATTTGAGCATTTTCAGTCTTCAGAAAAGCACAGGGACTCATTGACCCAAGAAGAACAGGCATGGCCATGCTAAAGGTCTCAACAGAGATGAGCAGAGGTGGATACTCTTCTCTTGTCTTACAGTTAGCTCAACATTTTATTGAACAATTTTTTGTCCACCTAAAATGTATAAACAGGTGTGGAAACGTGGAAATTGGTTCCCCTCACTTAAGCTCCAAGTCAGACAGTGCACATTGAATGTCTGTTTACCTGATCAGTGCATCACCAGTTACTACGTTTCTCTCTGAAGCACTTACCTACCTGTAGAAAAATTAGAAATGTAATTCTCTAATGAAGAATCGATTTTGAAAATTTTGGCTTTTTAAATCTGACATTTAAAAGCCTATTAGATCTGTCCTTAAAATAATAAGTTCTGAAATACTCTTGGCTGGAAGAAATTTGCAGCTTTTTAAAATTAATTTGTGAAATCTACTCTTCTGTTTCTAATTGTCTGGAGAACTACTAGGCAAGGGCATTTGTTTTGAAAACCTGTTCAGCCATCAAAAGTGAAAAATATTTAACTGGAGATTTTTTTCCACATGTGAGAAATACATGGAAAATGTCAACATGATGACTTGATAATGCTCAGCATCTGAAGATCATTCAGTAATGTTTTCATTCTTATTTCAAGCATGTTATTATAAATCTGTCTCCTAATTGCAGCTTTCCCACATTCTTTCCCTATTTTTATTAATTAAGTAGACAGCATTTTAAATAATGTCAGTGATACTGGATGTGACATTAAAGTGACTTGGATACTTTTCTTTTTAAAAAAGTATATTTCCTGTGGGAATCTGTTGAATGATCGCTGAAGTAAACCTTGGAAACATGTATCATAATGTTATTTTCAAACATTTATTTTGGCAGCTTGGAAGAGAAGCTACCTATTATCTACTACTACAATCATATTTTACCAAACAAATGTAAATAATATACTCAAGGTATATGGAAATAATAAAATAATGGTCAAATATTTGATGTATATTGTTTGTGTATATTTTAGCATGAAAGACAAACCTTTTAGTATAGGCATAACTAAAAAGGATCCTGTATATGTTACTTAATCTAAATAGATAAGTTATATAAAGAATAGCTAGACATATCACTTTCCATTTCACCCAGCAAAATGGAGCGTTTATCTTCAAACTGTCCTCATTATAAAAAACACCTTTTTTATTCTAGCACAATGCCGAACACAAAGTTATTCATTTTTATTGGTGTCAGTTTTGCAAATTGAAAACACTATCATTATAACAAGCAGTTAGAAGTGGAATTCCATTTTTTTTCCCAAAATTTGAGTCTTAATTTAAATGTTTATATTCCATACTTTGGCATTTTGCAGTTTGAGAAACATTTTTCCAAAAGTTTATTTGTATTTGCAAGGAAATTTGGAGCAGAATGCTTATTGATAAGAACTTCAAATTCATACAACTCCATAAATTTCTCTAAGGAAGAAAGAATTCCTCCACTGTCATGTATAGTATCTGGAGGTATTGCAACTGACCATCTAGTCTAACCCTAAGCATCTGTGCCAAACTGGATGAGCATACACTACCTCTAATATTATTTATTCCAAAAATGGCCTCACAAGTGCCAAAAATAATAACCTTGACTGTTTTCACATTTCTCACACACAGGAAGGAGAAATTTGATTATTTCTCCCTCACCTCCACCCCCAAGAGCATCACACTGTCAATCAGACAAGTTCAGGTGTCCTGAAGTCCAAGAGTTTTTCAACCTGTATTTTTCAAGCCTATCCATCTACTTCCTGTTTTGTATCAGTGAAATTAATTTCTCATACCTAAATATACAGTGTACTTTTCACAATCAAATTTTATCTACATGATTTTGAGCATATTTATTTATTTATTTAAGTTCAGTTTAAACCTGTTTTCCAAAGTGTTTACAGCACTTTCTAATGGGTTGTCATTAGAGACTGTATGACAGAACTTTAGTCCATATCTTTGATCTCTTATGAACACATTACTACTAACAAATATCAGGCTCAAGACAAAAGCCTCAGGATTGCAACATCAAACATGTGTTAAAGGATATTTAAATAAATGAAAACAAGGGCATCCTTCCTCCTAAGTGAGTACCTTAATCACTGTACTATTATGCTAGTCATGAACTATATTCTATCCCTCTAGTCCAATAAATCTTGTAACTATTTCATGCAAAGTACAAGACTGCCAACTGAAGAAATGAAGCATGAGCCACACAGAGATGAAACATTTTAGAGAAATAATCTGTGTTTTTTGTTGTAGAAATGCTTAATTCCTACTGATTTGGAATGCTTGCAAACCTGCCATGTAACTATTTCAACTCTATTAAACCACACTGCTGTTGGAACTTCCACTGATGTTTGCCTGATTATTGTCATCTTCTGTTTCCATTTTTGCTAGAACTTTAAGCCAAATGGTCCATCTGGCATTCTCTCTCGCTTGTCATTTTATAAGTTGTAAAAATAAAGTATATTTTAAAATTCTAAATCATCAGTTTTGTTTTCTCACATAAGAACTGAGCATAAGAACTCAAAAGCTTTTACAGAATGTATTATGAAAAAAAAAAAATATCTTTAAATCTGAGATCTGCATCTGTACTCTATTTCAGTATCTTACTGGCTGCCTACTGATGATAATAGCCAGGGAGAAGCAATGTACCAAGCTAGAACATAAATGGAAGATTTACAAAATTATCTATAAATTTTCAAATAGTACAGGAGATTTAGCCACACATTTTCCATTAAAATGAATATGTGTATTGTGTGTAGGAGAGAAAGAGATTTATAGACAGATAAAATGTTTCAGATCTTTCTTTATATGGTCTTCTGTTTGCGTTGTGCCTGTTAAACAAAAAAAAAAAAAAAAAAAAAAAAAAAGAAGATAGTAACTGCAGAACATGTTCAACAGACTGGCGAACACCTCCATGAGCACAATCAACATGAGCTGAGAGGGACTCACTTTACTTCATGAATACATTTACATTATGTCATGTGAAATTACTGAGCAGCTGTTAGAGAAAAAAGAAAACATGATCAGTATTCTTGCAGAGGGACTTACTGAGAGCCAATCATCAAACACACATGGCAAATAGAAATGGCAGTCTGAAAAGGTGATAAGCAATCAAGTACAGACAAAAATGAGACACCATGACCTTACATTCAGCATGAACACTAAATTAACATATCTGTGCAGTGTACTAGAAAATTAAGAGGACAGTAAGGACAAAGCGACTTTAAGCCCAGCCATGGCTGCACAAATCTGAACTATCTTATCTAGTCTAATTACAGTCTATTTTACATCCCACATCCCAGACCTTGGCCACCCAATCTTTTTACCAGCAGCCAGCAGTTCACAGCTAGGTTTGCAAAGCTGACCTGCACTGATTGAGGCATATTTCATATTCTGTGGGATACAGCTTAGTGATAAAGCAGGGCAATCTGAAGATAGACAAGTGACTTGGACAATGGACTCAATTAACTTGTCTTCATCCATTATGCAGCACTCATTTTTTCTCAGCAGAAGTCACTTCACTCTGACCTGTAACAGAGCCTTGTTAGGCAAGTCAAAATACTAAACACAGAAGAGAAAGTTATTCAAGTAAAACAATTCTTGTGCTCTGAGCCTGCACCTCCACTGGGAACATGGAACAGCAGCCCTTCTGTATGAGAAATGTGCCTAGGAGGGTTCTCAGAAAAGAGACTCTTTAAACTCTTCCATGAATTAAAAGACTCATTTGAAGTGACCTTTCTTGTTTCAGAGGAAGGTTAGTACTTCTTGAATTTATACAAATTTATCCTGTATGGATATAAGTTATCACTAGGACTCTTTAAAATAACATTTGAAGAGCATGCCTTTTGACTTTGGATCTAGCACACTACATCAGGTAGTAACTACACAAAACAGAACAATCCCTGTGGACACTGCTTTCAGAGGTCTTTATCTCTTACTATTTTAAATAGCACTCTGAATATGCATGATTAGACTAGTATACTTGGTATGCAAATTTAAATGAATATTTCTTACGGATGAGCTCTACAATTTTGCTTGCCCAAGATTTTTGTTTTATTACTTAGGTCAGGAGAGATACTTCTCTTGAAAAGGGAATACTAAATTATTATATTCAGTAACATTTCATCTGTTTCCCTGGAAATATATATGCCTCTGATTTTCAAGGTTTATCATAGACACATCTTTTATTTTATTTTATTTTTTTATTTTTTTTTTATTTTTTTTTTTTAAGGAGGACGGGAGATTAAGATTATCTGCAGTCTTTAAGAAAATACAAAGAAGTCTTGAAATCATAAAAAACACAGCTGTAAATTCTATCTAAATCTTATAGGATATATATGTTATGATAACATTTATTATCTCTAGCATTGTCCAGCAATCCAGCAATATAATATAAAGTGGAAAAAAAAAAATTATCCAGCATAAAAACTGTGATGTATTTCCAAGTTTAGGTAACTGCAGATTTCCATACAGAAATTGAATATTAGGAGGAAATGAGAGAACAGTCACTTCTCTGGATTTCTGTGTGTCCTAAACATTTCCACATATGCACTGGCTGATTAGGGCCACAGATTGTGCAGATGCAAAGTGTGTCTGACAGGCTTAGGATGTTTCACACTCATGGCACATTTGCTAGTTCATACATTCTTGCATATTTTTCTGGGAACACTTAACTAGTGGGAACACTAACTCTCCTCTCTGCTAAAAATGATATTAAGCGTCAAAAACAAATTACCAAATTTATGGTTTATTAGAAAAGTCTTACAAGTCTGTTTAGACAATGTAGAGCCTTTCTGCCATGAATATTAAACAACGGTAAGAAGTGAATAGTAAGCCAAAATGAGTAATGGAAAGGAAAATGCTCCTGCAGTGGTCAGAGCTAGCTGAAGTCTTTGGTCAGGAACTCAGCACAGGCCATTCAAGGAAACTCCATTTATTTTAATGGAAGTGCATACAAATGAGCAGGAATCCTCAAGTTAGCATTTTTTACTGATAATAATTTGCTTACACATCTCTTTTATTTATCCTTTTTTTTTTTTTTTCTTTTTTTTCTGTGAATTCTTATGAATAAGAAACAAATTCACAACAGCTTTGATGCTTCTGCTCAGGATGTCAGGTCCCTAATGTAATGTGTGCTAACAGGTAATATTTGTTCACATTTGCACTGAAATGCAAAGAAAAAGAAAAAACTATTAGAGATCACTCAATAATTTACTTGAATATAAATTCCATAGATAAGAATACTCTGCTATAGCAACAACCAGACACTTCCAAACACTTCCTGCAAGTGTTTGGAATATAAAATACAACCTGTGAATATTACAGCTTTTCTCTAGAACTGAAAGCTATAGCCATAATACACTCATTTCTTTCAATTCCTGTGGTATGCTTCCAATTATATTTGAGTTTACACTATGCAAAAATAAATCTGGCTAAGAGCAGATTTCATCCACATTCCCATCTCTCACATATAGTGTACATAGTGCACATATGTATATAGTGCATGCAGTTCATATAAATTAAGATTTTGCACAATCGTGAACAAATGATGAAAAAGATGCTGGTGCCAAATGTATTACTGGTGTTTGCTTCCATACTCAAGTCACAATATAGCAGTATGATTTTATACTTTTAATAGCGGTATCATTTTAATGATAACGCTTTTTATTTAGTGAATAAATGCAAATCAGAAAACTTTAACAAAGGAAGGAAATTTCTTCCATTAGGTTAAATTCTCAGCTAGGAAAAAAAAAAAAAAAAAAAAAAAGAAAAAAGATAAACTTTTGAACATGTCAGGTCTTCTTACGGTCTGCTTAAGCCTAGTATATTTCAAGCATACTTCAGAATCTTGTACCTGTTGGCACAAGAAACCTTTTTCTCACAGGGAAAAAACAGTCCTCATATTTTACAGAAATCTGAGTAAAAACAGAATACTAAGAATATTAATTTTCCATTTGTAACCTACTACAGAAAGATACAAAAATAAAGGGAGAGTAAAAGAACTTCATCTATTTCTCTTGTGCTTTAATTTTGTTCTCTCACATCTTTCTATGCTTCACTGCTTCAGTTAAAAGACCAGGAGAAATACCACCGTGCACACACACATACAGACATTTTCATCATTTATTGTGATCATGCGCATTACTCTCAGGTCAAATGATAAGCAGGACATCTCTTGCCTTTATAATGTAAGGGATATAATCAAGGAGCTTATAACATAATGAACTGGACAGTACCTGAAAAATGGTTCATCCTTTTTGATGCATTGCCTTCCATACCAGTATCTAATGAACACAATTGTTCTAGTGGATGGAAGTTAAATTGAAAGAGGTCTTTCTATGTGTATATCTAGCAAGCAAATATATTGTTGTGGATTTTTAATCAATCTGTAATTATATGGCTATAATGCATACCTATAATAATATTCCATTCTATTGAATAAATTGTTAGTCCAAAATGTTTTGGGAGTGCCTTATAAACAACCCCCCTCCCAAAGTAGAACATTCTTCTTTATCTGACTGCAAAGAAATAAATAGTGCAGACCTCTTGATAATAGATTTGATTTCTAAACTGTTTATAATAAAAACTGTAATAAATTATTGCTTGTGACAGAAAGTGCATCAAACATTTCCTGCAAATGGAACATTATTTCAGTTCTCTTTGTGAACACTAAACTAACTCTTTTTCTGAGGAAGAAAAGCCACAGTCACTTCAGGAGATGCCTAAAATTTTGGAGTTTAAAGTTATCACAACAAAGCAATACAGATTTGGTTTTTAAAAAATGCAAATTTGTACAAAAATAATTTGTTTAGAAATAAAAATTGGCATTTTAAAGTGAAAATTTAAAAGTTCCATTTCAGCATTTACAAAATGAACATTTTCCTTAGTTGTCCAAACATGTGCAGCAAAGTTTGCAGGCAACGTCTTCAACTCCATCTGAAATATGCCATATATTAAAAAGATCCAGCTTTCCATTTTGAAATAGTCTTTGATCTGACCTAGTGTTTCCACTAAAACATTGTCACTATCAATATCAAATTATCTTTTTTTGAGTTCCTACAAAAAATCATAACACTAAAAGTTTCTTTCTGAGATTCTTGAAGGCTTAACTGCCACCTCCCTTGTTGGAAAAGCTATATTTGGTGTGTCATGAAACTCATTATCTTTTCAACTACTTACTGTATTTTTTTGAACCTGTGCATAAAGCAAAAAAATATTTATTAAAGACTTAAACCCAAGCCTGTAGGTGTACATAGAGAGAAAACACAACCTGTTAGTACACTCCCTTAACAATGGACAATGAGAGAAATAGCTCAAAATTGTATAATGGACTAACACATGTGCCCTTTCTCTTTTTTTCTAGACTCACTGTATGACCAGATTCTTTTCTTATTTCATATACTCTTTTAAAATTGACAAAATATTTCCTTCATCATGTCCTACTGATACTCTACTGGTATGTTTGAAATATTTGTTCTTAAGCTTTTCAGGGTACAGATTATCTTAAAAAAAAAAATCCAACAAAAAAAAAAAAAACGGTATGGATCCCCATGGTTTCAACAAAATCATTGCTATCAATAAGAAAACTCTGCATATCATATTCCACTAAAGTAAGGAACTAGCTGTATTTCTACTTTCAGAGTATTTGACTTCAAGACAAAACCCAGAAGCAAAGGAAAATAATGCAAGGGTGGAAGAAGAAAATATATATGTGCACAGAAATGTATCTGAACAAATAATTATATCTACTTCTTCATAACTCTTTAATATGTGTGCAAGCATTTGGCTTTTTTATCTCACCAGGCACAAAACTGGGAGAAATAATAAAGTGAAGGCATAGATTGATGTTGGAATAAGCTATGTAGCTATTTCTACCTGGAAGAAAAGTCTAATAATTCTTCTGGAAAGGACTAGAAACATTGAGAAATATGATTCAGCAAATAAAAACATCTTCTATTTTTTTGCTGCATAGATCCAGTTTTTAGGTTGAATTGAAGGGTTTCACTGAGGATGGTTTTCTGCCAGATCATATCTGGGCAAGATTTAAGAAATGAGTTGAATCATTATAGTAGAGGGGAAAATGTTGTAAATGTAGGTTTTAAAGACCACTGAAAAAAAATGAATATGTGAATCTTTTATAGTGTCCCAAACCCTCATCACTTGTACTTGGTACAAGTAAATCTGTTTTTGCTTTGCTACCATGAAAAGTTTGACAGTGATAAATGAGTTATATAACATTTTTGCAGGAATGGTAGCTCTGTATCAGCTTTTGAAGCTATAACGCTTATGGATTATACAAGTTTACATGTATAACAAACCATATTAAAATAACATTCTCAGTTTTTACAAAATGACAGGAATTAGATACATTGAGGGGTTTTATTGTTCCTAATGAATTTGTTTAGTCTTACAGGGAGAGGGCAGTATCCAAGGAGCAAGCACTTTCCAGAGATGTAAAGATGTATATTTTATGTGCCGGTTCACAATTGTGTACTAGGCTTGAACTAGTTTACAAATTTTTGGTTCCGCAGTAATTGAAGATCACAAACTAAATCTCTGACAAGCAAAATTTCCATAGACTGCTTGTTTCCAGTCTAAGTAGTACAGCATTTTGAAAGGACCAAAATGCTTCCTTTTCTTCCACAATATCTGAATGGAGTGTGACAACACATCATATATCTTGGCAAAACTATGAGCTGCATCTAAATGGCAAGACATTTTCACTCTGCCCTGCTCCCACTGTTCCCACAGGCTTAAAGATGGAAGTTTACAGAGATTGGTACAGAGTATCACAATTTAGGCACCATCTCATTTCATCACACTACTCACCATGTTGCTTCAAAGCAACTTCACAAGTAACAGCACTAATGTAAGTCTTTTAAATAAAAACAGAAAAGGGGGTTAGTTTGTTGGAATATGAGCATCTGAAATCTTCTGAATCTGTTTCTTAACATTTTGACTTTCCAGAAATCTAAAATTTATGTGTACCCATTATCCCCATGGTTATGTAAGAATGATTATGAGAAAAATGATTTGTATTTTGATTACTATATTACTTCATCTAGAAGAATATAATTAATCATGGAATTCAAATGTTCTGTTTCTTATACAGTGATAGAGCCTGCTTTTGTCATTTTCTTTGTGTGTTTTTATCATTAATGACAGCAATTAATTAAACCCAGAAGGGAAATATTTTTGGCAGTGCTGTGCTGTAAGTCCAACTTTGACAAGTTTTGTGGGTACAGCTTGCATATTAGATGAATTTAGTTAGCCACAGAGGGCATGCTCTTACTTCTAATGCTTCTTCTGTGTCAAGTCTTATTGACATAGTGTCTATCAAAAAAAAAAAAAAAAAAAAAATCCTGAAGAATTAAATTGTGACAGTATAGGAGACTACCTTGAACTCCCTGCCCTCCCATTCCAGCATTTCGTGATACTCCATGTCAATCAAGTTCAGAGCTGGATTAGTGGTGTTGTATATTCCCAACTCTAGAAAAAGGGTTAAGGCAAACTGCTGCTTTGACTCACAGCTGGGACCAACATTCTTAATAGGCGTGTGCATCTGCTGCACATAGAATGACAATATCCTTGGCTATTTGCATTCATGCCCATCTGTTGAGATGGCGTACTGCCTGCTCACAGGTTGGTCACATCATTGCCACATGGCACAAAAAGCAGAATAGGAACAGATTATATGTCTAGTTTACTGCTAAATAAAAGTGCTCATCTCTTCTTCAGGACATCATTACAAACACTAGCAGTACCATGTGCTATTCAAATTTGGTTGTGCTGAAATACATTTTCATATTGTAGTACCCAACAAATAGACATTTCAGCAAGTTCTTATATGCAACAGTCAATATCTTGGTGAGGAACTGCCTAAGTATATTGTGTTGCACTCTCTTAAAATATTTGCATAACCTGTTAATATTGTGTATAAATGTATAACCTATAACTAGAAGCTGAATCTTCCAATCTCTGCAGCTCATTTATGGCCTTCTCAGACTCTGAAGAGATCTTTATCTACCAAAACAGCTATTTTGCAACATTTCTATAAATAGCAATATGCCTCTTTGATCTCTTGTTATTGAGAAAGGTATTTTTCTCAACATAAACACAGATCTTATGTTGTTGACTTCATTTGAACCAATGGTGAGATGAATCAAAAGATCCTTTTTGAAGAAATTTGTGGCTCTGATAGCAACACTTCCAAATTAAGGAGAAGCAACATCAAATTTCCCATTTTCAGGAAGTTATTTTTGGAAAAAAAAATAGAATTATTTAATCTACTGGTAAGCGACACATCTGAGGAAATTCTTCAACTCAGAACAGGTTGCCCGGAGGTTGTGTATGCCTCATCCCTGGAGTTGTTCAGGGCCAGGTTAGATGAGGCCCTGGGCAACCTGATCTAGTGGGTGGCATCTTTGCCTATGGAAGGGAGGTTGGAATTAGATGGTCATCAAGGTCCCTTCCAAACTGAACCATTCTATGATATTACTCTATGATTTTATCTCTGGAGCACATAGGTTTTTATTGCTTAAGTTCTTTTTGACACTTCCTGAAAAAAAAAACGTAGAATGTGTGTACAAGCATATGGCTCCTGCCATCAGCTATACAGTATTTGTTGAAAGATATATAGGTTATATAATATATAAATAAATAGTAATTAATTAATATAGTAATTAATTAATATAGTAATTTTAATTGTATAGTAATAGTAATTAATTAATATAGTAATTGTTGAAAAGGGCAAAAGTGAATGATTTACTCATACTCCTAAGTCACATACTAAGGTTGTGAATACTAAGGTCATGAATACTAAGGTTATGAATATTTGTTCTCTCTTCTGTTTCAATTTTTCAGTTTAATAATAATATAATATATTAGTGAGTACTTTAAAATATCAGATATAATTTTAGAAGTCTTTTAAAAATAAAAGCAAGTTTCATTTACTACTTAAGCAAAACCAATAGATATGCTGAAATCTTATTGGAATTTTTTTTGACTGAAACTGCTTGTTGATGAAAAACCAGTTTTTAATTTTTGTTCCCACAATAACTGCTTTCTGTTTAAAAATCAATAGAAGTTTTAACACATAAACTCTTTTCTCAAGAAAAACATTGAAAGTTGAATCAGAATTGAGTACTTTTTCCTAATGATGCTATTTTGTTGGATTTTAGCTATCTAACCTACCCCAGTCATCTGTTAACTCAAGATCTCTGGAAGCATACAACTTTTTCTCTATTAATGTGGAAGCTAGTAGGACATCAAGAAAAATAGGTTTAAAAAAAAAGCTTTCCTTGAATTCAACCAGCAATACATGACAAAAAGCCATAATGTTTATGTAGAAACTGTAACTGAAAATTAGAATGGATCATTTTTAGATGTTTTTAGAAGATAAACTATATTTTAATTTATCTGAAAACCTCAGAAATCAAAAATTTCTTTAAAATAATGACTTTTTATAAATATCATGCCTTATTTATAAACACTGTCACCTCTGTTAGTGGGAAGAGAACAAGCACTTAGGAATTATTCCTAGTTGCAGAAAATTTTGAAATGGCAATAAATGTAAGTTCCTCAGATGAGTTAAACAGAAATTTTTGCTAAAACACTTAGCAGGATTCAATAGTATAATGTTTTATTGTGAGAGAAATTAAATTTATTAAATTGTTAAATTTTTGTTTTAATGATTTATTTAACAATTCAATTAATAATAAATATGTTTACAGGGGATCCCATGAAAGAACTTTGAAGTCTTCTCAGAGGAAATTATGAAAAATAAAATATTAAGCCTTACTGCAACTAAAACTAAAATCAATGACAAAATAACTGATTCCACGACTGCACATTGAAACTGAGCAAAATATGTTTTCATAATGTGGAACTAAGTGATAAAATATCATGATAGTAAGTTAATAGAAAAGCTTACTTCTGAGTTAATCCTTACTTCTAGGTGGGGAAATGTTACTTCAAGTATTACTATGCAAGAAAAGGTAATAATACTAATATGTATGGTTTGTGAATAGATTTGGCTATCACAAATAAGTATCTCTCAGATGGTATTGGAAAAAGTTTGCTTGAAAATCAAGACATGATCAAAGCAAGCCAGTTTTTGAAAATTAAAATGCACCAGCTATATAGTGTAGCTGTAAACTTCATTAATGTTTTCATTTGTAATCATTTTTCATGATGAAACTAACATACAGGGTTTCAAAAACACCTATACAGTTTTAATTCCATTAAAACATAAAAGAATTTATGTTCCTAATGTTCATAAATCAGGAAAAAAAATGTGCAAGTATAGCTATTTTAGCACAGTGATTTTTTCATTGAAAAACATACAGTATAGATTCAACTATGTTGCCATAATATTGCATAAGCCTGCACAGTTTTTATTCTGTTCCCGCATGCAGAATATCAGTATTCATACATTAAGTACATGACCACAATACAAAATACAGTAAAATGCTCACCTATAATACAATTTTACAAGTGGTTGTTGTACTCAACTTTTTCTTTTCTTTTTTTTTTTTTTTTTTTTTTTTTTTGTAGTGAAAAGCAATACTAGGTTTGTTTTTGGAAAAAAAAAAAAAGAATATTAGTTTATGCCCATTGATTTCTTTGAAAATAGTCTCCTCAAAGAATAAAAATCTCACAGGGTTTTTTATGGAAAAAAATAATAATATATATATGTATATATATATATAAATATATACACTGTATTTTTAGGTATGGGCAGGAAACCAATGAGAAAAGGATCACAGTTTTAGCATTTTATTGTGGTAGATAGGAGTACATAATTTCTGGAAGCCAATAAATGTTTCTGTGAGGACAAAAAGAATGATGACAAAGTAAGGGTGCCTCTTCCAGTCAACAAGCTAAGATGAGCAGAACAAAAAGAATTATTTAACATTGTACCCACTGTATTTTATATTTAATAGTAATGATTAGAAAACCTGTATTGGAAATGGTTAAACAAAAAATAAAATAAAATAGAGAGAAAGAAAGTCAAAGAAAAGCAATTCTTTCAACATTGTGGGATTTCACTTCAGAAAATTTTCTTCATTGTGTTTAATATGGAACAGTCCCATTGAAAATTATTTAATCAAAAAGCCTTGACACAGTGTATAATCTTTTTTTCTTGTTCCTTTTCTTTTCCTTTTTTCTTTCCTTTTTTCTTTTTTTCTTTTTCTTTTTCTTCTCCTTTTTCTTTTTTTCTTTTTCTTTTTTATTTTTTCTTTTTTTTTCTTTCTTTTTCTATATAAAATATTACAGCATTTTTTCCATAAATGATATAAATACCATAGTGAATTATTCTATTAATTCTCTTTAGAAGTTCATCATTTCTGGGGGAAATTTTTGTAATAATGTTGTGCTGATAATTTCAACCAGTTACCACATAAATGCAGAAGCAAAGGGGAAAGGTACAGCACAAGAGCTAAAACACCAAGACTAGCTCAGGGCTTCTGAAACAGGATAATTAGTACTAGTCAGTATGAGTAAAAATAGTATAATTTAGCCAAAGTCAAAATGAAAGACTTAATTTTAAATAATTAAATTTAACCTTGTTTCCTTGTAAGAATTTTTCCCCTCTTAGAGTACTTCTTGCCACTCTAGATAACGGACACAATGATCTGGTTTAGGAGAGTACCATATTGCATGTATTCACTAGCCAACCATCAGGAGAATTTTATTTCCTTCACAAGAAAGTGTTTGCTCAAGTCAGAGTTACCATTCTCAATTCTATCCCAAACACCTTTCTGTTACTAAGTAAATTGTACTGCTACTATTAGCAAGCAGCCTCCAGTGATTTAATTGATTCATGCCCACTTAGGTTATGCCAAATTATCTGTGAACATCTTTTTCATAACATAGCCTGAAAATAAAGTAAGATTGAGCTTAGGGAAGCATGAGCTAGCACTTTCAGTGAAATTAAGAATTAAAAACAATTTAATTGGGAATAAAAGACTAGTGTCAAGAGGAGGTTTAAAGTGTCATCAGAGAAAACAAATTCAGTTACAGGATAAAACAGTAGTCAGAAAGACAGTGAAAATTGCCTGTAGATGTTTATGGATGTTTATGTTTATGGATGACAGAGCTTATCTCAGCCTGGGATAATACTCAAGTCTGGAGCACAATGACACATCACTAATACCCACAAATTATCTGAAGAAAAAACAAATACTATTGGTAGGCAATTGAAGAAATTTACTTCTGTGATGCAACTAAAGATAAATTCATATAATTTTTCTAAGTGATTAGTCTGGGAAAAAAAAATGTTACAGAATACTGTAACTATGTGTTGTAGGTGAATTTAAGTGCAGAGGAAGGAAAGGAATTATTTCAGGTGGCACAAGAGACCAGAAGCACCTGAAGACATAATAGTTGACATTGAGAAAATGATAATTTCAGATATATATTAGAGAATACTTTCTGATCCACTAGACTCTAATAAAGGAGAGTATTGAAATCCTGACTGGTTAAGAAATCTAGCAATTAGACTGGAAGAATTAACAGAAAATAAGGTGAGAAAAACAGTAGTTTACCTGCAAGAAAATTGATAAAAGCACCATCAGGTCATCTAATTTACTTTAATTTTTATGAAAATTAATGTTTGCTCTTTTCTCTTGGTTTAAGTTTTGCTCATCCAGTCATGACACTTAAATATCTGGACCCAAAACTCTCTCATTCAGGCAGCAGTGCCTCAGAGCTATTCATACTAATTGGCCAAGGTCATTTAAATACATTTTGCATGAAGCACCTTAAACTCAGTGTGCCATTTTATGTATTTATCAAATTACTAATCAATATGCTATACCACAGTTACTACTGGGCCTTGAACTACACACAGAATGCTACATGAATTCAAATTGTGCAAGCTGCTGTTTGCATAAATGAAATTAAAATGAATGTAGTGATCATTATTCACAATACAAAAGAAATGAAGAAGTAGTCTAAATGCAGTATATGCTGCATTCTGTATTTTAAGCAAATTTTAACTGTGTTGTTTTTTGCTGTTGTTGTCATTTTTTCTTTAACAAATCTTGTATTAAACTAGCTTCGATATCACTTTCTTTCTCCAGCGTATTACCTCCACTGTATTGGTAAAGTAATTTATTCCATCCTCTGTGGAGAGCCTGGATCTCATTTGCCAGTGTATTTATCTTTCCTGCCACTTCACTGTCATTCATCTGCAATCTCCACAGAATACCAGACCTGTGCAGAATTTCAATTAGGATTGATTCAACTAAATCCAGGCCACAGAACTGAGGCTGACAGGGTGACCCCCTGAGAATTTAATATGCCGAGTTAACAAGTAAATAAATATATATAGGAAAGGAAAGGAAAGGAAAGGAAAGGAAAGGAAAGGAAAGGAAAGGAAAGGAAAGGAAAGGAAAGGAAAGGAAAGGAAAGGAAAGGAAAGGAAAGGAAAGGAAAGGAAAGGAAAGGAAAGGAAAGGAAAGGAAAGGAAAGGAAAGGAAAGGAAAGGAAAGGAAAGGAAAGGAAAGGAAAGGAAAGGAAAGGAAAGGAAAGGAAAGGAAAGGAAAGGAAAGGAAAGGAAAGGAAAGGAAAGAGAGAGAGAGAGAGAGAGGAAGAGAGAGAGAGAGAGAGAGAGAGAGAAAGAAAGAAAGAAAGAAAGAAAGAAAGAAAGAAAGAAAGAAAGAAAGAAAGAAAGAAAGAAAGAAAGAGAGAAAGAAAGAAGAAAGAAAGAGAGAGAGAAAGAGAGAGAGAGAAAGAAAGAAAGAGAGAAAGAGAGAGAGAGAGAGAAAGAAAGAAAAAGAAAGAAAGAAAGAAAGAAAGAAAGAAAGAAAGAAAGAAAGAAAGAAAGAAAGAAAGAAAGAAAGAAAGAAAGAAAGAAAGAAAAGAAAGAAAGAAAGAAAATACAAAACAGGAAAACAGCAGAACTTTAACAGAGTATTTCATTAAGTCCTCTATACACTCAATTTAATCTAGCTCACAGTTTTTTTTCAGACTGTATTGTGTGGGCAAACTGTTTTACAGTAGCTTTGATAACCACAGGAAAAAAATAACTTTTGAGGTTCAATTAACTTAAACAACTTGTAATGAACAGAAAAATGATTTCCACAGCTACCCTTAGCTTTCTATTCTGTATATGTATACATCCAAAAATCAACACAGTGTAAGTATACAGGTAAAATAGTTCTTTTCTTGGGTTCTTGATTTGACAGACTTACAGTGGTTTTCACCATAATTGACAGACTTCATCTGCTTGCCAGTTAAACGGCCTAAAAGAATTTCTTAAATAATTTGTGATTACTATGACAGTTTTGTGGGTTTAAAGACTGTTCAACTACAGAACAGTAACCTGAGAGGTTCTTTTTATCTCTACTACGTAAGTACATAGTATTGAAGTCTCAGTTTCATATTAGCTACTGTAAAAAACATTTTACTTCTTCTTTAATTATACACCAGAAGTGGCTGTAAGTAAATACTGCCTTTTACTCCCAAATATTACAATAGAAAATATAAATAATAACAATCCCACCTTTAATTATTTTTGTTGTCAACAAAGAACTCTCTTGAATATATTTCACCTAAAGATCATTTTTTTACCATTGGAAAATATACAGCTATAAATTCCCACATGAGACAAGATAAGAACATACATATGAAACCAAATATAAAATTAAACATAGGAAT
The DNA here is from genome assembly GCF_964211825.1 of Aythya ferina. Taxonomy (NCBI): domain Eukaryota; kingdom Metazoa; phylum Chordata; class Aves; order Anseriformes; family Anatidae; genus Aythya; species Aythya ferina. Next base: position 22,664,935 of record NC_140301.1, on the reverse strand, counting down.
TAAAAAGAAAAAAAAAAAAAAAAAAAGATAGAGTGGGAAAAATATCAGCACACACACGTATTTAGTTAAATAAGTTAAATAAGACATGAATCAGATGGAACTGGATGAAATAATTGAGACACTGATACTGGTATTTGTGCATACAGATACCACCACATCAATGAGTGTGGCATAAGCAAAGAACTGAACTGATGTTTGCTTTTATTTTTTCCTATTGTGTTAACATAAATAAAGCAGAAAATATTTCACATATGACAAATATTTTACAATTCTTTACCAGCCACACTTAGAAATTTATCAGTGTATCATTATTATAATGAAGGAGAGGTACAATGATCATGAATTAAAATTCAATATCTACACAAAGTGTCAAGAGTTCAGTCACTATAAGGTAGAATTCTTTCTGAAATTTGGTCACAAGATCTACACTACATTAAAAATGAAGCTGCATTAATACACAGTTCATAGTTAATACATAGTTTATTGCATTAGTACGATAGATATGTGTCCTTAGTCTATAAGCACAGCGTGGGGTAGTATGGTTACACAAGAAATTTTGCTCCAGATATATTCTTCAATCATCACTTCTTCTCATGATTCTTCCAAGATACCAGTTATAACTAACTGATTAGAATTTTTCTCCAGTACAATGTATGTTGTGCAACCAGCACAAAGTACATCTGTAAGTACATTTTTCTTAGTCCTTTTTTGTTCTTTGTTCTTTCTTTGGGGAACAGATGCAGTAATACAGGTGTATTACTACACTCCTTTTGGACTCCATTCAGATACAATAGATCTGTACAATTCAGATAATTGTACAGTATGAAAATTTAATAAAAACAATCAAATACAATTGAAGAGGATGCAGGGTAATTTTACCTTCTTTCTTCCTTCATTTGTCTAGTTTTGATCTCTCTTCACTAGTGATAAACCAAACTTTTCATTTTGGGGCATTTATCTGACTAACAGTACTTTGTTCCCCACTTTATAATCTGAAATTAAGATCAGGTGGCCCTATTCAGCAGTTTAGTCCAGTTTGTAGATCTAGCTCTTATTTTTAACAAATATCCCCTATCAAAAAGTCTCTGTATGATATTTTTATGTTATATTAATACTTATTATCATAATTATATCATATCATAAATGATATGATTTACAATTATAAAATATATATTATCATAATTATAATTATGATATTAAAAACCAAGGAAGAGGGAAGAGAGCATAAAAGGGAAGAGGCTATTAGTGTCCATCTGGGGAAACTGTTTCCCCAGATAAGTTACTATGAGAAATAGAGAAAAAAAAATAAAATAATAAAATAAAATAAAATAAAATAAAATAAAATAAAATAAAATAAAATAAAATAAAATAAAATAAAATAAAATAAAATAAAAAATAAGGAAATGGTGCATTAAAATGTCAAAATAATAATACAATTCAGGTAAGGTGTACCTTACCAAACTAGCCTCTGAATGCAAAATCATCTTCAATTGGCTTTATAAAATAATAATAAATTACAATGTGGATGCAAATGAAGAAAAAGGAATAGATATTATGACACTGGGAAAACAGATCAACAGTAATGTCTCTTATTAGGAAAAGGATGTGATAACTGGTGAATACACACCTATAGAGGAACTCATGAAGATAGTCAGTCTTTGCTTATGTGATAGCTTAGTTTTAATTCAAGGCTGTAAGAACACTTCTTTAGCTCCTGTGCTTGAAGTATTTTAAGTATTTACCTAAGTCTATAAATTCGGAGAATAATATGAGAGTAATATTTGTAGTATAATAGCATACACTAAATAGTATATAGTATGTAAGTATATGTTAAAATTTAAGTGCTTTTTAATTTCTCATAATAGTTAAATGTTTCCTGGTTCTAGACCTAAAACTGAATAGCATAATTCCTGGAAAATTAGTAATGATAATCCCTGAATAAACATTGGAGTGATCATTTATCAATATTTTATGGTATGTAATTGACAGTAATAATAACTACTTTCCCGGGCAACTTAGTATAAAGTATAAAATCTTCTGGATTTTAGACAGAATACACGTTGAACACATTTTCTGCATATCTAAATGACATCAGCAGGTAAATTTTCTTTATCAGACTATAGGTCTGATAGATTACTCTAGATATGCAAAGAAATCATTCTAAGCAGCATACTTAGAATAGATGGTAGATGTTTACTCATAGAATGGACTGCTGCAAACAGAAAGGACTGGTCAGACAAATGGAAATAAATTGAATTCTGTCCTGTGTTGGAATACTAGCGATAGCTCAAACCATTAGCTCATAAGTAAATGGAAATATTGTTGAACCAAAAATATTGTGAGATATAAGACAAGATCTGTTCACTGTTTAAAAACATCAACCTGCAAACATTTTTCTTCTAAGAAAAGTAAAATATTATTCTTTTTTTTTCCCCAGTGTCCTTTCTTTTTTAAGTACAGACTGCAATTTCATCTCAACTTTTATCACATCAAGCAAAGAAACACTTCACTCTGTTCCCTATATTTTATTCTAAATATACTCTGGAACTATTGATGGTGGAAATTTTGGCTGTTCATCGACTAGTTTGTTATCTTGTGACATAACACTATATATAAGAAGATTTCCTTTATTTGTTTTGCCACTCATGGTCATCTCAGAATCAACTTGACAGAAAGTCCCATCACTGAAATAACCCTAGCAAGTATCTTATAAACCATTTAATTTTTTGTCTGAACCCTAGATTAGAACAAACCCATTCTTCAGATCCTACACCTACCTATCTTAAAAAATATCACCAGTTCTGAAATCTATATGGAACCACATGTGGTTCCAAAATTGCTTTAGATAGCTTTTAAATGCTGTAGACGGACTCCAATGAGAGGAAGGTTTCACCTAATCTTTTACCTTCATTTTACTTGCCTGCATTTTTTTAACTTACTGTTTTTGTATTAAAATTATTATACCCTTTAAAATTACTAATTTAAGAATCAATCCCAATGACTTTTCTTACAAATATTTAAGGAAGGAAAAGAACTGCATACATAGGTCTTCCCTGTGCTATTCACAATTTTCTCTCCTTTCTAGTAATGTATTTTGGTCTTTCAATTTATTTATACAAATTTTATTATTACTTTTTAGTGCTTGATATTACGTATATTGATTATATGTAATTATATACAATTATATTGACTTCAGTAGGCCCTGGATTAGGTTGTGGACACAGACAAGTATGAAACATGGGCAATGACTGAGGCTGTAAAGTTTCTAAGTATTTTGTCTACTAGAAATTCTGTTCAATCCTCACACAATTCTGCTTTTGTCCTTTAATAGATTTAAACAGAACAGCGATTCCATCAAATGGGATAGAACTATTCCATCAATCCACAATACATTGAATAATATAGTCACTGCAATACGATGCACCTGGAATATATGTGCAGCATAAAGACAATTGTCTCCTGTATGCAGCATATCTATGGCACTATAAAACAAAAGTAAGCACATTATTCTAGGATGTTCCCACTTATACTGTGTGGATAGCAGTTGGGGGAGAGGCCAGAATTGTTGCAATGAAAAACAATAAGAGACAACCATTAACTGGCATTAGGCTTTGTTATTTCTGCAGTTTACTGAATGGACTGGTAGGGATTGCTTTTCTTTGAAGATATATTCTATAAGGACAACACAACTGCAGAACTGTACGATGACATGATCCCATCAGTCATGATCCCACCCAGTACTGACTGTATCAGAGCTTCAAGATTCCGCAGTTTAGTAAGACTTCATTCCTTTCAGAGTGTACTCTAGGGTACAGGTTAGCTATTCCAGTTGATCTGTGAAAACAAGATTTGCGTGTTATCATTTTGCAACCCCTTGACAATATGACCTTCAATGGTGAAATTCAAAAATGTCCAAGACGTCAATTAGACTAGATTATTGGGGGCATATAATTTGTCAGGACTCCACTGCACTTGTCAATAAACCCACACGTAAGGAAAATATGTCCTCTAATCTCAAATCCTTATATTTCTATTTATAGTAATAGACAGGAGGAGATTATCTCTGAATTATTAAAAAATAAAAATCTAAGTTCCTCATTAAATCAAAATTCATCACATGGCAAGCTACTCCCATGCATATATCCATAAACCACCAGATCAAGATAAATATTTTTGTAGGCTATGCACTTAACTTTTTTTTTTTTTAATTGAAGACTGGTATATACTGTGAGTTAGTAAAGTAATAATTAAAAAATAATAATCAATAGACCCTCAAGAGTCTAGTTAACTCCATATTCAGCTTTCTATTCTAATCATGCCTCAGTTGGCTGTTAAACTAAAGTATAGATCTTTTGAGCAAAGTAACCAAAGTATCCATAGTTTAAATTTAAATCTAATTTGAAACAAATATATACTTACAGGTCTTGTTTTCAGCCACATTACTGTAATTTAAGTTTGTGTGAATTTACAGTACACAACTACTCCACAATGATTTCCCATGTTGATATCAGGAATACAAAATAATTATATAATATGAACAAATTGAACTTAATCCTTCCTTTGGTAAAACAAAATTCAGTAGGTGTTGTCTTTAATGGAAAGACCATGGACAAAAGAAAAATCTAGATAAATGTATTTGCACAGTATTACATGGACTTCTAAAAAGTGAATTGAGTAATATGTGTTCATTAATAATGTATTTGAAGATTCATTGGAAAAAAATGATCTTATATATTATTCACAAATCTTATTCAAACATGTCCAAAAAAAGCACCTGTACAAAATCGATGACTTCAATATCTAGTGTGGTCTGCAGAACCATATTCATATCTCTGTGAATCCTTACTGTTTCTGTTCCAACAGCTCTTTAGGAAATGACTCTTGATGGCTTCTAATTAGTGGTACTCCATTGTAAGACTAAAATCTGTGGGGGGGAAAAAAAAAAAAAAAAAAAAAAAAAGAGAGTTTTATCCTTTGTCTTTCAATGTGTTATACTCAGAAAAATTATTTTATGCTTAATACATTTCAGACAGTTCAATTTATCTCTCATTTGGTTATTGAAATAATTTTTATTTTTTCCATAGCAACAATACCAAAGCAGATCAAATTCCTTAAATGATTAGTAATAGTGCTCACCTATCACTAACAAGAAAACTTGATTTCAAATACTTTACACTTTTAACAGAGCAAAAATGCAAAATGCAGATTGCAGACAAATATTTTTGTGTTCATTATTCCCACCTCATTTAATGTGAATGGAACTCATACATTTAAACATATTGATGTCTCCTTAATCACTTATCCCTAGGCAAAGGTAGCTAGGACTTACAAAGTGTCAAGTATATCCCTCCTAAGCATATATTTTCATGTCTTATGTCAGCTCTAGGTAATGAGTGACCTTGTTATAGCAACATGTACATGGACAGATTTTCATTCTGAGGACTGCAGACAATATTCTTCTTATCATTCTGACTTCAAAACCACAGGTAGATTTTTGAGGATGCAGTGTAAGAGAGACTATGTATAACTTGTCCATAACACGTTCAGGTAAAGATGCAAGTTTAAAAGATGCAACTTTCACAAGTTTAAATTAAAGTTGTGGTCCCATTCAAAGACTGTAAAGACAGCTGAAGCCAGCTCCATTTCTAACCAAAAATAATATCTATTGGAAAATGTCAAACTTTGTCAAATATGAACCAAAAAGTGTCATTTATACATATATTTATTATCCAGAGAATGACATACTGTTTGTACACAAGACAGGGCCTACATTCAGAGTGTTATTCTAACCTCTGTCCTTGAAAAACTACACAGATGCCAGTCTTCCTAAAGAGAAATAATGCTTTTATATTACTTGGGATTACTCACATGCGCTGAATTATTTTTAGGCAGAATATTTTTGTCTAGGTAAATCACAAGCAGATGGGAGACATAAATGTGTGAATAAGCTATCACTAATGTTCAGCACAGACCTGATCCAGATCTTTTGAAACCCATGGAAGTCAGCTTCAGCTGAAATAAACCATTGTACTTTTGGATTTCCATGTGGTGAAGAATATTTTAATTATTTTCCTCACTCCCATTTCAAGAAAGTCTCACAGTAAAGTGCTAAAAGTGGAAAATAACAAGAAATTAAAGTACACAAAAATCAATTTTTGAATGATAGCTTTATCAGAGACAAGGAAGAATATAACCAGCATAATTAATCATCTTATCTTTAAAGACTTTTAATTAATAGTTGTGTATATTCTTTCTGAATATAGGAAGAAAATATTAACAAGGCTCACAACATTCATGTAGGACCTATACAGATGAATTTCACAAATTTCCAAGGAGTCACTCGTTCATATCCCCAACAATCTAAGATGGTTTTGATGTTCCAAGTATTTGTGGAAGAAAATACTTAATGAGTAATTTCTGAGAAGCCACAGATGTCAAAAAGCATATTGCAGAAGGCTCAAAGTTTGATATGAAATATTTAGGTTTTTTATTATTATTATACTCTTTGACTGATTGGATAGCTTCCACATGGATGAAATACATACTAAATTATTTACAGATAATTACATCACTGTACTGTTGATAAAATATTAAGACACCGTTGTCCCACAGGATAAATTGTGACAGACATTGGCACATCAGCTAATGAATAGCTGTGGGGTAATGGGAAAAAAAAAGGAGCTACCACAAGTATCTGGAATTAGGGAACAGAATATCTGTAAATAATCCACTCTCAAAGAAAAATATCACTTTTCTTCTCCCCCTCCCTCCTACTAATTACATATAGAAAAAATGCTCAACATTTGGTAGATATTGCTTGAAGGCATTTTTTTCTGCAAATAGTCTCAAGGCCTCCTCCACTCCCTTTCCTTATAGGAAAGTATGACCTAGAAATACTGAATAATAACCTTGAAGCAAAAATATTTTCAAATACTCACAAGAGTGGGCAGCCATTTTGGAGAAAAGATATATCACTACAACAGAGGAATAGAGTTCTCATATCATCTTCGTAATTATGGAGGAATGTTTTTTCACATCACATTGTGAAACACTGAGAGAAATATTCCCAGGAAATATAGACAGATCATCACAGAATCAAAAAGCAAGTCTACATTTTAAACAAATATTTAAACATTAAATCTTCTATAATTTGCCAAATCTCACCTTCCATTTCAATTAATAGAAATAAAATTATCTGGAATATTCATGCTGAAAAAAAAAAAGTACTTGAAAATTGTTAAAAAGTAAAAATTAGCAAGACTCTCAAATATTATTATATTTTCAAAAAATAGAAGAAAAAAATCCTTAAGCCTAGCTGTATGGGATTGAATATAGTCCAAAGGTATCTTGTAAAATAAGGTACACACTTTCATAGGAAACACCTGTGGTTCTTGAAAGGGTGAAATGTATATCATTTGTAAGAAAACACTCTTCATAACCTCAGGCTGTGATTTGGACAAACCATGTATTTTGTTGTTAATTAAAGGATTTGTATGGCCTCAACCTATCTATCTAATCTATAGATAGATTAGATCTATAGATCTAATTAGATCTATATATTATAGATCTATATACTATAGATCTATAGATCTAATTAGATCTATTAGATCTATTAGATCTATAGATAGGAATCTATCTTTAAGACACCAGACTGTGCCATGTATCTTACGTAACGGTCACCAGCATGTTTATAGCCCTAGTGCATTACAGTTCATTTTTGCCTTTCTTGGCTGCATTAGGTAAAGTATTGAAAGCAGGTCAGGAAGGGTAATCCTTCCACTGTACTCAGCATTGTTGAGGCCACACCTGGAGTGCTGTGTCCTGTTCTGTGCCCCTCAGTACAAGAGAGGCACAGATATGTTGGACCACAAAGATGATTAAGGAACTGAAGCACTTCTCCCATTAGGAAAGTCTGAGAGAGATGGAACTTTTCAGAGAAGACTCAGGGAGGATCTCATCATAAATACCTGAAGGGAGGAAACAATGAAGATGGAGTCAGACTCTTTTCAGTGCCTAGGACCTAGGACCTAGGACCTAGTGCCAGGACAAGAGGTAATGGACACCAACTGGAACACAAGTTCATCTAAACATCAGCATAGTCTTCCTTACTGTTCAGGTGATATAACATTGGCACATGTTGCCCAGAGAGATTGTGGTGTCTCCCTCCTTGGAGGTCTGGACATAGTCCTGGATAATCTTATCTAGGTGTCTGTACTGGAGTGGAGGGGTAGACCAGATGACCTTCAGAGGCATTCAATCTCAACCATTCTGTGTCCTGGTTTCAGTGGTTAAACCACAACATTCTGACTGCATGATTTCTGGGAAGAAAAAGAAAAAAAAAAAAAGTTTATAAAGACATCATCTGTTCAGCAGACAGATTAAGCATGGACTCAACAAACAGAAAATTAAAATAAAATAAAATAAAATAAAATAAAATAAAATAAAATAAAATAAAATAAAATAAAGTATACAAAACCCGTTCTTTAAAGTACATGCTTATGTTATTTTCTGAACAGAAATTAAGGGCTTACATGATTTAATTTTCTGGTTTGGGGATATAACTAATCTAATATACATGTATATATATATATTCCAAATTATAAATGTAAAAAGAAGCCTATAATTCCCTCTGGGAATCAAAGTATCAAAGTAAATTAGTTACATTAACACCCATCTATTCCTTTGAAAACATCCCTCTTACTAAGGGATAATGAGTTATACTAATGTGAACAGTGTTAATTACTGTTCTTAGTAGACTCATAAGTTTGGGATAAACTGTATCACAACATAAAGTTAATACAAGTCACCATGGAAAACCAAAGAGAAAAAGAAAACAGGCAAAATATAGTAAAAATTCATACAACTTTCAAAATGATTCAAATGTTGCAGTGTTTCTTACAGGAGCAAATTTGAAGAGAGATATTGCTGCTTTTGCGCGCGCACACACACACACACACGCATTCAAAGGCAAGCAATATCTCCTTATATTTGTTTCTGTACATGAAAAGGTACTTTGACCTGGGTTTCATGATGTTTTATTTAGTTTTGGGGCACAACCTGATGTGACAAAATAAAATGTGATATGTCTGTCAATTTTACTACATCAATGGGAATGAATAAATATTCATGTAACTTGAATCTTTTTCTGTTATCTGTTCCTTCTGAATACTCAGTTGTTGGCATGTCCCTTCATGAGCAACACAAAAGAACAGTTGATGCCTCATGGAGCACTGCAAAAAAAAAAAAAAAAAAAATAAGAGTTTGGAAACAATTCTGCTCAAATTCAAAACTTAAGAATTTTTGGCCCTTGTCTGAGCTTGAAAGAATGACAACATAACTGTCTCCTCAGCTGACAGTTGTGGTGCATCTCAGTGTTTTCTGACTTCAATTGAGCATAAAGCAGCAACAATAGATTAGTTTTGAAGACAAAAAAGATTCTTGCCTGAGGAAAAAAAAATGTTACAGAAACAGCAAGATATGCAACTAGAATAGTTTCTAATTACAGAGCCAGATTCACTGCCAGCTTTTACAAGAGAGTTTGCCCAATAGTTGACAAGTAACTTCCTGGCAGCCTTTACCATAGCATTCTTAACACTGGGTAAAAAATGAATGATCCTCTACTTTGGTTAAAACTCCCAGAAAGGACAGAAGTTCAAGTGTCTTCTAGTCTCTTAAATTGACACTTCCCAAGCTTTGTCTCTGCTGTCAAAAAAGTGAGATTACACTATAATATATACATTAGCTACCTTGCTGTGAGTCCTCAGGGAGGCCAAACACTGCAGTTTTAAATGAGATAAACCAGCAGTGAGAAGAAGTGTTGACATCAGCTATATCACAAAGAAGATTGCAGACATGTGACCTTCACTGTGGATTCACGGTGAGATGACAATGGCCAGTTACCTTGTCACATCTCTACCAATTCCAATCCTGTGCAACTGATGACACAGCACAGGTCACAGTCTGAGACAGGACGAGTTTTAAGCAAGACTATCTGAGCCCTGGCAGACAGGTACTAAGGCTCATAAGAAGGAAGAAGCCAGGCTGTAGAGAGTAGCAAAGCAATAAACTAATGTGAGGGGAGAATTATGACCAGGCCTTGCTTCTCTCCCTCCTCTTTTCTGAGTCTGCCATTAGCTCCTTGAAATATAGTTGATCCCACTGGTTGAGCACAGTCTAGTCTTTATATCACTTTTATGAGTAAGATATAAAGATACGTACATAGTTTTCTTCCTGATATTTGTTTTCAGACTTCTAGCTAGCTCAAGCAATCTTTTAGAAGGAACATTTCTGAGATACATTGAGAACTGGAAATTGATATCCTGTCTGAAAGTCTATTTGTACTTTTGAAGAATCTCCCTTCAGAATTGAGGAGATGGAGCAGGATTGTGTTACATTTTCACTGTTTTGAAAATGTGACTCAACATGTATATGCTCTATATCTTCTATGTCATCTTCTAACCTGGCAGCTTAGTAAAATGGTAAAAGTATTAATCACAGTCAACCCGTAAATTTCATTACCACAAATGTAGAGGAATATACCCTGATTTAATAAAAGGGAAACAGAGAAGTGAATGCACAGGTAGGAGCATAATCAGGACTTGATTCAAGTATGTACTGAATTCCAGCCTGAGATTTACTTGTCAGCATCACCACTAAAAGGGATAATTAATGAAGCCTGCACTTAAGAGATAAAGGACACTTGAATATTGTTTAATTTTTTTGGAATAAGAAGCAATAGTAGAGTAATGAACTTGAAGTTTCTGCTAACCTTAAATTCTTTCCAGCTATTTCTCTATTTGTATAAGAACAATTGCTTAGAAATACTAAAGACCGGGAAGAAAAAGAACCAAAGATGACAGAATAGAGTGGTCAGTCATTATCTATGTAATCATGAAGTCTGTTTCCACTTTGTAAGTTCAGGATAATTTCTCATACAAATAATATAATAAATCCTCCATTTTGATTTCATTACAATCAGTAAGGACCATATTCACTTCAAGTAAGTGAAGAGATTGTCACAGAATCACAGAATCACAGAATTTTCTAGGTTGGAAGAGACCTCAAGGTCATCGAGTCCAACCTCCAACCTAACGCTAACAGCCCTCCACTAAACCATATCCCTAAGCTCTACATCTAAGCGTCTTTTGAAGACTTCCAGGGATGGTGACTCCACCACTTCCCTGGGCAGCCTGTTCCAATGCCTCACAACCCTTTCTGTAAAGAAGTTCTTTCTAACATCTAACCTAAAACTCCCCTGGCTCAACTTAAGCCCATTCCCCCTCGTCCTGTCACCACGCACGTGGGAGAACAGGCCAACCCCCACCTCTCTACAGCCTCCTTTAAGGTATCTGTAAAGAGCGATAAGGTCGCCCCTGAGCCTCCTCTTCTCCAGGCTGAACAAGCCCAGCTCCCTCAGCCGCTCCTCGTAGGACTTGTTCTCCAGGCCCCTCACCAGCTTCGTCGCCCTTCTCTGCACCCGCTCAAGCACCTCCATTCTTTTGCAGTTAATAGTCTTTCAAATTCATACATCACAAATAGTTTTTTCAAATTCATACATCGCAGCTTTTGTACTTGATGAACTCTCATTTAATGTTCACTAAAACAGATAAATCAAATCTGCCACATTGGCCCACAGTGTCAGCCCATCCTTGTGCTACACACACATTTCACACATTTTGTCTCAATTTTATACCATGGTTGATCATGGGAGTGTTTATGGTCTAAACTCAGTAAAACAGGCCGTGCAAGAACAGTTTTTAGGACAGAAATATGAGCGTGAGCAGAGGACACAAATAGAGCACCCAAAACTCTTTTGTTCAGTACTGATCAAGCTGAAGGACCATCATGTGGATTTAAACATAACTGGAGAACCTCAAGGACACTTTTGAAGCAAAGAATTAGTTCATTTCAAAGATGCATAAAACAGTATGAAAATTTTTAACAGTAAAAAGAGAACTTTGAGGAGAAACAACAGCACTGTTCACAGCCACCCCTCAGTGCCAAGATGAGCACTGTCCCCATGGGACACTGGCAGCAGCTGGCACCCAGGTAGGCATGACATGTGAGGATCCTCAACCAGGTGTGCCTGCACAACGTACAGGGCATTGTCTGGGAACAGAGAACAGGAGCACACTCATCTCTGAGAGCAGGGGTGTTGAAAGGAAGGTAAGGTGCCCAGCCTTGAGAGTGGGCCTGCTAGTAGCCCACACCACCAATGATGGAGATATGTGACAGGGAGGGTGATATGATGGCATTAGATGGTTGTTTAGAAGGTTTATAAGATTGCTTAGAAATTCTTAATGTTTATTAATGCCTTGTAAGTACATTGCATTTTGATTTGTCTGTTGTACTGCTGATATTGAACCTGAATATACAGTTCATTACCTGTTTGTTAATTACATGTCATTGATAAATCAATGGACCATTTTGATCAATATTAGTTTTAAACTGTGTGAGCTGAGCATTTTTCCTGCAACAGTTGATTGCTTCCTGTCTGTTCCAAACAAGCAAGGCAATGCGGATGGTAACTCGTACTAAACGGAATACTTATATTTAAAATTTGATATTTAATATCCATTAATTATGAAAACCATATGATTTATTTTTTTTTTTACAAAAATATTGTGACACTAAGCAGAGTAGCTTTATCATCATTGCTAAAGAACAAAAGTACAAGGAACTAATTAGGTTAGCAATTTTCTCAGAAGCTGTGAAAGATATAAATCCCATTCATAATCCCACATCAAATCCTAATCAGTGAACTATTCTGAAAGGCCCTCTAGTTATTATCATAAATAAAATATTTATTTAAGTTTATTTGAAATACAATAATGTATTTACAATACTATCACATTATCAGTGAGACATGCTGAAAGTGAAAGATGTTTCTGCTTTGGGCTTTTTGCACCAACCAGTGTTCAAATCAACACTTTATGTTATGATGACTGTTGTGATGACTTCCTCAGCCTTCTGAAAGATGAGGTTACCTTTTACTCCTTGCACATCCTCCTTACACAAGACACGACGATGATGTAAACTGTGCATGAATATACTGGGCATATTTTGGAATCATACTGTGCAGAAAACTGATTTTTTAATTAGCCAGACAGGTAAAACTCAATAATTCATTATGTGGTTAGATTAGACACTTGTTTTTCTTTTTCCAATGAAAAAAAGTTTATTTTTTATCATTGTTAAATGTAAATAAAGAACTCAGATTCATAGAACCATAGATGAAAGTCAGGTTTTCTTTTTCTCAGTTTTCATACTTCAGAATGTTCTGTAAAATATAAATATTAAGTTAGAGTTGTATTATAATCTCTTACCTCTCTAATTTAGAGAAAAGAAATCAGTTACATGTTGATCAATTCTTTACTCCAAGAATTTTGAACTCTTGCTGGTTGTGTTTCTTCATCAGTAGGAAAACAGATCACTAGGAAAAAAGATGTTAATTGATGTTACACAAACTGATGCATTGAAAGAATAGCTGCAAAACCTTATACGGTACCTTATACGCTGCAAAAAAAAAAAGAAAAAGTAAATGAAATGAAGACACTGGAATGCTTAAGAAAATTCTCTCCCTATGCATCTGCAGTTGGAAGGAAGGAAGGAAGGAAGGAAGGAAGGAAGGAAGGAAGGAAGGAAGGAAGGAAGGAAGGAAGGAAGGAAGGAAGGAAGGAAGGAAAAGAAAAAAAAAAAGTTGTTTCTTTTATCAAACAGATGTTTAAGAGTCTTTCCTGACTTAAAAATAAAATAAAAAAAAAAAAAAAAAAAAGTAGAAAGATGCACAAATATGTCAGATCAGATAAATTCAGATCAGATAAGTGAGCCCTTCTATATCAAGGATAAACAAGATTCACCATTAACAGCACAAGCAACAGTAGATTTTCCACTTGTCAAAACTTTGAAAACAACTATTTTTCCTAAATTTCCTAAAATAAATTTATGATTCTTTGTTTTAAAAATTTGTTTAGCTTTTTCAAAATAAAATGTTCTTTACTTGTCTTTTCAAAATTTTCTAAAAACTTGTGTCAATATCAAAATAAAATCATTATCTGAACAAAACTGATTTTTTTCATTATTAAAATATTTAAACTTATATTTTTGCTTTCCTAGATAATCTTCTATTTCCTGTGCAGATAGCTAGCTCTTACTTGAATAATTTCATAGAAATGAATTATTCTACCTAAATTTAGTAGTGGAGTAACTGCGTGGATTCTCTGATTTGGACTCCTTCAGATAAATAATTGCTTCTGACAAATAAAGCACTCTATTTTTCCCTACTGCTTTAAAATCTGTGAATTTGTGTGCATTTGTGTGTTGACTCTGACCATGACACAGAACATTTGATTGAAACAACAGGCCATGGATTTCCTTAAATATGAAAAGCAGGTGTTCTTTGCCAGAATACAAAGTTCTTTTTATAATACTCTCAAAGGCTCATGAAACATGGGGATGCCACATCTTGTGGTATTGTAAACAACAACTTTTTTCCCTCCAGATTAATAAAACGTAACAAATTTAAGACCTTGTCAGCTTGATAACCCCACTGTTTTGTGTTTCTGCGCATATTCACTCAGATGTATGTGGTAAGACAGATGCCTTTTTACAGTTTGGTTACCATCCCAGTGACCTTAGGATTGGCTTATGCAGGTTTAATCTAAGCTTTATTAATTGCTGTTTGGAAGAGGCAGGGATGTAAATAAAAGAGTAATTGCTGTTTTAACACCAAAGGATAAATCACTTGCTATTCACAAAAGTTTGAAGGATAATAGAGAAAACTTAATTTACCAAGACTTCTACATGTCTCTATATTTGCTCACACTGCCACTAACTCCAAAAGAAGCTAAAGAATTTAAATATAACTATTAAAGAGTGCACTAGCATTAATTAAATTTGGAGATTGGGCTTATAAGTGCATGTTTAGAAGAACTAGACAGAAAGAAACTTAAAGATAGCAATGCTGGTACACAGTCATCACACCTCCTCAGCAAAAGGATAAAATAATCTATTTTTGTGGGATTACAGCCCAAAAGTGCTTTGCATTAGCATTTTGCATTTCTTTAATGCAGGTCCTAATGAATTTAACTTCTCATGTCTTTCATTAAACTCAATGTCATGGACAAAAAGTGTAGTACAATTTATATGTTAAATGAAGAACCTAAATTATTAAAATCTAAAAAAAAAACTGTAAAGGTGTACCAAAATGCAACAGATGTTACTACTACTCCATTTGTAGAGAAAATAATACAGTCTCAATACAAAAAAATGTAACTAATGGTACCACAGTTAAAAGTTGCTAGACATCAAAATCTCTCATTATTTCCCATCTTTTGTGTGTGTTATTCTCATCCATTCACTGATCAACAGATTATGTTAAGGGAAGAAGCTTGGAAAGTTGGCAGAACCATGGGGTCTCCAGCAGGAGGGTGATATTAATGACAGAGACATGAGATGTTGCTACCAATAGCTTTCCCTTCCTCCTCATTCTTGTGTCCACTTTGGCACATACTTCTAGAGTTTTTTAATGCATTTTAGACCTTGTTCTTTTTCTTAACATCATGTTACAGCCAACTTTTCAATCTGGTGCATTGTAAATGTTAGATAATTATTCTACTTTTTTGTTACTCAGAAATGGTTTTGTCCAGCTTCTAAGTTGGTATTACTTTCAGTAACTGACCTCTGATGCATATTCATAGAGCCTCTGTTATCACCCTATGCCTACAGCTACAAAGCCCCTGCTCTCAACCCTAGCCTGTAGCATCATAGTTATGCTAGAGAAATAATTCACTCTTACAGAGCATAATTAGTTGTTATGACTACTAGTATTAATGATTGGATTTACTCCACATATTTAAAGAAAATTAAGTAGAACTAAAACAAACTAGATGACATCCACTTTGTTATTAAGCTATTTTTGTTACAACTAAGAAAGTTAAAACAAATTCCAGTCAAGCCAAAATAGTCCAGGAAAAGCAAGCATGACAGCTGCAGGCCTGCAGAAAGTGGATTTGTTACGAGAATTCAAGGGCATCTTTTTGTGCATCCTCTATACCTGAATGTCTGAATTTGATATCTAGATCAACAAACCTCAGTCCTCTTTTTCCTGGGTTCTGGTGCAGACACAATATTGTGAGCATTCCACAGAATAGGCCAGAAAAAATGCTCCTCTAAATACTCTGCTGTGGAGCACTGTCTCCTGGGAACCAGCAGAAAGGCACTGCTTTAAATATTTATGAAGTGAACTTGTAAGAATATTTGGAAAGTGCATGTAATCAATTCAGTCTTGCTTAGGTAAAGATCTGGGCAGAATGTCCTGCAACTAACAGGGCTTTTCCATTACTAACAACATTTTCAAGTGATGACAAGAGAAACTTGCAAAATCAGAAATTCAATAACCTCCTCCATATGTCTGAGCAGAAAAGAACTAGAACCAGAAGGAAATTAAAATTCATAGTGTTTCCTATCTTTACTTCAATATTTGCAACCAGGAAAAAAAAGCATTACAAAACAGGGTACAAAACTTTTCCTACAGACTGTTCTTGACATCTACAAAGTTTACATGAAACTGTGCAGGATGAGCCAAAAGACTGCAGATCGGTAAGTCTGAGGCAGATGCTACCTTAAATATGGCAGCCATATTGAGCCTTTTTGCAGAAATCTCTACATGCACAGGGTTCATTAAGGGCAAATCATGGAATGAATATGGGTCTATAAGAAAAAAAAATGTAGCAAGCTTTGTGGAGAAGGCTGGGGCTATCATTGAGGATGACGTATGTGATGCTAGACAGATAAGGTACAAATCATGAAAGGATAATTGATTTCTTGATAGCACAAAAACACTTAGCTGTAGCCTTTTTAATACAGTGCCAAATGAAGAATGAATTAGAGTTAGTAAGAACAGGAACTTATCCCTTTTCTCTAAAAAAAAAAAAAAAAACTTCTCTTTTTTTCTCTTCAAAACCATGAGGTTGTTTATTTAAAAATAGTGGAAAATAAACATTACTAACACGATCAAAAACCTTTATTTGATCTAAGCATCAAGCAAATATTCTAATTAAACAATTCTCAAGCTGCTAATAATATCTCATTAAAACAATGCTCTAAAAGTTGAGTCTGCTGGGGATTAAGATGCAGTTGGATTATGTCTAATCACATTTTTTCTGTCTGTTTGACAATGCTTTATAAAAGATTTTGTAGCATTATGAAGCAGGAAAACAAGTTTCTGTACTTGACATTAAACAGATGTCATTGTTTTGTAACAGCACAAGAAGTTCAAGGTAAATCTTTCACTGTGAACACTTCCTTGATAACGCTGATTAAAAAAAATAATAATAAAAAAATAAATTCTATCTAAGAAGTTTAGGCAATATTTTTAAAACATTCAATATTATCAGAATTTTTCATTTTTGCTTAGCTGTCTTGGAAGCAATCAATTCTCTGAATTTCCTTAACTGAGATTTCTGGAAAATAAGTTTAAACTAAAATGAAGCAAAACTATTTCCTTTGCAAAAAATGTCAGTAAAGCAAAGCACATGCCATAGGGGTTTCACTTTGGTTCCTCTCACATTCTGTCATTCTGAATTTCTGAGGCCCACTTCTGATCTACAGTATTCAGCTATGTTGGTATAAATGTGTCCTGACTTATTACCAATCTAACAGAACTGTACCAGTTCAAAGTGTACAGCTCAAAGTGAGCCTCAGATAAAGACCCAATTGATATTGGTTATTCATGAGAAAATTGACTGTTTTAAAATAGTTTAAGTTTGGTATGTATTTTTATTCTAAAGAGAAATTCCCCCAAAAAGCCAGTCTTTTCCAACTGATTCACAAGGGAATTACAGAGTACACAAGTTTTAATATAACAGGCTCTTCCTTCCTTCTTTTTTCTTTTTCTTTTCTTTGGTAAGTGCTTACAGGAGGCAATAGGAGTTAAAGTTCCTTCACATATCTCATAAATCACAGGTGAACTAAAGAGAGCACAGTTCTATTACACAAGCTGAAGGAAGCATTCAATGTCTGTCACCTTTGATATAAGACATCACAGAAGTCCTTCAAAAATCAGTATATTCTCAGACAGACAATTGGCTGAAACAGTACTTAAAATCAGAAGGAAATGCTTTATTTCACAGTAGAGGGGACATAAATTCTAATGGCTTGAACTTTTAACTACTTCCTTTTAATAACCTTCAGTCATTTTTTGAATGAGCTGAGAAAAAAAAATGCCAGCCTCAGCACTTAAATTAAAGCTGTGGTTCAAGAACTGTTTTCCTTCAACCCTGAAATACAGTCTACCTAATTATTGTCATCACTGTGCTTTTTCCTTTAAAAGGAAATAGTGACCCTTCCTGTAGCTGACACTGAAAGAGCTTGCCTGCCCACAGTGGCAGCTTTGCAGAGTCTACCATTCAAAGAAGCACAAGTTAGAATTCACTGGGGGAAAGGGGGCGGGGGGGGGGGGGGGTGTTGGTTGCAGAGTGCAAAATTAACCATGAAAAGCATGTATCTGCCCCAAGTCTTGACAATGCTGTATTCAAACTGTGGTGTGGGAGACCCAACAGGTGATGGAAGCTAACCTTGGCCCCAACAGTAGCTGTTTTATAATAGGGGTGATGCCCTCAATCTCTGAGGAATGGATTTGTGTAGCATCACTCACAAGCACTCTTTAAGAACAAGTGTGCAGTACTACTCTGGTCCTAAAGAAAACTAAAAACTCCTGCAAAGGTAAGATGAGCTTGAACAATCCAGTTGAATGGATGTAAGAATAGGAAGCAGGATTAAATATGGGAGGGTGCCAGTTTGATGCAGGGGTCAGGAAATGGTCTGCCCTTCTTCAGAGCTGACTGATGCTGGGGAAATCCATGAAATGCTCCGTGATTTGATTAGAAACTTGTCCAGATATACCTTCCAAATTCCACCACTCCCAAATT
Organism: Aythya ferina; assembly: GCF_964211825.1. NCBI lineage: Eukaryota > Metazoa > Chordata > Aves > Anseriformes > Anatidae > Aythya > Aythya ferina. The sequence goes on along the minus strand of NC_140301.1, from coordinate 22,646,006 downwards.
ATTAACATTATTAATATATAATATATATAATAATATAACAACATTACTGTCGGGAAAAAAAAAAGGAAACTGCAATACTTGCAAATGTGCTTTCTGTTCTCTTCTGTTCTCTGTTTCATTTCTTATAATTTTGTCTATGCTCTGCTGGAGGCTTTTTCTAAACCAATATCACAGAGGAAAAAAAACATATGGATATTAATTTGGCTCCAGCAGTTCTCACATCTTTTTTCTTCCAAAACAGAGAAGTTTTAATCAAACCATTAGAGAAAAAGATCTTTATGTGCTGGACCCATAGCCCTGAATGTTAATTTTTTTAGTTGACTACTTTTCACACTGTGGTGAGCTCTTAGCCATTAGAGTATCTGCAGAAAATAAATACAAAAATCTAATGGTAAGAATATTCACAGACTTAGTAAAATTTTATGAAATAGTTATCCAAACATAAATCCAAAAATTTTAAAGGGGAAATTGATTCCAGTAATTTTATTTATTCCACAAAGTACTTGTGGATTTGAATTTTTCAAAAAAAATTGGACAAACAGGTAATAATGTCATGACACAGCACTTCGGAAGTGTCCCTTAAGATATTCTTACCCACATTTTTTGTTGTTTTTACAACAGATTGGTATTTTTGTTCACACCCTGACCCATAAATATCTGTGCAGTCACAAACAGAGAAGTGATATTCCACAGTGTGGGGACAGGAATGAGCTGCAGGATGTGGCAGAACATAACCTTAAGCAAACACAAGTGCTGAAGGTTTTGTATTACAAAATCTCCCCACCCCAAAAAAGCCATGAACCTAGGAAACAATTTAAAATACAGAATTCATCTGTATTTAAAATACAGAATACATCCTTCAGCTGATGTAGTGATGTAGTGATGTAGCACTGTAGCCTGAGACTACCCAAGGATTTCAAATTATTTTGCCCCAGATTTTAAGCTGATAGAGCTTATTCCAATATACAAACTGAAAGAGCTTATACTGGGTTTATTCTGATAGAGCTGAATTGTGACAAAGGTTGAGAAAACACCACTGGACTGAGTAAGATCTCGACCATTTCTCATCACAGAATCACAGAATAGTTAAGTTGCACAGGACCATGTCCAGATAGCTTTTGAAAATCTCCAGGTGCAGAGACTCCACAACCTCTCTCAGCAACCTGTTCCAGTGCTCCCTTACCCACACAATAAAGTGCTTCCTGATGTTTAGACAGAAGACTGATCCAGTCAACTTACAGTGTGTGATCAAAAATTGAACATATAGAAACATCTGAAAGTTATAACACTCTAAAAACAATTCTTTTTTTTTTCTCTCTTTTTTTTCTCTCTTTTTCTCTCTCTCTTTTTTTTTTTTTTTTTTTTTAATTTGCATTTAAACCCAGAAGTCCTTCTTTGCCACCTTGATGACTGTATAGAATCATAGAATTGGAAGGGATCTTAAAGATCATCTAATTCCAACCCACCTGCCATAGGCAGGGTCACTTCCCACTAGATCAGGTTGCTCAAAGCCCCATCCAACCTGGCCATAAACACTTCCGGGGATGGGGAATCCACAACTTCTCTAGGCAACATGTCCAAGTGCCCCACCACCTTCTGAGTAAATAATTTCTTCCAAATATCTAATTGAAATCTTCCCCTTTTAGTTTTAAGCCATTACACCTTGTCCTATTACTATGCTACCTGACAAAGTATCCCTTCCCAGCTTTCCTCTAGGCCCTCTCTACGTACTGGAAAGACACTATAAGATCTCCTCAGACACTTCTCTTCTCCAGGCTGAATGACCTCAATTCCTCAGCCTGTCTTCACAGGAGAGGTGCTCCAGCCCTCTGATCATCTTCATGGCCCTCCTCTGGATTCATTCTAATAGGTCCATGTCCTTCTTGGACTGGAGGCCCAGGAGTGCAAAATACTCCAGGTGAGGTCTCACAAGAGTAGAGGTGAAGAATCACGTCTCTCGACCTGCTGGCCACACTTCTTTTGATGCAACCCAGGATACAGTTGGCTTTCTGGGCTGCAAGCACACAATGCAATCTCCCGTTGATTTTCTGATCTACCAACACCCCCAGGTCCTTCTCCTCAGGGCTGCTCTCAATCCATTCTCCACTCAGCCTGTATTTGTGCTTAGGATTGCCCCAGCTCAGATGTAGGACCTTGTATTTGGTTTTGTTGAACTTCTTAGGGTTCACATGTCTTTCAAGCCTGTCCAGGTCCCTCTGGATGGCATCCCTTCCCTCCAGTGTGTCAACAGTGCCACACAGCTTGGTGTCATCGACAAACTTGCTGTGAATGCACTCAATGCCAATCTCCGTGCATACTGGGTCTGGCTGGAATGAAGTTAACTTTCCCTTTTAGAGGCCCATTTAGTGCTGTGCTCTGCACTTGTAGCTAGAACAGCCCTGATATCAAACCAAGGGTTGGTCTATTGGTGAGCAATATTGGCACAATATCAAGACTCCCTCACAAACCCCCAGAGCAAGTAAGCTAGGTGTAGGGAAGAAGTAGGGAGGGTACATCATCAGGGCAGCTGACATAAACCAACAAAACAGATATTCCATACCATATTATGTCATACTCAGCAATAACAGGTAGGAAAGGGGAAGGAGGAGGAGGGTTTTCGTTATGAAGACATCTGTCCTCCTAAACTGCTACACATATCAAGACCTTGCATGCCAGGATGTGGCTGAACATCACTTGTTGATGGGAAGTAGAGATATTTTTTTCTCTCTCTCTGTGCTTTTGCATGCTCTTTGCTTGTGGTTTTTTTTTGTTTGTTTGTTTAATTTGGTTTGGTTTGGTTTGGTTTGGTTTGGTTTGTTTTCCCTCTTCCTTTTCCCTCTAATTAAATTATCCTTATCTCAACCTGTGAACCTTTTGTGTTTTTTCCTTGCTGTCATACTTTCTTCTCCCCCTCTCCTTCTGAGAAGGGGGACTGAGAGAGCAATTGTGATGGAGTGAGCTGCCTAGCAAGGTAAAACTGCCACTCCATGTCACTGACAAAGACGTTAAACAGTACCAGTCCCAGTACTGACCCCTTAGGAACATGACTCATTACTGATCTCCACCTGGGCATCAAGCCATTAACCACAAAACTTTGAGTGCAACCATCCATCCAATTCCTTACCCACTGAGTCCTCCATCTGGTAAATCCATGTCTTTCCAATTTAGAGATAAGGTTATCACGTGGGACAGTGTCAAATGCTTTGCACAAATCCAGGAAGATGATGCCAGTTGCTCTTCCCCTATTCATCAATGCTGTAACCCCATCATAGAAGGCCACCAGATTTGACAGGCCCGATTTGCCCTTAGTGAAGCCATGTTGGCTGTCACCAATTACCTCCTTATTTTCCATGTGCCTTAGCACAGTTTTCAGGAGGATCTAATCCATGATCTTGCAAGACGCAGAAGTGAAACTGACTAGCCTGTTGTTCCCTGTGTCTTCCCTTTTCCCTTTTTAAAAAGAGGGGTTATGTTCCCTCTTGGAGTCAGTAGGAACTTCACTGGACTGCCAAGACTTCTCAAATATGATAAATAGCAGCTTAGAATGTACATCCACCCCTTCCCTCAGGACCCATGGATGTATAAACCAAGAGTAGCTCCATTATTCATTACAGTTTAAAACCTATGTCAAAATAAGGCTCAAAGCTGACCTGTTTATTCCATATCTTTTTCTTTTTTCTTATTTCACCTAGAATTCAATATGTATTCACAATATTTTTAAAATTTAATATAAGATTTTCTTTAAAAACAAAAATCACAAGATAGCAAAAGCTCTATTCAGCTCTTGTCTTCTTTTCAATCTAAGAACCCCTAAACCATTTTTTACTATCATTGGTTATGCTTGCTTTACTTCAGGGCAGGTTTTAATTAAATACTCACAATATTTGCTGTAAAAACATTCCATAATTTCTGTGGTGGCTAAAATAAGATCATAGTCATCTAACCTGTACTTCAGTGAAATGTTTAATTATCTCTCTACAAAACAGGAGAAATCATAAAACATACTTTCTAAAGGAGATAACAAGCTTTAATTCAGGATGTTTACAACCAAGGGGAATCATATTAACTGCAGATGTTTATTTACCATAACAAGACAGGTCTACTGCTAACTACTCCTTCTTTTAAAAAGAAAAACATTTGAAATAATTATTTTAACTGCAGGTGTTGGTAATGGCTCAGCAGGAACAAAAGTATCATTTAAAACCCATCCTGTCTTTCGGCTGTGTTTACAACCACAGCTTTATTCATTCTAACAATAGACAAAACATTACTAAAAACAGCTTGTTTACCCACTTGTCAACAGCAGAAATGCATCATTTTGGGGCCACGGTCCTGCGGTATGTTTGTTTTTCCGACTCAGAAGCCTGTTCTGAATGAAATTACCATAGGCAAAACCTAAGGGCAGAGAATATTTTTCCCACTTTTCTAGCTCGTTATATTATCCACTCGCTTACACTATGCTCTGAAACTAAAAATTGTCGATGTTAGTCTATGGATTTTCAGTTTGGAATTTGGTTTTAGCTTCATTCTTGTTAACATGAAAATGACTTTGTTAGTCTCATGGCATGCTATCTGTACCCCAACAATAACTGGGAACCCAGAATATTATTTATATTTCTCATCCTGCGAGGTCTGCCACAAATCTATTATTCTTATGCCTATCCTCAGCTGCACAGCATTTTAAAGTATTTTTTTCACATAAGTTATAAATGTCAGAAAGTATTGCCTAAAGTTTGAAGATTTCTAGCAAGATTCATGGTTACCTTTATTTGACTTTTACTAGATATGAAATTAATTTGCTTGATACCTGTAAGCATTCACATTTCATGCATGTTAGTTTGGACTTTTGCAGGTGAATAGCATAATATCAATCTTAATAAGAATATTAAATAGCAACGACAATAGAATTAGAAATAATACATTGGCACATTAATTCTTCCTCACAGGTTTCTACATAAAATTTATTTCAACTTAGAAAATCAAAATTGGACTTATCATTGAAGTTAACCTTTTATATCCTTAAGCCAGCATTTGAAGACCAAGCCATGTCTTTTCTATTTCACACCTCATAATCAACAATACAAAATTTGCACTTAATAAGAAAATGCGAAAATAAAATAAATTTACAGTTTATTCTTCCACAGATATATTGGTCTACAGTGAGTACAGTACTAATGGTTTAAAGTTGTCAGTAAACCTAGGAGAAATAAACTGGCAAACAAGTGTAAAGAAATTATATTACTGAGCTTTTAAATATATATACATATTTAAATATACATACACAAATATATATACATATTATGAAGAAAAAAATCTAAACCATTTTAGAAATGTGATGGTTTGTATTTCTGCACAATCAAGAAAACACAAACCCAGTACAAATCCTGTCTCATTCTCTTTGCATTTTACACTACCTAAAATCTGATTTTGATCTTTATCTCTTCTATGCTATAATTCTTTTCTTTATTAAGAAATACTTGGAAGTAGAAGTAATTTCCAATCCCGGCAGAACAAAATTCACATTAAAATGAATGTGATATATTCTACATTGGGTGCACTTTTGGATGATTATTCTCACAGCTTATTGAAGTGTCTCAAAGAGAAATTAATCAGTTACTAACAGTGCTATGGGAGTTGAATCAATGATTTTGCTTGCTCTTCAGGATGTCAAATTTAAACAGAATAAATAAAGATTGTTGGAGTCCACTGTATTCTGCAGTCCCTGTGGAACCTCTTGTTCTCTCTTTCTCTCATTGTTATTGAAAAACAGGGATAATTTCTGTTTTTACACAGTGTGGGACATTCATCCCCTCCTTCAATAGTCCTGGGTATGCCATTCTGTTTTCCTAATCCAACTCATTGATCGCTTTAGGGAAAAGTGGAATGGTATAGTAATCAGAATCTCTACTACCTCCTGCTAACCTGGATGCATTCCTAAACAGTTCTCATTATGGACTTCAATCACATCTCGCATTCCCAGAGATGATACCCTAGCCTCTTAACAGGTGGACACATCTGTTCCACTCTGCCAAACTCAACTTATGGTGACTGTGCTTTGACATACTTGCACAGTTTATTCCAAATACTGTGCACATCTGTTCAGATCTAATATTAACTTGAAATTATGGTTTAGTTAAATAAAAAAAAAGGCATTTGCATATTATTCAGTAGTTCCACAAATATACATGCTTAGAATATTTTAAGAGACCTTCATGTTTTCTGACCATTAGTTTTGTTATAGCAACTGAGGTCATCATCTTCCTTATCTTGAGAAACTATTAAATACAGATTGCAATGATACCTGAAAAATAACCACCAGCCAACAAACAGATAAATCACTCAACATATGAAGAAGTTCTTACTGTAAACAGAATAGCTAGTATGCTTGAACATTGTGACAGCAAGACAATAAAAAAGGAGTGAAGGAAGGAAGAAAAAAGGGAGGGAGTGAGAGAGGGACTAATAAAAAAAATCAATTATCCTATATATTCTAATATTTTCCAAAATCATAGAAGTATGTATCTTTACATATGGTATGTAAAGAAACATGACTTCATAAAGAGGCAAAGGATGGACAAGAGTGTAGAGAGTATGAAGGGTCAGAGCGTACCTATCATAGTCTCTAGCAAAAACAGACTTTTTTCTAAAAATATATTCAGAGAAAGATTTGCATTGTTGTTGTTCTTTATAATAATTAGAGAGGACTTAACATTATAGCAATCATTTGGTAATTCCATGGTTTTTCACATTTTAAAATACCCTCTGAGAATAGTGTGAAAAGTCTGTGAAAACTCACATCTGTGGGCTTTATCAGGTTGCTATTTGAAGTTTTGAAGCATGAGCATGAGTCTCACTCACCAAGACAGTTCATACAGGTCAATTATTACTTTGGAGATCAGATAGAATTAAATCTAGATAGAATTAAATAAGAATTTAGGTTTCTGTTATACCAACCTGTCATTTTATGTGCACAAATAAAGAAATTAAAACCTAAAAAATATAATTTTTTTATTTGTGGTTGTTCTGCTCTGGAGGCAGTTAAAATCTCAGGGCGCTTAAGACTTCAGCAATAAAATTCTGTATCTACCCAAGACTACCTTCATTTTCAAAAGGTTGGGTGTCTGCCACTTAAATTCTATTCAACTCTGCAAACTAAACATTTCTCTGTTTCTCTCATTTAAGAGAGACTCATCTAACACAAGTCTAATAGGTTGCATCTGGCATAAAATGCCCTATAACACAACTATACTATTACTGTATAATTTTAGTTCCATAGAACATTTATATAAATACAATATTATCTATAACAGATAAACATTTTGCAATGAAGGAAAGTAACAAGTATGAATCAATATGTCTCTTTATGCCAGCTGCAATGACTGCTGCCTGGAAAGAACTACATTCAAGTACTGACCTGTGCTTCAATGGATATATAAACATTGTCTGATTGCATAACATGAAACAGACATAACCTTTTCTCCATAAGGTGAGTGGTCTCAACTTGATGTTATAAATTCATGTTAATAGTTGCTTTTGCTCTTTCTAATTATTCATGAAAGAAGAAACTGCTCCAACAGAAAAGCCCTCAAAGTTAAGTCTTGTGATGAGTGCACTAGAAGTATGAGTTTGATTCCTGCCACAGTAAGAGAGACTTCATGCTATATTTCTCATCTCTCAAGTGTTGTACTGCTTAGGAGGCAGAAAGCTGGCCTTTCTGCAAGGCAACTCATAAAGCCATACATCTTATAGGGAGTCAGATACCTCATTAAGATAGATACATATTAGAAAGGTGCTAGAAAAAATCAGAGTTAACAAAGAGATCTTGAAGTCCTAATGGCAAGAGCCATTTTCAATCAGTTTGTCAATGACGAGGTTCTCTAATTGAGTAAACATTTTTATCTTTGAAGCATGTCAGAATCTATGCATATAAATCTCATATATCCCTAGATTTAAATAATTATTCCCTTTCTAAAAATCAGTGTTAGAAAATAAATGAGTTTTGAACAGTATTAGAGCTATTAGTATTATTTTGAACAGTATTAGAGTATTATGAAGCTGAGGTTCACTTTTACTTACAATTCTGAACTACTGAACTTTTTTATGTTCAGATTCATTGAAATTCAAACCATACTCATGGACCCACAAATGCCTCACTTAAAAAGCACATTCATTCAAATGTGAAGTTTTTATATTCTTCAGTGACATATGAATTACATAGTTACATTTGGTACAAAATTCTCAAGGTCCTCCTAATCTAGTTCAGAAACTGAACCATCTAGAAAACATTACACACACACACACACACACACACACACACACAAAAAAAAGTTTTAGAACTTTCTGAAGTTGTTTTAGAACTTCTTCATTATTACCTACAGAAAAATAACACTTTTTGAACAATTATTATTCACAGACCAAAAACTAACTCCTATCAAAGTCAATATCCAAAAAGGAAGGATTTTATTTATGGTATAGTAGAGCAATTCTGAGTGCACTCGCAAATTCTGAGAAAAAATATGAAGAAGAATTCCAGGTAAACTTTCTTTTTTACTTACCTTTTATTTCTTTTTTTAAGGTAAGCAAAAATCTGGGGGTTTGAGAAGAAAAAAAAATGTGAGGTTGATGGTTCTCATCTCTTTTTTAATAGATTTGAGAATCTTGGCTTTGTGTTTTGTTCTATTTTTTTCCGAAATTATTGAGTTTCCTCAACAAGTTTTGGTATTCAGAATATTTCAGTCCTCCAAATCTGAAACCTATTTGGAACGGCTTGAACAAGTTCATTTCCTGTAGATCTGCAGAAGTTGTCTAATGATTCTGTCCCAAAACTAGTCAGAAAAAATAGCTTAAAATCATCTATAGAATTATCTTCAAGCCACTTGGTCTTTCATCTGCTACTGGACTTCATCCATTATCTACTTTAAAGACCTACATTTCAAAATTGCATTTTTTTTTAATGAAAATCAGAGGCAAATGGACATCCATCTATATGAAAGGAATCATGGCCAGGCCACTCTGTTAGCAAAAGTAACCCAACAAGGTTGTCTGGCTGAATCAGTTGGCTCCAGGTGGCTGCAAAGGTGTGTTTGACTTCACTTTCAGATGGTTTCATGTTCCAGTGCAAGGATCACCATCCGATATTCCCTTCCCTTCTGTGTTTTAATTTTGGCTGATTTAAACCTCAAAATTAAAATTCCATGCATTTATATACGCATAATATAAGGAAACTGACAAAATATTGTATAATTCATTATGCATTGCATAAAGAAAATGCACCCTTTAAAAAGCAAGGCTTTTTAAAAACTAAAAACTAAATTTCATAAAAAAAAAAAAATCTGAAGAAGGAACTGACAACAACAAAAATAATTTAAAAAAAAAAAAAATCGAACACTTTTCCTTCTAAGTTTAAAATCTGTATATAAAGAATGCTCTATTACATGTGAAAAGGAAATCTGACAGAAGGATTCTTTCCCAAAGTCACAATTTCATTTCCCCCACAAGCATTTTTCACTTAGAAAGACAGAAAAATGCATTTTAATGATTATAACTGGAGAGAGTTAGAAGAGTATTCATATATTCTAGATTTGTCCTGGATGTCTGTCAGTACGTCATGTGATATGAGTCAACATCTACAATGATTATAACGAGAAGGTACTTGAGAAAAGAAACCTTAGCACATACTTAACTTTACTTCTTTAGTACATAGCATAAGTTGTTTATATATATATGTACATATGCAATTATACACATTTACATACAATAAACTAAAAAATATATTTCATCCCTGATTTCTTACCTAGGTGGAAACAATTTCAATATGCAATAAGATTTTCAAAAGAGCCCTGATTTCCAAGGTCCCATTATTATTTTGCAAATCAAATAAAGAAATCAGGTTCTAGATAAGGGTTTCATCTTCCATGAAAAGTATCTCATATTAATGTTTTAAGACATCACTTAAACTTATAACAGGAAATCCAGTGCAAATTCACTATCACAGACCATTATTTGAGTGAGACAAAGCATTCCCATCTAATTCACATCTTTAATTTTCTGAAAACTTTAGAAATTTCAAATTGTTCCTTCACAATGATAGCATAACTTGTTGACATATAAAAGAAGGAAGATTCTTTTGGGTTTCATAAATTGATCTGAAGTTTTGTCCCTATATTATCCATCTGTATGTATTTTTTCCAATATAAATTTGTTCACTCTTCCTGTCCAAATCATGCCAAAGATCAGAAGGTATGTGTCCATATATGAGATATAAAAGAAGAAATGCAATTAATATTAAACTGACATCCATTTTATACTCTATATTCTTTCCTCTGTACACCAATATCTGTGATCACTCTCTACTAAATACATTCAGTAAGGTTTAAGTGATTCCCATTGTCTTTTATCACTCTAGTTCAGCATCAAAAAAGTTGAACTGCCATCACTGACATCTCTGGCATAGAATATGTCACACATATAATGTCACCAAACGGGATGTGAAGCTAAGCAGTCCATAACTTCCCTGGAGACTCTCCAAAAAACAACAGAAGCCTCCACTTTATACACTGCTTTTTGTCTTGCCTGCTGAGGTCAAATGTCCATTGTGCCTTAAATTCCCAAGAAATGCCTACAAAGCCTGCATTTCAGCAGCTATGGAACTGTGTGGAATCCTCCCAGTATGACTTCTTTAATACCTTACGTTACTGTGGGTCCTGCTGCAGTCTGAAATGTATCAGATAAAGTTTTACAGGAATTTTAGAGTAAAAATGAGTCAAGAAAATTTAATTTCTGATCCAATTTTAATACAGACCTAGTTCACCTCTCCTCCATTCCAGGCTAAAATTTTGTCATCCCATTGAATTCATTGGAATGATGAAATAAAATTGGACTAATAATATGGTATTATTATCTGGTATTTTTTGCATCTGTGGGATCCCTCAGCAGCAGTGAAAGGAAGCAGGCATTATTGTCTAACTTCAGGTAGACGGTTATGAAAGAAGGAAGAAGACAGATTATTTAGAGTGGATCCATAATGCTGGAATTAAAATGGGAAAAGTTCTCACTTTAAGGAAAAACATTCTGAGTATGAGATTTATTTTTTTTTAATGTGCATTCTCTACCAACAGAAATTAATCTTTCTCCCATGAAACACTCTGGCCAAAATTGCTACTGATTCTTGTTGCCAGACGTTGAAGATGAGATTTTAAAGATGTTCAGTAGTACATTTCTTGGACTTGATCAGAAGGCTCATTATCTCATTTTTTCTTAGACTAGAGTTGTTCTTGGTACTTATCCTATGAATTGCTTTTGGTAAGAATGAGGTTCACAGTGCACCTCTCATTTGTAGGTGCTTGCTTTAACCCCAACTGAAGATTAATCAGTATAAAAATGACTTTGACTTTACAGTAGCAGATTAGCAAGTAGCAACTTTCTGATTGAGAATTCCCATATATTTGTCTTCTACCCATCTAGGAACTGGAAGACAAGTGAGCAGTAGTGAAAGGGTTAGCTAGCCATTTGTTACTCAAACACACCTTCAGACCTTAGATCTCAAACACTGCAGGGAATAACCTTGGATCAGTAGAAACCTAAAGTGGCTCATTGTGCTGTCTTTTCTATCTTTACTGTCTCAGAATCTTGGAAACTATTTGCTAATTTAATTTGTTGTGATTAATACATTGTTCCAGTGTTTCCTGCTGTTACAGTCTGCAGGAGAATTTAGTTATAATGATGGCTAAACTCAAAAGCAAACTTTAACAACAGGAATTATAGCACCATTATGCAGAAATGTCTAGCAAATTATGCAATTGTATCTATGACAATATAAATCTCAAATATATTAAAACTCTCTTTGTTTCTTTGAAGCTGCTAGCCTGGGTGCCAGCCAAAATATAAAATTCACAAAGGCGGTTTATTTTATTATTTTATTTTATCCTATGGGTTTTTCAGAAGACTGTTAGCTGAAGCTCTAGGTCTTTATTACCTCTGTTGATTAAAAAAAAAAATGTATTTGCTTACACAAACTGCATGGACATTGCAGGTTATAAGTAACATCCTAAATATGACTCAGATGTCTCAGAAATGTACAGATAAACTGTCCTGGTTTCAGTTAGGACAGAGTTAATTTTCTTCCTAGTAGCTGGTAGAATGCTATGTTTTGGATTAGGATTAGAAGAGTGCTAATAACATGCTGATGTTTAAACTGTTGCAGAACAGTGCTTACACCAAGCGAAGGACTTCTCAACTTCTCACTCTGTCCTGCCAACAGGCAGGCTGGGGGTGCAGCAAGAGCTGGGAGGGGACAGACACAGAACAGTTGACCCAAACTGGCCAAAGGGGTATTCCATCCCATTTGACATCATGCTAAACAATATACAGGGGTGGCTAGCTGGGGGGAGGAGGGCCGGACTGCTCGAAGTTAGGCTGGACATTGGTCAGCAGGTGGTGAGCAACTGTATTGTGCATCACTTGTTTCATACACATTAATAGTAGTAGTAGTACTATTATCATCATTATTGTTTATTATTATTATTGTTATTTTCCTGTCTTAATAGACTGTCTTTATCTCAATTCACAGGCTTCACTTTCCCATTTCTCTCCCCCATCCCAGAGAGGGAGGGGGGAGGGTGAGCGAACGGCAGTGTGGTGTTTAGCTGCCGGCCGGGTTAAACCACAACATAAGCATACATTCCAAAGCAATTTATAAGTGCATAAAAATGGCAGGTTAGCAAATCTGAGGACATTTACAAAATGAGCAAAAGTAGTAGTGAATGCTTATCAGGCATTTACTGAACGGCACTTACTGAAAGGTACAAAGTTATTTTTGCTCTAACAAACTTTTATGAGGAATGCACATGACTGCAAAAAGGTAAGAAAAGAAAAGAGTATGTGACTGTAGTATGAGTACACTGCAAACACTTTATAGTGTTCTAAATAATTTGCTAGGCATGTGACGCATGTTGCAAATAACAAGAGACAAATTTCAAAAGCTTTTCCAGCCTTCCACATGCAAACCAACCAAGTCCTTAATCAACTCCCTTCTCTCCATTTTCCCTAATTCCCTTATCCTAAACTGTTTAAGGTTTTGGTAATCCCTACAGCTTGAATTCAACATGTTGGTTTTGTTGTTGTTGTTGTTGTTGTTGTTTTTCAATCTCAAATTCTCTTTATTGCACTGTTCCCCTTTTAACTCCAGCACTCCTTTCATCTTTTCAATATTCCTACTATAGGTCTTTAGCAGAGTCTGCAATGTCTTTTCATAGACTTATAGTGGCAGCTGTTGCAAAGTTATACCAATGGGGTTCTCAGACTGCCATCCTCAAAATGCACTACATGTCCCAAAGAATGAAAGAATGCTTTCAGAGGATAAAAGAACAGCTGATGTCTTCTCATCAGATCCAATATGTCGGCTTGTTTTCTTCTTCTACCTCATGTTTTATCACCATCTGCTGGCAGAACTTCGTAACACTGCTCTTAGACATCCCAGGTCCTCCAGGGCTCTCGGCACTGAATTGGTTGAGAAACAAGGTTGATATACAGTTGGTGGTCTTTCTTACTCATGGTACTTCTGCTGCAGGCATGCACCAGCAACATTACCTTCCAGAACAATCAATATCTAATTCAATATTGTATCTAATAATACCTATCTCCAGTGAGGACAAGTTCTCTTATTTTCAAAACAAAGCTGAATTAAATGAGTATAACCATAAACCAAACACCACAACCTTCAGTCTCTCCTCCCAACAGTTCCAGTTTTGAATTGCACATTTGATCACCTGCTGAACATGACCTGTTCGGGCTACGGTTTCCTCTTCCAGCCCAGACTTTACCAACTGCTAGTAGTATAGAAAATAGTGTATGCAGGGAAGTAAAAATAAGAAAGCCAAATGAAGGAATGCTGTTTGTAGGACAGGACACTTGTGACAGAAATAAAACATATTGTTGACAGAAAAAAATATAAAGAATAGGAAAGTTATAGGAAGTATAAAAATACCTTGATCTTGTTTTTATGGGCCTGTGCCAGGCATGATTTATGTGTAGGCTACTCAAACTACACACATCAACAAAATGCTTTGTGGGTCTTTAATTTCAGATGGCTTTCCAACGTGGGGATCAAGGTAGGTTGCTAAATAGATTTCACTTCTGAGGTAGCATTTTGACACAATGTTCTTGTGCTTGCTGCAATTAGAAAATAGCAAGTACTACCCTTCTCTGGGTAGTTGAAATTTAAACTTCTGAAACAATTTCTTAACAAACATAATGCATAAAATATGCATTGGAGAGGGGGAAGCAGATGATTTTATTCATTTCCTAAGTCATACATTACAATTATCTCCAAGTACTCATGGACATGTCTGCACTCAAAATAAAAACAAACACATTCTTACAGAAGTGCCATGCTTCCACAGTCTCTTGCAGAGACAATTATAAAGTACTATAAAAATTTATTGTAACAACTGTAATTTCTAATTTAGATTATAACTATTATAATTCATTATGAATATTAAAAAATGAAAAAAAATATTCATATTCCTAAACAAAGACTTTTGCTTACATTTATCTATTACCACTCAGTAGAAAAAAGGCTTAGACTAATGTAGTTTTGTTTGTATCCATGTCTCTGCTTTAAAAAACTTAAATTCACTAGAAATGAGTAGGGCTTGGCAACAGCCCTACTGCCATAACATAACAAGCCATAACATTCTCATTTCAAGAAACTTCACTTAAATCAGAGTGTGCTAGACACATTATAGCCTATCTATGGCTATAAAGATTTGGTTCATGTCCCAGAGAGTTTCTGCTCTCACTTGAAGACTTGATGAATTGAGTGATCGGAAAGAATACAGAATAAAGAAAACTGAGGTTTATACAATAGTATCTACATAGTTAACAATATGAATTTATAATAATATTTATTATAAATTTGGAAGATGTATTTGGGAAGGAAACTCACACGATTCAACATGAAAATAGCTCCTAGTATTATAGCCTGTAAGTTGAATTCAAATTGAAAGTTATGCAAGGTCTTGATTAGATCAGAGATTTATTAAAATTGGAAACCTATTTTTTTCTTAACTCTTGCTGGATTATTGTTTTTCTCCAAAGAGGAGGTCATGTAATTATTGTACATGGCTTTTTACTGCTCCTTTGAGATTTCCAGGATATGAATAAATTAGTATTATTTAAAATTTCACATCATTGACACATTACTTCTGAAGAATCAGATCATCTCTTCACCCATTTTGAATTCTGTAATTTGTCTTTGTCTGTGCCTGTTTTCTTTAAACTACAAAAAATCAGAATTATACTGCATTATTATCCTCTTATATTTTAAACAGAGGAAAATTAATACATTTTCTGAAGTAAGAAAAAACAGCTTTTTTTTTTTTTTTTTTTTGATGAATCCTGCTCTTCCTGAAGACCTCTTACATTTAATGTAAAGATAGGAGAAAAATTAAAAATAAAAAATGAAAGACCCAACAAGAAAGTATAATTTTATATATTGTTGAAAAGTAGAGGTCAAGAAAGGTCAAGAAAGGCAAGATCACCACCTGCAAATATTTTCAAGCTTTATAGAATGAATGAAGGAAAGAAATTCAATCTCTGGATGGAACTCTGCAGTCTACTCATCAGGTCAAACTAAGAGATCATCACAATACCTTTCTTGCCTTAAACCTGTAAATCACATTACCCAAAGATGGAAAAAAAAAAAAAAAAAAAAAAAAAAAAAAAAAAAAAGATATCTATACCTAAGGAAAAAAATGTTTATTTGAGATATTAAAAAAAATATTCTTAACCATAAAAGTCCTTGTTTTATCTTTGTTATCCTTGTTTTTAATGATCCCTAGCCCCCCTTCTTACTTTTGTTCTTGGAGAAAATAGAAATATCCAGAAGTAAGTACTACTGTCAGTCAATAATAGGAATAACATAGAATCTGATGATGTACCAAGACCTAGAAAAAAATACAGCAACTAGCTCTTATGCCAGAGAGAGATTTGTTATGCCACATGCACCTTGTCTCTATGTCTTTATGCTATACTACTATAATTTTTCAGGAATCTCAATCAGTTCTGAGATCCTATGGGAGGTCTGTAGCAACAAATAATATATCTGGGCATACTTCATCCACAGTACTACCCTTGAGTTTTTAAATTATTATATAACTTTGGTATCACTAATCATAAACAAATGTCTACAACATTTGTTTACAACATTTACATTTGTTTACAATATTACATTTGTCTACAACAACAGTAAGCGTTAACTGTTAAGCATTTAAGTTGCAAACTTCTGTACTCTTTTCCATACCTACTTCTTCCTACTTAAATTTAAGCTGAAATTAGCTGCATGTCACAACTTCACCAACTTAGAACTAAAAAGTCAAACAAAAGGTTAGATTAAGAGGTTAGTAAGTATGATATATGAGTAAATTCTGCAGAATGTAAAGGTCAGAGCAGATGACCCAAAGGACATTTTTCTCTGCTTCTAATATCTCTGATTCACTGTCCTGCTGTTCTTCCAAAGACACTCCAGTGATTCTTACTTCTTTGCCTTCTTACATGTAACCCAAAGGGAAAGCACTGATGTGAGAGTCCAAAATATAATGTGAAATTTCAGAAATATCTTACCTGTATTAAGTGACAATACATTTCAGATAATAAACCAAGGGGCAGATTTACAAAAGTTTACCAGCCAAAAAAGGCAAATACGTGTGGGATTTACAAAAAATAAGTATCTAATTGAATATTATCGAGAATCTTAATTTTAATGTCTACAAATAGCCCTATAAATTCATCACTTAAAAGAAATATATTTCACTATATGAAGACCTGAGTCACTCTGGATTGGTTTTCAGGTAAAATAGTGAAAATCAAATTTATGTGTGCATTCATATATATATAATACTTTTGTTTTGAGGAAATGGCAATATAGTGGTATTACATAAATAATAGCTGTGCTTGAATTATTATTTCAACTCATGGATGTAGCAGTGAGAGTTAAGCAAGGAAACAAAAAGTTGGTTTTATGCAGATATCACACTTCACAATACCCACAACACGGTCTAACACAACACTTAGCAGTTAGTTGAAAAAGCAGAGAGGAATGAAAAGGAATTCCAAAACACAGCATGCAGCCATACAATGTAACATATGAGTGTTTCCTTCATCCTGAGATATACTGGTATAGTACAGAATGCGCCTACCCATTTTTAAGTGTTGTGGACCTTTGTCATTTTGTCTCTGACTTAGAGGCCTACCTGGAGTCATCTTTTTAGCTTTCTTTGAGCATTTCATATATGAAGCAGAGCAATATTTAGAGACAGATCCATACCTGTTCACTTTCAGCAGAGTGATCTTATATTTATAAAGATGCTTTTTAAAGGCTTGTTTACAAGTTTCATAAAAATAATAATAAAATTTTAAAAATATGTTTTCTACCCTTTATAGTTTCTTCTTAGCTTGCTCTACAGTCTGCATTTGCCCTTTCCTGTACTGCCCTCACCAACTGCTGCTTCCCTTTCCCCTCAAAAGAGTTTAATGCATTAATTTTTGCCTGAGAAACTTGTATGTGCTTCCCTTTGGGTTACCTGCAATGCAGTGGGATGCACTGCAGCCAGTACACTCTCTGCTAGAACAGATTGTTTTACTCTAATTCTTTTCCCTTTCTACGTGTAACTCTACCCATAACAGGGAAGGAAAAAATGCTAGGAGGCATCTAGTTTGATATTTTGCTTTTGTCTGGCTGCTTGTAAAAGTTTGTTTCTGTTATCAATATGTGATATAGCAAGCTTTCTTTAAGGTTACTAGGGGCTTTGCATAGTGGGACATTATCATGTAAACTCAGACTTCTTTGAGATTTTAGTCTTTTAAAAAAATGCTCATTTGCTGCCAAAACATCAAGTTATTTTGAGTTTAAATTGCATTATATTCGAAGAAGTACACTTCTAGCTGGGAACAAAATTGCTCCAATTTCACCAGCACACATACATCCACTTATGATCAGTAATCATGTTTCTTTCAGTTAAGTTCTCCAAAAGGTCTTATCTCATGTGTGTTCCAAGAGCTTTCCTGGCATTTCCTAACTCCAGACAAAATGCAGCTATCAGGATTATTTGGGGTTTCCTTTAAAATGCAGCTGGGAATGATATCAGCTTTTACAAAATAATAATGTTGTAGTCAGAGAGCTTGTTCAGAGGGGAAGGATGGGCCCATTACTTCTATGAGCTCTGAGGAAAAGTTTTGTGACCTTCTCACTTCTCACCTTCCACAGAAATTCTCAACTTCTAGATTATGGAGTTCACCTTTGAGAAAACACAGATACTCCTACTCCTCATTACTAAAGCTGTGCCAGAAGCAGATAAAAATGTATGGTAGTGATGGGAAAAAAAAAAAAAAAAAAAAAAAAAAAGAGGAAGACAGAATGCATATTTCTGCAGTGTAATATAAGTACATTTTCAGTGCAAAATAAAACAGCTGTGCTGGGAGCAAGAATCAGAATTAAGGTCTCCTTGGTCCAGCATAGAGAAGCTTATAGAGCCATGAGTCTCCCTTCCTTGCTTTCCACTCCAATTTTCTTTTCTGATAGTGCAAAGGTAACGTATGACCTCATTATCTTTCCCTACAGGTCCTGAGCTGAGAGCAAGTAAACTTGCTCTTGAGGACACAAATTAAAAAGCAAAATACTACCAGATCAAAACAAGAATCAGCTTATATATTCACATATCTGTGAATATCCACTGCAAATTAAACTGCACAGAATTACTGGTCATTGCAGCTGATCTTTATTTCCCCAAGTGGAAGATTCCAGCTTTATTTTTAACATTTTCCCTTGTGATTGGGTAGTCATAGACTTCATCTCCCATACATGCTGTGAATGTCTCTTCCCCATCACCGAACAGGAAAACTCCAGCTGTCAGGTGGAGTGTGAACACGCTGTGTTTTTTTGTCATTGTCATCCTGCCACAACACTATTCCCTGTATTTTTTAAGTTCTGAGCGCAACAGGTCATAAGTTGTACAGTCTTCTGTCAGAAAGTTGGTTTAAACAAATCAAATAAAAAGGCTGCAGCCCCAACCTTAGTGGATATCAGAGCAAGGAATCTGCTCAGTGCTACCTGTTCTACCATCATGCAGCTTTGTAATGCACTATTCTCATGGCTGGTAGCAAGCTATAAGATTTGTACTGAATTTTCAAGGCCTTAGGGATGAAGTTTGCAAGGCCTGCTCTGTCTGAACTTCCTTGACTTGCCAGCAACTTCATTGTACTTGGTTTAGCTGTAACAGCAAATTTTTTATTTTTTTTTTTTTTGGTTGTTGAGATGTCTGTGGGTAATTTCTTTTACTTTTGTTTATATTTGCCCAGTATCATCACAGTTTTTACAAGCCTAGCATAATAACATAGCATAGAAAATACAAGCCAAATATCTAGAGGTCCTAAGGGCTGAAGAGATAGGTTTTGATATGGAGGAATACAGGCACAGGATGCTAAAAGATGGGGCACAGACTGGCAGTGGAGGCCCCACAGCTATAAACAACACTTCAACAGTGCATTAAGAAATGCAGACCTGGAGATGGCCAAAACTGTGTTAGCTTAGTGCTAACACAAAGAACAAAGAAATACTATCTGAAGTACATAAAATGCACCATATGTAGCGAATTTTAATGCAACATTGAACTTTGGACCAAAAAAAAAAAAAAAAGAGCAAGAGGTAAAAGTGTGTTAGCAAGCATATAGAAAGAATCCCATGTGGATCCTAGAGCAAAGAAATCATAAACATGAGTATCAGATTTCTTTCAATGAAGGGCTATGGTGCTGACAACTTATTACAACACACCCCACCAGAATGAAAATGCTGATGTTAGGACCCAGAGGAGCAGAGAAAAGGTGAGTATAATATCAGAATAATGGATAGAAACTGACTACATGTATAATAACAATTTGTACTGTCTTATTTTTCCTTCCTTTTCTGTAATAATTAGTTATGGGTTAACAACTATTAGACTTAAATTTTAGTTATATAACAAAAAATGTTTAGATATATACATGTAAGCGTATATATACCTTAGGTGAGCTTTCTTATTGACCATGAAACAAGATTTTGAGAATAATGTAATGGTTTCTGAGTTCGGTTCTCACTGGGAGCAGTGCTGCTGATTACACTAGGTCTCTGCTGGTAAAGGACTTAAAAGGAATATGAGTAAAAACAAGAAAAAAACAAATTCAGAATAATTTCCTTCTGGGTACAAAGTATGGATGATAACTAAAATACAGGAACACCTTCCTAACACTACTGAATTTGCATGGTAGCTATTACCTGCTACACTTAATTCAAATCCTTTCATTCTCCTTTCAGCAGATATTTAAGTTTAAAAAAAAATCTGCAGTGAAGCAATGCCACCTAACCAGTTTAGCTTATTTTGCTGAACCAAAATATCCCTAACTGAATGGTAATCCTATAAAACACGTTCTTGATACAGAACCAAGAGGAACTGCAGGTCTGGGAATTCTTCTACAAATGTCAATGATAGTTGACATACTTGGAAATACTTTGTTCCAGACCTAATGTTCTAGCAAAGAAAATCCCACCAAAACTACTCTGGTAACATTTTTGTTGCAGCATGTATGGCAGGGCTGATGGAATGAAACAATCCAAGAACCCCCCCTGGCAAATCCTTCATGGCCCCTCTCAGTGCCCTATCCCTGTAGCGGTCCAGCCCCACTGCCCCACACATGGTCCCACAGCCGTGCTGCCAAGGCAACGCACATGGCAGTGAACATTCAGGGCTGGGTCAAGCTCCTGCTATTACAATCCCAATGGCACATTTGGGGTCCCCTCCTGCCATGGCCCTCCTGCCTTTGCATCCTCCTCCAGCCCCCAGCTGTGGGAGTGTGGCCATGGGGATCGACAAGCCCCATGGTTGGTGGTAACATCAGACTCTTAATGATGAGACCATCAGGAATTGCCTGTTTCATTGTTTAGGGAAACCATGGATCACACAGATGGGAATACTTAGATACAAGGGAATGGAGAAGGGCATTTCTGTGTAGGCAATATTATCACAAAGCCAGAAAGGAAAATCAAACAAATGAATGAGCAAACTCCATATGAAAAGTTCCTGGGGAGGAATAACCTCAAGTACCAGAACAGGCTGGGGGGGTGACCTGCTGGAGAGCAGCTCTGCAGAGAGGCACTTGGGAGTACTTGGGGACAGCAGCCTGAGCATGAGCCAGCAGTGTGCCCTTGTGGCCAAGAAGGCCAACGGGATCCTGGGGTGCCTTCGGAAGAGTGTTGCCAGCAGGTAAGGGAGGTGATCCTCCCCCTCTACTCAGTCGTGGTGAGGCCCCACCTGCAGTCCTGTGTCCAGGTCTGGGCTCTCTAGGACAAGAGGGATGTGGAACTACTGGAGTGAGTCTAGAGGAGGGCTACTAGGCTGATTAAAGGACTGGAGCATTAGATTAATGGGCCTGTTTAGGAGAGAAGACTGAGGGGAGACCTCATCCATGTGTATAAATATCTGAGGGGAGGGTGTCAGGAGGATGGAACCGGACTCTTCTCAGTTGTACCCAGTGACAGGACAAGAGGCAACGGGCACAAACTGAAGTACAGGAGATTCCGGCTGTATATGAGGGAGCACTTCTTTACTGTGAAAGTGACAGAGTTTCACAGAGAGGTGGTGGAGTCTTCTTCTCTGGAGATATTCAAAACTCACCTGGATGCCATTCTGTGCAATGCGTTCTCGGTGATCCTGCTTGGCAGGGGGGTTGGACTAGATGATCTTCAGAGGTCCCTTCCAACCTTGACCATTCCAAGATTCTAGTTTTATCCTGCTGGGCAAATTTTTATATCTGTGTGCTGAAATCCAAAAATGATTAGCATACCAGAAAGACATGCACTGCCATCCCTAGTTCTTTGTCAGAAAAGAGAAGCTTTGTTTTTGGTAGCATTTCAAAAATTTGGAAACAAGGACAGCTGATGGAAACCTTTGCAGCTGCTAGGTCCAGTATCAGCCTTGAGACCAGTATGGGAGTCCTGGCATTCTCTGTCCCTGATTACCAGAAGGGGAAAAAAGAACACAGATCAGTGCTTTTAAAAGATTCACAATTGCAGAAGAAAGTAAGTCAAACTTTTTTCTTTTTTTTTTAATCTTTGCACCTTCTGTAGTTATTTGCATGAACATAATGTGGTATAAAATCACCCCAACAGCTGAGGAAAAAGAATTTTGAATTATATTCTTGTTTGCTGTCTTTGAATAAAATAAAAGAAGGTAACTGTCTATGGAGATGAGGTCAAATATTTCAAAAACGCATGCATTCAGAAAGAGATTGAGGTGCTACCTGTAACTTTAAGCCTTTAACTCAGGCCTCAAAGGTGTGCAGGTTCCACATATAACCAATGATACAAACAAACAAACAAAAAACAAGTGTTTCTAAAGAGTGATTGGGAACATTTAAGTAAAACCCAGCTGCTGCTTTTCATGGGCACCTTTGATTAACCACTAGATATACCCTGTCCTGTCCTTCATCAAGAAAAAGTGCAACTGAGGTGCTGAGTGTAGGCACCTGAACAGGCTTCTGCTGTAGGCACTGAAAAAATTTCTCTCCCTCTGCCACATTAGTGTGAACATGCACTCAGCAGACTGAGAAGAAATTGCATGTAGCATTTCTACATTTTTTGTCCTTTAATCATGTATGCTAGAGAAGGAAAATGATTATATATTCCCATGTGATATTATTTAATGAACCTTTAGCTGTTTCAAGCAGTGGGTGTGTATTATTTCTTTTGGAAGTTGCTTTACAACAGAAATGTTCTTGCAGCAAAGGAGATTTTTATCTGAGTTTTCCTTATTTAGTGTAATTGCAAAAGATAGTCTTTTCTATCATGAAAAATAATTCCAGCAATTTCTGTTGTGCTTGTAATTGAGCCCACACTTCCCAAAATATATTTGCATGTACTCAACCACTTGTTGAAGTTATCATGTCAAAAATTCATTTTATAATCTTTTCTCATAAATCAGTACCTTCTACTTATAAATATGCTTTTTTATTTTCTTTTCACTCCTCCTAATATAAGAGGTTTTTCTTCTACTATGGCATGTCCATCATTTATCGTTCACTCAAAACACAGTGTTTCTATGAGAACTGCTTGGATTCCTCTCCCTTTTCTTTTCTTTTCTTTTCTTTTAAAAGAAAATCTTTCTTTTAAAAGAAAAGTTGACCTATAAAATGGAGTACCTGTAAGTTGGAATAAGCTATGCATACATTAGTGTCTGGTTATAGTCAAGGTTTCTCATAAAGCTTTTGTGTCCTACTTCTCATAGATCATACCACATCAGCATCATCAGATAAAAATCCTTTCATTAGGGTGAAACAAAGTGCAAGAATCTGTCTTGCCACCAATACTCACGTTAGGGCATCTCCCCTTAACTTAGCTACCTCAAGCTACATGTTCACATGGACCTCCAGGTCTCCTGCTCCACACTGAGAGCACTGGTTATCTTCCAAACATTCAGGTTTTGCATAACTAGCATAGTAGTTCTCTATTCATCTTTTATCCTATAGGACACCAGACAGATCCAGTTTGCAGTTAATTCCTTTCCCTAATTAATGTTACTCGTAAAGGTATGTTCTGTGCTACTCAGCTAACTATTAGCATTCCTGATGCACCCTTTATATTACATGCAATCCACTGTCAGAGTCCAGTAGATGGAAAGCAGTGCAAAAATTGCATTTAAGGATAGTACAGAAAATCCTGCATTCCCAGTGAAACCTTCCTATATTTTTACCAGTGTCACTATATCTAGGATATTAATTTATCCTTCTTTTTCATCACTCCATCATCATGTTATAGATGATCAAATGTCTGAAGTATGATACTGCATGAAATGATGCAAACTCATTTAAAGCAGCATAGTGAGATAACTGACAGAATTATTTCCACTATAGGATATGAATATTCCTTTTTATGCTATTAATATTTGCTTTAGAAAAACATCCAGGTCCTTTATCAGCTCACCGTTTTCACATAACTGAAATTAGCAGCATTAATCTTCTGTTCTGCAATGAAAAAAAATGTATAAAAATTACACAGTGATAGGTTTAATACCATACATTTTCCATTTCAAATGCTAAACTAGACTCTCACACTGCTGCTTGGACACATTACTCTAGCATGGCAGATTTGTCACTATAGCAGGTAAATGCTTTTCTTTCGTGTCTTCACTCCTTTTTTAAGTCAGCCGAAGATCACGTTATTTCTTCTGATTTCAAACACTGGGGAAAAAAAAAAATGTGGGGTGCAAAGAAAACAGCCATTTTCTTTTTTCTAAAGAGTGCATTAAAAGATTAGCAGCACACAGGAGGAAAAGCACAGCAATGCTGTAAAATAACTCTCTGTCTTGTACTTAAAATTAAAAAAGATTAGCACAAATTCATGCCATTAGGTTAGCTTGCTTTTTACAGATCCAACTAGCTGGGATTTGCATAAAGCAGAATTTCAGCTGTGCTTTTCCAGATTCTGACATTGAGCCTAACAAAGGCTGCCTACCATTTTCAGGTCGTTTTGCCCTTCAAGTAAACTGTAATAAGCAAAGGGAAGACACACACGAGAGCCCCTGCATTAAAACCCTGCTCTTCTGTGACAGATGGAGATTGCCATCTGCTGGTCTCTGGCCTCTACCTAAAGTCAGGCAAAGGGGATTTCAGTGAGGATCCCTACAGCTGCTCTTTCTTTAAAGCAAAGGATATTTTTCTTCAGCCCGTTCTTCATAAGCATATTCAAAGCATACATTTGCATAAATAAGCATTTATTTGAAAATGAAGCCAAACTATTTGATCACCTGTTGCAGTCTAGCTGTGCAGGGAGTTACTGTGATAGATGTTAAGTGGCATCTGCATAATGCAAAGTTCTGCCATTTCAGGGATAAGGATATGGAACAATGCAATAATACTACATAGATTCTGACACAGATATGGACCACATCATACAACTCCACCAAAATGTGGTTCTTCTGAATAGCAATATAGTGGGCTTTTTGTCAGAGAACTGGCTGGGAAGCAGGACTGCACAGACAGCCTGAGGATATGCTATGTCTGCATGGCAGAGCATGGACACCTTGCATGTTTCCGCATCTCTTTGGCATTCTTGCTGCAGCAGTGCAGCTTTTGACAACGGGTGGACTGCATGCCACAGAGTGTTCAGCCCCACCACTGCAGCTGCCAGGTAACCTCCCATTCTCAGGCAGTGATGCATAAAACACTTATTACATCATGCTCAAGTGTGAGATATTCCTGATTGTGAATGCTCAGCTCACCCTTCATCTGGGCATAATGTCTTTCTAGTCACGCTGACAGAAAGGCAAGGATGCCAGTTCCCTGTCTAAGAGGTTAAATTGTCTGTGTAAATGAGAATAGTACTAAAACACTGCACTGCAAACAGAAGCAGCTGACACAGGCACATACTCCATCCTGCCAGCTCTGGGCGGGGCCCCTGACCTCCTGCCAGGCAGACAGTGAGTACAGCACCACTGAAATCACCATGTGTCTGTTGGCCACAGGATATTTTTCAGAGCCCTGGATGCAAGCTGTGCAGCAGTGCCATGGCCCTACTTCCCTCCCTGCAGAACCATGCACCCCTTCACAGGGGCATACAAACACACAGGCTGCTCAGCACTGATGCACCATGCTTTTCTAGCTGTTGATTGTAAAGGGAAAGGGAAAAGCTTGAGACAGCATAGAAGGATTTAAATAGGAATATAGGAGTCATGTTGATACAGATGGCCATGCTGGAATCATGGGAAAAAAAAATATTTTGCATAAGAGCCTGAGCGAAGGAGCATGGCACATGAATAGCTATATCCACACAGTAGAGCATTTTCTGCAGTACTGCCAATAATTACACACATCTGAAAACACCTGATACTCAGGAGTAACTCATTACTCCTGCAAGCTGAATGCATGGCCCCTGCCATCCAGCCTGCCTTACCATTTACCTCTGGTCTCTGTGAAGAAGCTGCAGGGCAAGCTCTAAGAACTGAAAAGCAGAAATTATTTCTTGACCATTCTGGTCATTAATTTGGATATATGGCAGTTAACCACTCAGTGCAGCACTCCTTGCATATTGCAGTTTCATAGGAGAATAAGCCTAAGATATCAATACTCATTGGTGCATGTTTGTGCACACGTGCATCTGCACAGCTTGAAATTTCTAGTTTGGTATTTGTTTTCTAACTGGAACAGTGTCTTTGATGAGAGCAGACTCTCTAGAAGCAGTCATTTCTTTGCAAAAGTTGCAGGGAATGTTTTATTAATACGAAAAATGCTATGAGTAACTATTTTCCTTATTCTTCAACCACTGAGGAAAAAAAACTGAGGAACTGTAATCCTGTTTTAAATGAAATTTCAATCCATCCTCTGTTATGGCTATGCAGCCTTCTCTTCTTTAATATATTGTTAAAAATTCTTAATGCTACAGTGCATTGGAACTCTCATGTTTTCAGACATTTCTCCATCACTATTCCACCTCTTTCCTAATCAGTATGCTGGATGACTACATATTTAGTACATATTCCTTAGACTGATTCCTTCCTCCCAGGTGAACTGTTTAACATTTTTCTACATTAAACTGCATTTGCTAGCTGGTAGTTCACTTACTTAAATGACCCAGAGTCTTCTGTGGTTTCGTTTGGTTTCTATCACTTGTTTTATTTCTTTCAGAAACTAAGTAAATTAATTAATTAATTAAAAGCAACAATAAATATTATAAAATTACGTTTTTAAAAAGGTTTCCTACTGTTTCTGTTTATTATCCATTCTGTTCCCTAGAACAAATCAGAATGCTGTTTGTCAGCAGTAGCATAAATGAATAGTTTGCATTTAACTTGTATGTAATAATTTCAAAGACAATTCTGAGGTAATATGGCTATAAATTAATAGTGAGTGAATGTATATCTCTTGGTTTTGTAAGCATCCATTTACAAACTATAAATAAAGAGTAGGAGCATCAAGGATCCATCCTTATACAAATGATATGCTTAGTTTTTGAACTTGCTTAGAAGAGCAATGTAGCATTATTCTATGCATCTGACCAGAACTTACAGTGCAATACTTTTGTGAGCAAACAGATACAGACATGATAAATCCAAGTCCTGCCCTATATTGATCCTATGTGAGGTATCTAAAACATTCTTTCACAGACATTTTTATTCTATAGGAAAGTATTTTGTATTGTAGCACCTGATTAGGCTGAGATTTTATTAACCCACCTAATGCACTGCTCCTGTATCCGACTTTGCAGCAGTGTAAGCCTTATTTCCACCACCCTCTCAATCTGTAACAACGAGGAAGCTTTATTTTGCTTAGAATTTATTGAAAGGCAGAAATAGAGAAAATTCACTCTCTAGCAATTGCACAACAAATTAAGTAATAAATTGCATTAGGGAACATAATGGGGAATACAACTCCGCCAACTAGCCCAAGACCCCTACTGTCCTACTTTCAAAGGGCTTTCCAATTTTGTCCTCACCTGACTGTATTGCAGACTTTTCTCCAGGTGGGTGATATTCAATTCTGTGCACCAAAAGGATTATTGGCCTTCTTAAGACTTAATACAAACATCACATTTACACTATTCTGGTCTTTCCTGTGCCTCTTGAAAACCTGAAGAGTGTTTTAATGACCCAATTTTCTTTGTCTTTGCAGAGGTACCTGGTTTTCTTTGAATCTTGCCATTTTAATTTCTTATCACAAAGCTTTCCTTATGGACATGGTATCACTGGCAAGCACTGCAGGATGGAACAGGCTATACTTTATTACCTTCATGCTCCCTGCTTTAATCAGAATGGTGTTTACATAAACCCCTCCCACCAGAATTTATCCTGCCTTCCCAAAGCTGATTCTATAGGCTGACTCACCCTGAATGCAGTGCCAGGTGTCTCGCATCCCCTTACCTCCTGTGCAGTCTTACAGAAAGCTCATCCCTGGTATGAATCCCTGGCACTTTGCTACTCAGTGTATTCAGCAGGGACCCCACTCTGCACACAAGTCCATGTATGATATACTTCCTGTACAACCCTTCCTTTATGCAGCTGCCCAGTAGCTGAGCAGGGTCTTGGTCACTGCTCAGAAGCTCCATTTCTCAGTTTATGCTTGTTCTGCAGTGATGGTACTGGATGTCCCTCTACACAACAGCTCCTGTTACCACAATATCTACTGCAATATTTAGTCGCTTTATCCCCATGCTTTTCTAAGACTGGAAAATAAAAGGGGAAGAATGTGAGCACAAAGAGAAATAACAATGCTGCCACGCAGAGGTCTCTGGCAGAACAAGACAGGGGTCTAGGTGTCCAGCATTTTAAATCAGCATCCATCTTACTTCTTTCTATTTCTCAGCAGTATCTGCAGCACAAAACACTTAGTTCTACAAAGGACATGCAAGGATTGTTAAAAAAAAAAAAAAAAAGGAAATATTCACCTCTATGTGAATGGCATGGAGATTAGGATCTGCCTTGCTTCTGAAGGGACAGAGTTTCAGCTGGTATAAACTGGCCTGATTTTATTGACATCAGTGAAGCTGCATTATTTACACCAGCTTAGGATCTAGCTCAAAGGCTTCAACAACTGAACATTTCCAGCCAAATAAAAAGAAGGCTGCCAGGAGACTTGTTTATGGCTTAAAAATAATGAGTGGGATCCCACAAGGATCTAGGTAGCAATTTGTTAAGCTATGAAGGCAAGACCTTGGGGCAAATCTGCGCCTGAAAAGCATTTCCTTCCAAAGACTGCTACCACACCAAATAAGCTACCTAGCAACACAAACAGACTCCCTGGTGCTAATGAATTTAAACATAGCATAGATACATTACCACCTATGGCTCCTTCTTTCCAAATCACGCGGTTGAGCTCAATAAAATGAAGACAACAAATGTTTCTAAATCTGTACTCGCATCCAGTGTGTGGTATTTTATCATTTTACCCTGAAGTTCATTGCAAATTGTGCCTACTGATTCACTTACAGAATTTCTTTCTCTGAGAACAAAATCCCCTTGTCAGTCTTTTCACCTCACTCCTGCTCTGCATCACCAGCTTTGACGTGCAATAGCACGTTGGTGGAAAGAGAGAAAAAGGAAGAGACCTAACTAGAAATCATTGCTCTTTTGACCTGAGATTGTAAAACTTAAGAGAGTATTTTGGCACTGTGTAGGGTTAATATTACACCAAATAGCCTATCACAGCAGCAAGTATAAAACACTATCTTTTTTCTGTCTGTGCACTGAGTGGGTTGAGAGTTTTTATTTCATACTTCATTTACACCTTGCTGAGTGATGCCATAGAAATGGCAAAAGTTTCATCTCCTCCCACTCATGCAGCAGCACAATATGTGTAACAGCAGCAGCTCCCACACCACTCGCTGGAAGCTCAGGCCTGATGCTGATCACAAGTTCACATCTATTTCTCCTGTGTGAGATTCTGAGATGACAGCAAACACCTTTTGTTTTCTTATTAAAGCTTGTTCAAGAACTAACAGCTGACTGGAAAGCTGTTTGAGAATTTTAATCACATAAACTAAAAAACACTGAGATTTTCCTCAAAAGCTCCTTAAAACAAAAAAAGTGGTAGGGTAAATTAATAAAATCTGTTTAGAAAAATACTGAAATTAAGAGGACAAGCATTTGGATATAACACACAGAGTCTTACACAAGATGAAAAGGGTAAAGTTGTATATCCTTTTTATATCAGTATCAATTCACTGAAAATGCAAAGTCAAACTGCATCTGAAAATCTAGAAACTTTCCAGAGGACTCAAGAAAACTCATGCTGAACAAGGTTGGAGGACTGTTAAGAACCACCAGTACTGCTCACAGAAATTAAACATCTGGGTCTCAGGTCTTGAGTAAGCACAAGAGTCCTGCAAGGTGCTTAAGGCCATCACTTTGGTTAACAGTTTCAAAGACAGCTTGTAAATCAAACAGGAGTAATGAAAAGACACTGCTCATGCCAAACTGCTCGTAAGTCTAAAACCTTCACAAAGCAGGCAAGATAGCCCATCAGGTTGATAAGGACCTCAGAACTAGTTTGAGATTAGTTCATGTTGGTAATTGACCAAGTACTGCTACTTCTGCCAACTCCAAGGTGTTCTAGATTTGGCCATGGTCCAGTCTATCCATTAGCACAGATCCACTTCTCACAATACACCAGAGCAAACACCATTAATTAACACTCTGCTAGCAGTTTAACTGAAAGGACCAAGAGCTAAATCTGTATATTATTTGAATTACTCTTACTCTCATATCCTGTCTATGAAATAGTTTTTATCAGAACTTTCACACTACCATTCTATCATGGTAGAGGGTAGCATAACAGGACCACCATTTCAAACACGTATTTCAGTGAACCTTGCCTGTTATGAGCAACGGGGTTGACAAATCAGTCTGAATACGTTACAGTAAAATGTTATGTGTAGAGATAAATAGTAGAGACAGAATCTTTTTGAACATTTTGGTGATTAAAAAAAAGTGACAGCCAATTCACAAAATATTAATAAATAATAAATTCACTAAAAAAAATAAAATAAAATAAAATAAAGTGAATTCAATTTCCTCAATAAAAAATGTCGACACTAACTTTAACTTCTTAAAAACATTTTTTTCTCACAATTTCTTCTCTTGGGAAATTCATCAAGACTGATTCTGGCTACTGTTATAAATGAAGTCTCATCTCAATCTGAATTTAGTAATATTTATACTTATAAATGGCATAAAAGGTATATAAGGTATAAAAGGCAAGTAAACAGCGCTAGGTGTGCGGGGAGTCCACACTCCACCAGCACGCACACACGAACATCGAACATTCTAAATATACAAAACATTGCTTTACATACTAAACCGGAGCACACCTATACATATGTACAATCAGAAAAGGTAAGAAACAATCCTTTAAGTTCCATGACTTAGTCTCCATTTTCCATTCCTTTTCTTGATTACTAACAAGTCTCCATTTTCCATTCCTTTTGAACAATATATCTTGCTTTAAGTTGTCAAGCAACTCGGTCTTCAGGCCTTATATATCCCGTTCTTCCCAGATTGAAGAAAAGCATATCCATCTCCTTTTCAAGGCCAATAGGCCTGGGTCAAAAGGCACGTCCAGGTCACCAGGGGGCGTAACAGCAAAAGCCTTCGATGGCTGTAGCAGCAGAGGGGCCCATGGCGTAGCAGTCGGATCAGTAAAGGAGCCCGCAGCTCCCTCACTGTCTGGCAAACCACACGTTTCTGACTGTGGTCCCACAGGGCTCTTTAAGGCCTCAGAGACTGCTCGCCAGGTGCCGAGCAATCCCACTACAACCTTGTCGTTTTTAGTTGCAGAGTCCCACACCTTGACCTCAGTTTGGTCCCATATTTCAGGATTATAAACTGCCCGATTGTTAATAAGGAGAATAAGCTGTACGGTTACCAGGACAGTCCTTGTTTCTAAGGTCGTATGATTCCCCATAATGCGCAGCTGCTTACCAGCGAGAGGCAGTTGTGTGCGCAGGTCTGCTTCTCTCAGTTTGAGCTTCTCTCCAGCTCCGGTGCGCCTATTTCCAGCGACTTTCTGTATGAGCTTCTCTGAGCGGTTTGCTGAGTTTGGCCGAACCTATCTTCATGAGGCGATCAATGTGCCTGTTCCCGTCCTGGTCTCCGTTCTGCTAGCTGGACCCTATTCATTCCTTTTTCCTGCTTCTTTATTGATGATGTAACTCCATCGTGTTGCCTTTTTTTTTTTTTATCTTGAGGGCAGGCTCCCCTCTTATACCCTTCTCTCCACAGCAGTTCTTTTCAAAACAACTTTTCATTGGTCAAACAACTTTGCAAATAACAGCAACAGTAAACACCCAGAAACTTCCATGCCTCAATGGCTGGAGAACAAGCAACCCAAGACTTCACGGAGTCTCCTGAATCACCCTTCTTTGTTCCCTCTAAACTCTTTTATATTGCTGATGGCCTCATCGTTAAGAGTCTGATGTTGTCATCAACCACGGGGCTTGCCGACCCCCATGGCCACACTCCCACATCTCCCCCTTCTTTCCTAGTATCAACCATCTTCTCGACACGAATTACCACTCCATATATAACACTACTTAGCTCTGCATTTCTCTATCTCCTTAGCATCTGGAAGAGCTACAGGACTCTGCATTTTGTGCATGTAATCCAGGATGCTTATGACCCTGTTTTCCAAGTTTTTTGCAAGCTCTTTCTGTGTAAAAATATCAGCCTCCGAAATGCTTGCTGCAATTGATATTTCCATAAAGGCTGAAGTATAGGAATATAATGGATTTTCCACATAAGCTAACAATTAAAATGCTTTATAATGTTTTCCATATATATTTTTCCCTTTCCCACTTTACCCATGTTTTTCTACTTTAATTTAGTGGTCTCTTTAACTTAGTGGTCTCAGCTTACTGCCCTTGCCAGCCTCCTCACCTGAGGCCATCTTTGGGTTCTTCCCTTTGGGGAGTTTCTGTGAAATTCCTTTCCCAGCCTGGTCTGGTCCTGGCAATGCAACCAGCTTCCATTTGCTCTTACAATTGCTCTGTTAATTCTTTAATTGTTGGGCATTCTGTGTGTTCCTGTGAGAGCCATTACAGACTGGTTTAGGTGGGTTTAGGTGGGTACAGACTGGTTTAGGTGTGTGGGATGGAATCCCAAACAATTCTGGAGGCAAAGACCCTTTCATCTGAGCAGCAGCTTCTGCTCCCAAAGGATAGCAAATCCACAGGATATGTATTAATAGGATTTTTCCATTCTTAGCCTGTGGAATTCTGATGATTTTTTGTAGGTGTTAGAACTAGACTGGGTCCAGAAGCTGATGTATCAGCCTCTCAAATTTTCATTACTATGCAATCCACTTTTGCTAGTTCTGTGCTGGATTTCTCAGCTGGCTGGCTTTGATTTAGGCAGTTCAAGTTTCAGGGCATTTTCATGCATGTAGCTTAAAGTGCAGCAGGACTCCTTTACAAGCAGGATACTCCATCATCAAGCTCTGTATATCAAAGCAGCTCTTGGGCCTCTCACTGTAGACCTGAAAGAAATGTGGCTGCCTGTGCAGCATTCTGCGGGTGGGAGTACTGCTGTGTATGTGTAGGTCCTGACAACCTGCAAGAAAGAATGCTACAGACAAACTCTTTAATCATTTTCTTAAAAAAAAAAAAATAATAATAATGTGATATGAATGTGATGGAATGATAAAATGATTAGTCTTAAGAATGTTTTGTTCTGGAAACTAAATTTAGAACTCCTTTAGGATATAGGACTCCCAGATCTGCAATATGTTTCCCAGGAACTCCAAATTCTCTGCAACCATCTTCATTCTGTTATTTATTAGATATGCTCCTACATCAACTATAATTTGGAAGGACAACAAAATTTGCTTATGTGGCTGTTGTGGTTTAACCCGGAGAGCAGCTAAACACCACACAGCCATTCGCTAACACTCCCCCCTCCCTCTCTAGAATGGGGGAGAGAAATGGGAAAGTGAAGCCTGTGAGTTGAGATAAAGACAGTTTATTAAGACAGGAAAATAATAATAACAATAATAATAATAACAAAAATGATGATAATACTACTACTAATAATAATGTATACAAAACAAGTGATGCACAATGCAATTGCTCACCACCTGCTGACTGATGTCCAGCCTAACTTTGAGCAGTCCGGCCCTCCTCCCCCCAGCTAGCCACCCCTGTATAATGTTTAGCATGACATCAGATGGTATGGAATACCCCTTTGGCTACTTTAGGTCAGTTGTGCTGTGTCTGTCCCCTCCCAGCTCTTGCTGCACCCCCAGCCTGCCCGTTGGCAGGACAGAGTGAGAAGTTGAGAAGTCCTTAGCTTGGTGTAAGCAATGTTCTGCAACAATTAAAACATCAGCTTCTTATTAGCACTCGTCTCATCCTAATCCAAAACATAGCATTCTACCAGCTACTAGGAAGAAAATTAACTCTGCCCTAACTGAAACCAGGACAGTGGCTAATACTGGTAATATTTTGACAAGCAGTTGCATGTTTTTACTTCAAATTATTGTTTGTACAAATAAAGTGTTGTTATATATGGAGTGGTAATTCGTGTCGAGAAGATGGTTGATACTAGGAAAGAAGGGGGAGATGTGGGAGTGTGGCCATGGGGGTCGGCAAGCCCCGTGGTTGATGACAACATCAGACTCTTAACGATGAGGCCATCAGCAATATAAAAGAGTTTAGAGGGAACAAAGAAGGGTGATTCAGGAGACTCCGTGAAGTCTTGGGTTGCTTGTTCTCCAGCCATTGAGGCATGGAAGTTTCTGGGTGTTTACTGTTGCTGTTATTTGCAAAGTTGTTTGACCAATGAAAAGTTGTTTTGAAAAGAACTGCTGTGGAGAGAAGGGTATAAGAGGGGAGCCTGCCCTCAAGATAAAAAAAAAAAAAGGCAACACGATGGAGTTACATCATCAATAAAGAAGCAGGAAAAAGGAATGAATAGGGTCCAGCTAGCAGAACGGAGACCAGGACGGGAACAGGCACATTGATCGCCTCATGAAGATAGGTTCGGCCAAACTCAGCAAACCGCTCAGAGAAGCTCATACAGAAAGTCGCTGGAAATAGGCGCACCGGAGCTGGAGAGAAGCTCAAACTGAGAGAAGCAGACCTGCGCACACAACTGCCTCTCGCTGGTAAGCAGCTGCGCATTATGGGGAATCATACGACCTTAGAAACAAGGACTGTCCTGGTAACCGTACAGCTTATTCTCCTTATTAACAATCGGGCAGTTTATAATCCTGAAATATGGGACCAAACTGAGGTCAAGGTGTGGGACTCTGCAACTAAAAACGACAAGGTTGTAGTGGGATTGCTCGGCACCTGGCGAGCAGTCTCTGAGGCCTTAAAGAGCCCTGTGGGACCACAGTCAGAAACGTGTGGTTTGCCAGACAGTGAGGGAGCTGCGGGCTCCTTTACTGATCCGACTGCTACGCCATGGGCCCCTCTGCTGCTACAGCCATCGAAGGCTTTTGCTGTTACGCCCCCTGGTGACCTGGACGTGCCTTTTGACCCAGGCCTATTGGCCTTGAAAAGGAGATGGATATGCTTTTCTTCAATCTGGGAAGAACGGGATATATAAGGCCTGAAGACCGAGTTGCTTGACAACTTAAAGCAAGATATATTGTTCAAAAGGAATGGAAAATGGAGACTTGTTAGTAATCAAGAAAAGGAATGGAAAATGGAGACTAAGTCATGGAACTTAAAGGATTGTTTCTTACCTTTTCTGATTGTACATATGTATAGGTGTGCTCCGGTTTAGTATGTAAAGCAATGTTTTGTATATTTAGAATGTTCGATGTTCGTGTGTGCGTGCTGGTGGAGTGTGGACTCCCCGCACACCTAGCGCTGTTTACTTGCCTTTTATACCTTATATACCTTTTATGCCATTTATAAGTATAAATATTACTAAATTCAGATTGAGATGAGACTTCATTTATAACAGTAGCCAGAGGCTTAGGGTATTGAAATTACATAGAAATTGAAAGTGAGCATGCCAGAGCTACTTTTCAGGTCCTTCTATATGCATTAGCTGTAAATAAGACCTTAAAAACCTTCTTTGGACTACTAAAAATAAATAAATAAATAGATAGATAAATAAATAAATAAATAAAATTTGGAAAAGTATTAGCTAACATTTCTGATGTTCCCAGATCCAAGGCTTTCAGAACTATTCTCTTTTCTCCTTGCAACATGAGATCAATGTAAACACAGAAGATAGCTTTACCTCAGAACATACAGCCAGTAATAAATTTATCAGTTGAAGTGTCAGGGAAGGATGCTGTAAAGTCACTGAAGAGCTGAAACAGTTTGAGAAATGTAGAGGAATTTTCATGGACAAGATTGACCTGCTGAATTAGAAGTAATCGCAGCAGTATGTTTGACATCAGTTCCAACATTTGGCAAGACAAATCCACTATTCTGATTTATTTCACTTGTGATCTCTTTTGGTCTTCCCGTGTTTGTACCTTCTCTTGCATAACAGATCCTTACCCAATTCCACATAAAACTATAAAGCAGAAGCAGCAAAACACCTAACTGCAATTAATTATGGAAGCATGAGAAATACCCAGTTTTCATGTGTTCTTTCTTAAATTAAGCTCAGTGATTAAGCACAGGAATACATTGTAAATGGGCTGAAACACAACAGTCCTTTCAGTAACAAAATGGAAAATGATACAAATATGCTTTCTGTGGACTAAAATACACTGAAAGTGTCATAGAAAAAGAACTGTATGGATAGGCTGAAATGAGACAATAGTGTCATTAAGAACTTCACAAATGTAGACACTTTATGTTCTCAAAGAACTTTATTATGTTTACAAATTCTCATGGTAATGCCTGCTGTCTTCCGTATTTGAAACATTCTCATATCCTTAATGTGTAAAAGCATGTAAACAAAAGAAATATATAGCACTGGAAACATCAATTATATAATTGCACTTACAGCTGACTTAAAAAATAAAAATAAAAATGACAGAAGCAGGCATTTTCCTATGAAAGTCTTCAGTTTATTCTGAAGACATTTTTATCACCAATAACAACAAAGTTCCAACAAGATGTTGTGAACAGCTAGTTTTGTCTTAGCTAATCATCACCTCTTCCCACACCCAAGAACAGCCAGCAATGGCTGGGAATAAGATCTGAAGTTATGATGTTACCATCTGTGCCAGGAAAAAAAAAAATAGCTTCGGGAATGTATTAAACACAATTGCAATAGCTGTAAATGACTTGTAGGGTTATAATTTCTCTGTAGTTTCATCAAAAAATTTCATCATTTTGAAATTATAAGCATTTACTTTATATGTGTGTGTGTGTGTGTGTGTGTGTGTGTGTGTGTACACATATTGGCTGAATGACACACATGCAGATACCGCTCTTGCTTCTCCTATCTTATTCATCCTCTTGATACCTTTGAAATGAGAAAACACACAAAGAATAACAATATAGTAAAGCTAAGCATTATGACCTGCACTGTATTTACAAAAGAATGGAATGTCTACAGTTTTTGTAAATCAGCTACTTTCTTTTCTTACAAAGTTTATTTTTCCTATATAATACATATTATCTCTAAAGACATACTAACGGCACAAATGACTTGAAAACACAACTAGCCACCTGGAAAACAATTTTAAGGTCACTGGCATAAAACATTTCTCCTAAAGCATTTCTAATAACTTTCTGAAAGCTATTACTTTTTAGTAAGAGAACAATTATATACCGTTTGAAAGCATTTGTTTGTAAGAAAACTGTATATCAATATCTAGACACTGTCTTCCATAAACTATGTGTGCCAAAACTATTCCAGTGGAGGGAGCAAATTCAATTTGTTAAAATTCCCCCAGATCTACATGTTTTAAGTGGCAGCTTAACATGGATACAAAGTCTTCCTTTAGTCCAAATTTACTTCTCTTTCTTGATCCAGAATCCAGTTCTATTTCATCCCAGAGGTCATCAATGTCACCATATGTTTGAATTTAGAATTCCAGCTTTGAGGGCTTTGTAAGGATCTAAAATACAGTTTATCCCATATTTACCTTTTCTTGTTGGAATGGCTGTTAGGCTGAATAAACAACAATTTTGAAGTAACATAATCAATGAAGTATAACAGAATAAGTGATGCAAATCAACAGTTATATGGAAGAGCTGTGTAGTGGGAGATGACAAGGTATTTTGTTCTATGACAATCAGATTATAATAACTCTGAAGACTGTAAGTGTTTATTTTGTTCCCTGCTAAGGTTCAGATTTCAAAAACATAAACTTACATGGAAGACTGTGCATGAAAGCAAATTTTGTACATGATTATGCTCACATCAAAAAATAATTAACATCAAGCACTCCCCTTGTCAGACATTGAAGTGCTGCTTAAAATTAGTAGTCAACAAAAAAAGTTGGTTTTGGTTTTGTTTTTTCCTGAGGCAATGATTTTCATATTAAACCACAGAAAAGTAATGATTATAAATAAATAAAATTTCAGTTGTAATACAAAAAGGCTTGATCTTCACTATTGAGAACTGAAGTAATATCATTAGCAGATTAAATCTTCCTCATCGGTTACTAGACTTTTTTACGTTTTGGTTAAGACTTCCAGTGCCGGAACACAACAACATGCTACAACAGGGTGAGTGGCAAGATAGTTAATTACCTGCTGTTGAAAAGAAGACTGAAGGCTGCTTGCTGTGAAGGAAATTGGGGACCAGGGCTGATCCTCTTGAAATATCAGAAGAGGAAAGGCCCTCTAGCTGCAAGTCCAAAGGCATGATGGGAGACTGCGCACTGGAGCACACAATGCAGACCAGATGCCCTGTTCACTGGCAGTGTCCCTTGTTACCCAAAAGAAGCCCAAGGGGAACAAAGAGGGAATGGGAATCTGATCAGCAATTATAGAGACTGAACATAGTTGGGACCCGAACAAAAAGCTGTTTTTTTTATACACATCATAACTTAAGTTCAGCAGACAGCTTCAGCAGAAGCCTGATGGGGATCTGACAGTTGTTGATTATATCATCTCTGGGACAGCAGAGAATAGGGTTCTTGCCAGTACTGCAAATTACTGCCTGTCCCCATTACTCTGCTCTGTAGAATAGGGAACATGCAAGGGTACACTGTCTGTATGCCACAACTCAGATCAGACACACACGGAAGCGGCTTAGACTCAGTCAAAGTCTTTGGAATTTGTAATGGCTGAACTCAGGAAATATTCTTCCAGCAATTACAGACATTATTAAAAAAAAAAAAAAAAAAAAAAAAAAAAAAAGGCAAAAAAAGCTTCTCCTGAAGTGAAAACCATGGATTAAAGTCTTCCCTCTAAAATTGTTTCCTGCTTCTCAATACTATCATGCACAAGCACTCATTAAAAGAAAAAAAAAAAAAAAAAAAAAGACTTCTGTAAATCTCTGAAGCAAACCCACCTCTGTCAAGACTTCTCTACTCTGCTGCCAGTTCAGCAGCAACCAACATTCATCAGTGGTAGACCCAGGGTAGAACAGACCTCCTATTATAAGCAGAACCTTGAACAAAAGTGTTTATCTTTTCAAGAGAGAAAATAAATGACTTTAAAATGTTTTTCACAAGCCAAGCTCAGTGTGTCATCCAACTCTTATAAAAATGGATGTTTCTACACAATTACTTGTACTCTGGACTCAACCGCTTCATTTAATAATCAATGCCTCCCACTCTCAGCTGTTTGCATATGTTCTTTAGCCTCTTTTACTAGTTAGATTGTAAAAATTACGTGTGTGGATATGTAGGAGTACATATACATCCAGGACAAGAATGTTTATTCAGAATAAATGATTTGGATCTAAAGGAAATGAATTGACTGGGTAGATAATTCCTAATATCTCTAGACCCACTGAGAAAAAGAACATCAGAGATAATACATGGGAGCTAAATACCAAGTGTTATTTCTCAAAATTCATACAGCCTGTTTAAGTAGAAAAGAACAAAATGTCCCAGCCATATTTTACTTAATCGACTAGAAACACTCATTCAATAACAGGCAGTGCTTTTATTTTCCAAGCTCCTCCACCGAGGACTACCTTTATCCCATTTCGAAATTCACATTTTCTAAAAAAGCAAAGAACTTCTGGGAAAATGGGGGCATGGAAGGGGTTTTCAGAACAGTTATTTTTCCCAACATTCACCCTTGGTATGACTTCCATTTACAGCAATAGATTACGCACCCAATGAGATACTTCTCTTTTTGAAGCCAGATCCTGAAGCATTATATAAGCACTTACCCAGTTTCCAGAGTTTGTGTAAACAGCTTTCTTGTAGACACAGGCCATATAAAACAGAACTGAAAGGGCCATTTGAAATCCTTTACTATATTCACGTTGAGTTTCACATTCAAAGAACACAACTAGTCAAAGGCCACCATTAAGACAAACACATAAAACTAATGGTTTTAATTTGTTTTTGCTCATTGGTCATGCTTATAACTGTTACTGAATTCTTTATGATGTAAAAGTATGTAAGTGTGTCAGGCACTGTGTAAATATTGTGCATATGTATTAATTACCAGACAGCCTTTAGCCTGAACAATATCGATGCTGAAACAGACAAGTATAAAAGATCAATCCAAGGGCACTGGGTAAGGGAATGATGCCAGAAGGTGAAATTTCTTGATACAAGAATGCTGTTAGGAACTGAACTCTGAACATTCATCCCCGTTGATGATTACCAAGCTGTTGTCACTAAGGATTAATTTCCATGTGTTCATAGAATACAATATGGCAAAGCACTCAGAGGCAAATCACAAGTTTGCTGTTGCACCAGGCTGAATCATCAGGCCTGACAGGGCAGCTTATGAGAACTTACTTGGTCCACTCACTGCCAGACTCACTCAAATAGTCATCCTCTGACCAAAAACTAAACTAAACTAAACTAAAATAAAATAAAATAAAATAAAATAAAATAAAATAAAATAAAATAAAATAAAATAAAATAAAATAAAATTCAGATTTTAGCATGGCTAAAGTTGGGTAAACCCTTACGACTAAAAGGCTTGCAATTTGTGCTTGTCCCGAAAGGGACCAAAAGGCTGAAACGGTGCTGTCTGACTTTTGGAGGAGTGTTTTGGAAGAGCGTTTTGCTACTCGGAGACCCAGACGGAAAGGCGTCCAGAGGGAAAGCAGCCACTCCGCAGGGCCTTACTGCTGACAGCGCCCCCGGCCGGGCACCGCCGTGCTCCCGGCCACCCCCCCTCCGTGGGGCTGCAGCCGGGCCCCCCCCAGCCGAACGCGGCGGGTCGGCGGCCCTGCTCCCTCCCTGTCCCCGCGAGCACCGAATACCTGTTGGCACCGCCCGCCTTTTGTCCCAGCTATGACAAACATCACGTATCCAACAGAACGAAACTGTATATATATATATATATATTTTTTTTTAATCGTGTTTCCGCTTGAGTTCCACCTGAATTTTGGAGGTGCGGGAGGGCTGGGGGGCAGCGAACCCTCGCCGGGGCCGGGTCGGGGGAGGGGGGGTGGGGGCAGGAGTGCGGTGCGGTTAGAGGGGGCGCACCGCCATCTCGTGGCCGCCCGGCAGACTGCAGGCGGCGCCCCGCGCGGGTGGGCGGCCGTGGGCAGTTCCCCACGGGGAGACGAGGAGCAGGGAGCACAGCACCCGAGGAAGAACGCGTTCTAGGTCTGAACATGAACCTTCCGGGCTCTGTTCAATTCGTTCAGTTGTCCTGCAAAACCTCTTCGTGAAACTTGAAACATCAAGAATATATGATACAGTGTGTATATATATAGTATATATATGTCCATAATATTATATATATATATTTTTTTTCTCTATCTCTGAATATTTGCCTTTCCATTTTCCGTTTTGTTTTGTTTTGTTTTGTTTTTAAGTAAGTTGTAATTTTATGAATATATATTGCTCTTCTGATCTAAGAAAATGCAAGATTTTTAGCTTTATGTATGTAAAACCAGTATACGGTGAGCTAAAAAACACTGGTCTGGGATGACAGAAAAGTTTCCTTTATTTTTGATGATGAGATGTTCTCATTAACCAGCACTGCCTGTTCACATGCAACATCTTCCTAAAGATGTTTTTGTGTATATCTTTCCTGTACTAAAGAAAAGGGGCTCATAGGATGGTTTGGGTTGGAAGAGACATTAAAGACCACCTAGTTCCAACCCCCCTAGGCAGGGCACCTCCCACCAGACCAGGTTGCCCGAAGCCCCATCTAGCCTGCCCTTTCACACTTTCGGGGATAACACAGTAGGGCCACTTTCAATAAGGACCGGAGGATTTTTAGATATATCACTTGATCTTCAAGGTACAGTCTACTGATTTTGTCATCTCAGGCTTCTTTTTATTTTGTGATTTCAGTAGATCTGTATTCCCACCAGTGAATCTGGTTTCCAGTACTATCCACTCGTGCAAACAGAATAGACCAACTGAGTCAGTACAAAATATAGGCTTGTAGAGTGCAATGCAACTTGTACACATATAGCCCTTTTGCTGTAGAGTGCTTCAGACTGAATCTCACTTCAAAGAATACAGGTTTTGATAAAGAAGAGGGTGCAAGAACAATTTGATTAAA
Organism: Aythya ferina; assembly: GCF_964211825.1. Lineage (NCBI taxonomy): Eukaryota > Metazoa > Chordata > Aves > Anseriformes > Anatidae > Aythya > Aythya ferina. The sequence continues at coordinate 22,603,918 of NC_140301.1, read as the reverse complement.
GCATGAGGTTGCAAAGATACAGATGAGGTGTGATGGGGCACTAGCCCTATTCTCTGTATCACCAGCCACAGCTCTGGTGAAAATATCAAATCATCTTTAGTGTTCTCAAAGCACCATTTTCTTCAAGAAACATTGTTAAACTTTTGCTTAACTAAAATGTACAAGAAGAATCATGGTACCTGCTGATCTGAACTGACAGTGCAGTTGGCAGGCCAGTGGGTTTTCAGCTCCTCAGGAGGTATCCAGCTTGCTAATGCTCTGCACAAAAACCCTCTTAGTGACTTGCCAGAGCAGTTCTTTTGCTGTCCAATAGCCACACTCATTCAAGATCAGTCAGAAGGAAAAAAGGTTGGCTGTCTTTTACGAAAAGATAAAATATAAGGAATTGGAGGCTTTGATAAAGCATTCAAGGAATTGGGGGGGGGGAGGATGAAAAAAAAAAAAAAAAAAAGAGAGATTTGATTCAGAACTTCCCTACATATTCCCCAGACAAAGAACCCTAGAAGTGACTAAGCCCTGAGCACCAGGAGTACCTACTACCTCAGAGAGTTTTGTTGAATTTCCTTTACAACAAGCATTGAGATGCACACAACTGTTAATGAGATGGACAAACTTGGCTCAATGTGGGAAGACAGGCAGTCCAGAGTGTACCAGCTGTGTTGCAATAAAGAAAATGTAGACTGTAATGCACATACTGCATCAGCTGTTGTTAAGGTAAAATTAATGAGGTAACAACCTCTTTGGTCCTTCTCTTTCAGGAAACACTGTTTTGCCCCAAATGATGAGACTCATCAATTGAAAAAAAATAAATACATTAAAAAAAAATATTTTGAACTGAGGGAGAAAGAGAGAGACTAGGCAAGAAAACATTAGTGTTTGTGCTTTGGATTAGTTCAAGTAAAGAACTGATAATTTAGTAAAATAAAAAAAAATTGTTGTTGCCAGTAAATCTATATATGTGTATATAAATATAAATACATACATTCATACACAGTAAACAGGCAAGTATATGTAATTCATTTATATTTATGTAGTTTGGGTACTGTGGTTGAGCAGGTCTAACACTGACATACTTGCTTCATATTGACAGCAAAGACTGTAAGAGGAGCACAGTATGATTAGCATGCTCATCACGCTGCAATGAGCCTTGTGTTCCCAATCTTTCTCCTTATACTTTGCTATTTATTAAGCAGTGCGAAATGTGTAATATTCTATGAAATTTGATATCAAACTCTCAGGCAGCTGCAGAATAAAAATTCTTAGGTTTGTAAGAATTTTGCACAGTGGCCACAATGCTGAGTGAACTCTGGATTTTATTTTTTTTTTTTTTGAGTCGAGAGCGCAAACTGCAGTCTGAGGTAAAGAATTAGTCTGGCTAGTTTAAAGACTAGAACAAACTCACAGCCTCAGTGAATTGACAGAGAGGTGATCTCATAAGGCACCCTATCAAACAAGTTTCACAGACGTTATTCATGTTATTTGTAGATGATTTTCAAAGATAAATTTGAGGATATAGCAATCTACTTCTTGGCAGTTCACAAATGAAAGACACAAAAATAGCAATCTAAATTTGTTGACTATGCTATTTGTAGGCCTTATTATCCATGTGGTAACGTCACTCAGATACAGAGATATACTGTATATATGTGCAGATCACATATATGTACATTTATGGCTTAGCCCACACTCGTGTGTCACAAAATGCTTATAGATCACTGCACCAACCTTAAAAAAAAAAAAAAAAAAAAAAAAAAACACAGTATGATGTCCTTGTTGGAAATGTAGACATCTCCCTATAGTCCTTTATCTCACTGAATGCATACATGTCTGAAAGCTTTTCAGGATTAGGGCCAATATGCCATTTTAACAGCAATGTGAAATCACACATGGCAAGTAGATCAGCAACTGAATGTTATAATGGCCTTTTGAGCAAGGGGCTGACTCAGCCTCTTCCACAGCCTGTCGCACATGGTTTGCAATCCAACTCCATATCCCCCGTTCTGGTGCACCCTTCCAGTGGTGACAGGTTTCTGGGTGACTGTTCTGTAGCTCATGATCAGCTGGAGGCTGGCAGAAGGAAGTGCAAAGAAGCTCTGCTCTGCAAATAACAGGCTGCAAAGAGAAGCTGACGTGAACAGAGAGTGTAAATAAGATGGGGAGGAGGAGGATGTCTGCCAAAAACAACACAAGGCTTTAAAGGCCTGGTTTCACTGCTAAAAGTCCAAACCCTAGCTTCTCCACCTCTAACTGAATCAAACCCTCTTGCAGCTGATCCCTCTTACTCTGTTCTTTCCCACACATCAATCTCTAAAAAAAAAGATTATCCCACATCTTTGTGAGGCTTTTAGCTAAAGAATAGTGGATGGTATTTGAAGGAAGCTGAGAAATACCATGTTGCTAATACCACTGCCACTGTCTTTCCTAGCATACAGGACAAAGCCCTGTGGTGAGTAGCATCTTCTTGGAAGGAAATATGGATGAGACAACAATGTTACCTAAACTAATTCAGATTTTTAGTGCTGTTCTTTTTTGAAAAGCCCTGGAAAGTCTGTCTTTGAGCATTTCTGAAGGGGATGAACACCATTTATGCAAGCAGACAAAAACTGGAACCTGGCAACAGGCACTATGAGAACATGACCTATGTGACTGAATCGACTCTAGTACTATACAAAACACTGAAATGTCAGTAGGAGTTGCAAAGGTCCCATTAACATCCTTTTGCAGAGTTTTTATGTAGTAGGGACACTAAGTGTTCAGATTAGTTCTGCTGAGGTTTTGGTATACAATCTATACAAATGAGAAAATCCTCTAGTTTGCTTGGATTGTTTTCAGGCTTCTAAAAACTCCTGCCCATATGTTTATGAAACACCAAGAAACAGAAACATTATATGGACTGTGTTATTTCCCCCGTAGACATCTAGAAGAGACCAGCCATCCAGCAAATAAGGACTTTTAAAAAAAAAAAAAAAAAAAAAAAAAAAAAAAAAAAAAACTAAAATTTGAGCCTGAAACACTGAAGTGTGGAACTCCCACTGGTACTGTGTCTGTGGGAAGAGAAACCTCCTCACATGGTGGAAGGAATGAAGAAGAGAACAGCAAAACTCAGAGAGTTTCAGTGGAAAGAGATGCCATGGAACTGGGTAATGCCATTTTTGAAATGCCAGCAAAAGACTGAAAACCAAAGCCTTTTTTTTTTTGCAGAAACAATGAGCACGTGCTGATTCCACTGGAGGTGATAGCAGGAACAGCTGTGCAGTGATTGTCCCCTGTGGACAAAGTTGACTTTCCTCTCATCATGTTGAAGCTTCCCAGCTACAAAATGAAGTATTAAGACTTCGTATCACTTTTTTCTCAAACTTCTCAGGAAAGCTATTACAGCCTGCAGATATTAAAGGTGATTGAACTGGGAATTCAACAGCTCAGAAGTTTTAAAAATCTAGGCAGCCACCCCTCATTCTTTCTTGGATTAAACTGCACGTGCTCAGAGACGTAGAAGGGGAAAGGAGAACAGGAGGACAAATAAGGATTCAGATATTGTAACCGTAGATGTGGTCTGCCACCTTCTCCACAACTTTAGCAATTTTAAATTTCTTTCTATTTTGGTATTGTTCTGAACTTTTGACTTTGCTTGGAAACTGTGCTAAATAAAGCACCATTTTTATGGCATTCTACTTATATGTTTTTAATGTGATTGCTATTATGTGATAACAGAAATCATTCCTAATTTCCATATCTTCCTTGGACTTTGGAGGTCATATCACCTTCATGGATACTTTCTGGTTTTGCAAATTGATTAAAGCATTCATCCAATTACCAATACTAATTCCACTTCAGGTGCCTGAGAATACAGCAGGCACCAGTCACCTGTACAGTGTTTTGCAAGACTGATAGCTAAATAATTTTTTGTTTCCTCTAGTCTTCACTGCTTCAGATAAGCTCTTCATTTTCATTCCTCAATTGCTGCAAGTATAAATGATTGCTCTGGGCAGCCATATATTGATTGTCCGGACAGGATTTCATTAGCCACAGCAGAAGAGAGCTTAGTCTTTCAAAATAAACTGGCTACACATTCCAAACGCTTAGGTCATTAGAAGGAAATGGGTTTGTAACCAATACAAAAAGTTATCTCAGAGCTACTGAGTAAGAGAAAACATGTCACAGATTTTAATCTGTTTGGATTAAAATAAGATTCAATATAAAATTCAAACACTGTGGACAAAATCCATAAAGCACATGATGGAAGATGGGAAGCAGGGCTTAACAAATACAATAAATATGAGTGTGAATAAGGCTGGCTTGTAGTCTGAGCTCGGAGATCAAGCCACAGAATACAGACACACTTGCTACTCTACATATGCTGAGGAACCCTCTGAAATATTTATCAAAAGACTTTCAGATCATGTAAAAGAAAACTGATTTTTTTTTAAGTTTCCACATTCGTAGTGCCTATTTCTCATAGTTTGTTGTTGTTGTGTTGTTGTTGTTGTGTTTTTGTTTGTTTGTTTGTTTGTTTGTTTTGGGGGGGCAATCAGGGGATACTTTCTTTTGTGTGTTTCTTTGTTTCTCTTCCCTCATAAAGGTAATATTACTTTAAAGCCCATTCTGACTCTCACTTCTGCATATTCTGTCTGCTGAGTCTCCATGAAATACAGCAGGATGTAATGAAGCCTATTACCATTTAGAGACAATATTGAGCAGAATAGCAGAAGGTGACAAGCTATCTTTATTGAACTGCTATGTTACTTACTGATGACAATTAATCTTTATGGATTCATTTGGTGCAGTAATATAAAGTGCATGGCATGGAACACATGAAGCATATATCTTAGACACAGTTCAGGAAGTCCTTATTATTTTCCTAATAACATTTCAGATAATGTCATGAACAGCATTATTAGTAGCATCTTAGAGATGGAGCACGTAAATGATTTTGCTATGAATCCTGTGTAGTTATTCCTAAATTCTCCTTATTTTGAAGAAAGAGGAATTCAGAAAACATGGAGGAATGCTATACTGAGTTGATTGAGAGGTGATAGAGTGTTCATGAATACCACCCTTTCTGTCAAATGACTCACACATCTGTCAGGTGTACTGCATTAGCCCACAGAAAGCCTTTCGTACATGTTGTGTCCTATTAAAAAAAAAAAAAAAAAAAAAAAAAAAAAAAAAAAAAAGCTTTGTCTTTTGATGTCAATCATGCTGATGGATAGGCCCAAGGTGTTAATGAGTAAGCTTTAAAAAATATTTATGCTCTGCCAAATCTCTGCATCACGTCAGTATGCACTAAGCTAGGCAGTTGGAAGCAACAGAATATTTAGAAAGGTAGAAAGGACAGCTCTTCTTCTGACTCATTAAAAAAAAAAAAAAAAAAAAGCGTGTTTTTAAGCTCTCTCTACCAATTCTCTTGAGCCCTTTGTGTTCTTTTATAAACATGATTTAACAACATTGTATCAGTTTACCTAAAACAGATTAACTCCAAGTGACTTTGATACTTCTTCAGTTACACTTGCCTTTACATTTTGCTAAGTGTAAAGTCTAAAATCAATGAGCCAAAATCTTGAGTTACTCCAGATTTTTTTCTGGGTAACTAAGACAGACATCTTAACACATTCTGTTTAGTACGTGTCATGCAACACTTTCAGTTTTATTCTGCCGTGGAAATAATATAACACAAGAGTCTGAATGCAGAAGAGATTGCTTCGGCTGCCCCATTGGATGTCATCCAGAGTAGAGTCCAGTATGTTTCTTTCATTTCTCTCTACCTAAAGCGTACCTTCAAAACAAATTTACCATCTTGCTTTCAAGATTGCAGATTGTGGTACACTGTCAATATTTTTTTTTTTTCTGATGATTATTGACTATAACTAAAAATGTGTTGTTGTTGTTTTTTTTTCCATTCTTAAGCTATTAAGAAAACTTCTAGAGATTGGATCATTTATACTTTTGTTTGCTAACCTAAAAGGAATCTACCCACAATTACTGATTACATTGGAATTGGGCAAAATAGTGATAACATTTTGTTTTGTGTTAAATGTCTCTTTTTCAGTACAGAATTTCAAATTCTTTCATTTTCACTGATTCTGTAGTCATAGGGTTTTTTGTTTTGTTTTATTAAAAGTTTTCAGGAGAAATGGTACTCTTGAAATATAATCTTTTTCAATAATTTTCATCCATACCTGAAACTAATGAAAGTAATAAAAAAGTCACATTTTTCATTATATCTGTACTATATTTAATTCAAAATAAAATGAAATCATATTCTGCAGATAAACTAAGCATCAAAATACATACTGAGTAGAGATTCTGATTGCCTTCAGTATTTTTTTTTTTCATGAAACAAGGTTCTCTAGTTGTACCTGAAAGAAAATCTCAGCTAAATCCAATACTGGCCTGAAGTTTTCTTATTAGTGAAGCTATAAAATATACATGTTGTATATGGTTTGACTGAGTCATATATGTCATAACATACAGCACTGTTTAGTGTAGATATGGTCAGAAAGAAATCACATTTTGTAAGAATGCTTAGAGCTTAATGCAGATAGATCACGGCCAGAATTACAAAATATTACTGAAAACATTTATAAAATAAGTTATTTTTACATTCTGATGTCTGCAATCTCTGTTAAGCTAAGCAATTGAATTATAGGTATTAGAGTCTTTTAAAGTGTAAAAAAATATATATATAAAGCAACTGATTAGAACTGGATATCAAATATTTCCCTTATTTTTGGAATTTATTGAAATTTATTGAAAAATTTTCAGCCTGACTCAAGATAAAAAAATAAAATAAAAAATAAAAACCCTGAAAATATCTAAAAAACAACAAACTGGAAAAAAAAAACTCAGCATGTCTATCACAGTATTTGTTTACTGCTATTTCAGTTTGTTTTCTCCTTTTACTATATTTAGCTTACAAGTATAAGTAAGACAGTTATTGAAATTGGAAATGAGATTATAATTTTAAAAATAAAAATAAAGTAGAGCATTTAACTAACATTAAACTTATTCCTGGAAGATGAAAATAAAAAGTATATTTTAAAAAGGTTTTCCTATCAATTGTATCTTGTTTCAGTGAATCATAGTTTTCCAACAACAACCAAAAATAAATAAATAAATAAAATTTTCATCCACACTCTTCCACAGGCTTCCAGTGGAAAAGTTCAGGTTTTCAGTCTCATTTTTGTAATATTAATGTCTTTAATATGTTATCAAATGGAGAAGATTAGTTTTTCCTCTGAAGAGCATATGTTAATGCCAAGCCCTGTCTTGATTGACAGCAATGATGATCAAAGATGCCACCTAAATTGCTTTTCTATTCTTATTGCTAGTGTATTTCCCAAAGGACTCAAACTGAAGACTCAAGCTACACACCAGCGTTAGCAAGACTGAAAGAAGCACTGAAAATGTTTCTGAGCAGATCCTCAACTAGTGAAACCTGGCACTGCTCCACCAACTCCTTGTTTTCACTCCTTCTCCTTCTGTCTCGCTTGTGCTTATGTGTGGGCTGCTGCCCTGCCTTAGACATTTTTTGAGGAACAGACTCACAGCAAGCAAAGCAGATAGATTAAATAGGTAGAAACTTCTGAGCAACCTACAAGAGATTGAACAACAACCTAAAAATAAAAGTAGTTACCAAATGATAGTATTTATTTGTGCCAGAACACTGAGCTAAATTCTCAGCTGGTATAAATAAGGATAGGTCTATTGCTGTACATGGAGCCAGACCAATTGACATCAAATTGCAATCTACTTTTATTGACTCCACAGGAGCTACAACAGCTAATGAGGATCTAGCCCATTTCATTAAGTTAATTAAAATTATGTGCTACACTGTGCATGAGGCTTTTGTTCTGTGGAGAGATGATAAATTTCTCTAAAACTAGAGAGACCTAATTCTCCTCTTTGTAACACTGTTGTAAATCATCAGTAATACAGCTGTAAATATTGTCTACACAAAAATGATAGGGATGAGATCAATATCAGCACAAGAAAAACATATATTTCTAAGACTTAAACAAAACAAAACAAAACAAAACAAAAAAAAAAAAAAAGGACTAACCTGCTTTTAAAAGCTTACATTATGAGTCTGTAATATCAACTTATCAGATATCTCAAATTTTTAGCTGTAATGAAAAGACGTGTGCCTTTGAGAAAATAAAAAGTTAGAGAAATTAAGAAAGTTGTGATGCACAAAATATAAACAAATTTTAACTAAAAGTTCTCTGTCACTACACTTTTTATCTTTTTTTTCAATTTGATTTTAAAACTAGTTCTTGCACAAATGCATCTTCTGTTTGTCATTGTTTAGAAATATGACAAATAAAACAAAGTTGAAAGCAACAGTAACAGGAATAATCTATAAGAAAGAAGAAAGCAACATACTCTAAAGGCTAAGGTTAGGTATGCTTTCAAAACCATTAAATCCTTTAAAAAAAATAAAGTTAAATGCTGGAAAAGCTACGTACATGTTATTTTGTTCTTGGATTTGACAGGACCAATGGTGCTCTGAAGTTTGGCCCTTTGTTTAAGAATACAAGATGAAATTTCAATTTGGCAAGAGGCTCAGCTAGAGTTTCAGTAAGCCTGGAGTCCCCTTGATTCAGTGTCTTTATTCCAGACTGAGAGGAAAAAAGAGGATGTTAGATGTTAGACCATGGTTTGAAAAGTACAGTGTGTTGTTTTATATGTTGAAGTCAGTATCAACTGTTTACCAAAAAGCTGGTTTGGGCTCATTCTAGAAATCCAAATTATTTTTGGAGGTGCCCTTTTTTTGTTGTTGTTGGTTTTTTTTTTTTTTTAGTGTTCATGAAAGGAATTACTTCCAATTTAAATATTTGCTAAACTACTAGTAAATCTGCCAGATCTCTCTCCTTTTTTTGCTCATGTGTCTGTCTCTGCAGAGTTGAGAAAATTAAGAAAAAACATGCCATTTTTGCTACAAGCAACAGCTCCCTGTTTGTTGATGTCACTCACATGGCTTAGTAAGGACTGTTTTCAAAGGCTTGCAGGTCTCTGTCCAAAACTAATATACATGAAAGAGTATTGACTTCTCACTTTACAATCTTTGCAATTCTCCTCAGTTCTTTTCCCTTCCTCTATGAAATTGGTTAATTCATCTCACTTGAAATAATGTACGTTTTTGTTATTTTTCTTTCCACAGCAAATGTGCAAAATTTTAGAATTTGAGTGCAGGTGGTCTTATTTGGGTCAATGTTTCTCAAATGTATACCCTGCAAGTATGAAAAGAAGAAAAGCTGGAAATTAGATTGTAGAATATGTGTAGACAAAAGATGGCAGAGCTAGGGAAGAGATACCATTTGCCTGAAAGAGGTGAAATTCAGAATTGAAAATAAATGGAAGAAACAAACTTTGTCAACTGTTAGAGAGTTCTGATGTTAAGTGGAGCAAATATGCATCTGTCAGATGCATGTGTAAAATTAATGAGAACAGCCAGGCTTTGGTTCTTTAAGCATCTGGATTCAATGCTGTGTTATTCCTTGTACCTAGTGCTTTGTCTTCAAATGTCACTCTGTGCCTTGCATCTTCCACCATGACTGGGGTGATCATTTGAAATTCCGTTGTATTAAGCAAATGTAATCTTTATCCAAGTTAACTTATTTATTTATTTATTGATCAATTTCAACAGTTAATTGGCTTTCCCATCCCTAAACTGTTGTTATGTTTATCAGTCCGTACTGGTATCACTCCTTCAAGGCTTTCAGTGGTGTCCAGTGCCAGAACAAAGGCAATGGGCACAAACTGGAATACAAGAGATTCCACCTCAACACTGGGAAGCACTTCTTTACTGTGTAGGTGATGGAGCACTGAAATAGTTTGCCCAGAGAGGTTCTGGAGTTTCGGTCCTTGGAGATGTTCAAAAGCATGGTCTTGGGCAAACTGTTCTACATACCCCTGCTTTAGTAAGGGGGTTGGGACCAGATAGCCCTCAGAGGGTTACCTTCCAACCTCAGCCATTCTGTGATTCTGTGATTTAGAAGTTCAGTGGGCATTTGGGGTATTGCTTTGTTTCATGCAGAATTTCTTAGCATAGTCAGTGCTATGCTGAAGTAATATGCATTCATGATGAATGAATGTATATTCATGATGAAGAGAGTAAGTGTGCAAGTTCTACCATCAGCACTGGATGTCTGGAATCGTAATGTGACAAACATGAAATTGTCACCAGAATGAGTGAGATTCACTTTAAATGTTCCTAAACCAAACATTCATCTTGGCTTGTTTGTTCAAGTGTTCAGGAACTCGAGGTTCTTTCCAGGTGATCAGAAATTCTGTAACAGGCAGAGGATAAGGAAATTGCCTCTTACTCATACACAGAAATGCAATTTGACTCCCCAGCTTGCTACTGCTGAAATGAAGAGGTTTCTGTGTCAGAGTTTGAACCTACTAAGTATAGGATATAACTGTTCTGTATGGCAAATTATACACCAACAGGCAAGCTGTATGACAGAAGGATTGAGTCACTTGGATGGAAAAGATCTATTTGCAGTTGGTCTTGCTGTAGATTCTTAAGAAATCCATAAGAAAGGATAATCCAGAAAGGCAGATGAGCAGAAGAGAGAGAATATATCAGAGTTCATACCAGTAGAACTGGACATTTTACTCAGAGGCAGTGGAAACAACTTGTTTCATCACAGTATTTTGGTACAAGGGATGGACAGTTGTTGAGCTTCCTCGCATCCAATTCTGTAATAATGATATTGAAAAACTAGACATTATTAATTAAAATAAATCACTCAAAGGGGTGCTAGGTGTTTTCTTCTAAGGCAAATAAAATATGCTCCAGATAATTTGACACTTTTGAATACCAAAGTAAATTGCATTTTGAGATAACTTAGTGGTGGGAATAGACTGGATGTGAGGAAATCAGAAGTATCTGGTTAAAACTATTATGGCTTGATAGACTTCAACTATTGAACAAGTGTCTGATATCTTGTTAGATTAAAAATATTAAGTACAACACCAAGTCCATGTAAGGATTAAGAAGATATAAAATGCAAAGAGGCATACTTTTAAAAGGTGTCCCATACAACCAGTGGCCAAATCTGAGAGGTAAAAATGAGAGGTCATCAGAAGGCCAAAGGACCTCAATAACAAGAAAATAACCTGCTTCAGAGGTCAGTGGTAGGCATGCTGTCAGGTTTTCCCAGAAGAGACAATAATAGCTGTGCACACTATGTCTATTAATCTTTCCCCACACAACTCCAATTAGTAACCCATAACAATAAGCAATGAAGTCTGTATTCATGCTCTTACACAACTTGTATGATTACCATGAATTATAATTATACAATTTAAAATACAATTGCAGCCCTCACTTTCAAATCAGAATTCTCTGTGCAAATTGTCTTATGTACAAGTCCAAATTAACAATATTGGGGTCATAAAAAGGTAATTCTAAAAATACATTCACCAAAAGAAATGTTAGCAGTGTTATTTGAAGGTAAGGAGCTGAATGAGAAAGTATCAATGTACAGAGATGTAAAGCAGAAGACACTATCTTTTGCCAATCTAAAACATAGAGATGGCATCACTGGAAGGTTAATGATACCTAACTAAATATAAAAAGCTCAAGAATGTGATACAGAAAAATCACACAGAATTTAACAAGATATATGTTATATACCATCAAAGAAAGTAAAAATTAAATTGTGAATTTAAATCAGTCAGCCCTTTTGAATAGCACCCTATCTTTAAGAAAGAGAGAGATGAACAAAAACCCAGTAACTCCCAATGAGCAAATGTGGTGACAAAACCTAAGCATGTAACTAACTACAGAGATACCTAGGTAGGAGATCTAGTAACATAAAATGACAACATTTGTGCTTTTTATGAGAGGATCAATATGGGTCAGTCAGCTGTTTACACAGTGTTAACAGCATCTTAACATTTCTGGTAGTAGCATGTGGGTTCTTTTATGTTATTTTATTTCTTCACAATTAGTGAGAATCAGACATTCTCATATTAATCACACCTTTAAAAGCCTGGGAATTTTGCTTTTCCAGTCACCTATTTCACTTTTCCCTAATGCTAAATATACATACCTTTTTTGTTTGTTTGTTTCCTTTGGAATTTCTATTTAAAATTTTGGTTACATATCCAAACACCCCTATCTCCCCTGGGTGATCCAGCCTCTCTGATTAATTCCTTTTACTGATGCAGCTGCGTAATACTATAAATATCATTAACTCAAAAATCAGCCTTGTCCAGAACATTTTGTAACATCTATTCTGTAAGAGAATTTCCTTGATTTTTTGGTAATCCTTGTGTTTTTGCATTCACACTTTCAAAAATTCATAACAGGAAATAATTTACAATGGCATCCCTTAATCAAATGTCGGATTAAGCATATTCTAATGTATTATACTGAATAATAATAGACACAGCTTATAGAAGAAATGGAAACTAAAACTAAGGATTGATGAAGAAAAGTCAGCACCATAACACTACTGAAGAGCAAAGGTTACTTCCCAATGGAAACCATACCTCCTGAGCTGGTATGTGCCTGCAGAAAATAAAGAAAAGAAAAATTATTATTAATGAGGCCTCCATGAGAGAATCATATTTGCAGGCATTAAGAAATCAGCCAGCAGAGAAGAAAAGCATGAAGTGATTCCAAACAAATGAAGGCTGAGCTGTATTCAGCTGCACTATCTCTTCCTGAGGAGGAAGAGATAATCTTGGAGCAAACAGAGTATTTGTCAGTCATCAGGACTTTAATGGAAAGAAATGGCTGTAAGACTTTTTTGCAATAACCAGAGAAAGATGAACTTTATTTAGACCTGCCAGGCATGTAGGTTTGATCCAGACTGTCTAGGTTACAGGGTGTTTCTCAGGAGGGGTTTTAGTGTAACTTGAACTAGTTTTGTACAGGTGCTACACATATAGAGGAAAGAGGTATGAATACCTCTTTCCTCTATATGTGTAATTTCAGGTAACACCCAGCTTCCCTGACACTTCCCTGACCATGTAACTACCCAGAAACTGCAGTCAGGATCTTAGCGTATTATATATCCCTAGCATAGATTTTGTAAGTTTTCATATAGGAGTGAGACAGGGTCATACTGCTAAATTTGACAAATCATGCAGCACACCAGGAACAGTCCCAGGAGTTGCAGGGATTGCACTCACGTCACAGAACCACAGTTCTTTCTTTGCTTTTTTGCCCTGTGTGCTACTCAGTTAATTCAGGAATGAATGATGGCACTCCCCCTTTCCCTTCCTTCCTCTCTCCCACCCACTTTGCCTTCGCTTGCTGATGGGGAGATGCGTAGTCTCTTGAATCATAGCCACCCTATACGAACACTGTCAGATTCTGTGGACAAAAATAGAACCTCGTAAATTGTGTATGTGTAAGAGGGGGGCTGAATCATTACTGATATCAGTAAGTATGGGAACTTGTAGCCTATAAACCCTAATAGTTTTCTCCTCAGTCTAGTGTTCTTGGTATTATTCATATGCACACAAGTTTTCATTAAAAGATCTACATATTTCAAGAAATTTTTAGGACCTGTGATGACCTCCCCACAGTCATGCCTTCACATTAATCTTCAGAAGAACTTTAGGAGCTCATATCTCTGAAGATACTTCATTTCACCAAACTTCCATACCTTTCTTAGACTCTTCATCTCAACCTAATTACCTTTCCCATGGCTTTTCTGAGATCTTTAGGTTGTTTTCTGTTTCTCATTGACTCTAAACCCTTATTTTTAGTTCTTTTCAAAACTGTCCCTGGTCTTTCTCTCCTACAGAACCACTGTGAACACAAACAAGGCATCTATTAATCTAAATTTTATTTTTTTTGCTACTGCTGTACAGCAACAGGCAACCTTAGTGATTCAAAGAACTCATAGCATTACCAGCACACAGCTGTCCAAAAGATTTAAAAAAAAAAATTGCTTCCAAAATCCTTTGATTCCTCCCCATGGTAGTCTCAAATCTAGTGATATGATTAATTTGAGAAAGCTTGAGCAGACAATATCAAGTAAGGATACAGGAATTATTACCTGCTGTATTAAGTTAAGAGAAAAGCTTTATTGTAAGGTACAAAAGGGTATTGGTAGCTATTTTAATCCATTACTGCGAATGTGGTTTGCAGTTAGGAATATTCATTTCAGGAAGATAAACTTCTGAGAGCTCATATTGGAATTGTTCTCTCTGTGTCCTTCCCACTGCTTTGATTCTCCTCTATAGCAGAATCACAAGGTAAACATTCATAATCAGATTACATGGTCCAGTGATTCTGAATATTACCTGATTACTTCACTTCCCAGACTCAGAGTACACAATGACATTCTTCAAAATTAATTGAGAAGTACAGATAGATAGACAGTCAGTAATACTTGGGGGTAGGGAATCCCTTTACTGGAAAAATCCTGGAAAATAATTTTCTGAAAGGCATGTCAGAACAATATGGTTGCCCCTCAGACATCAAGGAATAAAGACACTGACTATACCTTGATGTTTTAACATGTGCAGTTAGTGCATACTGCAGGAACACTATTGACCAAAAATAATTCTTAGTTTCTGAGTAGGTTCATGAGCATATTAATTGCTCTGGTTATAAAAAGATACACTGGAGATGATGTTAAGACACTGGGATGAAATGCTTAAAATGTTGTGAATTTCTATTCTCAGCTTTACCTGAAATCATTGCTTTGCATTGCGTTGCTTTAGACAGACTGGTAATGCATGCTATGTTGTATTGTAATGAATTTTACAGGACAGGGCAGTTAAGTTTGTAAATAAACTACATTTTAGTAAGAAAAATAAATTTAAAAATGTTATGGTATGCAATTGACCGGAAGGAGCACTGGCATCAAGGTCAAGAGAAAAAGATACTCCAAAACTGGAATGTTAATGAAAAATTCAATGAAATCTAGAAAGGAAAAGTCTAAATCACTAACCTTTGGAGCTTTTCCTCATTTGCACTTAGGAAATGACACAAAAGAAGCTTTGGTAGTGTACTACACAGGAATATAAACTAGATGAAGAGTAGCGCTTAACCCTTGCTTTAAAAACTCACACTTTTGCATTCCAGGGAAAAATACTGAGTAATTTCTGCCTCTGTGACTCTCATTTTTGAGAAACATAAAATGTATATGAATTAGACTAATGTCAAAAGAAAATTTCTAATTCAGGCCTGAGGCAAATAAGTGTCATTCCATTTCTGCCAATGGACTGTTTTGAAACTGGTGTAGTGTTATTTTTATAGACTATCAAGATAATTTCTGAGCACACTAAATTAAGTGGTGAATACATTCCTAACAAAATGTTCTCTTTGAAAACTTCCATTGAAATACAAGGTGTAGGCAGCTCGTACTTCTAGGTGAATGTGATATGAATTACTTTAAGAAGATATAGTGACTCCAAAATTATCATCAATTAGAGTTGCCAAATTAAGTAAGAAAAAATAATGGACAAGATAGGAGGTGGGAGTTACAGAGATATAGATACTACTAAAAATACAGGCAAAGCTGTAAAGGCATCATGACACAGTACCTAATGATTTGCTTATTATTCAACATCTATTAAAATGCCAGCTTTTTAATAACTTATATTCTCTTTGTTTCCTAGATCTAATGGTTCATAATTTTTTTCCTGCTGGTTCCAGTACTGGATAGCTTCAATTAATGCTGAGTTTTCAATGTGATGGTGCTAAAACATCTATTGTACAGGAACTCACTGCTTCACAAATGGTATCTTATTTATATGTATACTGACTGTATAAGTTTTGTCAGCCTAAAACAAATATGTTAGAATCTATCCATTTAAATCTCTCTTGAAGATTTGTAACTAATCAAATCCACAGTCAGTGCTTTTATTTCTTCATAATTCTTCATAAGAGTTCATCATGCCTTTTCTTATGTTACACTTTGCTAAAAACAAACATAAATTTGGGCTCTTTTGAGTGGTTCTACCATTTCAAGATATTTTCTCTGCTATAAAAAATCCCTTCAGGGGAAAAATAAATAAATAAATAAATAAATAAATATATTGACTGTTTGTTTGTAGTAAGCACCTTATTGTTTAACACCAATTGAAGAGATTTTAAAACACCCAGAGACTTGAAGTGAACTATATGCCCAATCTCAGTATTTGATACAGCAAGCTTCTTGGGGCAGAGACCATCAGAAGATTTTATTTGTACATAGTGCTTAGAGAGACCCCTGTTTTTGATGGTAGCCCCTGAGTGCTAGAGTAATAGAAATAATAAGCGATAATAATCATAAAGACTGCCTATTAACTTAACAGGCATTTTTTGAGATAATGAATCATCAAGGAAACTAATTTTTTTTCCCAATAAGCAATTCAGCCATTTCCTCTCATCACAGATAATATACATCTGTCTTCTGTGCTGTTTGCAGAAATTCTGTGGATGTGCTGTGTCTTCTTATGAGAAAATTGGTTCATGAAATGGAACAATTTTTCTCAGACTCATGATTTCTTCTTTATTGAGGGCCAAATTGATCCTGTGTTCAATTGCCCATGTCTGGGACAGCAAGTAGTTACAGCACCTCCAGAGCAACCCAGGGAAGAAATTGTGACTCAGAGACTTCCAATCCCTTTCTCAGTCTCAGCTGCCTACTTGCTCCAGAAAGTAACCTGCAAATGCTCTATAGTATAGACTATTTACCACCCCTGCCAGCTCAGCTCAGCTAGCTGCCATGTTGAGGGGTGAGAGCCAAGATTACATTCACACCCTGCTCATGTGTGCAGAGGACATGAAAAGGAAAAGAGTTCTAACTGAAAAGATTATATTCTTTATCTTGGGCTGAACTCAAATTCTGTCGAGGCCATGTGTACACATGTCCTTCAGCAAGGACAGATAAATCTAGGCATCAGTCTGACCAATCATTATCAGTTCATGGCACGTGACTAAGAAAACAAAATCCCCCAAAGTGGAAAAGTCATATCCTTCTTCTACCTGATCAGAATAATACTAAAGGGTGTTCCATTACGTTTTTTTGTTTGTTTGTTTAATTTGTCTTTGACTTGAGTCAACACCTAATTTAATCCCAGAAAATCTTATGGCCCACATATGGGCCTTAGGCATATGAAGGTCTTAAGCATACAGTGTTATGTTGGCATGCCTGGCATGTTTCAGAGACAATATTCTATGGAGAAGTGTTAATGTTTATAGCCTCTCTTTCAGAGACTTTAAAGTTGCCAGTGGCAACTGAAGTGCCTTTGATTGCCTTTATTTGCTATGTGGTTTCATGTTAATGACTAAATAAAATAGCCAGATGATTTGAGCTCTCTCAAAAAAATCACCTCTGATTTTGGATCAAAGACATGTTTAACAATATCCACAGTCCTCATGCATCCACACCACACAATTTGATGTACTCATCATCAATCATATGCCTTATGATTAATTTGAGTCTTTATGAGTAATGTCTATCACCGCAGTCCTGGCATGAATAATTATTGTTCTGCTCCCTGCTGAGATAACTCATTTCTGACAAAGATCTACAGTTTGATATCTGCACAAAAAGAAAGATGAAATGGGAATAGTTTATTACAATGGCATAAACTGTCCAGAATTCTTGTAATAAACTTCTTTACATCCTAGGAATTGATAGTGACTTCAAAGAAAAACATATGAAACAGACCTCAATAACTTGGAGGTATCATCTTTGCAATTACCCCTGGATCTTTCCATCAACATGGGGAATCTGTATATCAAAAATATTCATGGGAGTTTTAGAGCCTGCTGGTTTTCTGCAGACTTGTGCTGCAAATAGAAATCACAGTCAGAAACAAAGCCAGGTCATTCTGAGGAAAACAGGATAACATAGGCAAGATCAAAACAAGTTGGAATTTAAAACACGCACACACACACAAAAAGTCCTGTCAAGTATAGAGTTTGATCATGGTAGAGAAAGAACAGCCAACAAGACAGACATGCAAGAGCTAGAAGGCTAGTGAGCACAGCTGGCTCCTGCAAACCAAAGTCCAAAGTGTGACCCACATGGGCAAAAAACACCTTTTCCAGCAATTGTCCTTTGCCAGAGCTGCAGTTTCAGTCCCGTCAAGAGGTCTCACCCTTGTGTGTCATCAACAGGTTCTCCATTTGGGAACATCAGTGGTGTTGATTTGAGCAACAGCCCTGGTGAGAACAGCACCATGGCTTGCATACTGAAGAGTGTGAGCAAGTTGACACAGGACCCTGCATGCATCTATCATTAAGTCAAACAGGACCCAAAACTGAGGTTCTTCATCTTTCAGGCAGGTGTTCAAGACACTAGATAGCTATTTCTGCTCTAACTTGAAGAACATTTAAGTATGACATGTGAAATGAAAAAGATCTAACAGAAGAGACTGAGAACTTCTCAATTTCAAAATACCCTACAGTCTGGCAATTGAGTTTCTTCTTACCAATGAAATGAAAAAGACTTACATTTTCTAGTCTTCCAACAGCAAAAGAGGGATTTGAGTCCAGGTTTCCCACAGGCTGTACGAGAGCCCTTACTAGTGTGCAAGTGAGTAAAGCAGACAGTGCCTTCTGCTGTGTGAATCTAGGTTTTGAAGCCATAACAAGACATTCTGGCAGTGGGGGCAGGATGTCGGTTTAATACCATCCTGCCTTCTCTCCACATGTAATGAAAGTATAGCAAAAATTAAGTGGCAAAAGCTTCTTACCTTTACTACCAAATAAATGGCTACTCAGAAAGTCAGCATATGGTCTTCTTGTCTTAGCCTTGCTATAGTTCTACTTTACTTTTTTATTTTTTTTCCTTTTTCTCTCCCAACTAAAACTGCAGTTCATCAGCTCTTCTAAAACTTGAATAGACCAAGCTGTTTTAAACACATCCTCTAGTGATTCAGCCTTAGTATCATGGCTCTGATACAAATTCTGCCTACAACTGTTAAGGAAAGACAGTTTCCTTCTTTCTTGGCTTGCCTCTACAACAGCATCCCTTCCCCCAAAAAACACTGCCTACTTCAGCCTTCTTTTCTAAGATGTGAACTAGACTTAGCTCTTAATTTCAGATCTTGAAAAAATAATCCTGTTATCTTTCAAGCAATAAACAGGTATCCTGTTTGCAATTACTATCTTATCCACAGGTTCATCTAAACAATCTCATATACCTCCTGTGGGGACATACTTTCTATGTCACACTTGCACTTCTGACTGATCAGACACACTTCCAGCTGATTTCCCTAATAGCCTCCATTAGTTTAATTGCATGTACTAGTATTGTTAGCATTAAATCAGCATCTGTATTATTTTATTGCACTTTATATAGGTATTTTTTTCCTTATATTTCACGTAAAGGTAAGCAAAACTACAGCTGTCATCCTGAATTTACAGAATCTGGAACAGCAGCATGCAGTAGGGGCTGTTCCTTTGGTCTTGGCAGAGCACCAGTTCTGAGCCCTAAAGATGAACCATTGTACATGTAGGCAGAATTTTTTCATTCCTTCAAGAAAGTTTTAGAAACATAACAAAGCCACGTATTTATTCATTGTTTTAACAGCCTCTCATGACTCAATATGATAAGTGACTCAAAATGAACAGCAAAGTTTTCTACAATATTTTGTAATATATCGTTAGTGTTTAAGGTCAAAAAAAGACCAACAGGTCACTTGATCTGTTCTTTTGTACCTCACAGCCCAGTAAAGGTACATTTGCATTGAGGCAATTACTTTTGTAATTAGACGACTCCCTGCAACAATTTGCATGAATCATCCTCACTGTTAAATATATCTTCTCCTTTCTGAATTGAATTTCTCTGACTTGAGCTTCTAATCACTGATTCTGCCATTGCTTTCTCAGACTTCCCTTCACTCAGTGAAATTATTAACACTAAAAGTCACTGCTCAGTTTTCTTATTGATAAGTATGATCTATCATTTTGTCTTATTCTTTACTGCCCAGCACTTGCTCCATTTCTTTAATCCTGCTGGTGTCTCTTTCTTGTATTTAAACAACTCTCTTTCTATAAATGGTAATGCTGATTCTATACTGCCACTGCTAATAGTTTAACTGATCAAACTGCACTTGCCTTTTCACATCTGTTTAGGCCAGTGATTACGTTGTGATTAGCTGGATCTTCCTTACCATCACAATAATCTATCAAACATGAGAATCTAATCCTCATTTTACTACCTTCCACCCACTCACAGCTCAAAATAGCCTGGATTTGATAAGCTTCCAAGTGCCCTGCAAGAATGAGAAAGAACTTTTAAGCAAGGTTCAAGAAATACTCATCACAGTGGTGAAGGGGTAAAAATGAGTAACTCAAGATGTTTAGTTCATTGGATTTCTGCCTGAACAAGTTACTGAAATGGTGATTTTTGTAGAAACAGTGTTACATTGCACAACAGTGAAGTGGTAAATTACTTTTTTAAATAGTTTTACATCCAAGTAAAGTGAAATAAAAAGATGTACAAAGTAGCACTAGGGAATTAGGCTTAATTTAAGTAGAATTATGATTCTTTTATAGCAGAGAATTTTCTGGTGAATTTTCTATGATTTAAATGGTTTATTTTTTTTTAGTTCTTATTTTACCCATGCATATATGTCCTTTGGCTTTTGCACCCAAAATTTTCTGTCATTTTTCTTTAATGTTTGTTCACTGCATGAACAAGGGAATGACATTTAGTAAAATATTAAATTCAAATTTTGGGAGATTGAAAAAGCAGTTTTCAATTCCCAAATCATGAATATCAACATAGCAGCTTGTTTCACAGTGTTAAGGTTGAGTTCAAAAGGCAGACAAAGACTCCCATCCCATGAATAAATTGAATTGAAGAAAGAAGAGGAATCATCACTGGGCTGCCAGTTCAATAATCCCATGTCACACCATTGTGTTTGAAGTCAGAAAGTAGTAGTGATGTTTTTGAAATAGGTATGCACTTTTTTTACAAGATCACTAATTATTACAATTCCAAATATATTTGACATTTTTTATTTTAAAACAAAAAGTATGAACAACTTCATTATCAAGGAATTGTTTCTCATCCTTTTTCATATGTTAATCAAAAATGCACTAGTTTTGTTTTTTGTATACTTTTAGTAGTTGTATTTTCAGTCTCCTGAATAATTGTGTAGTTTCTGGCCACTATCAAACACAAGGTAACTTCATGTAGAAAGTCTTATCAAGCCAGGTGATAGAGGAGTCTCCTCAGTACAGACCAGATTTTTGCATTTTCAAATTCTCCTCACATTGGAATAAAAATGGAATTTGTTCATTTGTTTCAGTGAGTTTGTTTGTTTCTCTGTTTGTTTTATTACAGAATGGAAATGAAGCAAAAAGAATGTACCAGCAGATTTTGCAACAGCGAAGGATTTTCTAGGGATGATTCCATATTAATCCAGAAGGTTAAGTTTCATAAACCTTAGTTAAACATTTTCTTAAATGATTTCTTGCCAGTCCAGTTACTGCCTAACTGCTCACTTTGCACCCTTCTTAGAATAGGTAATGACATATCTGGGTGATCTGAAGGAGCGATGTTGTGAACTTCAGCTACATAGAGGCACAAAGGCAAGTGGCTTCTCTCTTCTTAAGAAGAATGTCATGCATGTGGAAGATTCTTTTGAGGTGCATACAGGAAAGGAGAACTGGGACAACCCTAAATAAGCCCAACCTAACAGCAAATATTACTTTAATATCTTTGTTAAAAAAAAATATTTTTTTCCATTTGATTTTTAGACTTCAAGGGAGGTTCCTAAGAAGAGTTTAAACTGTCTAAATCATGAAATGTGGTTGTACCAGAATTCTGTGCTGCAGAAAGCCCCCTAGGGTTCACCTTTGCTCCCCTTACTCCTTAGTTCATGGAAAAGAGAAGTGAGAATGTAGACAGGAGGGAAAGATGGTGATATCCAGACAAGACAGTGAGCTGGATATGTGAAAAACCAAGATCTTGGGACATCTCACAGTGTCCACTTGTCTTACAGTCTGGACATAGCTTCACTTAATTTGGTTTACCTTCACAACCAAAAAAAGAAATAGGAGTACCCAGAAGAGTTATTTTGATCTGGTCTACTTCTGTTTCAGTTCCTGGAAAACCTGCAGCAGTAAAGGGAATTTGTCCTTTGCCTTTCAAAAGTGATTGCTGCATTGATGTAAGAACAGATGGCAATTTCTTTTATTATAAAATAAAACTGAATAGGAGAAAAATTTATTTAGTTATTTCAATCATTTATTAAAGTACCTTTGAAAAATATGCATGTGTGTGAATGTACATATATGTTTGATTACATAAGTATATCTATATAAATATAGATTCATACAATGTATTAAATAGAATATAGAGGTCTGTTCAGACACTAGTACCTTCTAGCTAAAAATATGAGGAGGAAATTTTAAAGGTTCCAACAAGTTTTTCCTTTGGAAAACTACCTATAGTAGTATATTATTTGACATTGAACATTTATCTCATGGAGGAAGCATATTTATATATTTAAAATATAAACAAGATATATATTTAAAGATTTTTAATCATTCTAATGAGAATTTGTATGTTCAACTTATTTTCAGAAAAACTAACCAGCCTGAAAATCCAAAGTTTGTTGCAATGTTTACTGTAGCTTCTTAAAAGTGCAGTCTGTGAATTGTAGGAATGGTAACTGAAGCTGAATTTCAGGGATGTACTGATTTTTTTCACTTCTTGCTCTAACCTGGCAACAGGCCATGTCTATTGATGGTCAGTAGTAAACACAGAAGAAATCTTAGAAGTTGCTAAACACTGTAATTGAAACATATGCAGTCAGATCAGAGTAAAAGAAATCCAACACTGATGAATTTAGCCTGTGTTCATTCCAGGCTTGTAACCTTCAGTTCAGCCCCATCTCTCTGTTGCTGTGGAAAGACTTGGCATCTAGTAATTCCCTTCTTATAATGAGCTGTACACCCCTAGCTGGGTACCCACAATTTCAAGAGAAAGGTCAAAAAGAAAAAAAAGTATATTGGGAGCATCCTGCACTCTGAATTTTCAATAAAGCATATGTTAGTGCAGAGGCCTGCTGTGCAATATGAGCTTTCAAGGAACAAGGTCAGGTAGAAGATCATTGAGTCAAACCAAAAACAATTCCAAAATCACTTAGGAGGTATGCTCTTTTCATTTATTACTGTATATTTTCTTTCATCTCTCCCTATTTTCCTCTTTGTATTTATTTCTGAGAAGCATTCACTCATAAAATAATGTGTAACAGATGAGCATTGAAGAAAGCTGAATTTGTTTTTTTAAATAAATCTTGTGAGGATTCAGTAATTGCTTCAAAACAAATCACTATTAATTGATCTGTATGATACTACAAGGTTTGATACTTTCCTTTGCAATTCTCTTGTTCTGCACCTACAGTTTAGTATTTTAAGGTCTCAACACCCACATCTTTTAATTTTGCTATGAAATGTTCTGCAACTTCACTTTTCTGTTATCGCTTTGTGTTTTGCAGGCAAAGTATTGATTTAATTTACAAGCATTCCGGTTTTCTACAGCTACAGTTCTTCATTTTTCATCCTTTTTATATTAATGTCTAAATCTCTAGAAAATTGAAATGGCACACTAGTAATACCTGCTTCTACTTAATATGTCAAAAATGTAGTTTTATAACTGAGTATAAAAAAGACATTCAGATTATTGACATTTAACTGTAAAGAATATGTGACTGCCATTATTTACAAGTGGTTTATTACTTTCTTTTATGAATAGGTTTAAAGAACTTTGTTAATTATATGCTGTATGAGTGAAAAAAAAAAAAAAAAAAAAAAAAAAAGCCTCTACTTATACATTTTAAATGCCCCTTTTTCTATATAATTACCTTTAAAGTAAGATGAGCATTGCTGCTTTGCATTAAATTTATACTCTGATATGTTCTCTGAATATGCTATAAATGCAGAGGTTCTTTCTTTCTTAATAGAATTTCACTTTTCTCATCTAGAGTTTCAATATTTCAGAGGTCTTTTCATTTGATTATACATGCAAATCACTTGGGAGACCTAATACACTTATCTAAAAATTACCCATTCCTGTATAATGAATTTAACAATTTCATCTACAGCGAACAAGACTTTCAAAACTGTTTCCAGTATCTCCGAAGAATTGCTGTCTTTCTTGAAAAAAGTCCTACAGTTCCTGCCACCCAGCTCTAATGCAACCAGTACACCATAAAGTCACAGACAGATTAATGTTTTTGTAAAATACAAGGTTTAAACTGCTTTTTTTGAGTATTTCACACTTTCTCTTTTGGGGGTTCATGTGTAATGGGGCTGATTCCTGTGCATGACTGATGTACATTAAACTGAACAAAATGCTACCAGGCAAGTACTACTATCAAGGCAATGCTGTGCCTCTTCATTCTGCCTCTGCTATAAAGGGTGATACAATATTTCACCAGTTTCCCTTGTGTAACAAGATGCCCAGATGAGGCAATATGCAGGTTATGAGTAGGGTGATATATCAAGCAGCTGCTGGAAAAGTCACCAGTTTAGTAAGGAAGACGGCCTTTTGGTAAGATTGCCAAAAAGAACTAAGGCACTAAGTAGTTTTATTAAAGACTTGGGAAATTTAAATTAATCTGAAACTCTTACTGTTTCAGATTAACAGTAACAAGCACAAGCTTGTTAGATTAACAAGTAACAAGCACAAGCATAAATGTCTGATTGTTACCAGTGTGCAAATGGCTGCATATAATGTAAGATTATATTTAAAACAATCACCCATGTCTTGAGAAATATTTTCTGTCCACAGATTAGTGAACCTACACACTATGTAAGATACTCCTCAGAGTAAGCATAATTCTATCACAAATTGATTAAAGTCAAACTGTGAGAATACTATGGGTAACTACATTTACAATGTGCTAAATTACGATGTGCATTTACGAAAGTGCTAAAGAGTAAAACTTGTTAGTTAATGTGATCTTGGAATTTTTTTTCAACTGAAGTACCACAGAAGTATAAAAGCATTTCAAAGGAGTCTAATACAATAGTAATATAGTAACAAAATTAAACGTGTAGTATAGCTAAGGCAAAAATCTGAAGATATTTCCTGACTAAAAAAAAAAAAAAAAAAAAAAAAAAAAAAAAAGCCTTGGGCAGGAAATTGTTTGGGGCTCAAAATATAGGAAAACAGGAAATAATAACAATCTGATTGACATTTCTATGTATATTTTTTCTGTGACTCTCATAGAATATTGCATTATTTTTAAATTGTGTTGTTTCTTGAGTTCTCAGGTTATGTGGGTTAACTTTTTCTTCTTTCAAAAATTTCTTTGGAAAAAATAATTTTCTAATTCCATCTGTTAAAAATAGCCTTAAAACATTTTTAAAACATTTCATAAATGATATGTGTTTATTTAAAAAGCAAATCCATATGTTTTATTTTTATAGATGTATATATCACATACATATATTTATTTCATTATTTTAAGAAAAATTGATGATAGTCAGTGATTCATGATTTTGGGAAAGATGAGTTGATCACACTGACATTTTAAAGTCAATTAGATAACTTCTTTCCACCTCAGTCTACTTGTCTCACACATTAACACTACTACAAAAGAATACAAAAAGAAGAAAGTGTCCATTCCTGCCTTTTGGAAAATATGTATGTATAAAAAGATATAATATGAGGATCAGTTGTATTCCATATTCCCAATCTTATAAATTCAAACTAAACCATGAATAGGGAGAGGATAATAATGAAAAATTCAAATCCAGGAGAGAATTTGTTTGGTGTTCTATATTTTACTAGCTACTTACAAAATGATTTTCCTTACTGACAAAAAGTTTTTAAAAAATAGACCTTTATACCACTGTATATGCTGTTAACTGGTTCTTTTGCTTTCTCTGTAGCATATTTCAAGAGTACTGAAGCTACAGTATATGGAAATAGTTCCAGTTACTCCATGCCTCCAGCTTCCATCTATGTTCTTCGTTACTTCTCTATTATTACTTTTCTTCGTGTCATATTACACACTAATGGCACAATAGCTGCTGCGCTTGTCAAATATACTGTCTTAGTAAATTGTAAGAATGCAAATTGTTCATATTTGCCTCTATAAAACAATAAACCCTTGCTTAGCAAAACCAGATTCAGTGGTTTTATCTTAGAAGTGTTCAAGGTTTAGATTCTAATATATTTATGAAAACATATTATACAGGAGAACATACTCATTTTCATCAGAAAGCCTCACAGAAAGGCAAATGTTCCATTAAATAATTTGGAAAAAATGCCATCCTCAGACAGCAGTCCAGTCTCCTGTCTTCGAGAACCCATCTGCCAGCACTAGAGTTTCTCAATATCCTGTATAATAGAGGATTTCCCACATTCACCTCTTTCTTCTTGTGTGAAAAGCACGTGGAACATGACTGTTTATTTTCATTTTTTAGAGGGAGCTGGACGCTTTTTTTCAATGACAGATTGACTTGCCTGCTCAACGATCTATAATGGATGCATTGGATCCATTGTAAACACACCATCTGACTTAGCCCTACAGGCATAGACTGGTTTGTTCTGAGTCCATATGAACAGCAGAAAGCATTTCCAACTGTAATGCTCTCATTTTCAACATTTGTTATATAGTGCTGCAGGGGAGAGTTCATGGTCTTAACTCTCTTTGTCTATTATGAATCACCATAATATCATGAGCTACCCAACTCAAAGATAGATAGATTCTGTCAAAGACAGAATCTTCATGCTTAACAAACTGAAACCTACTTCCTGATGTAGATTTCATGTCTTCGTTGTACTCAGAATATTCTGTATGCCTAAAAGCTAGTGAAATCATTCTGGTAAAATGTCCCTGTCTGAGACCTTTTTTCTTACTACTATTATCTATATATTTATAATCTTGTGTACAGGGGACAGATCTTTTCCAACACCAACCTCAGTGATGGTTTCTCAGTAATGATCCCATGTTCATCACCTTCAAATCCAATTACAACACCCATCTTCTCGTAGTTTAGTTCCCCAGCATCATTGTACTGTGAACTTACATTACTGCTCACTTACAGTGAACTCAATGTTTATGGTCTGTGAAACAAAACATTGTAATATAAAGAGTTCTTTCCCTTGGAGAAAGAACAAGACGACAGGAGTATCACACTAGACTGGACTACCTCTACTATTCTAAAAACAGGCACAAAGGCTACTGCTACTGCTACTGCTACTATCTAGGGCACAAAGATACTGACCCTGCTTTTAATAAGAGATGGTGTTACAAAATTCAACACTGTTCAATAACAAACTAAGTATTTCACTTTGATATACTAAACAACTAAATTATATTTAACAATACTACGAAAAGCTTCACCTGGACCATGATCTGGGACAGAACAGAGAAATAGCATTGGACAGGGTGTTACTTTCCTCTCAGAGAACCATCAGCGAGAACTGAAGGGATGATCCCTATCCAAATCACACTTCAACAGACTTCAGCTATAACTCTTATTTTACCTAAAGGAGAAACTCCTAGACACATTACCCCCTTGACAATCTTAGAGAAGTCGCTTTTAACTTTTTTTCAAATACAAAAATGATTTATTCAATTTGCTTCCGAAAAGCTAGGATGAGGTGGGTCTACTTTGTCTGGAGGACTAAATTTACCGTTATGAAAGAATAAAAATCATCTCTTAAATGAATAAAGAGAGTAAAAATATGCCTTAAAATAGAAGACTGATTGCAATTGTAACTATGTAGAAATTATTGGCCTATATTAGACTCATGTGGAGCTATAACCTGAGAAAGTGCATGTTTTCCCAAGGCAATGGCTGTAGTAATTTACTTACCTGACAATTTTTTTAGTATTCATCCTTCTCTTACTTTTATTTTTTTTTTTTTAAGTTCTGATGTTAATAAAAAAAAAAAAAAAAAAAAAAAATCATTCTACCTTATAAAATATTTAATTACAACAGTTTATTTCCCATTATCATTTTGGAAGGGTTTTTTTTTTAGTAGAAAAATTATTTTTTGGTACATCTGGTTGGGAAAAAAGGACTATTAATGGGTGAGTGAATGTCACTTGGTTGAGGGTAAAACAGATGATCCAATCATTTCTAAACGGACTACTTTCTGTTCTGAGAAAGTGCTAACAGAACTAAATAGAGATGATCGGAAAAATGAAAGAAGAGTACATATTGGATAGTTTCAACTTACCTACAGCACATTGTACTTTTGAATTTATGGCAATTTGTGATAAGCTAGGATCCCTTCACATTAAAAAGTTAAAATTATCAGTATATTCTAGAAGATATACTGGAAATTTCAACAAATGAGCTGCAGTCAGAAAGAAGTACAGAAAAGCTGTTGATATTAGAGGAAATGGTTCTATAAAAGGTAGAGAAATAGATACACCAAAAGGGTTCAGGATGGGAAAAAGTTTGATAGTATATGAGCACTTAAAAAAAAGGAAAATGACAGATTCTAGTACAGAAAGACTAAAATTATTGAGGGTTAAAAAAATGTACAAGATTGAAATAGCTGGAAATTGAATCTTAAGGACTAGTAAACAAAGCAATAGCAAAGATTTCACAATTATAACCAATTAATTCAATAAGTGTTTTAAATATTTATAATACTTTAATAAACATATGTTTATTTGTGCTTTGTTTATATCATAAGTTTTCTCACCTGTCCTCTCCATTACTACCTATTTGGGTCTAAGAACTCAAAAACACTTGTTGATAGATCAAATTGTTTAACATATTCTTAGGGTGTCTTTGAGCACATGTGTGGGCAGCCACACCTCCTTTCACCTCTCATGCTCCATCTAAATGTATATGAACTATATAGACAGCCACACATTTTGCATCCAAGAAGGTGGCCAGTTTCAAGCCATGGTAGCTGGACATTCTCTGTGTTCTAATCTTGGTGTTTGTGCAGCTAATGTCTTGGTTCATTGACTCTCGGTTTACTGTTGTTGGTCAGCTGCTCGTACTGTCCAGACTTTTCCAGAGTAAACAATAAAAGAGTCTCCAATGTCAAATTCCTTGTTTATGAATGTGTCCATCTATTGAACCAGAGGTTTATGCCTCCATGATATCAGATAGCTTTATGCCATTTTCTACAGAATTCTTGTAAAGCGTAGTCTGAGTTAAGCAATCAATATAAAGTATTGATTTTAATCAGACAATCCGAGGAACACAAAATTAGTGGTTGTATTCAGTAGTTAAGTGTAAGATCTGGGATGCTTCTGCAAAATTCATTGGATCTCCTTGTGGCTATGTTTTGATATTATCATTAATTATGAAATCACCTCAGCAGATCCCTTTCTGCTGAGCTGCTCTCCCGTAGCTCCTCTCCTAGTCTGTACCTGTGACCAGGTGCAGAACCCACTATTTACCCTTGCTGAATTTCAAGCTATTGCTGAATGCCCAATGCTCCAATCTATGTAGATGCCTCTGCAAGGCATCTCATCCCTCCAGGGAATCAGCCACAGCTCCCAGCTTAGTGTCATCTGCACTCTTGCTGAGGAGTCCAGTCCTGCATCCAGATAATTTATGAAAACATTAAAGAGAATTGCCCCAGGAACCAAGCCCTGAGGAACCCAGTTATTGACAGACCACGAGCCAGATGCTGCCTCTTTCACTATGACCCTTTGAGCTCTACCCTCAAGCCTAGCATGGCATGAACCTATTCATCTCACAATTGGATAATTTGTCCTGAAAGATGCTGTGAAGAACAAGTGGAAAGAAAGAGGAGGATCTAAAAGCTAGGACCACTAAATATTTTCACAAAAAATAGCTATAATTTCTCATGTCCTTTGTATGTACAAATAGTCTTTTACTACACCTTTTAATGCACAAATATAAATGAAATATATCTGCATTGCACAATGGTGTTTGGTGCAAAGATATACCTTGTGTTCTGAAAGCTGTACCCTCTAGCATACCATGCTAGCCATAAGTGTATGTTTCCTTTTGCATTCATACACTGGCTACTGTTCCTGAGTTAATAAATTCCCTACAAGCTTGTGTGTCTTCTTGTCCAAAAGATACTTGTTATGCATAAAATCTGCAGAAATATGTTCATTTTCCGTATGGCTACAGCACAGGAACAGGAAGCTCTGATATCACTCAAGCTTCAGTGAAGTGAGATATTTTTGCCAATGTTTCTAAAGCAAACCAAGCCTTTCATTAGCAACACTTTGTTGTTGTTCTTTTTTTTTTTTTAATTAAAATATTAGAGTTTGAATCCCTCCCTCCCACCCCCCCCCCAACAATAAAGAGTCCAAGGGAAACATACTTGTTGAGAAATTGTAGGATTGGAGCATATTTCTTTATAAGTAATTCTGTACTTTGGTAATATATTTTAATCCAAATCACTTGAAAAACTGACCACAATACAGTCAATGTATTTAATTACAAATAATGCTGCTTTGACCTTTCTCCATCTACATGTACACATTTCACCCTCTAGCAACTGCCTTTTTAAAATTCACTGATGACATATTTTTATTAATAGACAAAAGACAATTGATGATATCCACAGATCTAAAGCTTTTGATTTAATCATCATGTTCCCTTGATTAAAGAAACTGCTATTCTTTGGTCAATTATTCCTGCTATTATCTTGGGTTGATTTTCCTGGACCATCACACAAGTGTTAGAGAAACAAATTCTAATAAAACTGGTGCTTTTGTGTGTTATTTGAAAATGTTGATTGACCCTTATTTGTGCTGGAAAAACAAACCATTCAATAAGAAACAGCTCTCTGTACTGCATACAAGAAATCTATGGCATGGTGCCATAGATCAGTTCAGCAGAACAGACCTGTACAATCCTGTGTCTCAGAAGAGGTCAAAGGTGCCTTGGGGCTGCTTTAAATGATGCCAAGTAAACACATTTCTGAAAGAACTATATGTTAACTGAACATTGTTGTGCACTATTTTTACTAACAGCAGGGTGTCTGTGCTATGACTGGTTGGCGTGGATCTGTCAGAAAACAGCTTGAGCTTTGTCTCAGGAAAATGTCTTTCCTCTTGGACCAGGCACTATGCAGGAAGCCCTGGCTGTGCCTGGATCTCCCAAGCCTCTTAACACAGCAGCCTAGAGCACCAGAAATGAAAAGATTTTACCTGCTCCATATACCAGTTCAGCTGTGTCTTCAAGACGAAGAAGCCCTATTGTAAAACATTTTTAATCCTGTACTGGCCTGTCAGGGCCACCTGTGCAACAGACAAGGAAGGCTGTGCTTGATCAAGCCTATCAGCTTGCTTATTCCTGCAAATACCTGAGGC
This sequence comes from Aythya ferina, assembly GCF_964211825.1. Lineage (NCBI taxonomy): Eukaryota > Metazoa > Chordata > Aves > Anseriformes > Anatidae > Aythya > Aythya ferina. Next base: position 22,572,709 of record NC_140301.1, on the reverse strand, counting down.
CAAAACTCAATTAAAAATATCTTGTCTGTGACTTTTGGAAATTTTGTAAAAACATCCATGATATCCTGTCCCCATTAAAAGCAGTGACAGAAATCCAGATGACATCAATGAATCCAGAAGATATTCTCTGCAACCAGTTATGTGACACTGTGCCAAGCAACCTACGTAATCCTAGCTGAAAATTACATTTGCATCCTACCTGTTTACATGAGCCTATTTTCCAGTGAAATCTCTGACAGTGCAAATAAATTACTTTTGCTTTGAAAAGCCAGTTAAGAATTTGCAAGCTTACTCACGTACCCTTACTGAGTCAAAATGCTTCTGATTCAAAAGTCTAGTTCTTCCTATTATGAACTGACATTCTTCTTCAGTTCATGTATCTTGAAAACATCACTGAATCAAGCGAGTTTATTCATGTGGATTTATTTAATATATTGCATGTTTAGAAACCTGCAGCTTTGTTTTTTTTTGTTTTGTTTTGTTTTTTTTTCTGTGTTTGCTCCTACATCGTGCAACTGACCCTCTGTCCTTCTAAAGAGAAATAGTTTATTTCCAGTTATACTAAAATATGATCTGTAATTACAATTCTACATTAAGGGAGATTTCTGTACATATACAGGGGTGGGTATAGACTTTGTCCTTGATGAAAGATTCCTGAAGTAGTTGTGTTCTTGCAGATTTCCCTTGGAGATAATCACACCATTTCAGGACACAATAGTCACCAGCTACAATACAACCTACTTTAAACAGAGAATTTGAAAGAAACATACAGACTTTTGTCCTAATAACAAAATATTCAGTGGCCATGAAATGCAAACAGTAACCTGGTTTGTTGCCACAATGCAGTTATTTTATCTGCTAGCTAGCTCTAAAAGAAGAAAGCAACCTCATCGTAAGATTCAGTCATAGAATCACAGAAATTAAAACTGTGAATTACTAATGTGATCATCAAAAGTATATCACTCCAAAACTATATTACTTTGGTACATATCTTTCTTATGTACCTTTGATAATTCAGACAAACTTTTATTGGATTTCCCAGATAATAAAACCTGTACTGTTGTTTTTCAAATGACTTTGCTGTCTAGCCATTATATTCTAGCCATTAGAAGTGTTTTAAACACTCAGTTTAAATTTGTCTGTATTTTATTTCTTCTTTCTTATGAATATGTACCCTAAAACTGCTGCCTTAAAAGGATCACCCACCTACATATGTGAAAACTGTTACCATGTTACTTTCACTCCTTGTTTAATCAAAGTAGATGTATTCAGCTTCAAAATTATTCCCAGCTGATTTTTCCCATTGATCAAAGTATATTATTTCTTCTAGGGCTGGCTTAAAAAACTTGAAAGTTTTGCACAAAATTTTCTTTTGTAAAATTGCCACTTGTTTCCCTATGAAAAACACTTATCCAGGTTAGTAGTGACTGAAATTCATTATCATATAATGGCATCTGGTATTATTACAGATTTCTTTCCCCTGTGACATATGTTTTCAATACTGCAATTTATGATACATCTTGAATGCGCTAGCAGATAGTCAAAATCACGCAGCAAGCGTGCAAAGTTCTGAGCCAGACACAAATTTAAAATAAAGAAAGCATTTCAGTGTCAGTGCCATGATTCAAATGTTCTTTTCCCAGCTAGGATGGACTGATAGTTAACATATTTTGTTATCATGTCTTTACAAGATGAGTTTTTCTCTTGCTCCAACTCTGTCAAAAGATGTTCTTAGAATTTTCAAAATACATGTAAGAATTAGGAATATGAGTTCTATTCATTTTCAATTAAAATCTATTTTATTTCTGAGAGACAAATTGTTTGGGATTTTACATGCATTTGAAAAATTACAGATTTTGCACTATTAATTCATTGATTCTTTTCCTTTCAGTCTCCCCGCTCCTCATAATTTCCAAAACTGTTGGCCGATTTTAGACAAAGACTAGAAGGAGCTCAACACCTTACAGAGAAATCTCACAGCTTTCATCAGATATGGCACCTGGCTGGAGGACACAGACCCAGGTTAATGTCCTACTCATAATAGAACATCAGTTGTGGCTGATGATCTTTTTTCATTGATCTCTTGCTATCCAGTCAGCAGTTATTCTTCCAACACATCAGTGCAAATGTAGCTCTCAGCTACTAAGGATATCATGCCTTCTGCCTAGCTGATATCTGAAGACATGAAAGACTGATGAGGGGACTGGGAAAGCAAGTCTAATGGAGTTGGGCATAAAGCTCAAGCTCAGCATAAATGGACAAGGCTGTGACAATAGGGCTAAGAAAGGGATGTAAGAATATCAAATATAAATCCTCAAGAGATCATTTCATTAGCTCTGTTCATCACAAAACAATTTGTATTATTATTTCTGTTAAGAAAACAGAAGCCAAAACACAAACAAGGAATTATGATGATAAAATAACTCCCTTTTACAATGACTTTTGAACACCAATAGGAACAGAAAATAAGCTTACTATCTAAAAGAAAATGCATCTTCATTTTAGATTGTATAGATTGAACACAGCCAGCTAAGGGATCACACTACAGAATTTTGCAGAGGAGCTTGAAGGAGATACACAGCTACATGATATTGCAGTTAGTGTGATAGCATCTGAGCAGTCACAGCACCCCACGGCACTCAGCACAAGGCATGCACACAAACAAAAAAAAATATTTTCTACTTCTCATGTGATTTTATTTTCACCCACCTGTTTTCATGTATCTTATGTATACATAAGGATAATTCTGGTGGCTGAAGAGGGAAACCTCATTCACAACAAAAAATTTTTTAAAATTACCTTAAGTCATCTCCTTGTAACAGCTAATCTGATGGCAAATTTATTAGTTTTCTAAAGGTAAATGGATAAGATGACTGTGTGATGGACCCCAGAATGGTCCCAGTAGTATTCTGTCAACTTGCTGTCAATTTTCACTCCTTCTCATGCTACACTCGTAAAAAAAGCTCGTAAAACCGGATGCTATGTTACTGATGCAGTAAGATCAAGTTACATTGATATTGCAGGGGGAGCTTTGTGAGTAATTAGAGAATACTGGACTGCTGGGCTGCCTGGCTGGTACTATCTTGGTTAGCAAATTTATCTCAGAGAAGGGCTAAAAAAAAATTAATATATATATATATATATTGTCTAGTTCATTGGTTGGTTGGTTGGTTTGAAAGAAAAAGGGGGAAAAAAAGACAGAGAGCAGGGAAAGGGAAAGGGACAGGGAAAGGGAAAGGGACAGGGAAAGGGAAAGGGAAAGAGAAAGGGAAAGGGAAAGGGAAAGGGAAAGGGAAAGGGAAAGGGAAAGGGAAAGGGAAAGGGAAAGGGAAAGGGAAAGGGAAAGGGAAAGGGAAAGGGAAAGGGAAAGGGAAAGGGAAAGGGAAAGGGAAAGGGAAAGGGAAAGGGAAAGGGAAAGGGAAAGGGAAAGGGAAAGGGAAAGGGAAAGGGAAAACTTGTTTCAGTTCAGAAAATTAAAAGCCTCACAGTGTTTATACAACATGTTGGTTTGGGGAATATAGTAAGACATAACACAATCTCTCAGTCAAGAAAAGATTGTGAGAAATTATTTTCAAAATAATAATAATAATAATAATTTTGATAAGTATAGCAAAACTTATCCAAACACCAGAAAATCGTAAACAAAGCATCATCCCTCTCCCTGCTCAGTGTTACAAGATTGCTTAAAAACAATTGATTTTCAGAAAACAGCATAATTTGAATCTTCTTTTATGTTTTCTGGAGCTTGGGAAACCTTTGATTTGTAAGCTAAAATCTTACTTATTTTTTAATGTTAGTGTTCCACCTTGTAAAGACCTCCACAGGGACAGAACTGCAGTTACCACCAAGTATCCCTCAGGTTTGTAGTGAGGTTGTGAGAAATTGAGAAATCCATTCTCAGGAGTCCTTCACTGCTGTATTTTTTCACAAATATCTCATTACCTTCCTTTGTTTTCTATTTCAAGGGCAATAATTCTATAGAAGCCTAAGCAAGACCTTATTCCTAATCCAAACAGGAAAGTCAATTGCAGAAGACAATTCTCCTCCAACCATTGCTGCAATGTACATTATGAGCAGACAAACAGTGTCTTTCCCCCTGATCTGGAGATCCAGACTGACCTTCTTCCCCCTCAGCTGTGGGATAACAGTGTGGGCAGCATATGTGGGGGTTGGTACATAGCCTTCTCACCTGATAGAGAAGAGACATTTTATCCCTTTTATGTCATTTCACTGTTACATGGAAAGAGAAAAATGGTAGACTACTTTCAGCTAGTATTGAAAAATCAGCACTGTATGACTTTATTCAAAGTCCTTCCTTTAAAAACTTCCTGGGAATATGAATGTTCCACATGCAACAGAAAATAGCTATAGCTTGGTCATAACTGGGGAAACACAGCGGAGAACTGTTTGCAAGAAAGCAAGAAATCTCTTTTTTCCTCCTTTCATGACCCCTTCCTTTTGTGCACTGGAGGTTCTTAATGAAAAATGTGCACTCAAAAGATACATATGAGCTTTTTACAGTCTAGCATGAGCAAAGAAGCAGCTATTCATAGAAGCAAATGCCCACCAGCTTATTTGAAATACTGTTCCTGCTGATAGCAGAGCAGCATTTAGAACAGGGAGTTTGTGTTATGGACAAAGCATTTTTTATAGTTACTATGTGATATGACAAGAAGAGAATACAAAGAAAAGTGATGAGAGGAAGGCAAGGACAGAGCTGATGTGGTTTCATCAGAATTACTGTAATTACAAAAGTTTTCAGGAGTACTGTGTACGTGGGTGCACCATCCTCTATTGAATGCTTGAAATGTATCACCTGTACCCCTGAGTATGCTGACAGCAAATGCAGTACTGGCAGGAAGATGTGGGGACCTGATGCCATTGCTAGTCAGGCTGTGATGCTCCCCTGATCGTCACGCTTTCTTCCTCTGTTCTTATGCATCCTATTCCAGCTCCCTAAGTGGAGTCAAGCCATCCAAAGTCACACTCAAAACAGGGTCCACAGAAAAGCAATTAGATCCCAGCAACAGTCTTCTTGACTCCAGAATTCTCAAAGCTAGGTAGGTGTTTCACTACTCTCTGAATCCAGATGCAGTTCTCATATAAAGACGCCATGAAACTCCTCCAGGCAACACTATTTTTTGAAATGTGTTTAGCCAAAGAAACATAATTAAGAAAGCATACTTGGACCTTACTTTGTTTTTCAAGTAAATTTCAAGGAAAACCAAGCAACAGAATTTCTCCAAGTCCTCCAGAGCAACAGAGCCAGAGGAAACCGTACTATGACATTCTCATATTTCAATACTGCCCATAAAACTGCAAAAAAGGGGTGACTCCATTCACTAAAATGCAGTTATTTCTTGCTGAAAGAAGCATTTGTTTAAGAGTAATGTAAAGCATTCCATTGGAGTGATTTTATTTGCTTTCTGTATTTTAAATAAGGGAAACAACTTTCTTGCCACAGGTATCTTGAATCGCCATAGCAGCTAACAGAGAAGTCATTGCTGTAGTCAACTCACTTGATTTTGTCCTTGGTAAGTCATACAATAAGCTAGTAACGCATCAATTGAATAATACACCATGGAATATTTTTTTGAAAATAATTATAAGCTCTGTTTTTCCTCTGTCCGTGCGCTAAGGGTCTAGTATGCTGTTTCCATTAATGTAGCTACTTATGCCATGAAATACCACTGAAATCAATGGGACTATTTATGGAGTCATTTGCTATTCAAAGGGCTTGATTCTCTGATTATTTATTCTGGTTTTTCACTAGTGTTACTCTGCTTACTTGAACAGAGTTACTTCTATTTTAGCTGATGCAAAAGAGACTACAGTCAAAGGTGACAGAGTCTGGCACTAAAATGCTTTGTAAATAGTTGCTTCAAAATAAAGAAAAATAATGTCTTTGGATAAGTGCAAATCACAGTTTAACAAAAAGTGCAATCTGGATTTTGCAAGTTCAGTGGGATATTCCAAACAAAAATTAATGCTCAAAGGTAACATTATTTTTGAATCTTGAATGCTCACTTCATGCTTGACAAATAGCATCTGTCTACAATTAAGTCTTGCCTCACTGATGTCATTAGGAGACCTTAAACAGAGATCAGATTTCATCCAGGGGAAGTAGACTTACAAAGGCTTTTGTTAACAAAGTTCTTCATTTCATAATGTGGAGGTGCCCAGCTCATGAGCCCGTCCAGCATATTTCTGTTATTTGAGTCAACAATCTACTTCCAGGCGTGGATGAGAACCAAGCCACAGATGAGATGTGTAATTCTGACAGCAAGAGCATCTTATTTCACAGCCATCCTAGCAGTGTGGTCCCCTGCCCACAACACAAGCATCCTGATTGCCTGATAGGTACAAAGCTCATCCCCTTGCAGTCTGGGGTTGTGATACCTCCCTTTTTTGACATTTCCAAGACAGGCAGGGAGCAGGAGGTGACCTACAACTGCTTATGTATGAGCTGTGTGAGAAACAAAAAGGCTCCTAGGATGCACCAGACTTATTGTGCCTGCTTTGTTCAGGCTCTGGGTAAATGTGTGCATACTTTCAGATTTTATTCACATGTGAAGATCGGCTGTCCCAGGCATGCATGGTGGGTGGCATGCTGTGGCAGGAAGAATGGGCTCCACAGTCATAATTGGTAAGCTTCTGATGAGCTGACTGAGCACAGTACACATCATGTAGCACTTTTCACATTGCCAAGTTAACAGCTATCACCAGAGGTAGAATTTAAACTGCTGGAATAAACAAAGTCAAGGGGAAGTATCTTGCTGAAATGTCACCTCCCACAGAGCTTGTGGAAAGCCATTACTATTGTAAAGATGCATATATGGGATTTCAAAATGTATATTATGCCTTAAAAGATATACTTCAAAAATGCAAAACATACAGCAAGGGCAGACAATTATCTTTCCCAGAGTTTAAATAAGATTGCCATTTTTTATGTGTTGGAAACTTCCTGGTAGCTTTCAGATGGTTTATTATTATACAAAGTAATCCGTCTACCTCAACTAAAATAGTTCACTTGAGAAAAAAAAAAAAAAAAAAAAAAAAAAAAAAAAAAAGTAATTTGTGGTTATAAACTTTATAGAGGTTTAACTTATCTGCCTTACTTTGTCTGAAAGATTGGGCTATAATTTCAGACAGCTACCAGCAGAATTAACTGGCTCATGAATTGGAAGCACTTTATCTAAATGCCAGCTATAGCATTGCTGGAGCTTTTTCGAGCACCCCATACCAAACTAGCCCCAGAACTGGGGTCTCAAGAAAAGCATCTTCCTTCTTTATTCTCTCCCTTCTTCCAGGACTGTCAACATGCTTACCTCCAACTACTGTGTTTCCAGTGGCCTGGCTTTCCCAAGAGAGCAGAGGATGCCCTCACTCAGCCCAGCTGGTTCCAGTGGGCTATAGGAACGCGAACTGATAGACCGAGCCGGGAACCCAGCAGGTTCCCTGGGGTGCCTGATGCTCAAGCACAAGTAGTGTGGCAAAAGGGATGTGGCTGCATGGAAGGATCTGTGGGGCTCAGATGAGGGCCCAGGTGAGTGCTGAGCTTCCTCCTCGTTCCTTCTCCCTGCCCTCAAGAGCCAGGGCACAAAGCTATGGCCCTGAAGCACACTGAGAGCAGCTATCTTCTGGAGCTGGTGAGATCTTCTCTGGGAGGCAGCCCCAACCGCCGAACAGGGAGGAACATATCGAAGGCTCTGAACCTACCTAATATTGGGCACAGAACAAAGACTGGGTAGCTAGTGAAAAGCTAGTGACGTTGCTGTCCCCACAAGAGGAAACAGACTGGAGACTGCATGTTTCACAGAGGTCGATGTAACGTGTTTACAGCAATCTCACCTGGAGGGACCGATGGGTTGCCCTGTCCTGCCCAGGACCTGGTGCTTCAGCCTCAAGACCCGTCGGGCAGCTGGAGCGGGCGGGAAGAGCGCGGCGGGGGCTGCAGGTTGCCCGGGGCTCGGGTTGCCCGCAGCGCTCCCGGCACCGGTCCCGGCCCCCAGCAGACCCCGGCCCCGCGGCGGGGCGGTGCCGGCTGCCTGGACTCGGGGCGTGCTGGCGGATTTGGTCATGCCAAGGGTCCTTTTTTTTTCCCTTTGCTAGCACTGGTTACCCAACCTGTGGCACTGTTGCACACGATCGCTGGAGATAAAATACTGCTGGAGTGCGGGTAATAAAGCTATTCAGAGAAGACCAAAAGCCGGCAATAAGCAGGTGTTACCTTGGTATCAAGCACTATTCTGCTTGAGATCCTTGACACACACGGCAGAGCTGAATCTTTTTTTAATTCTCCTCTCCCCCGCCCTTTCCTGTCCCCATCGCGGAGGTGACCCTGATGTACATGCTGTATGTGACACACGCACATGATAGCGCTATCACCACGGCTGCGAAATCTCAGCGTGGCGGGCATTTCCCTGGCCCTGGCATCATTCAGCCCGTGCACTGGGGGCTGGCGGAGGAGGGCGGCCGAAGTGCTGCTAACAAATTAGAGAAGTCAACAAGTCTCAAAGGGGACAAAGGAAGGGCAGGAGGGGTTGGAGCAGCTCGGAGCCCCGCGTCTGGGAGAGAGGCGATGCCCAGCATTCCGGGCAGAGAGGGAGGACAGGGGAGCCCGCTGGAGTGGGGCACAGCAGGGGTATCGGGGCCGGACCCTGGAGAGCCCCGCCGGGGCTCCATCGTGCCGGTTGCCCTGCTTTTGGATTATTCCTTATCCCCGAATTGAAAAAAATAGAAGTTTTTTTTATGAAGGGTCCAGACAAGCAAATGATTATTTTGCTTCTTGCTTGTCCTGAGGGCTAGAGACTAATCTATTTAGCCCTTTCGTTGGTTTGAATTGATGTCAGGAGGAAGAAACACACCCAGGAAAATTAGACAGGAGAAGGATCGCCTTTTGCTAGAAACGTATTTTCGTTACTTTAATTTATTTGTGCTTATTTTTCCCACGTCGGTTCTCCAATTGTAAGGAAATATACCAAGTGTGAAATAAACACTTCGACAAAGCAAATAACAGTTATTACTTCAACCCGTCCATAAATATGGTATAAAAATAATAATTGATCACATTACTTTTCATTTCCCTGCTTCCATTTTTCCGAAGGACACCGTGCAACGAAAACCACCGAGAGCGGTAGAGGAATGAAGCATGCCTTGAAGGAAGGGTGGCCGTGCCACCAGGCGAAGGTCCTGCTGGATAGAAGTGACACAGCGCCTCTTCCCCGTAGAACGGCTCAGGAACGTCCTCTGACAAGTGTGGCAACGAGGAACAGGATGGCAGAAAGGAGGACTGGGGAGATGCTCTTCAGGCTGAAGGCCAGTTCCGAGCTTACGCCTGCTAGCGTGGGCGGCGGTGCCCCAGCCTTCAGGACCCCGGTTTCCCAAAGCCATGGGGTTTAGGCGCCGCTTGTCAGGGCAGCGGCCCGGTGGCTCTCGGAGGACGTGTGAAGGGGCAGCAGTGTGGTTGAGAGCCGGGGCCGGCTGCGGAGCGCTGGGGGACTCCCACCCGTCCCGTCCCGTCCCGTCCCGTGCCGTCCCGTGCCGCCGAGCGGTGCAGCCCGGAGCCGAGCTGTCCGCAGGGGTGGCGGGGCGCGGGGCATCTGCGCTGCCCTTCCTGGCCAGGGCGAACACCTCAGGCCAGGAAACCACGTGTGGCCCCTGTATGTTTTTCCTCATTCTTCTAGAGGACTCATTCTCCTCTCGAGTCGAGAGGAGGCTGTGCTCCGTAACAGCCCTGGTGATGTCAAACAAGCTGGCGAGATCCTAATAGTCCCCAAGAGAGGGAAGCTGGGTGACGGATGGCATGGAGCACCACGGGAAACCCTTCCACTTGCAAAAGACCAGCACTCTCGTTTTCATCACCTCCACGGCTGCCAGTTGTGCGTTATCCTCTGAAAAATTAGACAGTCACATCTACCTGCTTCTGCGGGAACAAAGGACGGCCAAAGGGGGAAAAAAAATAAATAAAAGGAAATTACAGGTCTCAAGTTTTCCTTAGTTTATCTGCCAAGGCTTCCAAGCAGGAGGGAAGAGGAGCCTTTGGCTTTTTGCTGTAGGAATTTCTGCGCATTCCCGACCGGAGCGAGGTCTATAAACCGCTAAGCACCTCTCTCGATTATGTTCGCGTTAGGTATGATGATCGTGATAATAACAACAACTCCGAGAATTATGAGACAAGAGCACGTTTGACAGTGTTGGAGAAATTCAAATACAGCTGCATCGGCTTTGTCTGTGGTTCAGTCACATTTATTTCCCCAAGCTAGGCAGACAGCCTGAGCGAAGCATGACAATGAGTTTTGTAAATAGCAAATGGAAGGGTTTGCTGGGTTGTTGGTTTTGTGAGCTTTTTCTTTTCTTTTTTCCTCTACTCCCTGTTTGATTTTACTCACAGTCCAAATAACCTTCCTCGCAGAACGTTTCAAACAAGAGAATGTGAGCGGGAGGGGACGAGGGGGGCTCGTAATTGCAGGTTCCCTTTGGAGCTGGAATTAAAACGCTGACGGCGTGTGTTGCAGAGGAAAGGTGCAGAGGCAGCCTCCGCTCTGACTGCAGGACGGCTGTGTTGTCACTGCCTGCCGTTTATTTACAGCCAAGCACTGGAGAGCCGACGCCGCTTCGGCAGCGGGAAAGTTTGGGGCCCTCCTCCTCGGGCCCGGGGCTGCCGTGTGCTGCGGGGGCTCCTGGGGCTGCAGCCCCGCTCCGCGGCAGCGCAGGGAGCGCCCCAGGCCCGGCACTGGTTGGGCAGTGCCGCTTCTGCGCCGGGCCTCTTGAGCTGCGTGTTCTGAATAGGAAAATATATACATATATATATGTGGTCAGCTGGGGGGTGGCTGAAAGATGTCTTAGGAAAGTAAGGAGGTGGACGTCGGGAGGGCTCTGAGCCCAGTGCCCTGTGCCAGACCCGCAGCCCGGCGGTGCGGCAGGGGAGGGAGTCACTGCGTCTTCGGGCACCAAAATCCGCTCCCTTATTCAGGTCAGGTCACCACTCCTAGGGACTTCTGCTTTCACTGGGTGAGAAATGTATTCCTTCCTTCTGTGAGGCTGGTACACCATCCCCCCTCCATTGTGTCAGGGGAGAAGAAAAAAAAATAAAAGGGCTTGTTCTGCACAGAGGACTTAAAATACATTTGCAAAAGTGTCTGCAGCTCTTGAAAACTTCCCCTGTTTCCTTATCAAAGCCACCTTCCCGGCGGGAGAGTCGGGAGAGCTTGTTTGTTTGTTTTGAGTTGCCTTGAAACACTCAGTCTGTTGCCTGTTATTGCCTAGCGTGCTCGGCTCCTCACGGCCGGCTTCCCCGGGCGGTGCCGTGGTCCTGGCAGCCGGCTCCGCGCCGCTGAGCGCTTCACCTGATGCACAAATAACCCCCAAAGTTTCCCGCAGAGCCCATTGTGCTTTGCTAAGTTTGGCTGAACATACCCGCCACTATTTGCCTTGGGCTCAGCCTCCCAGCCTCTCCCCGCGGCTGCCATTGCAGCTCCCCGACCGGGCAGGAGGGCGACGGAGGCCGGGCCTCGCCACCTTCCCCCGGGAGGGCCGAGGGACCCGGCCCCCCTTCGGGGAGCCCCTCAGACTACGGACGAAGCCTGCCCCGCTCTTGCGAGGCGAGGAACGCGGCTGTAAGAACGGAGCGCAAACGTGTGTTTTGTTTGCCATTAAGTCGATAGAGCAGACGAGGTCTGCCCGGGGGAAAAGATGACTTGAGCTGTTAATGAGAGCTGACACTGCGATTTAAACAGGATGGGCTCGCTTTGCCAGCGGTGTCTCAACAATATTGCTTCTATTTAGTTACTTGTTCCTTCCTTCAGGGCTCCGGGAAGTGCCCCCGAAGGCGCGGGCAGTGCTGCGGGGTGGTGCCGGCCCGGGGGCGCGTTGGAGGGGGAAGGTGGCAAGGGCCATCCCCCCCCCCCCGCGCTGCTCCTTTGTTCCCATGGAGGTCCTTAGTGGGGAAGAAGAAGGGGAAAGAGCTTTCATCTTTTTGTCTCTCAGTGCCCCGTGGGGGTGAACACGCAAAAAGGACACCTCGGAAAGGGAGCGCGCGTTTTGTATTGATTTCAAACTTGCACGGAAAACTTTGGAACCTTTTTTTTGGGAGGGCGAAAACAGAGAGAGAGGGGGAAGAGCTGTGCCCGCTCCGTAGCAGAATCACGGGGAAAGCCGCAGGCTGAGGGGTGCGAGAACCCCTGGGGAGGCGGGCGGGCGGGAGGCCCAGGTAGCGCCTCTCCTGCCGGGCCGGCTGCCGGCCGCGCACGGCGGGGCTGCGCTGCCCACCGCGGGCCGCTAGATGTCGCCGGCGCCGTTCGCATCGGGCTCCCTCTCCGCGGGCAGGCGGCGAGGGCGGGCGGCCCGGCTCCCCTGCCGGCCCGGGCACGGCTCGGCTCGGTTCAGCCTCGGGAGGAGACAGGGGGACGGCGGGAGCCCCTCCACCGGGGCTCGAGGGGGGAGTCCCGAGGGTCCCGGGGACGGGGAGGGTTCTGCGGGTTTCTCCCTCTGTTGGTGTCATGGGGGCGGGGGGGTGTTAGGTGAGGCAGTTTGTGTGTGAATTGGGCCGAAACAAATTGTCTCTGCGGAAGCTGTCGGCAAAGGGGGTGTCGGGCTGGGAGCCCGGGAGCCGAGCACCCGCAGGGAGTTGGAGAGGTCGGGCCGGGGAAGGGTGGCAGGAGGCAACCCAGGGCAGACCGGGGTGCTGGGCGCCTGGGGGGGGGGGGGGGGGGGTGCTGAACCAGCATTGCTGGGCACCCCGGGCTCCCCCGCCCGCTCCCCGGGGCCGCCCTTGACAGAGGCAACGCGCGAAATGCGCGGCTGGCCCTGGGAAAGGCTCCAGAGATGAGCATTTCTGTTGTGTGAAGTGCCCGCATTAGCAGCCCGAACACGTAGGGAAAGGCTGACATCTGCGGTTTGGTACGAGGCACCCGAGAAATGACAGACCTCCCGGTTCGGAGGGGAGCTCCCGCCTCGGCTGCCGGCGGGGAGGGACCCGCGGGTCCTACGGGAGCGGCCGGTCCGAGGGATGCGCACCGCACCTCTTAGGATTTCCCGAAGTTTAAAAGTAGGGATGCTGCACAGTCTCTCTCGATTTGGGGCATTCATTGTCAGTGCTACGAAGTGAGAAGATAGAGGGAGACCTCGGGCGTAAACTTTGAGTGAGGTTCCAGTCGAAGCACGAATAATAATAAAGTTTCCCGGCTTTGTCCTCGGTTTTCAAAACAACGCATTAAATCGAGAGTGTACCGTGGGTAGTTTTTCCCAGCCTTTGTGCCAACGCACAGCTGCTTTTGACTCCTCACTGCACAGATTAATCCACACCTGAATTTTTCCAAGCCCATCCAGACCTCTGGCCTGAGTTAAACAGAGGGAAGCCGGAGGTACTTGATTTGCGAGGAGCCGCGAGGGCTGGCAGGACCCGCATAGGAAGGGAAGAGGTTGGGGAACCGGCTGTGGAGCACCCGGGCTGCGCTGCGCTTCACCGCCACGGGAGTGAGGGGCTGCACGGGGCACTTTGGGATCCGGGCTCTTAGGGACACACGCGGCAAAAGGGCAGGCATTTGGAAACTTGTCGAGAGTGGAAGATAAATAAGAAATGGACAAATAAAAGTAGGAGAAGAAAGATTCGTTAGGGATTAAAGCAAAGAAACAAAAAGAAATATTGCAGAAAGAGGAGTCTTAAAACTTTCTTCTACCTTCCCTCTATTTTTCATGGTTTGAATTAGGGTATTGGAGTGGTAGCACGGAGGATATATCACACCTCCATAGGTGTGTAGTTGTCTGATCAAAATATTAAAGGACACTCTAGTTCGATGAGTTTCCCAGCAAGGGTTATGAAAGGAGCAATACAGCTAAATTGCACCTTTAAGTACCATGGTAAGGGGCAAAGAATGTATTGCAAGAACAGATGAAATTGCACCTGGGATAGCTGGTATTTATTGTCTTTACGCAGAAGAAAATAAGTTAAATTAAAGTTAAAGAAATGTTAGTTAATTCTATGGCACAATTCCATGGCACAAACTGTTATCGGTCAAATTGTTTTGTTTTCAGGGCACTTTTGCAAGCATCTTCCACACCCTTGGTTTGAAGGGAGAGATCTCACGGAGTGTTTTGCATTTTCAGGGACCCCTGAGAGAAAAGAGCTACTTTACAAGGAGAAAAAGTGTTTCTTCCTGGAGTTCAATTTATTTTTTAAATGCCGTATCTCAGAGAAAAGGCCTCTTGTAACAGATTCCTAGACTGTGTCAAATTACAACAACCTGAATAGTAAGAAGCTATTGCAAAGCAAATATTGTGATCGGTGCGGTGGGTAAAATCGGAGTCGGGTTTATAGAAGAATATTAACTCTGTTTTTATATTATTATTTTTTTAAATCAACAGTGATTAGATTTGTGCTAAGCCTGAAGACCTTTTCCTGTAGATGGCGTCCTTTGGGTACTGAGTAATCAATAATGACAGAGTCGTACTCAGGAGACTTTATTAAGCCTTGGATAATAAAATAATTAATAATCCTTTTTTAGTTATATATTTATTGAAAGTGAAAAAAACATTGATTTATCGTAAGCAAAAGTGTGTTTCTCCTTCACGTGGATGCAAATAAAAACTGTTTGAATAAATAAGTTGTTTCTGAACATTTTGTTGTCAAAGTGTTAAATGTCCCCGTCATTTTTATTCAAACACTAACATGATTACAGCCAATTATATATTCACCAGTGTTCTTTATTTTAGAGTAATTGTACTTGTCACTAATAAAACAGAGACATAATGGATAGCTACTGTTCTGAATTTTAAAGCAATTTTCTGTAATTTGATTGAATTATACATCGTCTCCACTACTTTTTTTTTTTTTATTTCTATATTTTGAAATCCTATTTTCTTGAAAATTGCAGCTCTGTTCCTGTTTTGTTGTTCCTGAAGTAACGAAACCTTCTGTAACATTTATAAATAGAGCCTCGTCCCTTTTGAAATGTGGAAAATCATAATTTCAGCCCCAACATACTGAAAGCTTTATACTTAAAATCTCAAAGTCCAGAGGAGCTCGTAAATCAAAACACTTGGCTCAACGTGATGTCCTTTGAGATGAGAAGCAGAACATAAAAAGAGAAAACAAAACTGCGCCATGCATAATAAGGTTTGATCACTTTATTGTAATGATTCGGTGTGCTTCGTGGGGCTCAAACGTAAAACACGTCAAGACAAGCAGTTCAATTGCTAATATTTACCACGGGAGAACAGGTAGACACAGAAAAAAATATATATATATATAACGCCAATTACATTCCTCCAAGCAATTAGAGCGATTATCCGTATACTGTTCATATGTTCCTTTAGGTGACGATTATAGGTAACGAGTCCAAGAGCTACTTGAATATCTTGAGGCACATACAACAGAGACACAGAATGATACAGAACTATATGCAGATACCGCACACTCAGAAAAATATTGAGCTGCGTTATTATACTGCTCTTTGGGTTGTTTTGCTAAGGATGAGCTCTCAGAGGGTTGTTTTTTGTTGTTGTTGTTGTTTTTCAAAGCCGAAAACATGCCTTTAATTTAGCAATTGTATCAACCATCAACGCGATAAAATGTGATCCGCGTTGTCGCCAAACACAAATCAAGAAATGATACAAAGGCTTTCACAAGTTAATTTCATATGACAAAACACGTGCCCACCACAACAGATAAAGTTAAACTATCATTTGCAAACCGTGCGATTGCATGAAAAGGTATCTCTAAGGTGCATTCAGCATAGGCAAACACGAATGTTTTTCCGCAATTCTTTGTACTGTAAGGCAAAGATAAGCTAAGGCACTGGAATCCGGGTGGCTCACTCCAAGAGCCCTTTACTGAGCCCCTTAGTGAGACTTCATGACGACCCTCAGTGAGAAAATGTTCCTTGCCTTTTTGCAGATTCAGTATATTATAGCCACACAATTAGCTTGTATTCGCCTCAGAAGGGGAGAAAAATGTGATCTATTCCTAAACGGATATCGTTATATCCCGTCCAACGTGGAAAAGGACTCCTGCGCCTTTTCTCTACGCCTCTTTTATTGATGTTTGGAAATGAGCATGAAAATAAAGTGCAATGCCATCCTCTCCTAGTATTCTGCTAGTAGGCAAATGGAAATTATTTATGTGTTGGAGTTTCCGCAGCTACGGCATGATTTCATTATTTAGGTGGAGTTTATAGCTTGGTTATAATAAACATTGTTTTCTGAAAACTCCCTAGGAAACAAAACCTCGGTGTGTGTGTGTGTGCTCACAAGTCTACACGAGCGCCCCATCTAAAAGGATGGAGAGGAGAAGAGACATAAAGGAGATGCATCCCGGGAGAAATGTTTCTTTCAACATTTTTCCTCTCCGCATTGTTACTGCACGGAAAGTCCGTCTGCAGCCGCTTCTCCTTCTTGGTCAAATTATTATCGAGGCAAACCTACAAACCCCAGGCTTTAGCGAGGCACCGTCCGTGCTCGGTGGGAGGGACATAAATGGGATTTAACTTGTTGCCAGTCATTTTTGTGTGTTTGTTTGTTTGTGCTGGTGCTCTAAAAGCGAAACAAACTCCAGAAACAAAGCGGGGGGTGGGAGGGTGGGCTGGGGAGGGAGGGAGGAGGAAAACAAGCTCTGTATAAAAGACATATCATATTAAAATAATACATGAACACACCCACTGATATCAAGGGTACGATATCAGCCCTTCCCCAAGAAACTTATTTATAAGTGGTAGCAGTTATAATCATCCAGCAAGCCCCTTACCATCACTCCCCCCTCTCTCCGCGAAAGAGAGAAAGGGGGAAAGGGGGTAAGAGAGAGGGAGAAAGCGGGTAAGGGAAGAGAGAGGGGAGAGAGGGGAGAGAGGGGAGAGAGGGAGAGAGGGAGGGAGGGTAGGAGGGAGGGAGGGAGGGTGAGAGAGAGAGACAGAGAGAGAGAGAGAGAAAGAAAGAAAGAGAGAAAGAAAGAGAGAAAGAAAGAGAGAAAGAGAGAAAGAGAGAAAGAGAGAAAGAGAGAAAGAGAGAAAGAGAGAGAGAGAGAGAGAGAGAGAGAGAAAGAAAGAAAGAAAGAAAGAAAGAAAGAAAGAAAGAAAGAAAGAAAGAAAGAAAGAAAGAAAGAAAGAAAGAAAAAGAACACGGAGACCACCCTGTCCAATATACAAAGTGTTCAGAACAACCGACATAAAGAGCCCACTCCTACGAGCCCTCCTCATGCCGGGGACCGAGGAGCAAGCCAAGTCTGCTTCCCCAGAGCCTCCTTGCAGCCCGAACGAGCTGCATCTCCGACCCCGTGCCCGAAGCGAGCGGCAGCCCCTCGCCCGGCACCTCCTCCTCCTGCCCGAGCCCCGGGCATGGAGAAGCCGAAATCGGCTTTGCTCCGAGGCTCGCCAAGTGCCTTCTCGTAGACGGGCGTATAGCTGTTTATGTCTTTTGTGCTACCTCCAGCATTTTGCTATGGTTACAAGGAGGCCCCGGGGGGGCTGAGGGGGGAGAGGGGAGGATGTTGCGCTTTTGTAGGCCCTAAAAATCGCATCCGCAGCTCATCTCGCCGAGCCCGAGATTCCGCTATAAGCCAAGGGGTGCGGTGGAAGCGCGGTGCGAGGAGCGGGCTGCGGCGGGGCGCCGAGCAGGCATCGCGGCACAGCACGGCTCGGCACGGCTCGGCACGGTCAGGTAGGATGGGCACCGCCCGGGAGCCCGCGCCCGGCCGGCTTTTTCGGAGCGCTCGGGTGAAATAAACCCCGGGGAGGGCCGGTGGCTGCCTTTGTGCTGGGGGAGGGGGAGCGGGCCGGGGGGGGGCCCGGAGGGGCGGGTGGGACGTCTTTCCTCTCGAGTTACCGAAAAACTGCAAAACCAGATCCATGTGTCATTCGCTAAAGATTACGATTATAAGAGGCTAAGGAGCTTTAGGGCCACGCCATGAAAATATCATAGCGAGAGTTTCTTAGGAGTCAAAGAGCACCTGGAAGTCTCTCCGGCAAAAGCGCTGTGCTAGCCAAGAATGTTTTGCCAGTAAACACTGGAGAAAATAAAATGATGTACTGAAACCTCGAGAACAGCATGCGACATTTAACCTGCCCATTCTCCCCCACGTCTTATTGTCATCGCCTGCATAGCTCTGTGGATAACTCTTAGGGGATATTTTAATTTCCGTTTAGATTCTTAAATTAGGAAGAGCTTTTTTTTTCCTTTTTTTTTTTTTCTTTTTTGTTATGCGATGGGACGTATTACATAGGCAGGTGTGACGACTCTTAAACGCACACATATAAAAGTACGTCTAAATTTAGGATTTTTTTTTTAATGGCACGTCTTAACGTTAAAGTTGGCAGAGAGTGTAAAAATATTCTGTTTCGAAAAATTCTGACACACAAAATCTAATGGATGCTCTACTTTCTATAGGTAGGCTTTCTATGGATGCTATTCTACAGATATAGGAATAAATAAATCAAAGCTTTAGCTCCTAATAAAGGTAGCTAATTTCAGACCTCTCCACCCCGTGTAGCCGCCGTGGAAAACGCAGCCCCCGATGCTTATTCAGATCTCTTTCTGTCACTGCTCTGTCTTGTCTTACGCTTACGGCACCAGCAAAGCTGTCCCCTGCAGCAACAGCTTCCCATTTCCACATTTCTGTGCAACCTCTACCGTCCGAGAAACTTCCTAAAGTTCAGCATTAGGGGAACTCTTTGCACCTAGTCGATTAATGGCATTGTTTTAACGCGCTCTCTTCTCTAGCTGCGCAGCCTTCTCAAAGGTATACAGTGCCCCGCTGGCTGTTCTTTATGGTACAGTGCAGCTTCTCAAAAGATCATCGGATGGAGAAATTTAGCTCTTCTTGAAACATTTAAGCAACTGAGCAATTAGTTCTGAATGGGGGTGGGGGGAGGGAAGACGAGAGAGCTTAAAGGAGGGGGGAAGAGGAGATACAACACAACTAGCCCGAAAACAACAGGGGTGGGGATGCATGGGAGGGGGACTTAAAATGTTTGTATTTAAAGGGTGCTTGCAAGGTCTTTGGCACAATATGTGCTGCTCTCCTTAAAGGGGCACTGAGTGCCAATAACCATTAGTCATCCAGTAGGGACTTTTCATTACAGATCTATCTTTAGGGGGAGTTCCCCGAAGACTCCGAAAGGAACATAGCTGCGGATTTCAAACATGGTCCAGTTCGATTCACACAGTGCCTGCGTACCTGCTTCAATAGAAGGGAAAGATACTCACCCGAGTTTCAGGAGTGTGTGGACAGCCCAAAGATCTCTGCAGCACTTGTGTCCTCTCTGGAATACTATCTTGCATCCGAGGCAGTTCCCAGTCTACATTTGATGTTAACATTTAAGCTATCTCAAATACAAGGCTCTCCCATAGACATTTTTTCCAGGGTTTTCAAGCAAATTTCTTGGTGCCACAATGTTATGATGGAAGGATGCTGAAATGACAGGCCTCGTAGACGCTTGTCTTAATCATCGGCTTCTTAATTTAGTTTTAGTGCTGTGGTTTTGTGTGTGTGCGTGTGTGTGTGTCTGCGCGTGTGTGCGCGCAAGAGAAGCCTCTGACAACCTGCAGCTTCCTAATGACTGACGAGGCAGGGCTGCTGCAGCAAAGTAACACTTCCCTGGTGTGAAGACCTCTTACTGGGAAGTTTAGTTCACTACTGTTCTCGCAATCCTAATCGTATAACCTGTAACCAAAACCCATGGAAGAAGGATACAGCATGCTAAATAGAGTAACTTCTAATCACTAGACGTTATCACCACTACCAGCTGTTACGGATTAACTGAAAGTTGGCTAGAGACAGACACCTAAACTTAAATTTTCAAATGCGGATATAAGGGTGGACCGCTGAATACTTCTTCCTCTCCCTCTTTGCCTCCATTCATCCATCTATCCATCCATCCATCCATCCACCTCCAGTCCCATTCACCCCTCTTCAAATTGTTTGACCACCTCTCTCTCTTTGTTAGCGCACTGCTCCGTCCCCATTCGCCATGCCTGAGCAGCGGGGTATCGGTGTCTGCTGAGCAGTCCTTACCTTAATTGCCCAGGTAACCTGGGATAAATAAGGCAAGCTCAGAGTCAAGGGGGGATAGAATTATATATGCATACATCCAGGCATTTACTGTACCGAATGCGACGTTACTGATTGTTAAACCTAAGTGTCCTGACTCGTTTCATGTAAGCATGATGCCATCGAAGCGTGGTTATTAAATACCCTTTCTTCATGGCTGAAAAAACCCTCATTCATTTCTTAAGCTGTCAGGACATTTTAGCAGCTTAACCCCTTGAAAAAGCCTGGGAGTACAGAGCCGCTATAGCCGTGTGAAAAGGGATTGAAGGCTAGAGCTGAGGGGGTGCACCCTATCTGTATCCATTGGGCTTACAGTGGAGACGGGCTGCTTTTCCTTCGGCCTCTGATTCTTAAAAAAAATGTCAGGGAGAAAAGTGCGCGGATGAAACACTATCAGTGCGAATTATATCCAGGAACTCTGTGGAGACTGCTGGCACTCAGGCAAATGGCGCTTCAGCCAGGACGTTTCAGCTCAGGTCTTCACCCCCATCCCGGGTTCGGACATCCCCAGCCCATCCCTGGCGCTCAGCGCAGCAAGTCCACGGCCGAGGGCGAGCGCGCAGGTGAGGGAGCACCCACGCTCTGCAGAGAGCTGGGGCTCAGCTTCACACCTCGCCGTGGTTCACAAGGTTGGGGCCGTGCGCTCCCAACCCCCGTAAAAGCTTTTTCTCCAGTCACCCCACAAAAACTTTCACGTTAAAAAATACTGCCATTATGGACAAGAATCCGAGTTTGAGCGGAGCTGAGGGGTCAAAGCAGCCACTTATTCAGGGCTCCAACATACAAAGCTAACACTGAAGTGAATGGGAGTCGTGGCCAGGTCAGAGCTAAGAGAACTGGCATTAGAGCAAGACTTCCGCGTTTCCAAAGTAAATATCTCCGGTTTTATAAACGGAGAATCTTCTGGGGAGGAAAAAATGGCCAGACTCGAAAGTTATAGTCCAGCAGAAATAATAATTGACGTGGCTTCTCTTACATATCCTTTTCTGTCCTATAAACAGTGAATTAATCTCAAGGGCTTGGAACGATATGTACTACATATTGGACACAACATTTCCTTTTTTGGTAGAACTGTATATCCACGGCATTAAAAATATATATAATATAAATCCTTAGTTTGTGCACAGTGATTTATTCTGCTGCCGTGACAAATGACTGAGTGTTAAATCGAGATCACCAAACGTTTTAAAAGCACGGTATTAGACCTTTTCTCAGAAAAGCAAAAGGATGAAACGTTAATTTTCTTCCCTGCTACGTTTTCATCCCCGATTACAACGCGAAGTAAACTCAGCTTTGACCTGAGAAACACCTCAGAGCATTAAAATTTCAACAGGCAATGTCAGTGTTACATTAAACGAGAACTCCTCCAGTTTGCTGCAGAGCTGGGATTTGAATAAAACGTTCAATGTTAACAAACAATACACACGTTTGGCACTTTGTGTATTAAATGGATCAAAGAGATTTGATAAGGCACAATACACCATTTGTACAGACCTGATTGAGTTAATATAATATCAGCAAATTTTACAGCGAAATGAATCTGTTTCTTTTCTTTGTGTTTAAAACCAGCACAGATTACAAATTTTAATGATCTGAAAATGTTTGGTATACAAAATCATGCTTATTTCAGTATTAGCAAAAACACAAGAAATTTTTCAACACAAACACCCAGCTGTGTCTATTTTAAAAGCAGTTCAATGACAGCTTGCACTTATGAGCATGCAATCAGCTAATTTCGCTTTTTTTTTTCTTCTGTGTTAATCAACACTTTCCTTCCTGCATATCAGAGTACAAATAGTATAGTTACTCCACATCAGTAAATGTTTACGTAACCTGTCCTTTCTCAAGAATCCGGTTACACCGAATCATTACATGCTAGACCGAGTAGGAAAATGCACTTGGCCCAGCCACTCTAATGGGATCCCAGCGCACCATAATGACACATATTAGTTAATGATCGTCATAATCATAATAATATGCACGAATCTTACCTTTCCTCTTACCCCTTACCATTGTGGAGTCAAGTCCTCCACACCGCATTCTCCCTCAAGAATTCCCATACATTGGCTTCAGTGTTGTGCAATGAAATAATTACAAATTTACATGATATTTTAAACAACCGCTTTTCTAAAACATAAAAATAAAAAATAAACATAGTCAATAATCTACTTTTATCTTCCTCTTTATTTTATTTTTTGTCAGTAGCAACCTGTTATGAAATTGGATAAATACAATTGTGATAAGGTCATTCGAGGTTAATCCAATGCACAGAGTTCGTGCCATTCCCAACTGCAATTGTTTATTACCGGTCCATTATAATTGTTCCCGTTATTTACTCTCTCTCTCTCACACTCGCTCTCTCTCTCACACATACACACAAACACATATATAAAGTGCACATCCACACATAACCATGTTTGTCGCGCTGAGGTCTAACCTAAATTTGCCCGGGATAAACTGTTTTATCTGGGACTGAGCTACAAGCATTATTTCTACAGAACATTTTATTTTCCTGCAGAACAAACATAAACTTTGGGTGGCTTAACGCAGCGGTAGGCACAGGCTGTACGTCGTCTTTGCACAGCGCTTCACTTTTAATGGCACCAGTACGCTATTACATTTCCCCTTCTGCTTTCCAAATAAGAAGGCTGAAAGTCTGCTTTGTTAGTTAGAGGGATGATTTTTTATTATTTTTTTTTTTCACGTGCTCGTAGTGAGGGATCACTCGATGCGGCCGGTTACCGGACACTGCGGCCGCAAGCTCTCCTCTCCGCCACCGATCCCTCCGGGCCCTGCGGGCAGTGGGGCGGGCAGGGGGGCGCCGAGCCCGGCTCCGCCGCCGTCGTGGCGCTGCTCGGGGGCCGGGGGGCCTGGGGGAGTGCTGCTCGGTGGCAGCCCCGCGCCGCTCGGGGAGAGGCCCCGGCCCAGCCCGGCCCGGTCTCACCGCCTCAGGGCCGACCGCAGCCCTGCGGCCCTGCCCCGCCGCCCCGGTGCCCTCCGGCGGATTTTTTTTTTTTTTTTTTTTTTTTTTTGTGTCCCTCAGAAAAAATAACCGGAGCCACAGGACCCACGGCGGGGCCTGGCGAGCCGAGCGGCCCGCCGACTTCGGCGGGATCCGCAAAGTAGTACCTCGGCCACACCGCGGCCTCCGCGCCCACCCGCCCCCCTCGCCGCCACGGGAGGGGGGCGCAGAGGCGCGAGGCAGCGCTGCGCCGCCGCGGGACTGCGGGGCAGGCGGACGGGCCCGGCGCGGGTCGGCGGGACGGCGGCGGTTCGTTTGCCGCGAGGGGATCCGTGCTCCGGACGGGGGGGGGGAGGGGGGCGTGAGGGGAGGTGTGTGTCTGTACACCGCCGCGGTGATGCGCCCCACCGCCGGTATCCCTGCGCCGCAGGAGCCGCGGCGGCGGCGGCGGGCGTGGCGCTGGCGGGCGAGAGGCGGGGCGAAGCGCGGCGGTGCCTGGCCATTGGGCGGCGGGCGGGCAGACGCGGCGGCACGCCGGCGGCGCTGATTGGGCGGCCGGTGGGAAAGGTTAAACCAAAAAATTTTTTACAGCCCCGGTGCGTGTCTGCAGCTCTGAAACTAATTGTGGCCGGGGCGCTCTGTATAGCCCGGCTCCGCTCGCTCCGCGCCGACCCGCCGCGGCTGCTCCGTCCTTCCTTCCTTCCTTCCTTCCGTCCGTCCTTCCTTCCGTCCGTCCTCCCCCTGCTCTGGCTTGCCGGGGGAGCCAGGCACCATGAAGTAGCTTTTTTTTTTTTTTTTTTTTTTTTTTGTCTGTGTGCGTGTTGTTTTTTTTTGTTGTTGTTGTTGTTGTTGGGTTTCCAGAGGGTTTTTTTCCCCTTTTTTTCCTCTTTTTTTTTTTTTTTTTTTTTTTTTTTTCTCTCCTCCGCTCCGACTCGGTTTGATTTTCTCTGATTGGTGATTATTATTCCTATTATTTTTTTTTTTCCCTCCCCGGCGGTTCCTGTCCCTGCTACATGACTTGCCAGCGCTTGAGACTGCGGTCCAACTGCGCTGCCGCCGCCGCTGCCGTCGCCGCCGCCGGTGGTGCCGCCGCCGCCAGCCCGGCCGCCGCCGCCCCGGGCGCCGCTCCCCCGGCCGCTGCCGCTTCCCCCCTGAGACTAGTGTGTGATGTTGGACATGGGAGATAGGAAGGAAGCGAAAATGCTGCCGAAATCCTCCTTTAGCATAAACAGCCTGGTGCCCGAAGCCGTCCAGAGCGACAACAACCACAGCAGCCACAGCCACCACAACAGCCACCACCCCCACCACCACCACCACCATCACCACCACCACCACCACCCGCCTCAGCAGCAGCCCCAGCGAGCCGCCGCGGCCGAGGAGGAGGACGAGGAGAAGGGGCAGCTCCTCCTGCCGCCCCCCGCCGCCGCCGCCTCCGGCGCCCTGGAGGTGGCCAAGGCGGAGATGCTGGCCGGCAAGGGCGAGGCGGGCGCGGCGGCGGCGGCGGCGGAGCTGGAGGAGAAGGAGAAGGCGGCGGACGAGAAGAAGGGGGCGGCGGAGGGGGCCAAGGAAGGGGAAAGCGGAAAGGAGGGCGAGAAGAAGAACGGCAAGTACGAGAAGCCGCCGTTCAGCTACAACGCCCTCATCATGATGGCCATCCGGCAGAGCCCCGAGAAGCGCCTGACGCTCAACGGTATCTACGAGTTCATCATGAAGAACTTCCCCTACTACCGGGAGAACAAGCAGGGCTGGCAGAACTCCATCCGCCACAACCTCTCCCTAAATAAGTGCTTCGTCAAGGTGCCCCGCCACTACGACGACCCGGGCAAGGGGAACTACTGGATGCTGGACCCGTCCAGCGACGACGTCTTCATCGGCGGCACCACCGGCAAGCTCCGCCGGCGCTCCACCACCTCACGGGCCAAGCTGGCCTTCAAGCGCGGCGCCCGGCTCACCTCCACCGGACTGACTTTCATGGACAGGGCGGGATCCTTGTACTGGCCTATGTCCCCCTTCCTCTCCCTGCACCACCCCCGGGCCAGCAGCACTTTGAGTTACAATGGGACCACGTCCGCCTACCCCAGCCACCCCATGCCCTACAGCTCAGTGTTGACTCAAAACTCCTTGGGAAACAACCACTCCTTTTCCACGTCTAATGGGTTAAGTGTTGATAGACTAGTCAATGGAGAGATACCTTATGCCACTCATCACCTCACAGCAGCAGCTCTGGCCGCCTCAGTGCCGTGTGGCTTGTCAGTTCCCTGCTCCGGCACCTATTCCCTAAACCCCTGCTCTGTAAACCTTCTAGCAGGACAGACGAGTTACTTTTTCCCCCACGTTCCTCACCCTTCAATGACTTCTCAAAGCAGCACTTCAATGACGGCCAGGGCAGCCTCCTCCTCCACGTCGCCACAGGCGCCCTCCACTCTCCCCTGTGAGTCCTTAAGACCTTCTTTGCCAAGTTTCACAACGGGACTTTCCGGAGGACTTTCTGATTATTTCACACATCAAAATCAGGGGTCTTCTTCAAACCCTTTAATACATTAACATCCATGGGATCAGACTGTAAGTGAACATTTTACACACATTTGCATTGTAAATGATAATTAAAAGGAAAAAAAAAAAAAAAAAAAGCAAAACAAAAAAGTCCAGGTATTTTTTATTAAGTCCCCCATTTTCTGTACGTTTGTTCAGTCTTTAGGGTTGTTTATTATTCCACCAAGGTGAGGAGTGTCAGCAAGGTGCAATGTGGGGAGATTACATTGTAGACTATGAAGTTTGGAAGACAAAATTATAGTAGAATGTGTATCTAAATAGTGACTGCTTTCGCAATTTTTATTCAAATACGATAAGTCTATCACTAAAAGCCGCCAGATTCTCCATGTTTGCAGTATTATAAGTTATCATGGATATGTCGGTGGGTGCAGACCTTGAAAAAAAAAAAAAAAAGCCACTAAATTTATGAATCCTATAAAAATCTAAAAACGTAATTTGTATTTAACCAGAATTTCATCCTGAAAGATGCCCAAGAACTACTTTTTGGCCATTTAATATTTTATCATTTTCTTTACCGAACTGCTTATTTTTGGGGTTTCTTTTCTTCCTTTCTTTTTATTTTTTTTTCTGTTTGTTTGTTTGTTTACTTTTAGACCAAAGATTGGGTTTTAGAAAATGCACTCAGTGTACGGAGTAATTTAAAAACAGCAACATTATTTCAGTTTGCAGCACTGCCCGTTCAAATGAATCAGAAGGGGACAAAATTAATGATTGCCTTCAGTTTGTGTTGTGTATATTTTGATGTATGTGGTCACTAACAGGTCACCTTTATTTTTTTTCTAAATGTAGTGAAATGTTAATACCTATTGTACTTATAGGTAAACCTTGCAAATATGTAACCTGTGTTGCGCAAATGCCGCATAAATTTGAGTGATTGTTAATGTCGTCTTAAAATTTCTTGATTGTGATACTGTGGTCATATGCCCGTGTTTGTCACTTACAAAAATGTTTACTATGAACACACAGAAATAAAAAAAAAAAATAGGCTAAATTCATATATACTTGATAGTTTTTTTGTCTCTTTTATTAACTAAAATTAATACGCCTGAGGCTTTAAAGTTGTAGGGAGATCAGAGCGCTGCTTGTTACAGTAGTCCACCATTTTTCACATGCTCATTCCCCCTTTCTCTCCCCCAATCACTTTGTATTTAACCACGGTATTTTGAAATATAAAGGAGCAGGGAATTAGGGTATTTAATTAAACACCACGGCCACTACTGTGATGTCCGTTTTGGGGCAGGACTCTCATCGGGTCTGCTTGAGAACTGGTAGAACGAGGTAGGGTGTCTTGCTTAAAAACTCTGTCTTAAGCTGAAGATGCTTAAAACTGCGTATGTATATAGTTACATACATATATATACGTACATGCATACGTGAGTATATATACACACGTTTGGAAAAAGTACAGGTACTTTATTTATTTCCTAAGTGCATGTTGTTCTTTCAGTCTTTGCAATGGCTTGAATGGGTTATCCATCTGAAAGGAAATCGTTTCGACTGTATGATAACTGAAGCTCTATTAACTATGGATGTGTATGTGTGTGTATATACATATACATATTAGCTTTCCTATAATTATTTGATCAAATCTGGCAAGCTATGATGCGTATGTGTATTAAATGCAATCCTTATCTTAAAGATACACTGTTCCGGAAGCGTCTATACTCTCTGTACTTAGAGCCTTTGCATGCTGCAAACCCTTTGGCTTGGCACGGTTGTGCAGGCGGCTGCCGCTGGGAGCCGGAGCCTCCCTCCTCCGCCCCCTTCGCCCTGCGGCCGACGAGAGCCGGGCCAGGGCCGCGGGGCCGGAGGGCTGCGGGAATGCGGGGCTGTGGACCCGGGGGGCTGCGGGCTGGGGCTGCGGGGCTGCAGGGCGGCGGGGCAGGGAGCTGCGGCTCACGTGATGCCGTGCTCGCATACCGATGTTTAAAGATCTTAATGGAGAGGGGGGAAAAAAAAAAAAAAAAAAAAGGTGTGGATGCACTTAAATTTCAAGTTTGGGAATGGATTTCTCTTTTCCCTTGTCTGCCTGCCGGTGGGAAGGCTGGCTGAAACCCGCTAGCCCATGCAAACCTGTGTAAGTATATTCGGCTGCCCGGAGAATCGCCCCTTAGTTTTAAAGGAGGCAACGCGATGACTAATTTTAAGAAGCATTTAATCCTAAAAAGTATTGGTTTCTTGACGAGTTTAGGGAGCCCTATAAAAGCCACGACTCTGGAAAATAATCAGAAAACTTGTGCAAAAGATTTAACAACTAATTGGATCCCGCAGCGAGTCCGCAGAGGACAAGTTGTTCATTTGTTACGTTTGTGTAGACTAAACTGTGCTCCGCAGCAATGCAATAAGCCGGCGACTGCTCACAATAGGCCCCATGAAAAATAATCTCTAGCTCGAAGATGTTATCGCAAACGCTTTAAAAAGCTGGACTTAGAAAGGCAGAAAAGAGGAAGAAAAAAAAATATCGGGGGTGAATACAGAAAAAAATAGCAAATCTGAATTCTTGCAAAGAGAATATTTGTCATGCTGAAAGAATAAGGGGAGAGAGAAGAAATCTTCCGAAAATAGGTAATGAATAAACAGATGCAAGCAAATCTGCAGGGAAGAGAGAGGAGTGAAAGGTTATGGATGAGAGATGGGACACCCAGCTCTGCACTATGTGGGGGAGAAGGAGAGAAATCTCTGATATTCTTGGCTTTCACTCTCACTTCTACAATTCAAAATTAATCATCGCTATGAGAAAAAGGTTGCTTTGTTTGGGGATGTAGAGATGATACCACCACTTGGAAGCACCTACCCTCCCCCACATTCTTCGCTCTATTGTCATTAAAATAAGTGATGGCAAAAAATGAAAAATAAATAAAATAAAACTCCTTTGCAACAAACCTACTGGAAATAATAAAATGAAATAGGTGTGATTTAAACTCTTGAAGTCCCTAGACCCCATTCTGTATATTTGTACCCAAGCAAATGTAAAGAATGGCATCTGCTACAGCTGACAAAGGAAATGATTTATTATTTACTACTTCCAATTGGTTGTATACTGTAGGAAATTCAATAGCACATACTTAAAGTATTATTTAGTTTGCAATGTGAAAAAATCTGCTGACAGTGTACTAAAAGGAGGAAGAAGAGAAGTCAGGTTGGAGGAAAGCACAATCTCACCATGTCAGAGTTTTGGGTTGGCTAATAAACATTAATTAGATAAGCGTGATGCATCATAATTCCTGAAAAGGGTAGCCCTGATGTATGTCTCTCCAGACTTCTTTTCAGTAACCTCTCGCTCTTAGTGCTCTGCTTTAGGTTTAGAACAGCGAAGTGTTGCCTAAGCAATTCAGGTGCCACACGCTTTTACCTCTTTCCCTTACTCTGGGGGAAGGGGTGGTGGTTGGGCTGGTAATTTATTCACTTTTCTATATCCACATTACCAGCAAAGAGACTGGCTTTGGAAAGAAAAAAAAATGCTGAAGTTGTCATGGATTGTAGCAGGACTGCCAAGGCCCCAAATATGCCTTTACCTTTGCCTGCTACCCTTTTGTTCGCTGAGAATATCATTTAAGCTCTTCTTTAAACAGGTTCGTTCTGTAGAGAATGCAAGGCTTATTTTATTTTATTTTATTTTATTTTATTTTATTTTATTTTATTTTATTTTATTTTATTTTATTTTATTTTATTTTATTTTATTTTATTTTATTTTATTATGCTAATCTAAGAGTAATTATGTTATCTGATACTTGTTTCCATGGTGCTTTATGTGTCAAATCCTCGAGCTAGTCTTTTCAGGATTATTTATTTTTATTAATATGCATTTCTAGAACATTGCTGCATCTTAGCGTCGTTTCTTCAGTGTTTCCTAATTTAGGATGTTTATGGGGGACGGGTGGTCTTTATGGAATTAAGGAGCTATTGTTATTTTTGTAGCTGATGTTTGAGGTGATTAACTTTGGTTGCATAGATCGTAGGAGAAGAAATCTGCTTATCAAGAAACCTCCGATTTTAAGATTTTAAGATTGCATCCGCAAACATGTTATATAAACTGTAACTCGAATCCACCATAGGACATTTAGTCGACCAATTTTTGACATATATATTTTTTTAAATCTCTTGTTTCAATAAAATAATATCCTTTACGTGGAATGTATTCTTACGCAAGTGTTTAAAAGACAATGAAGAATTATATATTTTGCCTTAAATGGCACAAATCTCCTGTTTGGGGGAGTGATAGATTTTTTAATGCGTTGCTTGAAAAAATAGTTTAACGGGGACGTCATTTTGCTCTTTATACCTTCTTTTGATGATCATTAAGATTTATGTCAGGAATTATGATTCAGGTACACACCCCCTCACCACTTGTGTTAATATGAGGTCTCAATCACCACGTATTCACTGTACGCTCAAGCAAAACTCCCACTGAACTCCAGTTACGTTCAGACTTAACCACAGAAGAGTTTTGCTTAAGAAACAACGTCGAACAAGACGTAGGGATTATATCCCTGAATTTTCCCTTCTGAAAATCCCTTGCAAAATGTGCCTGTCGATAGGCACTGCTGTATGCTTGTTTTTACACTACGGCCGCCTGAGAGAAGGTACATGCACATACATGTTACGTGCCCTGAGAGCCCAAAGGGTGGAAATAAAGAAATCTATGTGTCTACACAGCCCTGCAGAGCCGTCGGTCCATGCACTGGTGGCTGCAGCAGCTCCTGGGCAGCTTGGCGCCCCGAGCAGTTCTGGGGTTGTTCACTCCCCCAGGCCCCCCCCGCCCTGCGGTGAAGGTGCCTGGGTAAATGGGTCAAAAGTGCTGGAGAAACTGGGTTAGCGAGAGGTGAAGGTGAAGATCATTAGAGGTTTTAGGGCTGGCTGTGGCTGTTTTGCTGGGTTTGTGTGACTGTGCCCAGAGGGCGGAGTTCCTGCACATTCCTACCTCACCGGAGAACCTGCCCTCAACTCCACTGCAGCTACTCCAGAGAGATGGGACCCTCCAGAAGAAACCTGCCCAGCAATCCCAGCGAGCCTTCCCGCCAGAAGGGTAGGTGCACTTCAGGAAAACCTTCACTACTCTTTCTCCCGGCAGACAGATCCGTGGGATCTGAGCGAACCGAGATGACAGACTTCTGTCTAAACGTACTGGTTCCCCATGCCCCCTGATAAGCAGATCGCCCGTGCAACCGAAGCAGAGTTTCAAAGCACCAGTTACACTAGAACTGTGTGTGCCTAATGTTAGGATTTTTTTTTTTTTGTCTCTTCCTTAAAGTGTTTCCTCCCCCGGCCTTCCCCCTCCCCCTCGGGCTCTTTCGTTTCGATCGGTAAATTGGAAGTTTTCTTCGCCGCTTTAGCAGTTCTCCCGCTTTCTCTCGACATTTCTGGTTATTTTATTAACGTGCTCTTTGTTTGCTTGCCTGACCCTAACGCCACAGACAGTCACCCGGGTGCAATGTTCTGTTTGCTTCTTTTAAGATGCCAGGAGGTACTGCCTCTACCTGCGACAAAGGCGCACGATGGCACTTGGGGACGGGAGTCCTCCGCCGGCACCGGGTGAGTGCGGATTTTCCTCCTCTTACGTGTGTCCGCTGCCCTCAGGATGGGGGGAGCGGGGCCCCCGCCGCCCCCGGAGCGGGCTTGCCTCTTCGGCCCCGGCTGAGCCCGGGGGCGTCTCGGGGGTGCCCACGGGGCTATGCCGCCTCTCGCTCGGGGCGAGGCGGGATGCTCTCTCTGTTGCCGCCCTCTCAAAGGCGGCTTTAGGACGGTGGCCGTGGACGGGATCTGTAAGGAAAGTGGCTTTGAAAATTATTATTTTTTTCCATCTGACCCTGTCATTCGAGAAAAAGCTACGGGCTTTTCTCTCCTTTCCGGCGGTGTGTAAATAGCGTTAATATTCCCAGATTGTCAGGAAAGCGACTAAATGCCAGCAATCTGGGAGAGCCGGGAGAGGGACCTTGTAGGAAGCCGTACCTATAAAGCTTTGCTCCGGAGCTAGCGACCCGACAAGCGCGCAGATTCCTCTGAAAGGTCTAGGCACTGCCTTTGTCTGCCCACTCCCCAAACTCCCTGCCCGCCTCGCGGCTGCACCGCGGCTCCCTCCCGTGCCACCAGCCGAAATCTCGGGGTAGGAACGGGAGTTGCAGCACTGATTTGCTCAGTTCGGACGTGCTTGCGGATGGGGGCAGGCGTGCGGTGCGTGGGCAGGACGCCGGCGACGGGGCCCTCTATGGACCCCCTCGTCCCGGTTTGTGTTGTCCCGAAGCAGACAAGGGAAATAACAAAGGTCCGTGGCCCACTCGCTGAGTGATTTGAACTCCCCTGCTCCTGTCACGTGTACCCTCGTGAAAATAATTAATTTCTAATACACCGCAAATTAAATTTTCCGAGCTGCCGTGAGATGAGACACTTCAACGAGAGGGCAAACGCTGCCTTGTCCCTGACTACGTTAGCTGTGTGGGAAGTGAGGCGATTCACGGGACGCAGCACACGCAGGCGACAGCTTTCAGTCCACCCCCGGCGTGTGGCCGGCCCGGCTCACACCTGCACAGAGACTTCTCGGGGGGCACGCGTGGGGCGCCGGTCGCCTCCCCGCTCTCTGCTGAGCTGGGACCCATGACGACAGAGGGGCCCATCGCGACAGAGGGGCCTCAGAACAGAGACGCGGGGCCCGGACACGCGTGTCCGCGGGGCGGTGCGGGGGCCGTGCTGGCCGGGGGGCGGCGGGCGGCGCTGCGGCGGCGCTCCGCGGGCTGGGGGCGCTCTTGCCTAGCGGGAGAGGCCCGGGCCCGGATACCGAGCTGCGGGGAGGGCGCCTCTCCCGGAGCAGGGGAACCGGCGGCGGAAAGCCGAGCAGCCTCGGAGAAGTGCCCGGAGCCGCCTCGGAGGCCTGGCGCTCACCTGCCGCTCGGTTAACCTGCGTGCTGCAGGCGGCCGTCGTTGGGGAGTGGAGGAGTCGGGGCCATGCCCCCTCCCTCCCCTTTGGATGAGAGGAACAATTGGAAGCGTCCTTCTCCGTGCAGGCTTAGCTTTGCGTCTTGGTAGCCACCGAGAGATACACAGTGAAGTAGGCAATTGCGGTTAAAGTCATCTTCCCGTGGCCTGCTTGAGGATGGTCCGATCCAGGAGAGGTATAGGAAAAGTCACCTCCCCCTCCACCAGTGAAAAATAAAACAGTGAAAACCCGGAAAACAAAAACAAAAAAGAAAGAAAAAGAAAAAAGCCCCTCCAAAACAAAGGAAATAAAACGAACCGCCAAAATAATTAAATAACTAATCAACTACCTGCAACTTTTTTTTTTTTTTTTTTTTTTTTTTTTCCTCAAGACCGTGTAACAGTATACAGTATCAGGCTAGTGAATTAAACCTGAAGCGAGAGGATTTGCAATTCTCAATCGGGGAAATGAATGCGGACTGTCTGCAGAGTTCGTTTCAAAGAATTATCTCTAGGGAGTCCTCCAAGTGTACTTGGGGTTACCCGTGATTTGAGAGGAAAGACTAAACGAGAGTGACTCTGAGGAAAGCCTGCCATTGTCACCCTCGCTAAGGTGAGTAAAGCATCTCTGTAAAGTTAGCTGCAAAGAGCTGCTTAACCTAAGACCGAGAGGTGAAAGCTCTCCGCACGAAGCGGCCTGAATTTCCACCTACAAAGGCGGCACGAAGCCCGGGCTCTCCGGGGTCTGTTTTCCGCCCAGGGGCATTCCGAAACCTTTCCAATTGATTTCGCAGGGGCACCTCTTGCAGGGAGGTAGGGGCACGTCAAAGGAGCCCTTCCCCTGCGGGGCGCTCCCGCCCCGCTGCGGCAGGAGCCCGGGGCGCTCCTGGTGCCTCCCCGGAGGCTACGGCGGAGGCAGGACTGTGCGAGGCTGGGCTGCTAGGCCCTGGGTGACTTGGAGGCCCTCCACCGAAGTCTTCGCCCCTCGGTGTTCCTCAGTGGAAGGAAAAGAACTCGAAGCCTCCTCTCCGCCCCCCTCTTTGCCAGGTTCCCACCCAGAAATAATCTGATTGCAAGTATTTGAGATTAGATAGTCTGTTAAATTAGTCGTATCCAAGAGGAGACAGGTATCTCCCAAGAAATCTGGCTGAAGTCTGCCTATCTGGTAAAAAAAAAAAAAAAAAGGAATTATTTCGCACCAAAGCTAGACGACTTAAAAGGGAGAAATAAAAAATAAATAAATAAATAAAGGAAGTTGCATTCTCACAAAAATAAGCAAAACCTTATTCTAAAGCACCGCGCTTCCCAAAAGGCCACGATTCTTTTGAGTGTTAAACACGGGTAACAAGCATCGGTTACTAGACTGTGCTTTTGATGCAAAAATCCCGGTGATGCTACATGAGGACTTGCATCCTTTTTATGCTCCACGCAACCGAAGAGCTCCGTCATCCCCACACAAGTGTGCTCCCAAAAGGGGATGTCGGCCCCGACCAGACTTTTCACTAGAACCCGAACAAACGAAAGCCGGGACCTATTATTCGAGAGGTCTGTGGAGGAATATGGTTAAACTCACATCACATAATGACATATATTTTTATCTTGCCATGGCTCAGAGCTGACTTTCAAACATTCTGGTGATAGGTAAATCTCCGCTTAGGTGTCTGAACCTCACTGCTAATGGCGAGTACATCTGGAGGAGGGAAACACAGTGATATAGAAGGGCAAGTGTATTTTTATTAGTGAAGAGTATACACACTCATACGGGGCTATGAAAAACAGATGTAAACTAAGCAAATAAAAATCTCAGTGTTGTTCTACCAGTGATCTTTTCCTTGTATATCTATATCTCTGGCTATATATATGTGCGTGTGCATATATATATACATACATATATATGCATGCATATATTTGCCTGATCTTTTCTGAATGTGAACGTGTCCTCTAGCATTCGTCAGAAAAGGCAGCACTGCGTGTTACTTTTCTTGCTTGCTTGTTTATTCTGTTTGAGCAAAGTTGTTTGTTTTTCTGGGAAGCATAAGTTGCCTTTAGTTATGTCATCAATATCATTTGCATTTAGGCGGAAGTGTAGGATTTATTAGCTCTATTTTTATTATTAAATCAGTGAAGGTAGAAGTACTAATAATTAAATACAGATCTCTCTGATTGCAGGTTGGAACAGCAAAATCGATTGTCTCTTCATCAATAAGACAAGTGTTGAGTAGCTTGCTATTGATTAGTATGTTTATTTATGCAGAACTTTAGCTATTTGCTTACATATTTCGAGTTCTTTGTCTGCTAATTATTATACCATATTGGTTTGAAAGAAAGAGCTTAGACTGGGAAACACACTTGACAGATCCATTCTTAGCTAACCTGATAGTGGATTATTGCAATCCAATAAGTTTAACAAATTACTTATACGTGCTTGCCTTTCGAGCAATTAGGAAACCGTTTCAGATTAAAATCCCTTGTTGCATTCGGGGTCGGTTCATTTCGGCCCCTTTATTTAAAGGGGCATTCTGTTTAGATATCTTCCGAATTAAAAATGATTTTTTGGATCTGCAGAGGGTGAGCAGGAGTCGATGTGTGCTTTGCATTTCGGGCCTTCTTTTGTCAGTATGAAGCACCTTTCCAGCAATACAGTGGCCCCTGGGGTTTCCTCTTGGATGGAATTTAAGAATCGGAGTAATCTGAGTATAAAAATCAGGAAAGGGTATATTAAAAAAAAAAAAAAAGAGAGAGAGAGAGAGAGAGAGAAAAGAAAATAAAAAGAGGGGAAAAAAAAAAAAAAAAGGAAAAAAGGAAGGATCAGCACTCGGATTTTCGGAGCTCTCCAAAGAAGGCGATATTTTCAGTTGCTTTTTGGTTTAGTGATTAAATCTGTTTTAAAGCTGCCTCCCCAGCCTCTCTGTGGACGACCTGCTTTGCAGCCGTTCCCTCTCAGGACGGCAGAAGGCTGATATTTTGTTATACATTTTAACCCACTTTTTTTCCCCCGATCCAGGCATGTTCTTTAGCTGCCGTTTCGAGCAGGGCTCCGCTTTATCCCTCTCTTTCCTTCTCTACTTCGACAGCGCCGGCACGGGCGTCCCGCCGGCCGGGGCCCGGTGGTAGCCGCGGCTGCC
The DNA here is from genome assembly GCF_964211825.1 of Aythya ferina. NCBI lineage: Eukaryota > Metazoa > Chordata > Aves > Anseriformes > Anatidae > Aythya > Aythya ferina. Next base: position 22,537,122 of record NC_140301.1, on the reverse strand, counting down.
TCCTGACGGTCCCCGGCGGTTCTCCTCCGTCCGGGGGGCGATGCCCGGGGGGGGGGGGGGCTGCCCGGGGGTGGCAGCCCGGGGGTCGTGGGGCTCTGCCCGGGGGTCGCGGGGCTCCGCGCTCCGGGCTGGGCGCTGGGAGCCGGCCGTCCGCGGTGCTGCCCGAGCGGCGGAGCCCTCTCTTTCCTCCTTTCCCTCTCGGCAAGTTTTGTTGTTGTTGTTGTTTGTTGTCGAAGGGGTGGGGGGTGATTTTTTTTTTTTCCTTTTACCTCCAGCAGCTGCTGCTTTACAACCTGTAGAGATAAGACGGCCTCCCATCAGATGATCGCAGAGATAAGTAATCTCTCCCCTCGGTCCCTGGTATAGTTGACCGTATGCGCTTGAATCTTAGAGCGCTAAGTCTTTCCTGTGAATGAACGAGAAAACACTCGACAGGTCGTGAATAATCGTTTTAATGAGTGTGTAAAAGCGTGCGACGGGGTGCACGGAGCTGTCGGGTTAAACAAACAACTTGTACCCTGACGAAATCCGATTGTTAAAGTGCAAAGTGGTGTCAGTCCAATTTCCATCCCAGTTCTAAATACCACAGATCTAAGTCGCGGGAGTCCAATTTTCCCCATTAAGAAAAATAACAATATTTTCTGAACGTAAGTGCGACCGTCCCTTATGTTAGCCTTTGACGAAAAAAAAAAAAAAAAAAAAAGACCATTTGAATATTCAAAAGGTATCGAAGCTCCTTCCATTATTTTCTTATTATTTTTAAAAAATGAATTTAAAAGTGTGTTTGACATTTTCCTAGATATTATCAGAATAATGCGGTAAATATTTTCCCTCTGTGTTCTCCCCCCCATATGTTTTTTCACAGATCACTGGAGGCAAACATCGAATTAATTGGATCTCAGTGACTGAGATCGGTAACATTGTGCTGAACTGAGGTTATCTCTGACATTACGTCCAGGTGTCTGCAAGAATTTTTAGGCATTTCTAGAAAAGGTAAATCCAGAGAATACCTATCATAAAATTAAAACGTGGTTACAATATTGTACACACCAAGTCCAAGTTTTCTTCCTCCAGTGTGGGGAAGTAACACTGTGTTCTGCAGTAATCTATATAGGGACTATAAATTTCAGAAAGAATAAATGGAGTTTACCTCTGCCATGAGAATTGCCATGTCTGTTTCCTCCACAACTCGAGGGCCTTGCACTATTTTGCAAATGTAAAACCCACTCCTTAAGTCAATTTATTATTTCTTTAAGGTTGATTATTTAATGGCTCATATTACTTATTATTATTGCTGCTGAAGACTTCCAGAGCAACTACATGTCTGGTTCTCTCTGTGAAAACTCGTTTTCAGATGTGTCTTCCCTTTCTCTGAAAATATCAGTTTGAGCAAAGTGAGGCAAGGCAACCCCAGCTGGAAACCAAGGCTGTTCAAAAATTTCTCCATAACATAGTTTAATACTCGTATTTTCAAAATTAATATGGCAACAGAAAATAGAAGGCATGACAAAATGTATTCCTAAGTCTATAGATGGAAGCGGGACCCAGTGCAGTTTCCAGTGGTACGAATGGGAAATTTACTTTTGATGCAAGTGGAAGTTGAATCTGGCCCTTCGTGAACTGGATAGGAACATAAAGAAGGCTTTAGTCTCAAGCCGATATCTCCAGAGTTTGTAACATTTTAATTAAAACATAGTGTTTTCTTAATTATTTTTATTATTATTATTATTTTACCAACGCAATTTTATTCTGGTCTTTAGGAGCAGTCTAGTAGGCATTAGGAATGGATATCGCTCATTTCGTGTTCCCTAGCACGGCAGAATCGTCGATCGTACTTTGAGAGCGGTGTTAGAAAGACAGGAGTGAAGGAAAAGAGAGAGAGAGAGAGAAAGGGAAAAAAATAAAGGAAAAAAAAAAATAACCCACCACGCAGGATTTGGAAGCGGATCTATAACGAATGAGCCATACGATCATATGTCAGTATTTAACGAGCATCTGACAAATGTTCTGGGCATTTTCAAGCATGGCTTTGTTCGGACTGTAGGACTTGAAACACATCGTTGCGCGGGCCAGTCTGACTGGCAAAGACTGTCAAAGTCGAAATGCTGTCTGTTCCTGCTGCACTGGAGAGCTTTGCCTTGGCTCTGCGGGGGAAAAAGAGATGTAGGATCAGCCCCACAGAGGAAAGATAGAGGAGAATGAAAGACAAAGCAGAAGAACATGTGGCTCCTGAACACAACAGGACAGGAGACTGCATCCTGAGAGCTAGGCAACATTTTTCATCCAAATGAAAGAATAATGCCCTCCTACTGCAATTGCAATTTCCTCTGCAACAAAAACACGCGTAAAATGGGCACAGTGGATAGCAACGACCTATCAGTTTCCTGCTGTAGTTCTGCTAATAAATAAACTTCTAAATGTTTAAAACACTCTATCTGTCACATTCACAAGATAGGTACTGTAAATTCCTGTTGCAGATATACAAACAGAGATCCAAGAGGTTGCCTCTGTTTTTGTATCTCTCTCTCACAAGAAATGCACTATCAAAACATTAATTATATTTGAAAGGGAGCAGATTATTTGTTTGAGAAAGAATTACATTCTTGAATTTATATTCCACGCAGATCTCTCCTCCTGTCTGCCGAGAGGGTTGAACTGTAAATCTGTCTCAAATGATGTACCCCTAAAATGTAGGTAGGTGTGTCACGTCAGAGTCGTAGAGAGATGGGAGATAATCTGTAGGTGCTTTTAGACACCTCTGTGGGATGGGTCGTTAGGGAATGTCGAAATCAACATGAAATCGCGAACCTAACATGTGAAGAACATACACCCCTGTTCTTTGACAATGGAAACACAAACACAGATAGACACGCAGAACTGAGCCTAGGTAGTTATTAAACACTGTGACTCACGGGAGTTAGGGCCTCCAGTTCCTGTTTATTTTTAAAATGCCACATGCACATCTTGCAGTAGCCGATAGTTGAAAAGCTACCAACCGTGTGACTCATGAACCATCATTTAAAGATTTTACCTTATTTCCTGTTCTTCAAAAGACTAATAAGGGAGTTAAACAGATGCCCTTATCGTCTTCTGAAAAAAAAAAAAAAAAAAAAAAAAAGTCTTGGCGATCTACTGGGGCTTTCTTAGGAGCTCTGAATGCCTGTCCTTGGGATCTTATTTTTCCCTCCCCACTAAGCAGCCGTTCAGTATTTCCTAGCCTACCTTCAGGTGCCCTTAAGTGTCTCAACAGGATTGTTCCTTGGCATCAAAGCCACTTTGGCGGAGACTGATGCGACCAGTCCGTTCAGAAAGGTGTCTGGGGCTATCTCTGCACGGCTGGGGGAATGTGTCAATAGATCGATACCCTTAATTTGGGGCCCGAGGAAGCCGCGTTAGCACCGGGTCCTGAACGGTGGCCCTTTTTCTCCCTGCCTGCCTTTCTCGAGAGTCCCCGAGCGGCTTCCTTGAGCCCTGGGAAAGCCAAGCCACGGGGACTGAAGGGCGGTAGCTCCGAGCACGGGGGGGGGGGGGGGAAGAGGGGGGGCGGGGAGGCCGGGCTTTCTCGCCTGCGGCTGTGCCTGGGATGTGCTCTCTCCCTGATTAGGTATCTGTGGAGGAAGAAGGTGCCGCGACGAGAACCGCCTGCCAGCCAGAGCGGGGAACTGCCCGGCAGAAGGCTACGTGATGGACGAGGGCTGCGTGGTCACGATGGCAGAGCGGGACGGCGTGCTGGCACCTAACGCGTGTTTTTTTTTTTTGTTCGCTACAACCAAAAAGAAACATGGAGGGGGGCGAGGAGGGAAGGCAGTGGGGGCTGGGAGGGAGAGATCAGAGAAGTTAGTGGCTGTCTGGATTGTAAACACGAGTCCATCAGCTCCTCGGGAGAAGGGCGGCTGCGCTCGACAGACCCGCGGAGCCTCAGGACGCAGAAGGGGCGGAGGCGCCCCCGGCCCACCCCGGGCCCCCGCCGCTTGTCCGGAGCCCCGAGGGCTGCAGGGCAGCGCTGGGCACCGCAGCCAATCCCGAACGTCTCCCCGGGTCCATCCGGGCTCCTCGATGACCGCCGTGCCGTCGGAGGGACGCAGAGATCATCCCAGGCTTGGGGATGGGACAGGACGCGGAGGGGGTGGCATGAAACAGCCTTAGGGCTGCAAACCCCATTTAATTCCTCGCTTAGCTTGGTGCAGGTCTCCCGCTCCTCCCTCGGACTTCGCGGGGAAGGCTGCAGTGGCCGAGCCCGTCCGTCTTGCGTTGCTTGTGACCGCGCACTGTACCGCCGCCGTGCCAATAAACGTTCCGAGCACGGCTCAATTGGCGGCCAGAGCTACTCCGGCCTCTCCGCTCCGGACCGGCCCGGCTCGGCCCGGCTCTGACCCGGCCCGGGGCTGCGGGGTCGCTTTCGGGTGCTCTTCGTGCATGGGCGGGGGGCTGCTGTGCCTCCATCATTTTGCACCGGCACCCAGCCCCATGCCCTTCCATGGGTCTGCCTAGGCCTGCGATGCACCCGGCGCTCCCAGGGGTGCACTAAGCAATAGGATGCGGTTAAACCAAGGTTTCCTTTGCGCCCCGACACCGATACACGGTGCGAGGGGCTTGGCAGTCGTGCAGCGCCGGCGGTCGATGTTCACCCCGGGCAGCAGCAACAGGGAGGAGAAATGGAACGTGGGTGCTCCCAGCGTCCACTGCCCACTTTCCCCAAAAGTTCGGAAGAGAGAAGGCCGGGAAAAGAGAAAAAAGAGGGAAGATCTATACAAGTGTAGAGAGTGTTCAGGTCTCTATGTATTATTATTATTAATCATAAAATCCCAGCAAAACAACGGCTCTCTTATACGGGAAATCTGAGGAGCGTAGTGAGCTAAGTGGAAGCTGTTTCCAAGGCAAGGCAGGATTAGTTCACTGCACATAATAGCCAGTGTGTAGGAATTGCAAATGAACATCACCAGCAGTGCTGGAGTTACCCTCCTTAATTTAATATCGAGCCAGCTTCCTTGCACAACGTGTAAATAACAAACATTTCTTAGCTTTCAAGAGAAAGGAAGATTTTAATTTATTTATATATGTGTGTATTTTCCCGTGATTTAATTCAAGAAACTCCTTTCCCACTGTATCCAGACAGCAGTGCAGGAATTTGGGATGCTGGCCCCTCAATGTGCTTTGCCTGATTAAAACAAAAAACAAACAAACATAAAACCCCAAACAAACAACAACAACAACAAAAAACGAGCAACAAAAAACTCACAACCAACCAAAACCCACAACCAACCCAACCCAACCACCAACCATAAAACCAAACAAACGAACAGAAAAAAAAAATTACACCCGCATCGATCCAGGGCAAGCCACGGGTGATGCGCAGCCGTGTCCGCCGGCAGCCCCATGGCAGCAGCACGGACCGGGCGCCCCAGCGCTTGCCCTGCTCAGGGTTTGGCCCCGACGAGCAGAGCCTCCTGCGGCTCCGAGCAGCGGGGGCTGCTGGCGCACTCTCCCAGGGTGTCATTGTAGACGCAGGCCCGTAAATATCGGCTGAAACAATGTTTCTATCCCGTCATCAGGCATGCAAAGAGGAGAAAGTAATATATTTGATCTTCCGCTGCAAAGAGGGGAGAAAAAGAGATTGTAGGCTCCAGGACTCCTCCAAACACTTCAGGAATTAGTGGGGGAGGGGAAGAGGCTAGGAAGGATGGATGCGTTAAGATGGTAAAATAAAAACATGATATGAAGATATATTTACTGTCATCTCAGAGCCAAAACATTTATGCTCCCACGCCTTTTTTTTTTTTTCTTTTTTTCTTTTTTTTGAACAAATAGGGACTGAAGTGATGCATTTTAATTATTTTAGGAAAATAAGCGAGAAGGCTCGTTTTCAGAGTCTAAATAAATAACAGTGTTCTGTGCTGATGATGTCTCTAGATCATGATGGCCTCATCTATGCAGCCACTACTATGAGCTCTGAAAACCTGGGAAGAATGGGGTGTTACTGGCAATTTCTGAAAGGAACTATCCATTATTTGTGAGGTTTTCTGAAACAGAACATGCAAAGAATTTTGTGACAGTCTGAGAGGTGAAAAGGGGGCAAATATTTTCCTAAAGCTTCAGCTCAGAATGATGAGTACCTAATCTCGCTATTGTTTTAAGACGAGGTGAGGAGCAATTTTCCTTATTTTTCAAATAGTTATTTCAACTGTTTTCCCCAGTGGTGCGGAAAGGACATGTTTCCCTACTATACAAGGAGCTGGATGCCTTGCAGTCTCTCAGACCAGCTTTTGTTTTGTTTTGTCTTGTTTTCCACTGCCTGATATAATTCCTGATAACTTTATTCCTGCATACAATGTGTCCTTAATCTCTTACAGATTACAGGGAGCTTCCTGAAGGACAGTGACATTATTTTTCTTTTGGGAAGAGGGGAGGAGGGAAATACTCCCTTCACCTAGAAGTAGAATCTACTTATGTGTAGTCAGGAAAAAAGGAAAAATAAAGAAAAAAGAAAAAAATGAAAAAAATGAGTGAGAACACAGCAAAGAGCAAAGAGAGACCCTTCAAACTCTCTCTTAAAAAAAAAAAAAAAAAAAAAAAAAAAAAAAAAAAAAGAGGCATGAAACATTATGTAACAATTGTAGGGAACACTAAACCACATGCACTGGTAATTCCATAGCAGAAAACATTAGTCATAATCTTCCTGTGTAAAGAAATTAAATTAATGATGAGTTTCAGTTCTCTTTTTGCAGAAACTCATAAAGCATTTAAGGCTAGCAGGGTTGAGACCACAAACTTTTACCCCCAAATGGGACTCCTCTTCACATTTTTAGTAAAGATTTTCATTATATTTCTGATGCTCCTCTGCTCTGACTTCCAGTTTGGATGGGGTAAATTCTGTTACTCAAGCTCTGCAGCCAGTTTCCATTAGCTTAAAATGTGTCCAGTGAAAAGCAGAATAGAGTACTATCGACAAACTCCTTTCTTTCCCTTTATGGTGTGTTTGTACTGCACCTTCAAGTCTTGCCAATGTAAGGTCCAGAACTGCTGCTTTGGAGGCTGTGTCATCAGTCTGATGAGAGCAGGAACTGCAAGAAAGTGGATAGCTAGGAAAAGTCATGTTTTTGTTCCTGATTCAAGCACAGCAGCAGCAGCAGCAATAGCAACAGCAACATTGAGACCACATCAAGAAAAAAAGAAAGAATGAAGAGGAAAGAAATCTGAACAGCAGTGAAGATAAATATAAATGTTTAGCAGAGCAGGACAGTACTACTGATTTCTAGCCTATGTAAATCCTACCAAAAATATGCAGCAGACCATAGCTTGTACTACTCAGACAGGTGACAACAGAAGACAGTGACGGTCATGGATGTCTGAGTGCTGGCTTGTTTCCAGCATGTGAAGCCACATCCACTAATGTTCCTAAAAGTTTTCTGATACATCTCTGCTCCTACAAGCAAAGCAGAAAAGTGCTTGCTGCCTTGTTTTCATGTAGATACTAATGCCATCCTGGATTTTCCTGTTCACTTTCACCATCACCTGTGTTGAAACTATGAAATGGTGTCATTGATCTTGAAAGAAATGTACTTTTATTGATGGAGAATAGACGACCTAACAGGATCTTCCATCTGTAGGTTCTCAAAATATACATTTTCATGAAAATAATAGGCCAATTAGCATATTAGCTTGGGATAGTCATTATTTCAGATTTAACTGAAGTTAAAAAAGTGATGAACAATGTTGACAACACTGAACAATGGTGACTTACAGAGTGTTATCATTACACTTCAAAAATAACATATTGATGACAAGAATTTTTTTTTTAGGGCTATTAAGACTGACTTTGAATCTGCTTTCTGGCACCTAGAGTAGGGAGCCGCCTTCAGTACTATTGGAAATCCTTCTTGATGTTTGGAGAAGAAACAAATTTCATAAACTGCCCTCTTTTCCTTGTAAGGACACCAGTATCACATGCATTGTGCACAACAGCAAATCCGACACATGAAACTATGGATGTTCCTGTATATAGAGAGAGGAAGAAAGGTTGCTCCTGATGTGTCCTTTAAGCTTTAAGCTTTTTTTTTTTTTTTTTTTTTTTTTTTTTTTGGCAATGAGCAGGATGTAAATATTTCATTATTTACAGGTTTGGAAAACCTGAAACAGGGATAGTGCTATTAGCATGTGATTCCCATGCAAAAGCTGATCTCAGGTTTACTGTTTTGCTTTTCTGCTCTGCTATTGTTAAAAAAGTTTCTTTATTCTGTGTCCAAAAGTGCAGAAGCAGCTATCTTGAGGTAGGTTTTCTTGGTAGATGGTCTGAATTAGCTTTCAGGGAAGACAGTTCAGAAGTCACATGTCAGGCTACAGCTTCCAAGGTTGACCTTTACTAAATCTTCGTATGAAGACATGAGTAGAAGAACACTTTTAAATGCTTCAAATCCTGAATACTGCTCTGTTGTAATGAACCATTATAAAATTATAGAATATGATAAGGGCAGGAAAACAAGAGGGGAATCCATCATTGCTGGTCTTGGAAATAGAGAATGAAGATCATGAAACGCTAGCTCTTTCAGTGAGAAGTCCTCGGGTGCATGAGGAGCAGCAGTTGTTATTTCAGGTTTTCATGTTTTGTGTGATAAATTCCTTACACAGATCCATGACCATAAGTGCACTCAGAAAGACCCTTAATGTTGAACCTTTATCTTGGATCACTAAGTATCTATCGTATTCATCTGCCTTACATCTATGAGTGCTCTAACTGGACTAACATGAGGCATATTTCAGCTTTCAGTTGTGGTCCAAAAGCTAACAACTAACTGTGAAGCACCAAAGGCCCGATACCTCATTTTGACAGATATTTTAAAGTGTACAAAATATTATTGGCTCAATAGCCAAATAATATTGGCTCAAACAAAAATAAAAAATAAAAAATAAAAAATAAAAAATAAAAAATAAAAAATAAAAAATCCAAGACTTATATAAAGGTGGCAGGGGTAGGCTGTTGCATATTTTAAAGCCTAAACTAAAAGAAGTAGCTTCTAATTTAATAAAAAGTGCTTTGAAAGTTGCTAAGTAATTTCTAGAAATCTTGCTTTATGAGTTCATTTGTTTGTTTAATTTCAGAAAAAGGTTGCATGTTATTATATGTTCTATAAATCAAAAGAAAAATGCATAATTGAAATGCAATAGGACACTTCAACACTTTCTTTGCTTTCTATCTTTTGCAATAAAAACCCCTTTAATTGTCTTGTGAAGTTTCATCAAGTATTCAACAAATGTTATTTATGTATAAAACTTCAACAGATTACAGATTATTGAGTATGCAAAGAACCAAAGGAAAAAAAAATTAAACAGGTTTGTCATATGGTATGTGTTTATCTTAACCTTTCTTCTTAAAAAAATCTCATCTACTAAGTACTTTTATCAGACACTAATTATACTCTTTCTGAAAAGAATTTCTCCAACACCCTTCAGTGGCTACACCCTTTAATCATATCTCATTACATCTACCTAATCCATCTCTTTTTCACATTGCCAGAGCTCATTAATAGTTTTAAAAGCCAGTCCTGGACATTATCTTTCCTTACTATAGAAATATAAATAATACCAATAATGTTTTATTCCTAGATCTCATAGGCATCTATAATTAGATAAAAAATTATTTGGCAATATTGAAATTTCCTCTAAAAATAACTCTTTAAAGTATGTAATAGAATAGCAGTAGAAAGATGTAAGTCTTCTCCAAAATAGTTGTTTTTGTAAGATGTTTTAACTGTGGATCAATAATCACTTTGAAAGGAAGCAGTTCTTGACTAACATTTAGCAGATACTGTGCTTCACAGATGTTTTATAGGTGATTTATATACCACCTTGTAAACAGTGTGGGTAATCTCAAGAAACTCTACACAGTTTTTAGTTTAAAAAAAAATGTGGCCAAGAAATGGCCTTCATCATTTCTCTGCTGCATGCATGTATTACATCACTGCACTATGAAAAGCCAATAAAAAATGTCTCTGCTGTATTATCAACTAAACTGAACAGATCAACATAGAATGAATAAATGATGTGTCAATTTTTCCTTTCCTTTTTTTTTTTTTTTCTCAAATTGTCTGCAAACAGGATGCAAAATTCTCTACTACTTTTACCCTGCAAAATTACTTGTAGATTATGTCAGCGAACAATTATTATTCTATAAACCATTCCTATTTGTTGTTAATTTTGGCAATTTGCAATTTATATTGTATTATTAATTATGAAAGCTATGCAAATTTATTTGTGCTCTCATTTTCTAGATGGTTAGCTCTACATTATGCTAGTTTACCTCAGCTTAAAATCTGAGTAATGACTCAAATGTACATGTATGCTGTATTGATTCATTTTCAAAAGTTATAATATCGTACTTGTGACTTTGAAGGTAAAACCAGTTGCCAAATGTCAACTAGGAAGGTTACTTTCCTCCAGCTCTGACTAGAGAGCCACTGAATATATATATTTTTTTCCTTTGTAATGAAGAATAAGATTGTATTCCATGGATTATACAGGAATTCTACTTAACATATTAAAATTACTACAGAGACTTATGGCATTTGTTCTCTACCTCTGACATGTCTTAGCTCCAGTTTCTGACCTTCTGCTATAAAACCTAAATTAAGTTAATCCTAAAATTTTGGGATGTGATTTTTGACAAAAAGTGTCTTTGAACATTGTGAAGAACCATGGACACAGTTTACAGCAAACAGTTGCTCATATTGTAGATCTTTAGAGGCAGGAAGATCAGCCATTACATGCTGAATTTCTTGGCTCTTGAGAAGATCAAGGGAAATTCATATAGTCCTTGCACCTACTGAATTGTTAGCTGCAAATATAGGGGATTACATGTAGTGCCTTATAGATAATTTCTGTTCCTTCTTCTTACCCAGGAATGGAAAATTCAAAATCCTGAATTAAAATTTGATTTTTTTTTAGTCCTTAAATCATTTTTTTTTTTTGGTAGAAACCAGTATAAACATGATATTAAAGTATATTTGAATGTAATATATCTGGTACCTGATATATGTATGTAGTCAATATATTTGATATTTGAAATGTCATTGAGCCTCACAGTCTTTTGTGTTTGCTATGTTTGTACGCACTGCTTATTTTCTCTAAATTGTTGATTTTTATAGGCCAACACAATATATGTAACAAATTGTAGATATAAAAATCACAGTCAAATGGAACTTGCTTTTGTGACTACTAGTGAATTCAAGCTGGAGAAAAAAAAAAAAAAAAAAAGTTTTCCTATGTATTCCTTATTACAGATTTACTGCATTGTTTGCAGGAAGAAATCAAAATGTCATACCTAGAGATAACCTAAGGGCAACATGTTATTTCCCAGTCTATGAAAATATTTATGGTTTGACATGTCTCTTTTGTTCCTCCCTGGAAATAAAACAAAACTCTCCATAACATTTTCATGTCATAAAATTACATGTAACTGTTTATGGGCCAAAAAAAGAAAGTTTTTTTTTTTTTTTTTGATGTATTTCTCTTCCCATTCCTTTCTTTGTTTCACTCACTCATTAGGAAATGACTAAATAGACAAGCCAGGATATTTAGAATATTCCCATTGAAAACTTCATTAAAACTGACATGTTTTTATGAAACATTTTGGCTTCAATGTAAAGACATATTTAGATGAGGAAAAAAAAAGTCAAATAAAATCTGACTTGTTACAAATGCAGTCAAACTGATATTCATATTCAAATTTGAGCTAATATTTACATGATACTTTTTCCTACAGATTCTTCAGATGAAATCATTTGAATTGTCCTGAGTAATGCCAACATCCCTCTACCTAAGAAGAAAAGCTCACAGAGGACAGGTGTCTTCAGTTGCAGTAAGAAAGGATTAGGATCCTTAGGAAATGGGAAGTTGTGGAGGTTTCCATTTCATATACAGTCTCTGTCATTGGATCCCCTAGATATATTCTGCCTGCAGTTATTATGGTTACTTCAAGCACTATCTTTAAATGTTGTTCTTTAAGATTATTAAAAAGGGCAAAGTTCATTCACAGACCCCTATCCATTCTTTAGCTATATCTTCAGCTTTAGTTATTGATTTTTTTTTTTCTTTTTTTATATAGCTAGGCCTAATGTTAACACTCTGTTCAGAAACATGGGAAAAATATGTATTTTTTGTCTAGTACTGCTCTGGTTATTGTTTTTCGGGGCTCAGCATTTGTCATTGACTAAATAACTGTATAGCCAGTAGCCTTGTTTAATGGCCACAAGATCGAATCATTATCTTCAGAAATTGGCACAGAAAGTCTTCAAATACATTTACTTAGCTGCATGCATGGGACACAGGAAATGGCAAATGCAGGAGTGATAAACTATTGGGAAATCTCATCTTTCTAAAATAAGTCATCTGTGGGACTAGAAGTCTGTGTAAGATAAAGGCAAATAGTAAGCTGTGACAAGAAAGCATAAGATTCCCATGCAGAACACCTTTCTCTCTATGCAATTAGAGACTAAAATTAATCTCTGCCTTCAGGAGAGCATGTACTACCTTGTACTACTAACATGAAGGGAATCTTAATATACTGAAATTTGATTCATATTCAACTGTTATAATTTCAGAACAATCAGTTGATCTTTCAGAAACCAAGATTTCTAAAGTATGGCATAAAACTTAAGAACTCAAGAAAACAGTACAAAATTAAATATCCAAGCTGAAGTTATAATGTTATTCCACAGATCTGATTCTACAGCTACCCTGTGTTTAAGAGATATAAGAATTTATTCTGCATTTATGAGCCCATTTACCTTCTTGCTCTTCACACATGTGACGAATAAGCACAAGCCCATCTGAGGGTGGATTATTTATTTATTTATGTATTTATTTATTTATATATACTTTATATTGCTGTATACTCTCAAAAGCGATGTGCATGAATTGTGAGTATCTACATGTATTCTAATAGAATGAAGTTCTTGTATTTTAAAGTATAGGTTACAAAGATGTAGGACTTACCATGTTTCTTGGAAAGCACAGTTTCTCACACTTAAATTAACATTTGGCTTCTGTTTTAAAACTATATATCCTGGCTTAGTAGCCCAGGGTTGCTTCAGTCTAATTAAATGGGCAAGATAAAAGCCACGCTGAGAAAACGGTCTGATAATGGAGTCTTTTTCAAATATATTTGTAAAGTAAAAGCAATGAGAGGAAATGATTAGGAAGCTTGGAAGGTACTCTAAAAAAAAGTGTCCAAAAAGGGGGCTGGTACCATGGGATACAGAGATACAGAGTCTGAAGCAGAAGCAACAGCATCAGAAAACTGTGGCATAATTGATCCACCAAGAAGTGTGACTGGGGAGTATAGGATTATAGTTGCAAATGTGGTGTTCCTAGGAAAAGACTCAAAGAAGAGGGCAGGTGGCTTTAGTTTTAGGTGGTAAGTCAGAGTGAAAGAATACCAAGAAAGGAATCATTCCTAACAGATGGTGAAAAAAATGGCTTAAGCTCTTCTAATATGAACGATTTTGAGTGTATGGAATAGAAATCCAGAAGACGCAGGTTGTAATCAGTGCAATGAAAGATAACAGGGATATTATCATATTTCTAACTGTAAGGTTGGTGAGTAAAAGACAAGGCAAGAGGACTACTAGGATTAAGCAACCGTATTGTTTTACAGGGAGAAAGAGGGATGAGAAGGACAACCCAAAGTAGGGTTATTGGTTGACTGCAGAATGTGGGTAGTCCTTCCAGGTGTACCAGAAAAGTGGAACATACGCTGCTTTCACTGTTATATTGCAGCTGCTTATAAGATGCCTGGAATACATCAACATGGATGTTGGCTTAGACGTGGTAAAATGACAAGCAAATATGGAGATTTTCCTGAAATTTTTGTAATACAAACTAAAAAAGTAATTTAGGAAAAAAAAAATTGCTGATGTTGTCCTAAAGGTCTGAAAAAAATACCTCCTGTTGTGAACAAGTTTGCAGTTTGGAAGATCAGCTCAATACCAGTCATTCTAATTTACCTTTCCAAATTATGAAGTTCAGGGACCAAGGACAGGAGGTCATCCAATTATCCAAGCTGCATGGTGTGTGAAAGGGAGTGGGTGCTATTTAAGTTTACTTGAGTAGAAGAACTTCTCAGGATCAGTGACTACAACTGCTGGGAGGAAACAGGGACAGAGTTTGTAGCAAACAGCAGTTTAAACTGCAGTTCCTTAAAGGCAGAAAGAGCAGCCACAATTCGTTGAACTGCAGGAATGACCAAAGCAAATTTGTATTGCCCCACAAAGATCAGTGATTTCCTGTGTTAAAGAGGGTTTTGGGGTGATGAGCACAAAAGCTAGTGGCTGACCTTTATTTTCTTGTCAATACCACATGTAGGCTGGGGATCACAAGTGTTAATAGAAGCTATTTCCTTTCTCAAAAGAGAAGGAGGTACAGCTTGATTTGGGAACAACTGCAAAATTCAGCTGAGGATACAGACAGAAAGAAGGAGGGAAGGGTTGAAACAAAGAGGAGGGAAGAAGTAAAGTACTGAAATGATAGTGGTAGAAGTAGAAAAGAGTCATTAGTTAAATGTGTAACTTGAATCAGCAAAGCATTTTACTGATTTCATGAAAGGACTTCAGAACTAGAAAGATACAGAATCACAGAATTCTAGGGGTTAAAAGGGACCTCAAGAGATCATCGGGTCCAATCTCCCTGCAAAAGCAGGTTCTCTAGAGCAGATTGCCCAGGTTGACGTCCAGACAGGTCTTGAATATAAAGGTATATAAATATGCCTTACAAAGAAATATTCAAAAGTTACCATTCAAAGTTTCATTGTCATTTTGTTGTCTCTTTCTTCTCCTGCAAGCTAGTTGTTTTCATTTATCTGTTTAGTGTGGACAGTTGGCTTAGCCTTGTACATCAACACAAAAATAAAGACAGTTCTTATTTTTTTTTTCAACAGGCTTCACATATATTAGAAAATGTGAATGCTTGCTTAAGATTTCTTTATATCATTTGTTGAATGATGAATCTTGATGAGATATGTCATGGAAGACTCTAAGGAGATATCCTATTATCAGGAAAATGAAAAATTCATCTTCGTTAACCCATATACATTTTTTCCCCAAAAGTAAATTAACAATTCAAAATCTTCATTAACTTTCTTCATGAATAATTCCACTGACATCTAAGCTATTTGTGTGAGTATAAGAAGACTTGTCCTTTTATATTGCAGTTACTTGTATAAAGGTAAATAAATTAGAGGGAGATAATCTTCTGTCTACATTTAGCAAAAGAACATTACTATACAAAATACTATTACATAATACTTCTGATGTTTATTGATGTTTTTAGGTTACTTAAGCAATGTTCATATTCAACTTAATTGTGATGTGAAATATCCTTAATGAGTACCCTACAGACTGTTAGATATGTTGGCTACTGATACAATGAACTAGTATAATATACTCAACTTAAATCCCTGAGGAGTCTCATAAGTTACAGCAGAAGTAAAATATGAAGCTTTTTCATAAGATGAGAAATGTTCTAGTCCCAGACAGTAGCATGTTTTATGCACTTCAGTATAAGCTCCATTTTAAGCCAGTTGTTAAGAAAAAAATCACATCTCTAATGATCACAACTTGCTTGAGGATATTACTTAGCCTTTGGCTTCATTTCTAGCTAGCATTGGATCCCAGTGCTATCACAAACAGCAATAAAACTTTACCTAGAGTTGTTCTCTGAAACCATATCCATTAATTTTTGTTGTTTGGTCATACAACAGCTAAATCAGCAAGTGTTTTATTTAGCACACAAAGTCATGCCATGGTGTAACTTTAAAGCTAATTAAACATTAATTGGCAAGTCATTTGTAAGTATGTAAGTATGTAGGTTGTAGGTATGTAGGTTGACTTACAGACATTTCTTCCAAAACAGTTGTTACATTTTTCTCCATGTTGCTGCATTGTGGATTTTGTGCTTAGCATCTGACATGTTTTCCCAACTACTGCTTTTTAACAAAAACATGAAAGTACTCAGGGGAATGTGATAAAAGCAAAAATTCTATGATCTCTGCAAGGCAAACGACATCATGGAAATTTGGCACATCTGGATCAAAAATATTTCATCTGTTTACTTAAATAAACAAATCTAAACATGGGTAAGTAGGACTATAAATCAATATACGTTTCCTTTAACAGCATCTTCTTTTTCATTGATAATTCCATTTGGTCACAAGCATTTACATTGTGCATGTCTTGCTTTTTCTTGTTTCAGGCAAATAAAAGCTTTGTTTAAGATTAAAACTTATGTATTGGTTCTTTCCATAGTTGGAAAAATATGCCTACGAAATGTTGAGATTTGCTATCATGCAATAGAATCATAGTATTTTAACTCAAAAGTAAATATGTTAAAATTGCAGTTCAGTTAAAATACTCTTCATTATAGAAATACTTTTCTCTAAGACTTTTATTTTACTCCTTCTGATTTGTTAGCCTGTTTGTGGTTTGAAGCAAGAGTACTAATCTTTATATACTTTGTAAATTGCATGTATTTCCTTTCTTTACAATGAAAATATTTTTTAATAATTGTGAAGACAGAGACAAATATTTTGTTTCAATTCTAGTCACATGTCTTGCTTTGAAATTAAGATAATCATACCTCCTTGATGAGCTGAAAATGTTTTCTTTAAATTTGGTCACAGGTCCTACTATTCAATTAATATAATCATACCTCCTTGTTCTGCTGAAAATAAAGCAGTTGTTTAATTAAACATGCCAGTTGTTTATAATATAATGTTTCAGAAATACTTGTTTGAAAGAAAGGCTAAAGATTTATATCAAACATTTCAATCTGACAAGTAAATTACATTTCCTCTACTATAAAGAAAGGTAAGGCAGGAAAATGGTTTCAATATAAGAGTAACTAGGGTTGTTGCACTGAGGAAAAGCACACTTGTTCTCATTGCTCAGAGATACGATACTCATCAGTCTACAAAGGTGACCTTTTACACTCTAGAGATTAAAGCTGAATATTTTCCCCCCTTAAAACATGGATATATACATTATTTTGAAATTGTGACTGCATATTCATTGCTAATTCATTTAGAAATGAGTAGGATTTTCAATTTAAAAAGTGAACAGAACATAGTATCTGTACCACCATCTTTAATAAAAGCACCAGTGATGCTTTCTCTAAAGTTCTAAACAGGTCTTCTTATCCTGGATTCCATCCCCAAACTTAGGTTGTGATACAGTGTATCTGAGACCTAAAAGATGCAGGCTTCTGGAATTGTCTCTTATGTACTGAAGCTGGCATGATTTGTAGCTTATCCTCTTCTATAGGTAGGTTTTCTCATGTGAAGTTCTGGTGTTGGAGAAGTACTTTATGGTTTCCTAGAAAATCCCATTTCTGCTTCTGGTAGCTGTGGTCTGGGTTGTCTGGTTGTCTACCTGTCTGAAATTACAAAACATCTCTGATAATAAAACAGATCACTTGAAGAGAGAGGAGGGAATGGTAACAGCTTGTCATATGAATCTTTTTCAAACCTGAAAGACTACTGTATTGTGCTTTGATAAGCCAGTCTAGGAAAAATGTGTGGACTTGTGTCTGGTAGCTGAAGAAATAGAAAACTTAACTGTTTTCATCATATACATAACATTAAAAGAAAAATAAAAGTTAGCTGCAGCATTGTTTCATGCCTATACTTCAGTATGACTTCATGTGCACCTGGAGGCTTTTATTTTTCTCTCATGAACTGCAGGAATGAAGATGGCTATGATTTTTGCAAGGGTGAAATAGGTTGTCTGTCAGTTGGGTTTAGGCGACAGTCTGTCTGCAGCCCGTAAGATGATCTGCATAGTGCTAGAGGAAAGTAGGCAGAATTCCTGGCTTGCAAGCATAGATATTGATCTACCTTAGCCACCTAAACAATACCTCACCTGTTTGCCTTGTCCATACCTTATTTTACGCAGTCTAATGCTTGTTTTGTTTGACTTTTCTTTTATTTCTGTGGATCTGAGCTTTGATACACTTTGGGGAGTACATAAACAGAGTGTTGTACTTGAACATCACCATCCTGCAGAGTGCTCTAGTGGCTCTGGACCACCCCTCCCTACATGAGAACAGCACTGTTATTGAAAATTATGAGTGAGCAATGAAGTATGTAGGCCACATACACAAGCATTTGATCTATCAGACTAGTGTCCGATGACACTGAATGTGAGATGCTACTAATTACTTCACTATGTACTCCCAGTTAAAACTTCTTATATTGGAGCAAGTAAAAGGCTCTATTTTTATAAATTCTTTCTTTCTCTTTTCTTTCTTTTTTTCTTTTCTTTTTTTTTTTTTTTTTCTCAACTGATGGTTACAAGATAAGACACCACAGCGTTTAGAAACCTATCCACTTATTTTGGAAAACAACTACATTATTGTGTACTGTCTCAAGCAGGAATGAAATAGAAAATGACATTCATTTTCCCAGTAAACTATAACATAAATATTTTACCACCATGTATTATTAGTTTGCCATTTCCTGCTGACAACAATCCCAACTTTGCCAGCAGGCAACATGTCTCACAATTGTATTGTACTCGGAACAAATTAAGGCAAACACAATTTCTTACAAAATAAATGAATAAAATTTGCAATAAAAAACCCTCTACTGAAGCTAAATGAGCATTTCTTTTAAGTGCTGACACTTGGTATTATTTAATTTGCATACAGCACATTTCACTTTTTCTGGAAAACAATTAAGTTAACGAAGAACTAAGTCATCTGTACTCTCAGGGATAATTGAACATTGCTTGATTTAGAACAGTTTTACATTAATGCTGTGAAGGAGCAGCCTACATCATGGAAGTTCTTTGGTGGTTTCAAATGCAAGCATGCCTTTGGCCCAGTGATATATGAAGAGGATGGATCAAAATGGAACACAAAATAGATTATAATGACAGTTAAGTTGAGCTGATATAGAAATACTTCAATTTACAGGGACTGACACTGAAAGTTTTTCCTTCTGGGAGACATACTTGATAAGATTATTTGACTCTGCAAGGACTGATAAAAAGGGAAAATCTTTTTCTTTCATTTTCTTTTCTCTCATATTGGTACTTTCTCTGGGGCACTGGAATTTTCCTGAATGCAGTGAGACAAACAAAGACATGTACACTGGGGTTGCATTCCAGTCTTTGTTGCAGGTGAACAAAACAGCAGTGAATCCATGACTTTGCGCTTGCAACACAAAATCTTTGAAGACAAGATCTACCTACTGTACCAATCTTGAGAGTGGTGTTTTGTTGTTGTTGTTTGTTTGTTTTAATTTAGATTTCTAGAATAGAAATAATTAATCCCTTTAGATTTCTGGAGCAGACAATTATATATAAAACTCACTGCAAAACTGAAACATAAAAATGAGATTTAGAAACACTGGAATGCCTTAGAGGTAGCAGCAAGTCCAACTCATTAATAACCCACTTGAGCTGAGCTTGATTTAGAAGTGAAAACTTTGAGCTTTCCCTTCCTCCTGTTTGCTGAATTTACTGTTACTGAAGGTGCCTGGTTGACAGCACAGATAATAAAAGTCTGAAGCTTTCTATGGAGTACATGCACCATGTCTAAAAAAGCTTTCCTGCAGAATTCTGCAGATAGGTGCCAACCTTTAAATGAAAGAGCCCACCCTTATGGAGGAAAGGTTGGTTTAACCTCTCTCTGCTGATTCATTCTTTGGCCGCTCAGCTGGGAGTATCAATTGTGATAGTAATTCTTCTTCTTTAAATAAATTGGAAGAGTGACAAATTATAGCTGCCTCTGAGAAATTTTGTAGTCAGAAAAAAATGCAGTTTTAGAATACATTCTTTTAAAAAATTTAAATAAGCAATACAATTAGCTAAGCACTTACATTTTATTAGCAATAGCAAGTAAAATTAATAAGTAAATTCAATGAAAAATGATTATGTGTCACAGTATATAGTTTTTACATTGACATTTCACATAATCTGACTTTGCTGAGAGGAGAAATCACTCGTCTGTTAAAATTACTTTTTAAAAGCTGTCAAAATTGGAAAACCTGCTGTCAAAAATATGATGAGAAAAGTTTAAAAATGGTAAAGTATGTTGACTTAGACAAAAAATATTACCTTTAGAGTGGAAAACTTGAATATTGTATCATTATCTTCTGCATAGATGAAAAACGTTATCTTTTTCCAAGCTGGCCATTTTTTTTTTTTTTTTTTACCTTTTAGATTTATGTTTTGCATTAACATTTCAATATGAATGGGAATATATCCAATTTATACTGCAGCAGAAGCTGAAAGTCGCAGGTATTTGGGCATTTATATTTTAACTGTATGTTTGAGTTTTGCTACTTTTAAAAATAACAAGTCCTCTAAAGGTGAAGTCTGCTGTTCATCTGTTCTCTGGTCCTGGAAATGGCTGTGTGTGAGGCCTCTTGAAGAGGAGTTTGGCTGGTGGCTGATGGGTTGCTAGCATTTCCAGCCAGCCTCCAGGGTGCATGTTCAGTATGATCAGTGCCCACAAACCCTGCATATCTCTGCCCTATTTAAGAAGAACAATTTCGAAGAAGGTGACAATTCATTCTTCATACACATTCAATCTTTGGCCTCTGTTGAGACTGCCAGCAAGCATGCCAATTAGTGCCATTCAAAAAAACCCAGATATACTGTGGTAATAATGAAGTACAGATTTAGAGGGATACAATCCAAAATCATAATTAAATGGAAATGAGACAAAACAGAATCCGAAATAAGATTTGACTAAGGACTACAGAAGTACGTCTCTCAAACTATGTCTCATTTCTGCCAGTTACTTTTTCAGCCATTACTGCCTTTAGGGCTACACTACCTTTAATACTGCACTGACTTTAATGTTATACCACAGTCCCTGGATGCATGTAGGTAAGGCTGGCTATGAGTGAGGTGGTGAAATTCACTAGGAGGGAGGAGCGCAGGTGGCAGTGGAAGTTGTGCAGCTGATTGTGATGGTTTGAACCCGGTGCTAAAGGACCCAACTCCAGTCATTGGACTGGACAATGGAGATGGAAGGTAAGCAAAGAACAATTTTATATTTGCCTTGCCAGTACTTAATATATTTTCGTATTATATTTGTGATATTCTTTCACTTTCTCAGCAGTAGGAGTTGAAGGGAATGAAGTACTTTGCTCTCAAACATCATGTGTTGAAGTACAGCCTGTTTTAATCTTGCAATTCAGCCTGGATTTAATACAGATTGAAATATATTCATTTTTCCCAGGTTGAAGAATGGCTACTGAAAAGTGCTAATGGCAACCTGACAAAACATATAGGGAAATTATGCATATAAATTATATTTCCATGCAATTCATGACCCAGAGAGCCCTACATTCTTTGTGCATATTTCTTCCAGCTCTGAGCAGCTCTTCACCTTTCCACATTCTATTGCCCCCAAAATGTTCTTTCTCCCAGGTTTTCTGTGCAGCCATTTACACCTTTCCTCGTGGAGATTTTCTGTCTCTCTAATCTGCTTCTGCTGCTTAGACACATTGATTTCTGTTCTTCTTTTAAAATTAATTCCCACTGTGGTGGCTCAAAAACACTTTTCCAGTCTAATTCATTAAGCAGCAATGTCTAAAGGCTGTAGCATGCTTTGCTATGCTCTCACTGGCCACAGAAGTACTTAAAAATCTTCAAACCAGATTGAGCAAATGATTTTATTTTATTTTATTTTATTTTATTTTGGCAGAATGAATGGGAATTTAGAATCAGATGTGGGAGGCTGCATCCCTTGCATTTTATGATCAGCCTGACTCACATTGGGCTGTGTGGGGGCTGCTCTTTTAGTTCATGAATACCACCACATCAACACAAATTTTTCTGAGGTCCATCTATCTGTCTATTTATCTGGACTCCCACATTGTTCCATGAGTATTTCAATACCTCTGGTGCATGTTCAAGCCTCTTGGAATCTTACTGTGAGCTTATTTAGTACTTCAGATTTGTGTATGGAGGCAGGAGGAACAATTTCACAGTAGCCTAACACATCTAATAAGGGAACACAATTTTAGTCTGTGTTATCTGAACCTGTCTTTAAAATAACTCCAGTTAACATGATTATTGTTGTCATTGAATCTAGTGGTGATTAAAACAGAGGTAGTGGACCTCCAGAAGTTACCTATCAGATGTTATTTGGCATGTCAAATATTGTTCTAGTATTTGCAGAGAAATAATTTATCATAACGACAATCCATGTTGGTTCAAAAGAGATTATGGCCTCATATGAATCTAAGGCCTGAAATTCTGGCAATGAGAGAACAGCTAACAGAGAACCTCCTTGGAAACTGTGAAGACAACAATATATCACAGAAAGGTGCTGGCTTAGTATTCAGAGAAAAAATGAAATACCATAAATGAAGGTCAGTTCTCCCAGCAACAACACCAGTTTGCCACACACATAACATCTTGTAACATTTGCTGACTATTTTTGTGGTATTCTACAGCATGGAAGAAACTAAGCCTCACTGTGGTTGAATACATAATGGAGCTGATCAGGTATCAGAACAATATCCAGTATTCTTCTGTAATTACTAATCTTGCTGATGATCCTTTGGAAAGGTTTGGCCATGCCAAATGTAGTTCTTGTGAGCCATGGAAGAAGGTATACACAGATATATGACACAACTGGAAAATATATGACACAACTGGAAAATATGACTGGGAGTCTTAGACTGGTATAATTTTTTGAGGAGGTATACAGATGAAAAGAGAGGCTATAATGAAAATTTCACTTGGGTTGCTGAAACTCACAGACTCTCTGGAGAATTTGCACTTTTCATCTGATCTTTATGTGGTAATGCTCCAGATTTTATTATAAATTTACAACAAATATATTTTAGTAGAAGGATTTCATGACTGATGTATATATTCTCCTTTATTCATTTAAACAACTGATTTCACCCATCTTGTATTCCTTACAGGTAAGATTTTCATTAAGTTTACTTTAGGTAGATGTTAGGGAGATATTACAGGGAAAAAAAATAGTATTTGTGTCTTTTAATCTAATAACTTGGAGGCAAAAACGAAAAGTTTCTTCTAAGATCTTCAAATTAAGTTATTGTTACTGTTATTTCCACTTTTCATGACCTTGTATTCAAGCAAATTTTGCTTGGATGAATGCCTTATGTAGTTACATCAGCAGACTGCAGATTTCAGATCTTTGACCATCCTGATGCGAGGCTGTGCAGGGACAAAATTAGGAAGGGCAAAGCTCATCTGGAGCTCAATCTGGCTACTGCCGTTAAAGATAACAAAAAATGTTTTTATAAATACATCAACACAAAAAGGAGGACTAAGGAGAATCTCCATCCTTTACTGGATGCTGGGGGAAACTTAGTTACGAGAGATGAGGAAAAGGCGGAGGTGCTCAATGCCTTCTTTGCCTCAGTCTTTAGCGGCAATACCAGTTGTTCTCTGGATACCCAGTACCCTGAGCTGGTGGAAGGGGATGGGGAGCAGGATGTGGCCCTCACTATCCACGAAGAAATGGTTAGCGACCTGCTACGGCACTTAGATGTGTACAAGTCGATGGGGCTGGATGGGATCCACCCGAGGATATTGAGAGAACTGGCAGAGGAGCTGGCCAAGCCACTATCCATCATTTATCAGCAGTCCTGGCTATTGGGGGAGGTCCCAGTTGACTGGTGGCTAGCAAATGTGACGCCCATCTACAAGAAGGGCTGGAGGGCAGACACGGGAAACTACAGGCCTGTCAGTTTGACCTCAGTACCAGGGAAGCTCATGGAGCAGATCCTCCTGAGAGTCATCACGCAGCACTTGCAGGGCAAGCAGGCGATCAGGCCCAGTCAGCATGGGTTTCTGAAAGGCAGGTCCTGCTTGACGAACCTGATCTCCTTCTATGACGAAGTGACGCGCTGGGTGGATGAGGGAAAGGCTGTGGATGTGGTCTACCTTGACTTCAGCAAGGCTTTTGACACCGTCTCCCACAGCATTCTCCTCAAGAAACTGGCTGCTCTTGACTTGGACTGGCGCACGCTTCGTTGGGTTAGAAACTGGCTGGATAGCCGGGCCCAAAGAGCTGTGGTGAATGGAGACAAATCCAGTTGGAGGCCAGTCACTAGTGGTGTTCCCCAGGGCTCGGTGCTGGGGCCAGTCCTCTTTAATATCTTCATCAATGATCTGGATGAGGGCATTGAGTGCACCCTCAGTAAGTTTGCAGATGACACCAAGCTATGCGCATGTGTCAATCTGCTCGAAGGTAGGAAGGCTCTGCAGGAGGATCTGGATAGGCTGCACCGATGGGCTGCGGTCAACTGCATGAAGTTCAACAAGGCCAAGTGCCGGGTCCTCCACCTGGGGCACAATAACCCCAAGCAGAGCTACAGGCTAGGAGATGAGTGGTTGGAGAGCTGCCAGGCAGAGAAGGACCTGGGAGTGATGGTGGATAGTTGGCTGAATATGAGCCAGCAGTGTGCTCAGGAGGCCAAGAAGGCCAACGGCATCCTGGCTTGTATCAGAAACAGTGTGACCAGCAGGGCTAGGGAAGTGATCGTCCCCCTGTACTCGGCTCTGGTGAGGCCGCACCTTGAGTACTGTGTTCAGTTTTGGGCCCCTCGCTACAAGAAGGACATCGAGGTGCTTGAGCGGGTCCAGAGAAGGGCGACGAAGCTGTTGAGGGGCCTGGAGAACAAGTCATACGAGGAGCGGCTGAGGGAGCTGGGATTGTTCAGCCTGGAGAATAGGAGGCTAAGGGGCGACCTTATTGCTCTTTACAGATACCTTAAAGGAGGCTGTAGTGAGGTGGGGTTTGGTTTATTCTCCCATGTGCCTGGTGACAGGACGAGGGGGAATGGGCTAAAGTTGCGCCAGGGGAGTTTTAGGTTAGATGTTAGGAAGAACTTCTTTACTGAAAGCGTTGTGAGACATTGGAACAGGCTGCCCAGGGAAGTGGTGGAGTCACCATCCCTGGAAGACGTTTACATCTAAAAGACGTTTAGATGTAGAGCTTAGGGATATGGTTTAGTGGGGACTGTTAGCATTAGGTCAGAGGTTGGACTCGATGATCTTGAGGTCTCTTCCAACCTAGAAATTCTGTGATTCTGTGATTCTGATCATCTCAGTTACTATATACAGGAAGAAAGAGGTATCCGTGTTTATAAAAACAGTCTGAATGGTCAGTAGACCATCAGATTAGCCAGAATGCACTTTTAAAGAGCAGAGAAGCTAATTAAGACACAAGCAAGATCTATAGTACCTCCATGGAAACTCAGACTCTTTTGTGAACTGCTGCTGTTTTTATCCTAGTTATATGTTTTAGGTTAAACAGTCTTTTTAATGGCAGGTTGGTTTGTCACTGAGGAAATTGCACAGGCTCATCAATGTTAGTGCACCAAGGAAGGAAATACAGACAGAAATGCAGTATGGCTGTATTGCCAAAATATGAAAGAAGCATTCTTACAGAGAAAAATAAAACACATTTGAGCAACTAAAAAAAAATCTTTAACATTTTCATATTGCTTAGAGAGAAGTTGGTCTGTGATCTAGACATTCTGTGTAAGACACAGCCAAAGAAATCCCTGTCATCCCTGGGTTGTGGAAATCCAAGAATGGTGCTGAAGGGCACTCAGCAAATCAGTTTCCTTTTTATTCTAAATGCTGTTCAATGGTGCCTGCAATGTATACATAACTTTCTTTACTCTGTGCAACTTAAAAAGCTTGAGCAGAAATAACTTTGCAATAAAATTAACATAATTATTGATTTGCCATGCATCAGCTGCTTCAGGTTAAGTGTTTAAGCCTTTAAGCCTTTATTCTTACTATAATGCTAATTCAAGATAGCTCACCATCATTATAATGTGAGCTATGGGACTTCTCAGACACGTTTGCCACAGATAAGATCACACCTGATAACTGATTACTCTGTAATAATTTCTTTCTGTTTCAAAGACCTTTGGATTCCAGAACATTATGCACATACTTGAAATGCTCAAGAGCTATGTCGTGGGTGCAGAAATCATGAGATTGCCTTAAAAAACGTGACACATCTGGAGAGACAGAGAATGAGAACTGGAGAGACAACTAGAGAGGTAGAGATAGAGACAGAGATAGGAATAGAGCTAGAGATATTTACAGTTCTTTTGTCTTGCATTAATTCAGATCACATTTTCAAGAGCTACACAGAAGTCTATTAAAAAAAAATCAGATTGAAGATTCACAACTTTCATAGCTTTCACA
Organism: Aythya ferina; assembly: GCF_964211825.1. NCBI lineage: Eukaryota > Metazoa > Chordata > Aves > Anseriformes > Anatidae > Aythya > Aythya ferina. The sequence continues at coordinate 22,510,915 of NC_140301.1, read as the reverse complement.
GTCTTCAGTCTTGTTTTTAATAAGCCACCAAATCATCATGAAAATTTGCAACCAAATCACAATATTCAGCAACATTAGTTATTTGTTTTAGGCCTTCAGATTACTCTTGACACAAAATTAACTTTATATTTGCTGTGTCTTAATGTAAAGGCTGTTTTGCACTGATTTTTAGAGAATGAGAGCTTTCTTTAAGCAGCATTGCAACAAATATGCTTGTGATGGAGAGAATTATTTTCATATCATCTTAACATATGGTGTCCAAAAAAGAAATCCAATAACCCATCCCTAAAGGATAGTTCTCTATATTCAGATATTGAAAAAATAGAATGGTTAAGAAAAGAGAACAGGACTTGCTGTGCCAATAGTTTGAACGTACATAATTTCTGTGTGCATGCGCATGTGTGTAAGAGATACTAAAAAAGGAGGCTGCATCGATCTGAAAGATTTTAAGATAGTTTGATTAGTAACCCACTGAAGTAAAATGATATCAGTAGTTTTAGATAAAACTATAAATGAACTGCCGCTCCTAAAGAACACATTGCCTATTCATTTCTTAAAAATAGCATAACCAGACCCTACTCCCTATTGCATTCCAGTCATTAAAGAGATCTTCTAGGCTGGAATTCAGTGAATTCAATACATTTATAGGATCATATATGTTTTGGATGTCTTTTGTTTGTCCCATTTTTAATTGTAATCAGAAATGACAGTGGGCTGTGGAGTTGAAACAAGTGAGAAAGAGGTCTGGGAGCCTGCTGCTTTACGAAATCAAGAGAAAAATAATAAACTAACAAAAATTGAGTTATACTCCTTTGTCAATTTCTCCTTACTTTAGGTTCTGCTGGTAACTCCTGTAAACCTCCACACACTAACCTGAAAAGCTGTTTCAAGTCTCCAAATTTGATAAAGCCATAGATTCTTTAAATCTTGCAGGAATGAGTTTGTACTTAAATTTAGATAGTATTTAAAATTCTTACAGTATAATTTCCCTCAGCATTATAGTGACAGTAGCAGTGACATACCAAAGTTATAATCTGTTCATAGCACGATGTATAACCCACTCTTTCAACTTTGCTATCATGAACTTTTGTGTAGGAGGATAGAATATTGGCTATTAATGGCTTCTGGAAGAGGCAAATGAAAAGAAGAAATAGGACAATCCTTTCTGCTATCTCTGTTAAGAGGAAATCAGCAAAAGGAGAGCCTTTTGGTCAAAATGAATACTCTGGCATTTTAAAAAGTCATGTGTGATAAAGCATTTCTGAAATGTCCTCATAGCAAAAGGATTTTAACAAATGAAACAAGAAATTATAATTCCCTATCAAAAATCTGAAGAGGGAGGGAATATTTTTGCTGTGTGCAAGCTGAATCAAGTTAATGAGGCATCTAACACTGCGAAAAGAGCGTTCTCTATAAATAAATCCCGTCTGATTGGGATATATTAGTCTTCTGATAACATTCTATAGCCTACAGATGCTTTGAATAGAATGTGTATGTGTGCAAATACTCAGATCTATTGGAGTTACTGTTCTCCAAGTCCTCGTCCATCACACATATTACAGTCATTTTCATATTTGAGCACTGAATAAAACCCCAGTGTCACTCCACTGCCCGGCTTGAATAGGTAGACTCAGCATCTAGGCTCTGTGAAAGCTCTGGAGATTGTATTTCACACACAAAGATGTGGCTAAAGAGCAGATGTGTAGCCTGTCTGTGGAGGACTCTCAATCTACTTGTCAGAAGTAACACTTGTGCTCCCAAGAGATTTAAAGGATCACGGAGTAGGGCTTTGTGTCACTGAGTACTTTCCCCCACAGCTAGCTGGACTGTACACTTTGTGTGTCCCTCTGGCTGAGGGACTGTGAAGGCAGTATTGCAAAAAGTCAGGAGGAAAAATATAAGACAAGTAGTTACAGGGTTACAGGGTCTGGTAGAAGTAAAAGTGTGTTTAACTGCAAACTCTCTTAATTACTGTGCCAATTTGTTATTTGGAGAGGGAAGGTTCTTTCGAAAAATTATTAATTTTTTGTTTGGTTGTTTGGTTGTTTGATTGGTTTTGTCCTCCAGGCAATTGAAAGGTCTTTCTCTGTGAAGTAACATAAACTTATTTTTCCTTGAAACTGTGTTGTGGTTATCCATGCCACTTTCCTAAAGGATTTACTTCTTTAGAAATATTCTTTATCCTTTCCCTGGTTTAGAGAATACAGTAATGCACATCTTTGGAGAGGGTGTTCATGTTGTTTTGATGTGGTCACACTTCTTCAAATATGATAACATGGCTGTGGTTAGTGACAGTTTTTTTGTCTCCAAAGCTAGATAGCATTGTTCTTTTCATATGTGAGAGTACTTAGTGGTTAAATTTTTAATCAAAAGTTTTTATGAGTTTTTATGAGCTTTTAATTAGTTTTAAGATGCTGTTAATTTGAGATTGCAAGAATTCAGGGTGGTCTTTTTTGGAATTAAGTGCCACCGTGCCTTTTGAGGATCTAGACCATTGGATTCAAAGTGATAAGGCTACGAATGAACCTGGATAAATCTATAATTGTACCAAGCTGGCAAAAGATGTTTGTCCTGTAGTGCAGGATAATTTGGGGTTATTTTGTAAGAATGTTGCATAAAATTGATGCTTTGAAACACAGTTTGACTTTGTTAGTTTCATTCATACTCCATTTTTATAGTACATAAACTCAAATCAGAATGCTGTTTAATAAATCAAATCTTAAATTGTTCTGATCATTGCCTTTATGCTATTTGAAGAAGATCTCCTTAAAAAGCTGATATCAATCATTCTTGCCTAAGGTCTGAAGCAAATGTAACCTGCAAAGGCTGGTAGCTGGGCTATCTGCCATCATTGCTGGCAGCATAAAGGCTCAGGATACAGCCTTCTAATAGGAGGAATATGGAGACAAATCTGTCTGGTTTTAATGTGTTAAGTTTCTGAGATTACTTCACGTAGTTGTGTATGAAAACAGTGATCCAGACTTCAGGACTTGTGAGTGTCTTTCCAGAGACTGTGTCTCTGCAAACTCTTGCTTTCCACTTTTTATAAGATCATCCCTGTGTTTGAAGAATGGCCTGGAGATGAGACATTGGTCCATTACCAAGACAGGCTAGGATGGAGATGCTGGTTTTGTTACATGAATATACAGTGTTAGTGCAATACTGCCCCAGTGAGGGCAGGGGCAAATTTTATCAGAACAGGATTAGAATAAATTTATTATGGTTCAAATAGACACATACAGTCACGCAGAATAGGGGATGCTGAATACTTAATACTCAGCACTTAACTACACAGCCTACTATGTCCAGAATCTTCCAGGATTTTTTAATATTTATTTTCCATGGATGATGAGATTTTACAATGTCTGGATAGCAAATATTTAAAGGGAATGCCAATTTATTTATGAGGCAAACGTGAAAGCTCATTTTTGGTGATCGTTGGAAGAATGGAATAAGAGCATGTGAACAAGAATAATTATCTTAACTCAACATAGATCATTCCACATAAAAATGATGACATTATGGAACTGTTCAAAACATCTTATAATAGAAAAATATAATTGTGCTTCTTTTCTTTTTATGATAACAGGTACCGTTGTCCAAAAAAAAAAAAATCTGTCAGGGAAAGTATACAAAACGGCTTTTCCTTTGAATGCATATTTAAAATGAAGGCATGATGACAGCTTTCGTTTGAGCACTGGACAATTTTTTTTTTTTTTCAGAGTTTGCTGCTGTTCATGCAAAATAAGTTGCTGTGATTGCAACATATGTATTATATGGCACATATGCTACCTCTTAGATAAAAGTGTAACTCTTGTGGTTCCTAGCATTTTTCTAAGGACATACAGTGTTTAACAGTAACAGATCTTTTTATAATATTTTTGCCATGTTTTTGGCAACTAAATATTTTTTCTTTAACCTTTCTCATTCATAAGTTAAATTTGTTGTTAGAGAAAAATGGAGTGTGGAGGTAGAAAGCAACAGTGTGAATAAGAGAGCAAGAGTGTTTTGACTGGCAGTTTTCTCTTTGGCTACCATTTTGGGTTTCTTTGTTGTAATGCATGAGGGCAATAAATTGCCAGCTGCAAACAAGGTTCTGTTTAGCTATGTATTGTACAGACAATCATATACAATCAATTGCAGGTTAAAATGCTGGTGTGGCACTTAAGGAATTAGGAATAACAACTACTGTTAAGAATAATGTGGGTTTATTGACTAATTTCTGACATATGCAGAAAAATATGCATCTTTATGTCTCTTTCTTTGATTATGTGCAGTCATCAAATCCTTCTCTATAGAGATGTGGGCTTTGAATATATATATATATATATGAATATATTGAAGCCTATTTTCACATGCACGATAACGAATCACAGAAAAAAGACAAATAACCAAAGCTCCACCCTCAGCACCACCAATCAAGCATTTGTTCACATGAGCATTCCCATGAAACCAGTGGAACTAGTCATACAAACACATTTTACTACATGCAAGCAAGGAAAAAAGGAAGCCTAGGTTTCAGCTTGAACATGAAGCAAGCTTTCTTTAAGGGACAACATAATTTGTTCCCCACATAAATCCTAAAGAAATGAAAGTGGACCTTCAGCCTTCTCCCTCCTACTCCCAGGAACGATCCCATTATACTGGTAGTTCATAAATATGCAGTGAAGCCCATCTGTTCTAGCTTGTGATTTAAAAGTGTTTTGTAATTCTTTCTAGTGTCTCTAGGTCTAATCAAAAAGGTATCAGAGGCAATGGTAAAGCTGCCATTATCCTCAGGTATGCTGGACCAGAATGCCCGAGGGGCTTTGATGTGAACATAAATCTCAGTCAAAAAAGACCCAGTGCCCCTCTCTGTTGCCCATCTTTCAGGACAGAGCAGTGCCCATGGAGTGCTTTCCAGAAGCAGGGCTACCTGTGCTTTGAGGAGGTGGTCTGTGAATCTGCCGAGTGCTCACATCGGGATGCTTTCCCCAGCTCAGGCCAGAGCATGCAATTACACTGTCAGGCTCTGTCTTCAAATGGAGATGACTTTTTAGGCAATCTGTAGATCTGAGTTTACTGTCAGAATTATGAAAAGCCTTGGAAGGAATTCCGTAAGTGTTCAAAAATAGCTATTCATAAGCAACAACAGAATAGAAGTAACAGTTTGAGAGATTTTAAAACTCCATTACTTGTACATATTTATACAATATAGTGCCTGTCATGGATAATGTACAGCTGATTTATCACGCGTTATCATTTTAAAGAAGAGTTGGTTCTCTGAGTGACGTATGAAATAAATTGCAAATAAACAAGCTGCTACTTAATAAAACAATTAGTTTTGCAAAGGCTCTAGTGGTGCTGTCTGAATTCTTATCAGCCTTGGCTTACAGCTGTAACTTCAGGATATAATAGGAGATTGAATCTTTTACAGGCAATGAAACAGATGATCAAATTCACAAGGGATCGTATCAGGATTTTTCCAGTACCACAGAAATATATTAATCCTTGTCACTGTTTTCTGAAACGCTGTGACAGAAATAAACCTGTACTGTAACTTGGCCCTTTTAATGAGCTTCTGGAGTGTGGGCTTTCCACTCAGCACCTGGAAAACACAACAAAACACCTTTTACATTAAAGATGTGAGGTTTGCTGCTGGCTAAATTTGTACACAGAAGTCTATAAACCAGTGCTCAGCCAGCTGGGAAGCAAGAAAGCAAATTCAGATTCTGCCATGAACTTCACAGCCCAATTATCTACTTGGAATCATGGGAGTTGAGCAAACAAATACCAGCCCCTGCTGAGCCTTTTCAGGCCAGCAGTTTATGGGTGATTCAGTTGCATCAGAGGCTTTTAGACTGATCAATTCTTAATCACAAAGCGCAAAAATTATTCTCAGACTCATGTCAGTTTCTTTGGACACCTTTGTTAACAATCTGCTTCAAATCATTTTTTTAAAGAACTGCAGACACTGTTTTTATTGACTCCCCACTTGTAAAATGTTTATAGCTTGTTAATTTATATTTACCCCTTTACTTTTGCCTGCAAATCAACATCACTTAGCACAGTTTGGTTACACTTTGTCCAAAGGAAATTACAGAAGCCTGCTATGGGGCTAAAATGAAGGAAAGCTGAGGAAAATCAATACACTGATGATTAAACAGATCGTAGCAAATTCACGGCTGTAAGTTACAGCATGGAGACATCAGTGTGATGCCTATCTAGCAGTTAATGTGCTTTCAGCCAGTTGAAGAAAATTTTGCAATAAGGCAAAATGTAAAAGAAAAAAAAAAAGCTACTACAGAGCAATGCCTTTTTTGCTCTATAGGAATAGGTCTAATGTTCATATTTTATTGTTTTATTTGACTTCTGAGAAACTATAGAAAAGGTTTAGATTTAAGAAGAAAACCTATTTAATGAGGAAATTTGTATTGGGAGTTTTAAAGAACTATTTGACTTGCAGTATCATTCATATCTATTGTAAAAGCTTATTTACTGTTATTTTAAACCACTCTTTTCTGTCAGCAAATTTCAACTGTGATAATTTCTATTTTAATCTTCTTCCTTTTGCTTTAATTAGAAGACAAAAAGGTATAAGCACATTTCTAAATGAGTATCCTAATAAGAAGGATAATATTTAGTGAAATTGTATATTGTCTAATAAAGTGATAATAATCTGTCACTACTCATTTCAAGTAGCAGAGAAAATTTAGAATAAAAATAGACGAATGGAATCTTCTCACTTTTTTTTTTTTTTTTTTTTTGATTTACCAACAATAAATAAATATTCATGAAATAGATATGGAAAGAGGAGAAAAGAATAATAGCCAAAGACTATTGCCAGAATACAGAAAGGATCTTGTGTGAGTGCAGGGACTTCCCATTGGTAGAAACTTCTTGTTTAAGGACAGAAAATGTTTCCTTGATACCCCCAATTGTGGTGTCTTCAGAGCATGATGTGAACCTCTGCAAGGTGTGTTTACTGACCAGCAGCCATGTAAAAACAGAATGTGCAAAATGAACTTACAACATTAGGGAAAATTTTATTGCTATTGATATAAATAGGGATGCCAAGAAAGAATTAATTGCAGCCAGAGAACTTCACAACTCTGTCTTGAGCTGTTGCTTGGTGGATTTCAAGGCTTTTATGAGGAGATGGCCCACAGAGCCTGACTCATTCCTTCCTCAGAAAGGATATTCAGGCAGCAAAGGAGATTACTTCTCTTTCTCACACAGCTTGAGTATCTGCAGAAAATGTTCACTTTGGTGAAGGATCATTGCTGAGCTGCTCCTCAATTATCCTTTTTGACAGACTGGAGGCTTTCAGTCATATTCCCTGCCTCATTCCAGTGTGTTGCCATCCTGCAACATCATGGGTAGAAAATCCCAACGTTGTGTGGGGCATAGGTGTTAGAATGCTGCCAGCTGTACCCATCTGCTCCTAGCACTACTTGTAGAGTCCACATGGAGAGTTACCACCAGAACAAAGTAAAGTTGTACTGTAAACTTTCTCTCACTGCATTTCACTTCATTTATCCAGAATTATACATATGTACTCCCATACCCCAAAATCAGTAGATGAAAATACTTCGGTCTTACTTCTAAATCTAATGTAAAAATACTTCTCTTTGTATCGCATACTATCTTTCATCTAAGGTTTTCCAAACTGGCTGTTCTACATTTGCAACATAAACCTGAAATTCCTTATTTTACTTCATAGAAACATAATAAAAACAGGGGAAGGTAAATTCTAACCAGGTTATCCATGTGCTAAGCTACATTTTGTTACTGATTTATTTATATGATGGATCAAATCTTATATTTATCTGAAATTTTTGTCAAACAGCCAGTCTTAAAAAAAAAATCTGCTGTTTTTCTGAGAGGTTCTGCACCTAAAATGGAGATTTTTTGTTGTTGTTTTAGCAGGTAAATGCATAATTGCTTTAACAAATATTGTCTAATTAGTCAAAAAATGAATAAGCTACAACTACTTTCTCAGAATTATAGTGTCTTGTAGACTGTGTTGTCAGCTGGAGAGTTGCAGATTCAGCACTTCTTTAAGATGTTTAAAAATTCATATAATAATGTATACATAATTATTCTCAATATTAATTAAATAAATAAATATACGCAGACAAGGATTTCAGAGGAAAATGTTTTTCAAACTCTGTGTCAAAATTCAGGAAAATTACAGCTTGAGTGTATATGACTATGGTTAAGTTGCAAACTTAGTAAAAGGATGAAGAAAATTCAAATAAGATACAAATATGATAGACATTAAATACACATTGTCATAAAATTTACTATAAAAAAGTATTATTAGCCTAATATATTTTTGTTTCTGCATTTCACATGGCAACACAGAGTAAAAATTTCAACTAATATGTTTTTAAAAGATTTAGTGATGTTTTCTGTCACTGGGATCATAAAGATGTATTAGGAAACTACCTTGAAAAGATTTACTTCTTGTGAAGTAGTTTAATAGACTGCTAATTTTGCTGTAAAAGAAAACTCCTGTTTTCTCAAATTATGTATCTAGACCTTTAATGAATAGGATAAAGTAACTGATAGTGAGAGGTGTAGTAAAACATGTCTATGTGATACTGATAGAATAAAAAATGAAATAATACTATCAGAAAATGTGGGAAAAGATCCATGCCAGAATCCTCCTGGGTTTGCCAGGTTAATTATACTCCTGGGTATGCAGTTTTCAAGATTTTCTTCAGTTGTGGCATTGAAGGAAAAGTAAAATGAAGTGACAGAACAGATTAGAAGGCAATAATGGAAGGGAAAGTGAATAAACCAAGTGTAAACTTTTGATAGGAAACACTTGTGTAAAGCCCACTAGTTATGTGTTTTTTTTTGTTGTTTTTTTGTTTGTTTGTTTGTTTGTTTTTTTGTAACTCCAACACTTTGATGAAGATGACTAATGAACATTTTTATGCAGTGATCTATATTCAAGAGTCAATATGAATGTTTTACCAGAGAATACTTTTTAAAAAGCAAATTCTTTGATGTTAACAATAATGTTAAATTTTACTATTAAAGCTGCAGAGTAGGTTTATAGGGAAAAAAGAAAATTTACTGCAAAAATTCTGCACAATTACACTAATTCCTATTTGAGTATATGTTTATTATGAATGGAATTCTACTTCATTTGTAGTAGTTATTTAACTATAGAAAACACACAATTTAAAAGGAATCATAGCCATAATAATTATTAAGATTTTTCTGATGACACAAAATATAAATGCAAAGTAGTATGTTTGATGAAACTACCAGCAACAAAAATATTTGAAAGTGCCTAGGCAATATATTTTTTAAAAAAATTTATATACATATATAAATATTGTTGGACTGACTAGCTTGCTAAAGACCTGATTGTTAAAACTTTGGATTGTTTCTCTGTTAAATCAGATATGCCTCCTACAATTTTTACAATACTTCCTTTATAAATTAATTGTTACGTGGTTATTTGTTAAAGAATCTCCCCCATGTGAAAAGCAAAATCTCAGTAGATGTGGATTTTACACTGCACTAGATCAATCCCAATACCAGTAAATGGATATTATTAAACAGCATGGGGTAGTGCAAACTGGGAAAGAAAACTTGTAGTGTGCTGCCTTTGAGCAGACCTGGCTTGCATGCTGTGACAGGGCAATTGTCGACATGCTTTTTCATGCCAATCTGCAGCTTTTTCAACTCTAGATGCTATGGCAACCAGGGTTTAACAGACTAAGCAGCTAACAAGCTTCCCTGATGGAATTGTCTGGTTGTATGATTGCCTTGTCTTAGTGAAAATATAAAATAGACCAAAGACGTTTGTGGACATTTGTCAAACTGATTATAATTTGGACACTCAGATCATAATTATCTGTTATATATTGCATAGTATTGACCAGCAGTGTTTTCCATGCTGTCTGTAGAGAACACAAGTGCTTCTCTGTACAGTCTATTTCCTGTGGAAAGAATGGGTTTTGGTTAATTTGAGTTGGTCAACAAGGCAGGTGAGATTATGTGGACAGAGAAAATAAATGCTGCTAGCACAGTTTTTTGTTGTTGTTTTTATTGTATTTTCTTTTTCTCTGTGGTTGTGTTTTTTTTTTATTTAAATAAAATATAATAAGTTGATTACAAAGTAACATGATTCTTTACAGATAAACATAAAATAACACAAAGAAACTACATTTTCAGGTTGTACTTTAAAAACTATGTTTCTCGATGTTCATTATCAGACAGCTGAGTTTTTTCTGTTGGCTCCAATGAATGGTATGTGTTTTCTGCTTGTTTGTTGTTTTTCAGTTTGTTCTCAGAAGAAAAGGATATTCACCATAAAGCATGGACCTGTGACTACATGTTTCTCAGCACTTTTTACAGGCTGAAAGCTGTGGGATTCAGTACTTTGTAAGGACTGCTTGGCCACATTGAGTTTCTGTTCTGATTCTTACAGTTCTAATGGAAGTTTAAAGCTTAACAGAATGTGTTTATGTGTGTTTTGTTTTGTTTTGTTTTGTTTTTTTTACTTTCGTCTGAAGTAGAAAAAATCAGAAAGATACCTTGCTATGAGTATTTCTTTACAGATATTACCTCTCATACCTCACTTTGGGGTAAATCTATAGATTCAAGAAGACCTTCTATAGATTCAAGAAGACCTATAGGATATAAACAATGCTTGAGTTTGCAAATGTTCAGGCAAGTCTGATTCTTGGAACTATATCATCACAGATGCTCCTGACTTAAGGTATCAAAGATCCCATCTTAGGAGTGCCATCTACTACTGTAAACGTGTTTCTATGAGGCTAACAAATACCCAGCTAGTTCATTCCTCCCTTCAGGCAGCTGAGCTCCTTATTCTGTCATGATCTCATGAGGTAGTTAGAAAAGTTGTCCAGTGTTTCATTCTTAAAGAAGAAGGTGAATGTCATGCACAGGATACTTATAAGAAGAGCATTCTTTTTGCAAATATTGGGAATTCATTCTGTTCCTCAGTGACAATATGTATACAAAAAATATATTTTCTTAAAGTGTATAGGAAAAAAATAAAACTTTTATTCACTGCATGTGTACATTTGTTCAGAGTTCCAATATCTGAGATGCTGAATTCACACATGATTCATAATCTTTAGTTTCTTCAGCTTAAATTGATGTGGAGTCAGGAGTTCATCTTTGATGGTAAATCCTCTTTAAATGGCTCAGTCCTTATTCAGCTTGGGAAATATTCAAGAATCTTCCAGAAAACTTTAGAAGCATGCAGAATAGTCCAATACCATCTCTTAAGCCCCTCATCAAGATTTCAACACTGTCAGCAAACAAGATAAGGCCATAGTATATAGTATAGTATAATAGTTTATACTATTTCACTGTATACAACTCAGATCAGCCTTCATAATCTTCACTTCCAAAGAATGAATGTTCACCATATGCAGGCTGTTTTTGTTTGTTTGTTTATAATATAAGCATTTTAGCTGGAAAAAACATTATCATTTTGAAATAAAAATGTATTTATGTATTTCATCTCTTTTTGCACTTTCTGTGATTGAATAAAGAAACTAATACAGTCTTTGAAAGACTGATTTTTAAAATGTTAAAAAAAAATAATAAATAATGTTGTAGTTGTTGACTGAGTGGGAAAAATCCCACAGTAGAAATAATTAGCTTTGGCTGTGGAAAACAGTAGCTATGATTTGTGTCACTGCATTTATTTGGCCATAACTCAGGTATCCAAAGGAGAAGGGGCAATGGCCATAAAATGGGGCACAGGGAGTTCTGCACCAGTATGCGGAGGAACTTCTTCATAGTGAGGGTGATGGAGCACTGGAACAGGCTGTCCAGGGAGGCTGTGGAGTCTCCTTCTCTGGAGACATTCAAGATCCATCTGGTTGCCTATTTGTGCAACGTGCTCTTGGGAACCTACTTTGGCTGGGGGGTTGGACCTGATGATCTCTGGAGCTCCCTTTCAACCCCCTACAATTCTGTGATTCTGTGATTTAAGGAAGATCTCTCATTGTAAGGACTTTATGCCCCCTGCAACTTCCAGTTTCTCTCTGTCTTGGAAGACGGAGAGAAACTGAAAGCTTGGGAGACAAGCTTTCTTTGTTGAGAGAACTTCTTTTCCTTTTCCCCCTTAAGGAGGCTTTTAATAAATCTCATGTTTGCTGGTCTCTTATATTATCTAACTATTGTACAAGTTATTAGCCTCTTTTTGACCATATGATATGGAATATGTACCATCGATGCTATGTGTAAGAATAAAGTAATATAAAGTATAGTAAAACTTAATTAGAATAAGAGGATATTGTGTCTATGAGAATCTTCTTTTACATAACTGTAATGATAGAAAAAAATGACCAAAACCCCAAAAAAGAAAAGTAACATCATGACAAAACTTGCAACCAGAATAGAGGTGTTACACCTGCAAACTGCTTTCACTTCGGGAATTAGGATAGAGTCACTGGCTAAGGTTTGCTTACTTGAATACAACCCTGCTCCAACAGCTAGTAAATTTTTATATTACACTAGTACACAAACAGAAAGAATTGCCAATAAATGTCCTTTAACAAAAAACACCAAGCAAATTTTATTCAGATTCTTATTTACAGAAGAAGAGGAAGTATATTTTATGAGAAAAATTCACAGTCAGGAAGAAAACCAAGTTTTTGACATATAATTATCCTTATAATACTATCTTTATAATCACTAACACTAAAGGGAAAGCAATTCAAAGAAGTTTGCAAAAATTGTAAATCTGCAATTAAAACATTGTTTTTTGTTTGTTTGTTTGTTTGTTTGTTTTTCTATCCCAGGTAACTTTAGATAACTTGAATCTCAAGTTACTTGACTTATTCAAAACAATTGTTATATATAGATGAAAAAATATTTTGTAAGAGCAAGTGCAAATTTATACATAAACATGTATAAAACCTGAAAAAAAAAGGGGAAAAAATAAATATTTAAAGTACATATAAAGCTAGAAAATATTTTTCATTTCAAATATAAACATGTATACATATATATATTAATGAAAACATATATATTAATGAATATGAATTTCCATGTTTTTCCATATTGTACAAATAGATTTTTGCTTGAAGATTGGATTTCTGATCTTTGTAAGTATGTCACTATGTAAGCTGTCTAACAATACGGTCAAGGAGTTAAGGTGCGTTTCAACTGCTCTTTTCATTTGTGATAGAAATGGACAATTTTGAACTGAACATAGTGTTTCACCGAGGTTATTCTATTTCCCTCACGATGACCACATCATTCTAATTTCTATTTTACACATTTACCTGCTCGCCATATGGCTGGCATTCAAACAGTTGTTAATTTTTGGAGAGAGATAATGGAAGCACTTCTTTCGCTTGAAATGCTGGCAAAGTCAATGAGCCGTTAGCAATTTAATATATTCTTTGTATCTTGCAAGATGGAATCATTCTTCCTCATTATGAGAGAATATTAAAAGATATTCCTACAAAGGTTTGGTTTCTATAAAACAGTCATTTTCAGGAGCTTGAAATGGTTGGCTGGAGCATGCATGAATTTGTTTGCTATTTCTAGAATATATTTTATCAACACCTTTTCCATACAATTTACATTTTTCAAAATGTCACTGTTTCTGTGTGAGATACTAAGTATGGACCAATTAACTGTTGATGCTTTCTGCCAAGAATAAATGTTGCAATATAGCATATATACAGGACAGAGTAAATATTCTATGATGGAAAAGCAGAAATTGCCAGACTACTGGTGAGTAATACATCTTGAATGTTACCTGAAGACATGAGTCAGATGCTAATTATCAATGTAGAATCTAATTACTAATTACTAATGTAGAATGCATGCAAATAATGTAGAATAATGTTATAGAAATAGTTGAAATTAGGGAGAAAAAAATAATGTAAGAAACAGAAGTAAAACTTGTAGTTGTATTCTTTTCTAAGGAAAAATTCAAGTCACCTAACCTGTTTTCAAAATTTATTAAGCTAGAAAAAAAAAAAAAGGTCTTATAGAACTCTTCATTTTTTTTCGGATGACTCTAAGGTAGTCATTGTGTTTGAAGGCAGTTCATAGGTGCTTGTCCCCTATTTTTCAGTACCTGCTTATGAGTCCAGAAATGACAGACTTTGGTAGAAGCTGAAAATATCATCAGATACCCATTGGTAAAAAATGGTTAGGCAGACAGTAAGATGCTTCCTAAGAATTTCTATCAGTAACTTTTGATCATCATCATTGCTGTATACAAATAGCCTTTTTTAAAAATATATATATATATATATTTTAATTTAGTGAGTTTACCTGGTATAGATCAGAATGTGAACTGACCTCTTTTTATTTACTGCTGTGTGAACCCACTCTATGATGAGACAGTCCACAGTAATTTGGAAAGAGTAAATTGTTATTGCGGCTGCCTCTGCACTATATGCACTATATTAAGGTAGCTGTTGGCTCTCAGAAATGTCTATACTGAAACAGAAAAACAAGGTGATGTATTGCAGTTCCATTTTTTTATTTTTATTTTTTATTTTTAAAGTTATAGCTTCTGCTGTGTTGATCTCCTGTCAATCAAAAAGGGAGATGTAACCAAAAGTGCAATCTTGCTTTCCAGGATTCCTAACATGAGTTGGACACTTCAAAGGAAGCGGGGTACTACTATTCAGGTTGTGGCATAGTACATGTAATCCTTCACAAAGATGTTTATTGAAAGACTGATCCTCATCCTGACTGATGAAGGACTATTGAAAGACTGATCCTGAGGCACAAGCTCCTCCAAAGACATTTGTCTTCAGAAAGCTTCAGTACAATTCAGCACTTCTGCCCAGTTACATATTTGGCCCTGCAGACCTATTTGTGGAAGCAAATCAGAAAGTTCACTTAAATAAGGAAATGTGACTTTGAAACTTTGTCTAACGTGGCTGAGACATCTGCACCTAGCTGAATTATCTGAAAAGAGAACTTTTTTCTTTCCTATCACATTGAGGCACTACCCTTGTAGGCTCTGCTCCATGCAAGTTTTAAATAAAGTTCCATTAAGTAAAACATCTGGGGATAAATAAGTACATAAGCATATCAGGAATTGCTTATTTCCTGCTTTTGATTGGTGTCACCAAACCAACCACTTGCTTTTCTGGGACCTGAGATCTTTCCTACATTTCACTGCTGAAACTTCTCAGACTTCTACCATTCATGATAAAGCAGAACTGCAATATTAATTGATATTTTCACTTTGGATAACTGCTTAAAGTATTCTTCAAGATACTACATGTTTTGAAAGTTAAATTGACCAAACGTTGAAATAACTGTACTGCAATCAGAACTCTTTTCTCCAGTACAGGAACATTCTAATACTATTGAGAAATGATGTATATAGCACAATATGTTGCTTTAATGTGTTCAATAGTACAGAAGAACGTAGTAATTAGGCCCTAAGGGATTCTTTTTGCTCCGGTTTGATGAGGTGGTCAATTACCTGTGCTGTATGACAGCAAGTGGTACAATTGGCTTAACTTAATAAGTACACTGACAAAAAAGGCCACTGTGATGTACATTAGTTGCACTGAAAAGGTTCTTTTTAGTTATTACCAAAGTAAAACCTCAAATATCAATTAATTTAATTTGTTTAGAACAGTTTACATTTTACACATCATCAATTTTTTTGGTATCACAGATTGTACTGTATATTAAGTAAATTATAAATGTCTAACCAAAAAAAAAAAAAAAGAACATTTGGCCACAATGGCTACTTAAACAAGTTTAAAGGTAACAATTTAACTAGAATGTGCCTTTGACTGAAGCTCTTAAACTAAGATTGATAGAAAACATTTTTTGAGAAGAAATAATGCATACTGATTTATATAAAATGCCGTTCACTGTATTTCCCTTTTTGTATTAGATTTAATGAATAGATATGCCTTTTTTTATTTTGTGGTACCCTACCATTAAATGATACCATCATTTTTTTTTTTTTCCTGCCTAAATAAATTCTAATTCTTGTCACCTACTATCTGTACAGGGAGATTTGAGACATTATTCCTAATTGAGATTTTCACTGAATATCTTTTAAAGATAAATTTGTTTTATTCTTTCATCCACTATTTAAAAGGATTTTTCACATTTTTATCTTCTAAAGGAATTGTCAATGAGAAACTAAAACTGCGTAGACTATACATTAAAATCACTTTAGTTTTTAAGCTGTCATGAACTGTTTCAAAAAATGCTAAGTTGCTATTGTTTAATGTCTGTCATTTTATAATGCTTTAGAAGTTATCTATCCTGTAAAATTATTAACTGATGCTAAAATTGCCTTGTAAGTATTAGGACAATAGCAATTTTGTAACAGCTGGGACACTGCCAATGTAAGATAAGTACATTTTGCTCTGTAGATTCATAAAGTGCTTTGAAATGGTTTGTAACTGATGGATGGATGCATTTTCTAAGTGTAGAAAGCAATATTTTGTAGAGGGAAATGGCTTGAAAGCTGACACACATGCATGCAAATGCCATTCTCTTCAGTAAGTAATTTGCTTTTTCTTTCAAAAGCATAAATGGCATAGTTAGACACATTATTTTGTATATTGCACATAACAATACAAGATGCACAAAAACAGCAAGTACAAAACATTTCATATTGATAGAGGAACCCATGGCTGTAGTATATGATTAGCATAAATGTATACACACTGAAGAAATGCCTTCAGGATTAAAAAGTAAGGCTGAAAACAGGAAAAGTTCTTGTAACTTCAAGAAATGAAAATATTTAGAACATACTTTTTATTTCTCAACCTCATACCTTTTAAAGTTAGTTAAGCCATGTAGGGCCTGAGTTGGATCTTACTTAAGATCAATACTCCATCTAACTCCAACATCAGGCTTTGAACTTAAAGATAAACACATTTAAAAGTGTTTGCATTTCAAACTTAAAAACCAGGATGTTTTTATCATACACATAGTATGGAACAAATTTGCTTCCTTACATTTAAAGAACCATTAAACACTAAATCTGATTTCTGATTTATATCATCTTATCATATTTGTTTTGTCGTATCATTTATATCATGTGCATTGCAAAACCAACACTTGCGATGTGCCCCTGGACATTTCCACACATACTCAGCTAACCAACCTTGAGGAGACCCAGCCTCGCTGAACAACTGACAATAATACAGCCAAGCCTATACTGATTATGTGAAGGAATCTCAATCTTAGTCTGGAAAATGATCCCCAATGAAACCTCTGGTATATCAGCTTCAACAGGTCTACTCAATATGATTAGTGTCAACATGTGACCTTTTTGTTTAAAGAAAGGAACATTTCTTTCACAGACTTTTGTTAATTTTTTCATTCAACAATTATTGCAATCATGACCTCTATTGTTCATCATTTCCACTAACAATTCTGCTTCTACATCAGCTTCTTTCTTAAGATATATATTCCCATTAGATACAAACCAGCCATTAATCTTAATGGAAGCTATGCTCAGAAATGGAGTGAGAAAGATACCCAAGAGGTTTTGTCATATCTTTAAATTCAGTAACAAAAAAAATGATTTGAGCTAAATTCTCATAATGAATGCACATTGTTGAAGAATTAAAATTTAAAATATATTTACATACTTCCCAAATTTATTTTAAGAAGAATTGAAATAACACTAATATTGAATTGTGTGGCAGATTTCATGTGGTATCCAAAGAAATATCACTTAGTTTGTGATATGTTAAGAAACAGTGTAGGGTGAATAGCTCTTAAAAACAGCTTATCTGACAATTTGAATCTTTTTGTTGTTGGTGGTGGTGTTTCTTTGTGTGAACTGGAGATGTTTTCTTCTGAAGTTTATACTTTTTTACAGTATAGAAAAAATTTATTTTATTTTTATTTTATTTATTTTATTTTCTGTTATTTTCCTATAAATTTATATTTAAAATTCAGAATTTGATCTGCAAAGTTTTCTATTGGCCACATGGTTTACCTCTGTTCTTGGACATGATGCCTGTAACAGAAATTAAACAAAAGCATGAAAAAACATGAGCTTTTTTGTGGTCATAAGCTTTTTATTTTTATTTTTTAATGTATATTTGAAGTACTTGAACATATATTGGTAGAATTATTGTCAGATTTTTTGACTGCAAAATTGTGTCAATGTTACGGTACAGCTATATGTAACTGATAAGAAGAATAAAATCACAAACAAAATTAAAAAAAAATCATTCACAGGAAGTGTTCTTTAGAAGGAATGGTTAATGTAATAAAAATTGAACGAACCTATTAATAATAGATTTTTTTTTTTTTTACTAAAAATCCTGATTGCAGTTCTTTAAGTTTATCTCATAAAACTACCTTATTTTGAAAGATCAGTTTGCAGAGGGAATGTGAGAAAAACATTTAATCAGAAGCTGGCAAACAGTCAGTAGGGTGGAAAGAATTCGATGGTAAACAATACTTCATAAAATTACCAGATTGAAAAGATCTGATGACTCCCACTTTCAGGAGTTACTTGGACATTTTGCAACACTTTTTAAATGTTTGTGATTTTAGAAACAAGTTGCAATACAGAAGAACAAAAATCATTTTATGAAGAGTAGGTTAGATGTTTATCCATATTGTATCTGCCTTAAGGAGAAAACTCAGAACACGGAATACATTTGTCATCAGAGATTATGACTGTAACACATCAAAACCTTCTATGATTTTTGCTTGCAGATGTAACTGTAGTCCATAGGTAGAAACTATGCCAAAACATGTTTTATATATAATGCATGCAAGTTTTGAAATGTCACCAGCTGAAAATACAACCAATTGAATCAAAAATAACCTGAAATATTTACGTTTGAATCATATTACAATCTGAGCAACATTGTAATTGTCTTCATAGCAGTATTCAAATAAAATCAATCTACAGTTTTGATTTACAAAAATAGATTTTTTTTTTTAATTCAAAATGATGAAGTCTTGGGGAAAAATGTGAGAGAATGTGAATAAAAAAAAAAAAACATTAAAAGTATTAATTTTACTTTTAGAAATTGCATGTTTCTATTTTCTTTATGTGAGAGAGTGTATAATTAATTGGGAAGAAAGTAGGAAAAAATGTATTCATTCATATTTTCTGTTCCATTACATTTCCTTTATCTTTACTCTAATTGGTGTTACATCTTTTCCCTGCACGTTTACTTCAACAATTTGTAAAGAAACAAACGAACATAGAAAATTTCACTAAACTAAGTATGAAATCAAAGTTTGATTCCCCTGTTTATCATTCTTCTGGAAACTTCTTTATAATTGTTTGTGTGCACACATGAAAATTAGATACTACATAGGACCTTTTATCAATCCTAATGCTAAGAACATAAAATACTTTAGACACAAGCTGTTCTTAACATTCTTGAAAACAGATGCTAAAATGTTTGGAAACAATATGGAATAAAGCAGGTAATATGAATAGATATTATGCATATTCTGGCTTCCCACAGCATGCATATTGATGGTGTGTGCAGTTACTATATGTAGAACAGTGGAGGAAAAGTTCACTGTTGGTTTTAAGAGGATGGAACTATACAGTGAGGAACAGTGAGGAACTTCCTCACTGCGGACTGCTAACTAGAGGAAGAAATTAAAGGACATATCAGACTAGAAACACCAGAGATTCAGTTGCCCTAGCTTTCCATCTTTCCATTCAAAACCACTGGAAGGTTTTTTTTTTTTATAAGCTTGGTCTTTTTTGAAGCTTTTGCTTAATAGTCATATAGTCATCTTAAAATATCTGTATACTGCAAAAATCTTCAGACTTCAAAATGTCTTTTTTTTTTTTTTTTTAGCTATGATGTTTGGACTAAAACTCCCTTCAATCTTTTGAGAAAGAAAATGCGGCTTAAAGCAAATAGCATTAAAAAAAAAGACTTGTTACTCTTTAGGAAAAAAAATGTTTATGAAGAAAAATCTCAGTGAACATTTGACCATGATTTAAGGCCCATTTTGAATTCTTCAATTTGGCCTCTTGTGAAGTAGATGGAATCATTTTCCTCAATACAATTTCTGTAAATCCATCTCACTCTTATTTTATAATTAGGAGTCAAGCATTCTGAAGGAGCAGGTTATACATAAGCATATTTACAACAGTGATTTAAATAGGTTTTATGTACTCTAGCTATCAAGATACAGTAACCTTTAATCACAACAGGGACTGAACTGAGAAGAAAAACTTGGTGGTACTCTCTAGAACACCCTTGCTTGCCACAGTCATAAGTTCTTCATTCCCATTTGCTACTTTCAGGCTGTGACTCAACAGCTAGTATTATGAGACTGAGATGAACTAGCAAGATAGTTGTAAATAAATCATTACCCTCGAAATGTTTTATTTTCAAAATGCAATGGTTCTGGCAACAAAAAGCTTTAATCCCAGTGAATCATTGGCAGGTACTTTCACATATTTAAATTATGGAAGGTGTGAGGTTCTGGCAGGTTTCACTTACCTTCTCAAATTATATTTTATAAATTTTTGCACATCTATCATATGTTTCATTAGTGTTTGTTTGTTTGTTTGTTTGTTTGTTTGTTTTTTAAGCATTTGCAAGTTTTAAGGAATTGGGTCTAAACATTCTCCAAATAGGTCATCTAACATTATTCTCTTTTTGCAAGACAGGGAAGCAGACAGACAGAGGTTCAGTGCTGATGATTTATGAACCATCTGTAAAACAGTGAACCCCTTTACCTTCTTACACATGCATTACTTTCTTTACACATGCATTGACATAAATTAAAATTGAGACGCTCTACATAGTACAACTAACTTACAGTCTTCAGAAGACTGAGTTTATTCAGACTGAAGTAAGGTATCAGTGCCATAGTCTTGGCAGAGTCTATCATGGTAGTCCAGACTTTTGAGGCAGCATGAACAATTTTATCCTTCACAGTAAGTCAGAAAAATTTTAGAGGCTTCTTTGAGATTCTTCCTATTTAAAACTAGGTGCAGCCTGTGCTCTCACATTTCCATAGCTACAGTCAGA
This sequence comes from Aythya ferina, assembly GCF_964211825.1. Lineage (NCBI taxonomy): Eukaryota > Metazoa > Chordata > Aves > Anseriformes > Anatidae > Aythya > Aythya ferina. The sequence goes on along the minus strand of NC_140301.1, from coordinate 22,489,940 downwards.
GGTCACCTAGGTTGGCTCCTGAGGTAATTATTTAGCTCAGTAAATACAAATAAACAGTAGAAAAAAAATGACTGATTTCAAGAGTCTTCTGGATTTACTAGGAAATTTTCAGATTTTAGATACAAAAATGTCTCCCTCCCCCCCCCCTCCTTTTCCCCCTTCCCCTCCCCTCCCCTCCTTCCCCCCCACTTCCTCCCTCCCTCCCTCCCTCCCTCCCTTCCCTTCCCTTCCCTTCCCTTCCCTTCCCTTCCCTTCCCTTCCCTTCCCTTCCCTTCCCTTCCCTTCCCTTCCCTTCCCTTCCCTTCCCTTCCCTTCCCTTCCCTTCCCTTCCCTTCCCTTCCCTTCCCTTCCCTTCCCTCCCCTCCCCTCCCCTCCCCTCCCCTCCCCTCCCCTCCCCTCCCCTCCCCTCCCCTCCCCTCCCCTCCCCTCCCCTCCCCTCCCCTCCCCTCCCCTCCCCTCCCCTCCCCTCCCCTCCCCTCCCCTCCCCTCCCCTCCCCTCCCCTCCCCTCCCCTCCCCTCCCCTCCCCTCCCCTCCCCTCCCCTCCCCTCCCCTCCCCTCCCCTCCCCTCCCCTCCCCTCCCCTCCCCTCCCCTCCCCTCCCCTCCCCTCCCCTCCCCTCCCCTCCCCTCCCCTTCCCTTCCCTTCCCTTCCCTTCCCTTCCCTTCCCTTCCCTTCCCTTCCCTTCCCTTCCCTTCCCTTCCCTTCCCTTCCCTTCCCTTCCCTTCCCTTCCCTTCCCTTCCCTTCCCTTCCCTCCATGTTCCTGATGTCTCTGATTTCTCACTTGTTCCTTTTATGTCTGCTCATGCACACTTGACTTCACATACAGCTATTTTCCTTCTGTCCTGATAAGCATGTATTTGTTATTCCCCAAAGGATATGTCCTTTAGATGAATAAAATAGATGTTATATATAAGTTCTGTAGTCTGACTTTCATGCTGCTCTATTTTCCTGCAACTTACAGGTAGCATAATTTAACATATTTTTAAAACACAGAGAAGATAAAAATATTTTTAGGGTAAAACAATAAATTAATCTACATGAGATTAAGCATAATGTAAGTATCTGCATAGTACATTCGTTTACATTACTGAGTTGATTTTTCAAATAGATTATATTTATTCTAGTAAATAAATAAATAAACATAATCCTGATACTTTTGTACTAGTGAAAACAATCAGGTATTTCACTGTATCTGCTAAAGCTCTACTGAACAGCAAAGCAACTTTACAGCACCACAGTTGAGGACATGTCATGATCTCAGATGTTCTCATGATGAAAGGGATTGAATAAAGGAAAGCAACTCTATGTACCTCATCTCACCACAGCTGTACAGTTTGTGTCAGCAGAGCACCTGAGTCTTCCTGACCTGAGGGCTGTTGGCTGTTAGATAGTAAAGCAATCTAGGGGTGCAGTACCAAGGAAGTGTAACTATTGTGTTAGGTGGCACCATCCACAAAATGAGAAAAAGGTGCCAAATCCTACTGATTGACTGCCATGCAGATGAAGTTTAATTTCAATACAGTTAAGAAAGAAATGAAGAATATGTATATTCTGGGCAGTTAAGAAAATCACTCTTAGAAGGCAGAATTCAGGATGCATGGCTGTGTATTTTAATTATAGTTTTCAAAACTATAATTATCAAATGCATTCCTTTCACTTCCTACAAATTAGAGGTCTGAGTTGCTGAACCTGACAGCATGAAAAAGTAAAAATTTTCGCTAGGAATATTTTTTTTTTGTTTATCTGATAACTGAATTTCTTCAGATTTTTTTCTTTTTCAGTTAGATATAATTACTTTTCCTAAGGTTTAGTGGTATTTTATGCATCTATAACATCAAGTAGGTTTGCAGTTGGAATGCTACTGCAGTAAAATAAAGGCTACTATATGACTGCTAAATTCCTGTCCTCTTTTCTGTATCATTCTGGTCATCTGTATATAGGGTGAGACAAACCACAGATACAAGCACAAAGTTTTCAGTTTATTGAATGGTGGTTACAGTAAATAGAGCATGAGATTTTAAGGCTCTTCTCCTTCCATATTTCTACTCCAAGAATCCTTGAAGAACATAGCACAATAAGATTGCCAGATAACATTCTCCTCCTATCCACCTCATTAAGCCACAAATGTTATAAAAGCAATCAACACATAAAGATTCCTGGTTTCTGTTTATTCATACATCTGAGGTAGCAACTTACTGGAGAGTATCATGATCACAGACCTTCCCATTTATGTAGTTTGAACTAAATAGTTTATATTTGCTGAATCCTTTCCTAATTATGATACTGGAACAAAATGTTCCCCCACCACCCATGTATCTCCCTCCCACACACTACTTCCATTCAGTTCCCCTGACTAAGTCTATCAAATTGCATGTACCCCTGTGCCTGATATATATATATATATTAACATTGCTGTGCCTGAAACATATCCTGCTTTACAAGGACAGGAAGAAAAACTGTATCACTAGGGGTGATAGAAACATCTGGGTACCAATTCCTATAAGAAACAGAAAGTGGAGATTAGAAATATACAGAAGGGGGAAGAACCACACTTCCTTCTACACGTAAATATATTAATATATTTTATCATATATATAATTTGTGGTAGTCTATAATATTAATATATACCTATACATGTAATGTGTATAATCTATATAATGTATTGAATTTATGTGTGTATCTATTGCACTTATGTGTTATATGTAATGTTCTTAAGCTCAGTCAAATGCTGATAAACTAGATCCTTTCTGGTTCTTTCAGAATCAAGCTTAGATTTACCAACTGTGCAAAGAAACTGAGCTAGTTAAACTCATATGTGCAAGTTCAGAATCAAGGGCAACAGTATGTCCTTTAGCACTGCCCAGTTTGTGCAACATTTGTAAGCTAGGTAGCATTACAGCTACTCAGTCCATGGTGTACAATGTCATTTTTGATTTTGGTTAGTTCATGTCTGTCTTGAGAACAAAATTCTCTTTTTGAATATCATTTTCAATTTTGCTTCCACAAAGGCACAATGAGCAAGATACACTCATTGGAATGGTAATTGCCTGACTAAAAGGTTTTGGGTGTGATCAGAGCCATAGCTGGATCTTTACTTTGTGCAGAAAAACGTTGATATAATCTTGTGATCTTGTGAAAAGTGTGGTGAGGGAGAGCAAGCTAGGAGGAGATTGCTTTATTCATGTGTTCTCAAATTTTGAATACCACATGAGGATACCAAGCTGTAAGGCAATCCAGTATAGTACGTGAATTTTAGAGCAGTTAAAAAGTCAACCTTGTAAAAAGAACTAAGTTCTCAACATTGGCTATAATAGAGATAGTGTTCTGCTATCACAATGCAGGCCAGACTAGGCCACCAAAGTTGTTTTAGGAATCCAAGAAAGGAATAAAGTACCATACATAGCACAACAGCAGGTGAGAGACTCTTTTAAAGCAATTTTTGTAATATTTATTATAGAACTCTAAACCAAAAAAATGAGCAAAGGATAGAAAGGAACATTAGAACAAGTTATTGTAGGTTATTATATTTTCAGCTGCAATGAACCTGATAATGAAGTCAGTTGAGCAAGAGCATAAAGGTCCCACACTGACAAGAAAAAGACATCCCCAAGCCAACAGAGATGTTTTAACAACTACAAGTACAGTAATATAGACTGGATTGTAGCTAGTGACACTGAAAAAAATAATCAAGTAACCAAAAATAATGTTTAAGCTCAGAATATAGGTTCCTGGTGTCTCCAAAAGGGAAAATAAATAGTGAATTTAACTTTAGGGCTCTGAGAGACTAATAGAGATTACCAGAAAGAACACACATTTACCAAATTACAGCATGCTGACACAAACGACAGACTATTTTATCTGTCACTAAGCTTCATAAGTAATGAAGGGGGAGGGGAAGAGGGAAAAGTCTGGTGGCTTCCATAGGGACTGTAGACCAGAATAGTTTGGGATTAAACTTTTTTGTGCCAACATTACAAGTATAATTTGCACAAAGATACAGTTAACATTTCATAAATGCAAAATAATACAAGCCTGGGGAATGTGGCTGCAAATTCTTACTTAGAAGACTTCAGTCAGCAATACTTTTGAATCAGTCTTGAAGGAGACTGGAGAATTAAGGCCCCTGTGTCCAGCTGAGAATCTGAACTGCTCAGAATTTAAAGCAGAACTTCAACAGTTATTCTGAAAAAAAAAAATAAAAAAATAAAAAAAAAATTTACTAGGAGCTTGTGAAGCCATGAACTTTTTTTTTTTTTTCAATTGGAAGTAAATTTTACCCCTTTGTCTTCTGTCTCTAAATTAACTATGTAGCTGTTTGAAAAGATATAGTAAACTTCAAACATTCCTAAGGACTTGTGGTAACCCCAAAATTTGTATTTATAAGAAATAGTTGAGTATATCACATGGTCAAAATATGCCTTAACGGATTTCATCTATTAAAAATCGTCTTAATTCCCCTGAACTCTTCTAATTATGGTTTCAGCACACCACGCATTGCATATACACATATGATTGAGTATAAGGATCCAGATATTACTTCTTTATCAGGTAGGTGATGCTTGTTTGTCAGGCCCTTTGAGCCTTAGAAGGTTCTGCTGAGAGATAGCTTACCTCTGTAGCAATTGAGAAATCATCTTCTGCTTTCAGTTACCACCAACCCTCAATCTCTTCTCTTCTGTACATACATCTAATGTAGTTGTAGGACTTCTCTGTACCAGCAAAAGCTTGTTAACCTGCTTTGTTCATGTGTAGACAGCTATACTTAAAAGGGTGAGATATACCTGTCATGACAGGCAACTGCCATATCTGAGAAGCATGCTCTGAACTTACCTAGTATTAAACAAAGGGTTTAGGCATCTTACAAAACACCATTGTAGGATTAAACACCACAGCTGTCAGTGTTAAGAGTTTCATGTAAAAAATGGCTAAAGCTCTCACTCAGAACCCATGTGATACCAACCACCATGTATGAAATAGTAGTGTGATTATCCCCTGATATCCATCTTGACAAACAAAGGCTCATGATGATAGAGATAAGTACTATATGGAAACGGAAAATTCATGGTGCTGGAAAAGAGAAACAAGGAGGAAAGAATGTGGTTGTATGTTCTCTGAGTGGGCATATTGTCTTTGGATTCCTGATGCCAGGTTTCTTATTTTTTATTGAACGATATAATTAAAATACAGAAGCTAGGTAATGGTTAAGATTTTCCTTTCTAGGAAAATACCTACTGACTAGGTTACGAAATCTATTGCCTCGGGAGTCTTGCATTCCTTCTTATGCACATGGACATCTGGTACCAAAAGTTTGACTCACACCAGAAAAAGAAAGGCTCTTGTCAAGTCTCCTATATTTTACATGTATACTGCTCTACTCATTAGGCATTTTTATGAACAAGTTGTGATACTCATTTTATCAGGCCTATTTTAAAAGGCAAAGATTTGCACTGCACTTTTCTATCCATTTTCTATCAGTGGGTCAACATTATATGCATAAGAGTGAAAAGCATCTGCTTGACATACATGTATTGAATTAGGTACCTAAACCCTGGAGAAGGCCAAAAGTTCAAAGACAACCTCATTTTGAGTGTTTCATATTTGGTAGTTCTTTGGAATTTGGTATTTGGAATACTCTAACAAGTATGATGATTTGGGGTTCACCCTTCTAAAAATTTTTGTAGTTAAGAGAGAACTAGAGAGATTAGACAGATAAATTTAGTACTTCAGTGTGCATATTTGGAAACAAAACAAAACAAAAATTAGCCCTCATCTCAAACAATATTTTTAGGAGCTTAATTACTTATTCTTTTTCATGTTAAAAATATTTACATTCCTCAGTATTGTTATAATTCCCCTAAACACTCTTTAAAACAGGATACAGCAGTCTACATCTGAATTCTGCCCTAGGAATATCTGCAGTGCTCAGGCAGGATGACCACTTTAATAACACAGAAATGGTATTGAGGCAAGATATTATTTCAAAGCACATACGCCAAACAAAAATCTATATAATTTACGTTTTCAAGCCACTAAAATTTGTCTTAGGATCCTTAAGAAGATAAAGTACAACTATTAGAAACTTCTTTTGATAACAAGTGCCTTAGTTCACCAACTTTAATCCTACTGCTGTGTTGGACATAGGTCACAATATTTTACCTGTTTCATACCTCTTTCCTACCCTCAAAAAGCTAGATTCCTAATGAATAGGTAATTAACAAATTCTATGTGTTAGCCAATTTTACCAAGTAATACAATCCTCTAATTTTTGTGTTTGCTTTCTGTTCATTTTTAATGTTTTAAATTTCCTCCATTCCTTAGGTGGAAAACATTTTTATTCTGTTAATATGAGAACTTTCAAAGATATTTTTGATTTACAAAAAATTCTCGAGGGATTTGACTTCAGTGCTGGGAAAATGCAGGAAGTACTTCACAACTTTAAAGTTTAAAGCATTTACTTCTTTTTATTTTAATTTTGTAAAATTTTTACTTTTCTATCTAAAACCAAATTGTATCTATGAGTCCAACACTACTACTTTTACCAACCAAAAGGATGAATTCTGACTGTTTAACATGGTGCCACATCTGAAAATATTAAAGCAATTTAAGCATACATATGTAGAGAAAAGGCCTATAATAATCTTTTAGCATTTTTTTTTTTTTTTAGCAAGACAGTCCACTGCTTAGTCTTTCTTAGTCATTCATTATTATTCATTACACAAAGATCTTGTCCTGAGGCAAAACCCTGACTCAGTTGAAGTCAATAACAAAACTACCACCTACTTCAATGAGATGGAGATAACATCTCTGGAGCCTTGTTCATTAAATTATTTTTTTCAAGCTTGATCATTATTTTTTTTTCTGTGAAATTCACCCCCAGAAGGCAGTTAATTGCTTTACTCAGTAGTGGGATTTTAAGTTTTAAGGCTGTGTATCATACAAAAACTTGAAACTTCGACGTGAAATAAGTGATTACATAGTTTGGCATAATTGCAATATGTCACAAAAAGACAAGCTGTTAAAAACCGCATTAGAGCTGGCAAAGTGAACACCTCTGAAGTACAACCAAAATGGTGTCATGCTTGCAACAGCAACACATATGTTCCAGAACATAGATTGCATCAGAAAAAAAAATAAATGGAGTTTCTTTGTCAAAGAAAGAAATCATCTGCTATTCTACCCAAACACAGCAAAAACTGTCTTTATTTATTACTGGGTAGTGTATTTGTGTTATTCAGGACAGGAGAGTCTGTGGTGACACAGAGCTCAAAAGGAAAAAGAAAGAAACAGTAGGAAGCAATAACATTGGACATAAAACTGGTTTTGTACAGCAGTTGCTGTTACCACTGCTTGATGATTAGTGTGGCTGGTAGCTGTGTACTTCTCCCACTTAAAAAAAATAATCTCAGCCTCTGAGCAATGTTGTCCTGAATGGTTGTCATTGGGCAACTTCTGCTTCCATTGGTGTCCTTGAGCTCCTGATCTTATTATTACCTTTAATTATGTAACCTTCACTAAACAAACCTTCACTTCATTAAGTATGACCTTCACTAAACAAAATTAACCTTAATTAGTCTTTTCTGAAGCTATGACACCAGCAACTCTATATTGAATTCTCAAAGTTTTTCATGATCAGTTCAGATCACAAAACTCATGTAGTCAGACCAACGACTACTCTTGAGTTTGTATACTCTATATATTAGTATTTACCAGTTTAGTCTCTCAGTGAAGAAGGTTGTTTAAATTCATTCTCTGCATTTTCAGGCAGCATGTGTGTAGTAATTACATGTCCTGTTCCATGACATTGAAGATCCATGCTTTCAAAAGTATTACAGGAGACCTTGTAGCCTTTCAGATTTGATTTTGGATAATATCTAGACATGTCTACAGAAAGTCACATCTAGACCTCTCATTTCCTTGTTAGCAATTTCTATCTATACTGTCCAGAGTGCTCAGAAGCAACCTGCAATGCCCGTTGAAGAAATCTGGTTATTAGCCAGCACGTTCAAACATCCATGTGCCAATTCTGGTTACTGTAAATAACACATAATTATTATAGCATTTCAGATAACACACCATATTGGCTTACTTTTTTTTTTTTACTTTACATATTGGTTTACGACTGGGAAACAGCATGACAGGGAACAGTTGCAACATGCCTCGTACACTACAGCTAGTCTTAAATGGACTTTGACAATTTGCAGGGCCAGGGCACTTGAAGAGGGCGAAGGTTTTTCATTCATCAGACCAGACTACAAAGACAGCAGAGCATTGTCTCACACAGAAAAGATGGACCAGCTTCTTTCTTCTTTCCTCCCCAGCTCCTTTTCCTTGTAGTTTAACTTACAGATCTCAAAAGCTGTAATTCCCAGCAGTTGGTCTTAGAACCTTTCCTCAAACAAGTTCACTTGAGACTAAGCTTGCAAAATACAGACAAGGAGTAAAAAAATCACACATTCTTTAAAGCCTATTGCCTTGTTTTATTTATTTATTTATTTATTATTGTGTGTGTGTGTGTGTGTGTACACAATCACTCCTTGAGAGGGAAGAACAATCTGATGTAAATATGCTACCTAGGCAGTGAAATTTTGCCTACAGGATCTGTCTTATTTTCCTTTGTGGCTTGTCTTAGTCTATTTTGTTCTATTTGACTGTGTATTTACTGTTTTTGTTTTGGTTTGGTTTGGTTGTTTTTTGTGTGTGTGTAGTTTTTTTCCTCCCCAGAGGTATTTGGTAGTACACCTCAAAACAGCTTGCTGCTTCACCACCCAGGACTTTACAGAAGATGTCACCATAAAGAACATCATAGGTTCTCCTACTGAACACATACACACAAGCTCACAGATAGTAGAGGAGTGTGGGTTCCCTTTATTAGCAAGAATGTTAGTCCACATTCTACAGAAATTACAATTAAATAAATAAATCTCTCTAGAGTGGTGGTTTGCAGTCTGTGGTCTTCAGCTGACCAGTCATCTATGAAGTAGATACTCTGAAGCAATTTAGAATATCCCCAGACACCAACCTGACAATATGGTTGGTGACTACCTACCTACATTTTGCTGTATAGCATGTCCACAGATCTTAAAGAGTAATTTGTAAATTTTTACACTGTATATTTATTTTTTATCTAATGAAGTCACATTCAAGCCTTAAGTTGAATTAATGCTAATTTAGTAATCAACTGGGATGAATTAATTCAATTGAACAGTGTTTTTTTAGAAAAATCATTCACATAAGGACAAACCACATCTTCTGAAGCTAAGACCTGAAACTTTTAAAAACAAGACACAGATCTTGACAGGAGTGTTACTTTGGATAAGAAAAGAAAGTTCAAATAATAGTTACAGCTTCCAGGTTCACGAAGTCATCTGTCATTTCTACTATACTTTTCAGAATTTCATCTTCCCAGCTTGGGAAGAATTGCTGCTTCCCAGAGTGGTAATTCTTCTCTGCTAGAACCTAGTACTAGATTGTTAAAAAATAAAAATAAATTAAAAAAAAAAATCCATCTCGGTGCAAAGGCATTTGATGGTGAGGAAAAAAGCCTACACAATCCCACAGCTTTTAAATAATACTAATCTTTTGCTGTCATGTTTGCCCCCTGCATACTGTTAGACCATCAGCCACTGCTTGCTTATAATTGAAACAATTTGGACAAGTGCTTATCATTATCAAACAAGCGCTTATCATTATTAATTTAGATTAAATGCTTAAAAGCAACATGCTATAAACATGTCTGTGATTATGTGTTTTCATTTTTGATTTATTGCACTAATTTACCAATTTCACATTTATTTACTTCAGAAGTAAGTAGAATTATAAATCTATGCATTCAGCAGGTACAGAGGAAGAATTCAAGCCTTTGAGGTGGCTTTTTCAGGGAATGACTGTTCTGAATTTTTTCACAGGTACTTTGAACATTACAGGTAGTACTATAATCACGTGTAGGTGTAAGGATCCTGTAAAATTATGCAATATTCTTATGAGCAGAAGTCTCAGTGGTTTGCAGCAGTAGGCCTCAATAGTTCAAAAGGTATGGCATCTGCACTGTTCAATGTAGAAACAACAGAAGTGACATCTTTTTTTTTTTAGAAGGAAAACAGGCCTAACTGTGGAATATTTGGGAAAGTACACCTCATACCAATTCACCTAGACACTTTGTCATCTTTTCACTTTCACTTTGATGCACATAACCACATAACCATTTAGATAAAAAAAAAAAAAAAGTTTACAATATAAAATCCAAAGGTAAAAATACTGTGTGTGCTTAGTCAAGGCATTTCCAAATTCATAATGTTTATGTCCTATCACATTCAATATCCTAAAGAATTGCAAAGTATGCTAGCCTATGCATTTCCATATCAATTAACAACACAGAACTTTGGCCTCATACTTTAGATAGTAGAAATTATAAATTGCTAATACAGGTAACAGAGTATAATTGGAACACTCCTTGGTGTGAAATGGTGATGTCTTCTTTTTTAGTCCCTTGTACCTGTAAATCATTCCAGATAACACATCTTAAAACTGAAGTGACAGGACTGACGAACGATTTCACACAGACTTAGTGTAACTCTTCACACTATATTCCATTGAGTGTTGCAATATATGTCAATTAATATTGTTTCTTTACCTTACAATAGTTTGAACACATTTTGTTCCTTCCAAATTATTTTCAGAATTGTCATTTAATAAAAATAAAAATCTGAGAAAATCAATTGTCTTTTATGTCTTTAGCATCAGATAGCAACTTACTAAGGTGTCATTTCTGAGATTTTTCAAAATGGTATTTCTATAATAAGTATGATAAAAAGGACAGGTTGGTTCATGCTAATTTTTCAAGAAGTCTATTGTAGCACTTAAAAGGACTTGTTTTTCTTTTCTCTTAGTATATATTTAAGTATTTTATATAATCCTTTCATTTTTTTTTTTTTAACTTCAAACTGATATTCACTAACTGCTGTAAAAGCATTGGTAATTCATGCTTTGCTAATCTGAACACTCCATAATTGGCACATAAAAATTCTCAGCAAAGGCTTAATAGCTGAGGGTTGCAATGAGGTCTCTTCTTACCCAGATTCCCTTCTCTTAAAAGATAAATGACAAGAACAGCTATTCTGAAAAGCAGGATTCTAAAAAATATAATTCATGTTATTAAATAACAGTTACCCACTGAAATTAAATGACATTTTATAATGTATTATTTATTTACTTGCTAATTTGCAAGACTCATACATTTTCTCCTCATTTTCACAGCCTAAAAGAACAGGCCAGTATAAGACAGGCAGAATATTTAAATTCTATGTAAGACCTTTAAACAGCACTGAAGTAGAATAGTGTCTTCTGATAACTCTGTAAGAGTTATAATAACTCTGTAAGAATTATCAGAAGAGTAACTAGTAAGTCAACTTCACTAGAAATACATATGAGTTACATTTCATGCCATGTAATTACTTGTTCTTAAGATCATCTCAGGTATTCTCTCCAGTTGTTCTTTTTGAAAACTGAATTTAGAATCCCATATATTTGTGTCAGAAAAAGTCACATTATGCAATGCTTAGTTATTAGAAGTGAATTCTAAGGGCAGCTAGGTAAATGATAAAAAAAAAAAAGAGAGAGAGCGAGAGAGAGAGAGAGAGAGAGAAGTGGATTGAATCAGAATAGATTCCAGGAATATTTTAAGTGAGTATATTTAGATATTCCCGGTCTACAGTAACAAAAAGAAAATCAGGAGCAAAGGTTTGGACTGAGCACCATCTTCAAAAGAAACCAGTAGAACTCTAACTCAAGTTATTGGCGGAATCTATGGACTTTAATATGCAGCATCAATCCTTGAGGCATATGGTCTGCATATTAAGTTTCACCATCTTCTCTGTCCATACTGTTACAGTGCATTTTGAGATGCTCAGAAGGTGCATTTGGCTTATGAATTAAACCACAATGGCATAATAAATAACAACATAGAGGAAAACCAGCACATTAGTTACATAATACAATTAAACAAATGAATATATCATAAAAGAGCGCTGATAAGATTTCTATATTAGCTCATTTGAAAATATATTTAACAGGTAATGAATAGCTATCAGTTCTTATTTTGCTGTTTCTACATTTTTTATTATTTAAAGCATTAAATATTCAAAAATGAGCACATATATATATATATTTTTTTTGTGATGAGCAATTTACTGACTTCATATATCATAAATTATGAAATATTATTTCCTATTTTTACTACTTACAATCTTGGTTAGCACTGCTTATATGTTTATATAAAAATAACATTTCTTTGAACAAAAATACTATTAATTCTATTGACTTACCATTTTTGCAGCTGTCAATGACACTGACTTGCACTACAGCTTTGATTTTTCAGGCTCTCACATTTCTAATGATAACCAGAGGGACTAATTTGAGTAACACTTTTAAATCAAAGGAAACATACATTGCTAAGTAAGCAATTAATAGATATACTCTCTTCCTATAATACATAGGACAAATATAGTGGTAGCTATTCTAAAACTACTCAACATGAAGAAATAACAGATATTATGGTATTTAAATAGTTTTAGCAAGTATTTCAAAATGTATTTTTCTGCAATTGTGGCACAAATAGTAAAAGTTTGAATAATTATTTAAAGAGAAAATGTTACAACACTAAAATAATATGATAATAATGAATATAGATATAATATTAAATGTTAATGTACATTATTTTCATAAAAACACATGTTGCATAAAATAAAAGTTTATATTCATCTCATCTTAATCCTTGATATAATTTCAACATCTCTCTATATATGTGTCTTTTTTAACACAAACTCTGAAAAGTAAGAAAATGAAAAGCTAAATTCTTAGTATTGTTTTTGTTGTTTTATTTCATGTGGAAGTACACATTTTCTGTACAGATTTTATTTCCTCCCTAGTCAGGAGTAGATGATTGTTAATGTTTTATTGCAAGTATCTGTGCACAGGAGGGTTGCTATTGCTAAGGGGTCAGTGGAAAGCTGGAATCCCTTGAACAACAGAATTAAGGGTGCAGAAAGTTCCATAATACCTTTAATTTTGATGACAGATGAGTCCTTATCCTATCAAGTCCATACAACACTGACAATATGGGCTAATATCTATTTCTGGTATCCAATTAACCACAGAACTGTAAGAACGGTAAGAGAGAACATTATATTTACAATGATAGCTGTTTAATTCCATCTTAGAACAGCTCAATATTTGGTCTTGAGAGTGCTGCCAATCAAATATAAAAAAGGCTGCCTTCAAGACAGCTGGGTACCATTTCTAAAGAGACTAAAAGAAAACACCGTAAATACTGTTATCAAAATAGACGACTATGCTCTACTCCCTGTGAGAAGAAAATTTTGACGGAATAATCTTTGTCACAGCTCTTGGCTGAGACTGGAAGAAGAGTCACTATGTTTGGTCCATAAAATTTAGTGCTTAGTGGGATGCAGAAATCACCTGTTCTTAAAATTACAGAGCTTTGACCAAGGTTCCTCTGATTTGCTAAGAAGGTGTGGTTGTTCCTCAGCAGCAGCTCACAGAGGCCCCTGTCTGTAAATAGGCAGCATTTGCACTCCCTTCTACCCTGTGTTTTCCCAAACAAGCTTGTTTGGGGTAGGAAGGCACTTAAACCATCTTCCAGGGCTTCCAAGAAAGGAGGTGGAGACTTTTAATTGTATTCAAAACGTACCAGTCAAGCTGAAGGTATAGTACAAAAATCCCAAGTTTCTCATCACAAACGCAGAATACATCTTGTTATTAATCTGAATATAAACAAATATTTCTGAGATGATTGTTGTTAGAGACAGCAATCTGTAAGGGAAATGACTGTGAATATGCTGCCTGACCCACACAAAATTTCTGTGTGAAAACTACAGAACTCTATCTTGTTTGTCTGAAATGAAGAGATGTCTATGTAATTGCCATTGCCTTCTTTTAAAGTCTTTGAAATGGAAACATACAACTCCTTAATTTTTACAAATGACATTTCTTTTCATAAAGCACAATATTAATATTTTCATTTTTTTCCACTCATTACCTCCTCCCAAATATTTTCCACCTTGAAATTTTATTCAAGTTATACACTTTAAAATTACAAGCAATTTTTATGTACTTAATCTTCCATATTAAACAAGTGGAATTTAAATTCTCGTTTCCTTGATGTTCTGTTTTATGTTAAACAAATTGAGGATTATGCATTGATGGTATAAATATACATATAATCACTTCTTTAATTATGCATATGATTGCTGCCTAACTTCGTAATACATTCCTTCAGAATACATTCCTGTAGAACTAAAAGATTTTAATTTTCAAAATGTTTTTCACAATATTAATTTTCTTTAATTTCAGAGCATTATATTAAGCATATTTAAGAAAAGCTCTTTAATGGCCTTGACATTTATTTATCTACATATTTATTATTTTTTCTGTTTTCTTTAATGTTCTTTTAATGACAGTTTTTTAAAGCTGTTTGAAGGATAGAAATGTAATCTAGAAATAGTATTTAACATGCAGTTCGTCTTCTGTAACTACTGGAAAAGGGAACTTGCAGGGATATCATGATTGTTTCTTCATATCACAATAAAAAGATTTAATACTTCAGCACTGTGGGCCTGAGCAGGCTAAGGTTTATGTTACAAAATCAGTTCTCACTTGTGTTGTATCCCAACAGTATTTCTTCAAGATAATGGTTTATGAATGTGTTTGGCAAAACATGTAATAGTAAATAAAACTGACTTAAATCCAACATATATGTTATAAGATTAAACAGATATTCTGTTCAAAAAAAAAAAAATAACAGTCTCCATTTGATCCTAGAAGCACAGAAAAGCACCCTCAGCTTTTCACATGTGACAAAGGCCACTGCCAGTGGGCATGCTACGTTTCTGCTCAGTGCAGCTGTGAACTGAACTCAGCTGTTTTCTGCCTGGGAAGATCATGCGACCCAGTAACATGGGGCAATGTGTGTTTCCAGTTTCTGAGTGTTATGTGGAAGGGCTGTGCCTTGGCAGGACAGCACCTGCTGCCAGGTGCAGCAGGAGGGCAGGAGTGGGGCCCTGTGGAAGCCCGCAGCAAGGCAAGGTCTTTGGGCCTCCTGCTGCAGTGAGCTGGAGGCTCTGGAAAGGAAGCAGGCCCTGAGGAGGAAGATTTGGTTATGGAGCTGCAGAGACAACTGATATTAAGGTAGGCTTGACAGCCTGGGTGCTAAGCTGACTTTACAGTGGGGAGCGGTTTTTAATCTGAAGCTTTCATGGAATGGGGTAAACCTTGAAAAGAGAGATGATGAATCTTAACTGACCCCATCTCAGTTAAGGTATATTGGACAATAAATATGAGCCTGCTGTGACTTGCAGGTACTAAGCTGTGCTGCAGGACACTGTTAGCACCAGAAGGAAGACATGGGCAGGCAGGACTGGAAGACAGCTGGCAGCAGGCAGTATGCTGGCCAGGGTGCAGGGAGGTGAGGTGCCTGGCTGAGCTGCCTGCTGGCTGCTGCTGCATGGGCAGCCCTGTGTCCTTGCTTCTGCCTTGTTGACTGGTGCTTCTCGGACCTCTCTGAGCCAATTCAGTTAATTAAACCATAGGCAAACTAAACCAACCAAAAAAGCAAATAGCTTTCCACTGGATTAGTGGGTCAGTTTACTAAGGGGTCAGGTACGTGCCAGAGCTGGAATGCAAAGAAGAGGAGAATGGGACTGCTCCTTTCAGCATCAGAAAGCTGTTAAGTCTGCTCAGTTGTTCCTGACGCACAGGACAAACGTCCCTTTGGACGCTGGTGTGACAATGCAGATAAGGCAATCAAAAGGCTAACCCCTGCTGAAAGGGATGTTTCTACTTCCTTCCTCCCAAGCTTTGCATTGTGCTTCTTCTGGTGCTAATGCGTATTTAATCCTACCACCAACTAGTTTAGGGGAGATTATTGCATTCTTTTGTTTGTTGGGGTGGCTTTCTAACCTGCTTGCTATGGGGTCAGATGGTGGTAGGGAAGCAGTGGGAATGCATGGCTGGACTTCCTCATACCATGTCAGTTAGCCTTTGAATTGTCTTAACTGCTTTGTTAGGCTGCACTCTGTGGTTCTGTTGGCTAATTATTGGGAGCAGTTGAACGCTGGAGAAACATGAAAGCAAAGCGCACAGGCCCTGCAGCCTTAAAGAGGCTGTTAGTGGGTAGGTGCTGACAACTGTTTAAGACTTAGATGGTTCTCCAGCCAAGCTGAGGAGTTTCAGGTGAGAAAAACTCATCTGGGTGACTGAAAACTAGAAGAAAGAGGTCACACAAGTAGTAGTGATATCTGCTGTAGTGGATAAGACTGGCTTCACTGCTAGCCAGCAGTTGCATGGTAGCAATAGCTCACTTAAGAATTAACAGGTGTTATGGAAGTATGATTGGGAAAACAGCATAGTAAAAATGTGTTACACCTGCATATGAGCCCACTAGAAACCCAATGACAGGAGTCCCAAACCTCAGTGCATTTCAGCAATAATGAAACTTGCAAACAAGGGTTATCAGTGAAATTATAATATGTTTTACCTATGTTGAAGTGATTGTGGAAATACAGCACAATAGCTGGGAATATCTTTTGGATTTAGAGCTAATTCCAGAGTGCTCTTCAGTCAAGACATCTATGTTTGAATTATTTGACTATAAAAGAAGAAAAGCCGCAGGCATTTTGAATTTATTGCATTCAGAGATCCAAGGGGGACATGAATAGTGTTGAGTTTATGTTTACTCAAGTTCTGGATGGGGGTTATTTGTTGTTGTTTTGTTTTGTTTTTAACCAGAAAAAAAAGTTTGTTATGGCAGGCTGACACCTTGTCTCACAAAACCGGGGATAAATTCATAAAACTTTATGGACTAGTCTTTCTCAGACACATATCCTGCTTCTAAGAGGACCTTACTTATTTTCTGTGAGGACTTTTCTCCCTTGATCTTCTACTGCAGCATATCCCTGGAAGCTTCTGTCAGTAAGTGACCTTGTTGTCAGTAAACTGTTGTGTCTTTGATGGACTGAGTACATTCAGTTACTCATCCTGACCATGCAATAATGGGCAAACTTACAGAATTGGATGTATATAACACATGGAATAAATGTGATCTTGAGTGTCTTTTTATCAGAGCATCAGAGAAACCTCTGCCATTTGCTTATAAAACACTCTTATGAGTGATTCTAATGGTGGATGACATTTCAGAAAATGTCATGTAAGGCTATAGATTACAATATGCAAATTTTTCACTTGATAAGTTACTATGGGACTGAGTGGCTCTCCATGTCTAATTTGTGACAGTGAACCCTTAGCAATATAGCTAACATTAGAACTAGAAGGATTACAGAAACACAAGGTACAGAAATTTCAAGTCTTTCCAAAACTACTGTGACAATGCAGGCTATGAAATAAGTTACTGGAGAGCATGGTGATTGCCCATGGTTCAGCAAAGATTTGGCTATTAAAACATATCAA
Source organism: Aythya ferina (assembly GCF_964211825.1). NCBI lineage: Eukaryota > Metazoa > Chordata > Aves > Anseriformes > Anatidae > Aythya > Aythya ferina. The sequence goes on along the minus strand of NC_140301.1, from coordinate 22,472,461 downwards.
ATGACTTAAAATATGCACCTAGGACTTCCATCTGATGACTATCAGCACTTTCTTTCATTCAGACCTAAAATATATTAGTATTTCATGGATAGATGTTATGTTTGGTCACTTATTTAAGCACAGTTTGGTTTACCTTTTAAATATATTTGCCACAAAATAAAGCTGATTTCTTTCAAAAAAAAAAAAAAAAAGAGAAAGAGAAAAAAATGTCATTGCTATTTTCATGGTAGTAAAGTGTTTGCATACATTATCTCTGAATCACTAGGGAAATCCTAGGTGAAATAATTCACATGCTGGAAGTTAGAAAACAGTAAGGCTGCTGTGGAGAGGGAAGCAAAAAAAGAACCATAAGGTTTCAAATGAAAGTATTGGATGAAAAATAAATGCATCTTGGAAGATGAATATATGGTTTTTGGACTTCATATTCAAATTATGTGAATCATTGTTTTTCAGGTTAACATTCAAAAATTCAAATTCAATGATTATATAAGTATATGGTATATGATTAGAATTTTCTTACACACACACACACACACACACACAAAAAGTGTTTTGGAAAAGAGTTGACTATTTATTAAGACTTCCAGAATGTTTTGTTTCTGAGCACTTGCAGCATAACCAGAATGAAGGACTTGATTCTGTTGCAGGAAGAGATACTTCCTCTTTTGCTTGGTAGCCCAGTAATGATATCACTTCTGAAATGAAGAATGTCTGATAAAATTCCTCTAAGAGGATACTAGCTGTAGTTCTTGAAAGTGATAGAGACTTGGATTCTCATTTCAGGGCCAGCAAATGTCTGTCTACACAACTTCCCAAAGAAAAGATTGACAGGTATTCAGGACACCTCTCTGGTCTGATAACTTAGGTAGTCTGTCCCCTGAGGCCTGTTGTCTTTCAGATTTACCACTCTGAACAGTGGTCTGTTTAACTGTGTGTTTTCCACTTCTAAAGAGAGAACTTGGCTGGGAATGGGAGAAGGTTTGGAGGGAGGGGTGTGAATATGAGGAAGCTCTTCAGTCTTTTGTGGTGAAGCCGTACTCTTTTTTGAAAGCACATGTTGAAGCTGGGCCTAGAATCTAGAATACCCATTTCAGCTTCTTTCTTAACAGCTTATGACAGTAAGGGAAAAAGTCCTTTTCCATGTCTCTTGGTTTTCAGTCTAGGACCTAATTTCATTAGTTTAAGTGCCTGAAAGTAGTGAATCAGACCATTGCAATACGTTTTCTCACTGTTATTCTGGATGAAGCTATTAATAAACCACATGGAGCTTTGTCTCACTACCATAAAACAGTCCCATGGTATAACTGACACTCGATATTTCAACAAAATCACAGTGGTATACATCAGTAAATAGTCTATAAGCTGAGCTACCAATTTTGGTGGGTGCCCTAGAAAGGATGATGTCCAGCAAGTTCAGGTGTTTCCCTGTGGAGAGTTGTTGGCTCTTTCTGGGACCAAAGCTTACACTAAAATTGAATGGCAGAGAGCCTTCTGTTAATTTAATTACAAGTTGCTATGGAGTATCTATGGATTGTCTTTTTGAGTAGGTGGTCATACTAAAAATGGTGTTATTTGTATGCATTTCTTTTAAATGCAAACCTACCTATGAATGAATGCTTTCTTCAGTCTGACAATTTGAATATTTCAACAAGACTTCTAGTTTGAAATGGAATAAACTTATACACTTTGTTCTATCACATTCAGAATACCTTGCCTGTAATTGTTCTTAAAAGTCATAGAATGGTTTGGGTTTGAAAGGACCCTTAAGGATCATCTAATTCCAACCCACCTGCCATAGTCAGGGACACCTCACACCAGACCAGGCTGACAAAAGCCCCATCCAGCCTGGCCTAGAACACTTCCAGGGACGGGGCATCCCCAACCTTTCTGGGCAACCTGTTCCAGTGGCTCACCACCTTCTGAGTGAAGAATTTTGCCCTAACATGTAAACTAAATCTAACCTCTTTTAGTTTAAAACAATTCTCTCTTGTCCTATCACTATCTGCACGTGTAAAAAGTTGTTCTTCTTTAAGTACTGAAAGGCTACCATAAAGTCTCTGTGGAACCTTGTCTTCTTCAAGCTAAGCAGCCCCACTTCTCTCAGCCTTTCTTCACAGGAGATGTGCTCCAGCCCTCTGATCAGATTTATGGCCCTTCTCTGGACCTGCTCTAACAGATCGACATCCTTCTTTTGCAGGGAACCCCAGACCTAGATCACAGAATCACAGAATTGCAAGGTTGGAAGAGACCTCAAGATCATCGAGTCCAACCTCTGACCTAACACTAACAGTCCCCACTAAACCATATCCCTAAGGTCTACATCTAAACGGCTTTTAAAGATTTCCAGGGACGGTGACTCCACCACTTCCCTGGGCAGCCTGTTCCAATGTCTAACAACCCTTTTGGTAAAGAAGTTCTCCCTAAGATCCAATCTAAAACTCCCCTGGCGCAACATAAGCCCATTCCCCCTCGTCCTGTCACCAGGCACGTGGGAGAATAGACCAACCCCCACCTCACTACAGCCTCCTTTAAGGTACGTGTAGAGAGCAATAAGGTTGCCCCTGAGCCTCCTTTTCTCCAGGCTGAACAAGCCCAGCTCCCTCAGCCGCTCCTCGTATGACTTGTTCTCCAGACCCCTCACCAGCTTCGTCGCCCTTCTCTGGACTCGCTCAAGCACCTCGATGTCCTTCTTGTAGCAAGGGGCCCAAAACTGAACACAGTACTGAAGGTGCGGCCTCACCAGAGCCAAGTACAGCAGGACGATCACCTCCCTAGCCCTGCTGGCCACACTGTTTCTTATGCAAGCCAGGATGCTGTTGGCCTTCTTGGCCACCTGAGCACACTGCTGGCTCATATTCAGCCGACTATCAACCATCACTCCCAGGTCCTTCTCTGCCTGGCAGCTCTCCAACCACTCATCTCCCAGCCTGTAGCTCTGCTTGGGGTTATTGCGCCCCAGGTGCAGGACTTAGATGCACTTAGATGCAGCACTCCAGGTGGGGCCTCACAAGGGCAGAGCAGAGGGGGACTCCATTGCCCTGCTGGACACCCGTCTGTTGATGCAGGCCAGGATGCAGTTGACTGCCTGGGCTGCAAGCATGCGCTGCAAGCTCACGTCAAGCTTTTTGTCCACCAGAACCCCCAAGTCCTTCTCCACCGGGCTGTTCTCAATGAGTTCTTCTCCCAGTCTGTGCTTGTGTCGGGCATTGTCCTGATTCAGGTGCAGCACCTTGCATTTGGCCTTGTTGAACCTCATTAGGTTCATGTGGGCCCACTTACCAAGCTTGTCCAGATCCTTTAGGATGGTATCCCTTACTTCTGTTGTATCAACTGCACCACTCAGCTTGGTGTAATCTACAAATAATAGTTTTTAAAAGTTGTCTAAGAGAATCAAGCTTTTCAAAAGGCATTTTGATGTTTTGGGGGGTGAAGTGACTGTGGCAGCCAAATAATTTTCACTATCTGTACCTGAATGATTGATATGGATGGTCATGGAAAACACCTACCTCAATGAATTTTTATCAGAAAATTAATTATTGGGGAAAAAAGCCACCGGTTTATTTCCCATTTTCATTATATAAAAAGCCAGATTCCTATGTGTTCATTATGCTCGCATGTATATTTCATTTTTATAGTTCCATTTTTATTCCGGTGTGTCATTACTGGGAAAAATATTTGGCTAATTAAGACTACCCTATAGGGTAATTTTTCATCAGGTGGATACTTTATTTGTTATAATTTATTGTGCTGGATGCATTTGTTGTACTAAAATTAGGTGTACATATTACTTATGTATATTTCATTTTAAGATAGGACATGATTGCAATTTGTTTAGGTTTCATAAACGTTTTATATGCAGTAGTACTTGTAAATGCTTCCACTCTCTTAGGATGTTTTCTCTTGTCCTAGAAATTGCAGCAACTTGTCAATTGCTTGCAAAAATCACATTGAAGTTCACTTGTAATTAAATTTTTTACTATAATTCTGCAAAATAGTGAGGTGTTAACTTATATTTGCATTCTCAAGTCAGTTTTTATTTGCTTGTATGAAGGAGAAATGACTCTTGTCTATGAATGAATTTACTTCAAGTAGCCACTTACATGTGTAAACTTAATTGTTTTGTACATAGAAAGCAGTGAAGAATGCCAGCCTTCATACTTGAATGGCAGTGCTAAAACTGTTTGACATTGAAGTGGTCACTTAAACTGAGCATAAAAAGCTGTATGGAGGTGTCAATTCAGTCAAACAATCAACCACTTGCTTAACTTCCAGCAAGTGTTAGTAATTTTCTCTGTTCAGTAAATATGAGCTTACTGGAAGATTTTAATAGGATTGAAGATTAGTTATGCTCTAAATAGTCTACAAGGAGAAGCAGATCAGAAATGTACTTACTTGCATGATGAGTTTGTCTATGGAAAGATTCTCGTATCAGTAGATGATGGTTTTGTAAATGTTATAAAAATACACATATTATAAATGAATATAATAATGAAATGAGTTAAATAATTGAATGATGGAATGGAAAGTGAATATTAAGATACACGGAGAAATGTTTATACAGCCCATAATTAATGCAGTTGTATAAGTCACACTAATTGACTGTCTTGTAAGAGATCACAATGAATATCCTTAAAAGAGCTTTAACCCTTTTCTAAAGGCCTGAAGTACTTGAACACTGTTCCATGCCATGCCATATGCATCCCTAAAACTCCCAAACCACAGCTCAATATTTTGGCTTACAAATGAAGACAGCCTACTGCAGTGGTTTCTTGAGCCAATAGGCAATCTCATGCCTCTGCCAGACCCTTCTGTCCCATTCTCCACAGCTGTATAACCTCTTGATTTCTGGATTGGATCCAGCAATGGACGCAGCATAGGGAAGATGAAGTGTGTACCTCTTTCAATGACCAAAATGAATTAAAAACAAACCCACCACCATTAGAGCAGCTAATAAAAGTACCAGAAGATGTCCAAATCATGAATTTTAAGGCAACAACATGACTTTTAAGGAAACAACATCAGTTGACTACCTCATGTTTGAAGCCTTTGTGCTCTCTTGCTGCAGAGCTCAGTCTGCAAACTGCAGGGTTGCATGGCTGTATGATGCTTCAGACTCTGGAAGCATTAAGATGTATTATAGATCAGAAATCCCAGCTTTTCAGACGAGTCTGGAAATGAAAATGTTGACATCTTAAAATAAGGCAGAGAATTTTAGGGCTCTCCCTGAAGACTGAGAGAGCAAGCTTCTCCTCTTTTACAGAAAAACTAATCATAAACACTTTCATTTCTCTTAAATGGAAGGTTTTAAGAACGAACTTTCTACAGGGAATTCCAAAATGTTTTTCTGATTTGTAATGAAAAGATGTTTAGATTTTCTCAGCAACAATGATCCTAGGTCTGTGTGTTGTCTGTGGCCGTATCTCAACTCCAAATGTGGAACAGTGCCAGGTATGAAGCTGCTCCTCTGAGTTTTACCATCCCTTTTTCCCCCATAGTCCGGTTTGCAATGGAACCTCTAGTCTTGTGAGCCAACTTTGAGCTCAGTCTCTCCATATTTACTGCTAAAGAAAGGAGACTTGACAGAACAAATCTGAAGACAACAGTGTATCAGAATTTTCTAATGCTTAAACTAAATGCTTCTCCACCTCTTGAATAGAAAAGTTTACACAGCAAGGCTTTGAGTTACTAGAAAATGTTAAGGAAATCTTGAGGTCCAGAGGTCTGAGAAATGCTATTCCATTGAAAGAAGTAAAAATATGTGTTAAATGGTTTCTGCTCTTATAAAACACTTTATAAGAATGCAACCCTGAGTATATCTTAACACTAGTGTTTGACTTTAAATTCCACTTTGTGCCATTATTACTATTTTTTGTACTTGCTAGGAAAATCTGTTTATATTACTTCTGTAGCTTCAATTGTATTTTAAGGAAAAGTTCTAAATTTAAAATGAACAATCAGTTGAGTTTGTATTAAAAAAATTGCAAATGTGCTACTGTGTGTCCACCTGCAAACTGCTCTTTCTCAATACACTAAAATCTAGGGGCCTAAATTATTGCCATCATATTGTCAAATGCCATCATCGTTTGTACTGGAGAAGCTTTTTGTCTGATGAACCTAGCAGTGTAATGGTTTGCATAAGACTGTTGTTGTTGAAATGCAGTAGGCTTGATTATGTTTCAGGTGTAAGCTCTCTGTGCCAAGAAAGTGTACAAGTGAATCTGTCAGTTCTGTCTGTTGCCTTGGAGCTATTTAGAAGATTCAGTTGCGTATACCCTTGAGTGCCATTTCTATGAATATGAAAACAGTTAATGTCAGTAGATGGTGCTCAAGAGTACAGAGCGTAGTTTCTAGGTTTTTGTGAAGCTGGTTTAGCTTTTGCTCTGGGCGGAAAATGGCTTCCTTTGCACAGTACTCTTAGAAATGTCCCCATACTTCATTTACTTAAAATTCTTTCTGTGAATATTTCTGCTTTCAAGGGGGCTTGCTGAATGCTTTTATTCTAATTGGGTTGTAAGTCCAGTTTGTTTGTTGTGTACATGTATTGTGCCCCAAATGGAACCCTATATTTGGAGATGCAGCATAATACTAATGCAAAGCTAGCTTTACTGAATTTGATTAGGTGATACGTGTTGATGAAAATTAATTTTCCATTGTAAAACCAGTATGTAGAGGTCTAAGTGCAGGTGGTTTGTTTTCCTTCCATGCCTTGAGATCTCCTATTAAATTGTGGTCAGTGGTACCTAATCTAAAAATTTACTACACTTCAGAAATATATTTCCACAATAATGGAGATAAATATAGTATGAGAATCCAAAGAAGAATATTCCTATGGTGTACTAATGGGCTAAAAATGAGGGTTAGGGGTTGGATGAACTCACTGGAAAATAATAGGTATTAGTACTTGATACTCTTTGCCACAGCACATGCAATGAAATTTGCATTGTACATTTCAAATAACAAACAAACAAACAAACAAAAACAAAAACAACAACAACAAAAACCACAGAACTATTAATGGAGAGTATTTTGTTTAAAATAGAATTCTTGTGATGTCTTTTAGTGGTTCCATTATTAGCTCATATTATATGGTCTTTCCATATGTCATGCCCCATAGAATTAATACATGAACACAGTATTTCACATTCTAGTTTGACTGTAGTAACAGTGGTGTACAGACTGACTGTAGCCCTGTAATTCCCACTGATTTCAGTGGCAGTATTTACTATCTAGCCTTATTTAAGGATCAGGTATTAAACTAGACATATTGGCTGAGACGATCTGTGCTATGAATGAAATGAAAATTAAACTGTGCCAAGTTTATTTAGTAGCCACAATTCAAGGCTTGAACTGTATGCTCACATATGTCTGATTGTTACATTAATACATAGTTAAGGCCATACTTTGTCAACAGCTGCATGAGAGATACCTTGGGATGGCCTTTATCCTACAACTGATACTGGTCATGTAGTCCACTGCACATTTTAAGAACTGACATTTGCTAAAAAAAAAAATTATTTTTCAAAACCAGTGATTATTGTCTTGAATATGCAAAAAAAAAAAATTCTAAAAACAAGCCAAGTGTCCTACATTCTCAAATTTCTATGAGGGGCGAGAAGGGGGAGCAATTACTTGCTAAATTCTTTATTACCCTCCATAATTAGTGTTCAGCTTTCAGAAGCTTTTGAGAGTATTACAAGTTTTTTTTTTTTTCTTTCAAATTTGTTTTTCATGAGAATTTAGAAAAATTGTATAGATGTGAAATCTCATGGGATCATGTTGCTGTATGGAGGAAACAGTGTGTAAAATTTATAAGTAGTTTCCTTTTGAGACTTATGAAGAAAGGTAAAATAATGGAGCTTGGCTTTAGTATTTTCCAGAATACTGATTTTTTTTTTTCCAGAACCTATGACAGTAAAATGTAAATAATGCAGGTAATTACAGATCTCAAATAAGTTTCTTTATGTTCTTTGCCCAGCTGATAAAGTATAGACCTGGCAGGGTCCATGATTGAATATTCATGTTTGTTAACAAAGCAGATTGTTTGGATCACATATTCTGTTTCTGAAAATGACTCAAATTTTTGACTGCAGAGAAGCCAGTACTCTAAGTTTAGATTACATTACTTCCTACTTCTCTTAAAACTCTCCAGGGTATTTTGGGAAAAAAGTGGTGTTTCTCTGTCTAGATTCATATTAGGTGTTAGTCTTAGTCTTACTCATCTTAGGTATTTATTTAGAACAATAACACAAAACTAGGAAGTCTTCATGTTGCACATGGAAGTTAGTGTATTTTCAGTTTGGAGAGAATATTTAAAATTCTATCTTTCTTAATGTCCAACACTGTAATTTTAAGGGGTTCTCTTTTCCTCACTTTTGTCAATGATTGTTCTTTAAGAGGCATTAAGGTTAGTTTCTTTTGCTTGAGATATTAACAGTTTACACCCTTCTGCCACAATAGAGAAAGCAGGATCTGTCCTTCAGTCTGTTCTTGGCATAGTTTAAAAAAAAAAAAAAAAAAAAAGTATAAACACTGAATTCCTGAGCTTGCTTTGAGATGGAAGGTCATTAACAGGGCACTTGAGCAGATTGGTATTACAGTCAATTGAGACGCTGAAACATCCTAAATGGCCTAATGCAGCAACTAAGTGCTTCTTAAATTCCAGAACTTTTACTTGAGCAGAGCATTCATGACCAAAGTGAATTTCCATTTCCTTTAGTAAATGCTGTTTTTATATAGTCGTAGTTGAAGAGGCAACACAGTGTAAACACAGCAGTTTGATTCTATCTCCACAGCAGCAATAAACTAATTTGTCAAGTTATAAACATGAAATCTGAGCCTCAGCTAAATATATATGGTTACAGGTTGAATTAATAGAAGTGGCAGGAGTATGTGTGTTTATATATGTGTATACAAACATACACACACGGAGCCAATGTAGCACTGTCAGACTGATCAGCATGCGAATTAGGAAGGTTTCGTCCCTTGAGAAGCTAATTTTTACCCATATTCAATTCAGCATTATGGAAAGGATAAATTTGATTTCATTTCTTTGTTCTAAAGTAAATTTCTGTCAGGAAAGAAGGAATGGATGGAAATACATTGTATTTGATTTTGTGTGTAGCTGTTCTAGTAATAAAGTACCTTTAGATCTAGCACTGTTTTTCCCAGTTGTTTAGGTAACCACTAAAGTTTTGTCCTTCTCATTAAAAGATTGTGAGAACATGGTTTGACAGGGAGAATAAAGAAAACATCTGCCCATGTGTAAATTCCTAGATGAAAGGTGATACAGGTATGGTTCATACTATATGTAAGGGCCTCCTGTGGTTTGAATTGTGGAGAAGAGACTATGGAAGGTAGAAAAGGGCAGCTAATCTTGGAATTTAGCTAAAATCTAGCCACTTTAGCAAGGTTTTATGGACAGATAAGACCAAGCACTGAGACTGAGTGTGAAGTATTGAAAAGTAGTGAAGTTCGAAGAGATTCAGACTGTATATACTGTATATTCAGTATATGCACCCTGGCAATGCTGTATGGTGGTGCATAGGAGTCATATATTTCCATCAATTAAAAATATGGCCTTCTAGAAGTTTAAAGAGTTTCTGAAGCACTTTGAAAAAATATTTTGAAGTAGGTCTTGGCAGATGATGTTTGCTGAATTGTCTTGTAGTTTTTTAGTTGTTATCTCATCCCTCTGTCCCACCTTTGTAACAACGGACATGTGGCTGTGCCCTGCTGCTCCAGTTTACTATCCAGTACTTTCACTTTGACACCTTTTGAGACTGGGCATGTGTTAAGATGCCAGGCTGTGATGTGGAGTTGCTGAGCGAGCAGCGTATGTGCCCTTTTGCTGACTGTGTGTTCAACAGCTATCTCAGCAGAGGGCTAGCTGTGAAACATCGGAGAAAGAGGAGGAAGGCAGGTGAATCTGGGTGTCGGTTTGCCTGCTTCAGTGAGTCGTGACTCTTATTCAATGTATGATGAATTACCTCTTGCATGTCTAACAGATTTCCATGTCGCACTTTGTGAGATAAAGGTGGGCTTTAGTGAGTGAGGGCAAATTTGATCTGTTCTTCCCTTCCAAGTGAATCTTTGACAACTTTTTCCCAATTTCAACAAGCAAGTTCTAAATTAAGTGAGCTTCCCTTTTGTGTGTCTGCCCTGCCAAAGGCTGCTGCTGATATAGTCTTGACAAGCATGGCTTAAAGAGTCTGAAAGATGAAAAGCTCTTGTGCTTTAGAGACCAAAGCACAAATCCAGCAATGCACTCAGGTGTGTCAAGGTCACTCACTAGTATATCCAGAGATGGTGTTTTAGTGTGGACTTCTCAGTAAGACCCTGCTCAAATGCATCGCTCTTATCTGAAGCCATATGTTGCACTAATTTATGTAAAGGCCAAGACCAGGGCAAAGCAAGTTGGTGTTAATAGCTTTCCCTTTTTGTCTTTGTTTGCAGTAGTACTTCCTCACCTGGGGAAGGCAGAGAAGGGGAGTAAGGAGGAATATCTGTCTAAATATTTAAGTGAAGCAGTGGAAAGAAAAGAAACAATAACATGTTGGAATGATGAGATTTTGGGAAAGGGATTGGAAAAAAGAAGAAACACCTACGTATGCACAAAATTATCTCTTACAATCTTTGAATTATTCTTAAAGCCCCTTTTCTAGTTTTCAGTTTTGCACCTGTTTCTGTATGTTTGTTTACTACAAATTTTGGTCTCAGTTAGACTGATAGACTAGCCATCATTTGACCTTTCTGAAACATTGTTTCTTTTTTTCTGGGAAGTCAGACAGAATGTGTTTGTACACATGGTGCGTCCAGGATGCACTGGATATCCTGGTCTTAGGGCACAAAAATGGGTCAGCCATATGTGCAGTGAATCTACATCAGAGGTGCATCAGATCTACTGTGTCTTTAAAACAGAATTAATTGATGCATACCCAGAGATTACTTGCTCTGCTTTTTGGACTCCTGAAAATCTGACCAGGGCAGCTTTGACACTTGGCAGGAAGTGGAATATTGGAAAAACGAAACAAACATACAAGAAGCAAGCATGTGGTAAATGACATCTGAAAAATATAAGTTCAGGCTCTATTTTTGTCATTCTACCCCTTGTATGAGATTGATTTAATAGATAAAACCAGAATCCTGCTTAAAGTGTTTGTGATTGTGCCTGTGTAAACTGGTGGACACTAATTAATTTTTTATTTTTATTTTTTGAAATAAGTGTATTTTTGTCTGTTCACTGAAAGCTGAGGGAAGAAAGACAGATATCCAGAGTCAGCAGTGCTCTATGCGGTGACATTACTCCTTATTGTATTTATTTTGCCCACTTTTAACAGTTGGAGGAAGTCTGTGTAGGGAGAGTAGTTTTATGAGACATCTGTAAAAAAAGGATACCTTTATTTGCTGTTTGTCAGCATTTTGCAGACTGTGTATCTGGAGTCTAATCCTATGGTAAAGTTGGTCTCAAGTCACACAGGATTACTTGTTTATTATGGCACGAGATTCATTTCTCAGGGGATCTCATTTCAACTATCACATAACATGCTGCTTATCTATTGATCTCTTGAACTTTCAGGTCTCTGTGTTTGTTCCTCTAATGTGGCTTTGTAGTCAGCTATTAAAGCTGTAATAGTTTACTGCTGATAGTAGTTTGGTATCTTCAGTAGTAGATGATATGCCTTAAAGAAACATTATGTTTCTTGACTATTTTACTTCTGAAGTTTCTTCAATTCTTAAAGAGTTTCTTTAAGAAGTCCTAGGTACTGGAAATCAGTTGAAAGAACCAAGAGGTACTGCCCATGGCTTTGGTTAAATTTTGTTTTAATAAACATTTTGGGAGTTGAAAAAATAATAAAATGTGTATGAATTTTGAGTATGAATTCACATCAATGGAAGTATTCCCAGTAGCATTAAAATCTGGTTCCCGAATCACTAATTAGCTGCCACATGACAGTAAAATTTACACAAAACCAAAAAAGCTGATGAAATAAACTGAATAAACTTTCAAGATAGATTATATATAAACATTTTAAAGGATTATTAAATGCCTTGACTATGGCCTAGTAATTAAAATGCACAAGTAATTAAAATAAACAATTCATGCTTAGTATCTGTATTGCAAAATTTTACACTAATCTGTATTAAATAATAGCAATGTTCTTATTTAATTAAGTCTAGGATGAAAAATCTGCCCTCAGGGTTGTCTAGTAGATCTCAGTCTTTCATTGTTTGATCTAGTTACTGAATTTTGGGGGGAGGAGGGGGGGGGAGAATTTCAGTGTTATGAATTTTATCTCTTTAGAACATGCAAAAATGTATTTTTATTTATTTTATTTCTTTCTATTAATTTAATTTAATTTAATTTCTTACCAAAAGGTTCCTGGAATATAGTCCTTCTCTTTTTACAATCCCTTTGTAGAAAGTATCCTTTACCCATATTTATGAAATACAGATTATAGTTACAAATCTAGTGTGATAAAAAAAATATTTTTTTTAATGCTGCTCATCAAAAATAAACACCATGCAATTGACCAAGCAGGATGCTAGTCCTGCCATAGCATCCCTGAAATCAGACTGAAGTCATCAGATTCAAGCTTTTGGGCACTGGTGCCCTGAAGTCCTCGTAAGGGGGTGTCGAGAGGCAGGAGACCTTTTCTCCATTAACACCAGTGACAGGACCCGCAGGAACGGGGTTAAGCTGAGGCAGGGGAAATTTAGGCTTGACATAAGGAGGGGGTTCTTCACAGAGAGGGTGGTTGCGCACTGGAACAGGCTCCCCAGGGAAGTGGTCACTGCACCGAGCCTGTCTGAATTTAAGAAGAGATTGGACTGTGCACTTAGTCACATGGTCTGAACTTTTGGGTAGACCTGTGCGGTGTCAAGAGTTGGACTTGATGATCCTTAAGGGTCCCTTCCAACTCAGGATATTCTATGATTCTATGATTCTATGACATCAATTCTGTCTTCATCTAGCTCTCTGTTGGACTTTTAGAAAGTGATTTCATTGGCTGGTTGAGGGCTAAAAAAGAGTAAATCTTTTTTTTTTTTTTTTTTAATGTACATGTGAAAATATTTAAGTAGGATATACACAGACCAAACTGTTCCTGAGTGAATTATTAATTTAGTAAATTTTTCTTACTCCCAAGCCTACATAGATCCTGCCAGGAACATCCATGAATAGATTTCAAATACTTCATTATTTTTTATTTAATTTCAATACTTGCAAGGGTGTCATGTGCATAGATCAGACTGCTACAGATTTGCAGACTGCTTGGAATGTGGAAGCCTCTGGCTGTCTCCTAGAGGTTAAGGCATTTTTGTGTACTTCCAGACTTGTTCTGCTTCAGAGGCTAGAGACTTGTCATCTTAGCAGTCCAGATGGAAGGCTCGTCTTGAAGGTAAAAGCCTGACTTTGTCTATCTTGACTGTTTAAAATCTGTCTTAAATGTGGGGTAAGCTAGTGCAGCCTTGGGGCTTTAAATCTAAGTCCTGGGCTCCTCTTGGAGAAACTTCTGCCTGGGCTCCCTCCCCCTTCATTCTTCCTCTCTATCCATATATTTTCCTCACTCCAGGGTTTGAGAAGTATTCCCTGGGAGTTTTTGTCACTGACTATCTTCTCATGGCCAGAGTCAGTTTTTCATGTTCCGTTCAGGGTTCCCACTTTCTTACAGAGCAGATATAGGGTCCTAATGTTAGACCTTTACCTATTTGCAATTATGAAATAGGTAGTAATTACTCATTTCATCTCTGAGGTACTGTTTTTCCTGTTCACACTACTAAAATATGTATGAAAGAAGAATAAAATTTGGCTTTCAGGATGGTTGGGGAGTACAAGCTGTCACCCACATGGAAGTATGTATCAGATTATTAAAGAGCTTGCTTGCCTTCAATATTTGTAGCTGAAAACCCAAATCCTTTCCTGCATGTTTGCTGAACAATTACTTGGAGTAACAAACACCATAAATGTAAAACTGTGGCTAGAAACTGCAGAACTTATCGAAGTCTGCTGTCAAGCAGGGTAAGGCAGTGAGATGGAAATAAGGTCTATAGTTTTACAGGGACTCAGAAGAAAAAAATCCCTTCTATGTTATTATTTCTCAAAATGGTTGTATATTCTCACAGCTTCTTGAAAGGTAATGTTCTACCCTTTAACACCTTTCTTTAAAAACAAAGGAAAGAAATGATGGGAGGGGGGGAATGCTGGTGAGAAGTTGTGAAATCTTTTTTGTGGTGAAGTACATTGTTGGATAAACCCCTGTGATTGTGGTATTGTTATAGTGCTTATTATTTATTCTATACAAAGTAGCAGCTCTATATTTACTGAATATATAGTTATGGACTTTAGAACATTTATTTACTTGGATGTCCATAATGGATCTGAATAAACTGCTGTGTAAGCACGCATTCAAGCATTTTAAAAAAGTACATATTGTTTACTTGATTGACCATATACAAAACCATGATAGAAGCACTATTGTTTAGCCAATACTGTTTTGAGGCCATGCCAGACTAATAAGTGAATAGGTATTCATAAGTGTTTCTAAAACATATATCATTTACCTGGTATTAGGAGTGTAGCTTTTCAGAAGTGCTTTAAAGTGTACCTTACTAATGTATTTTCCCAATAGTGATTACAGTTAAACACTTGGGATTTTTTTTAAGAAAAGTACCCCTGAAAGTGCCTTGAAAATTTTAAAGGTTTACTGTGAATACAAAAATAGGAACTGCTATATCCAATAAGATGAATGTTGTTGTTATTACTATTAAGAGCAATAGTACAGTAGTGTTTAGAGGCTGCAGGTGATATTAGGGCCCACTCTGGTATGCACTGTGCAAATATACAGTTGCAGTTTTTGAGCTGATCTTTACAAATCCTGTTTAGTTAACTGGGTTTCGTAGCACCAAAAAGTTCAGCCTATCTGCTTACATTCACAACTGAAAATAAAATTTTACATTAAATAGTTCTTAAATATTTCTAAGAATGTTTCACACATGCTAACTTAATTTCTGATGTAGGTCTGCATTACTAATTTTGCAATAATATATGTAAAGATGAACATAATTTCTGCTCAAGAAACTAATCTTCCCTGAAGAAGAAAAATAATTGCAGTATATTCATACTTTGACATACTAAAATAGCTTCATATTTACTGAAATTAATTAAGTGCTGATCAGACGGTGGCATTTTCTCATGTTTTCTTATCACCAGATCCTTCAATCTAAATGTTTTTCTGCTCTGGCTCAATAAGAGCATACTGGAATATTGATGTTTGGACTTACACATCTCTTCCAATCTTCAGAAAGTTGTATTAGGAATCCCATTGCATATCTTTTCTTCTTTTTTCTGGTCATAATTCTTCCTGATGAACCTTAGACTCTGTTTTTATTAGTCACCTCACCTTTTTTTTGCAGTGTTGCCATCCAGAGTATAAGAAAATTATCCCTGCTCCTGCAACAACATATATAAACAGCATATTTTAGTCTTTGCTTCAAAATCTCTAGCTGGCCATTTAATTCGGAGAATATAAATTGCCCAATCCTTTCAAGTATTTGGCTTTTACTGGTGCACTATTTCTTGTATTCTGTACTTGGATTTCATAAATTTTTGTCTAGAGACAACTGCGAATATGACAAACTTGACTTTATCTCCCTTTGTAAGGGTGTGTCTATAGCTTGTATTAGTTCTGTTAGAGATACGCCGTTGGTGGTTATCAGCTTTAAGATGATTATAGGTTTTTGGGGCTTATTGTCTCATTTTGTGTGAGAGTATATATATTTCTATTTTCAACCCTTATGTTCAATGTCACAACAGCAAAGCAGGGACAAAATGTCAATGGATTCATAGCTTATTCTATAGAAAAATCATTTTTGCTTAGCTTTGTTTGTGTAAGTTAGAGATAGTCTTAGATGTAGACAGGACTCTTCTGTAAATGGAAGTTGCAATGTGGTATTTCCTGATTCTGAAGGTTTTTTTATAGTGACAGTATTACTTGTACTGGTGTTCTGTATTTCAGCAGAGGTGATTATGCACAGAAGCTGTCATTTTTCGCAGGGACTTTGCTGTATATACAGCTACTGCCTTTAGTTTGGACTAGCATTCCTTTATTGTTTAAGAAATGACACGGTCAGATTAAAGGTATGATCATCTTCATGCATCCTTTAATGAGTGCTACACACTATTTATACCAGTGCTTACCTAGTGTCTTGGAGATTGAGAGGACTAAGATCCTTGAAAGTCATTATCTCCTGGCTACTGTCTATATTTCATGACTTGAAATTTTTTCATTTTCTAATACTTTTATCAGAGGAATGCCCTGGTATAGTTTCATATTAATGGAAGACAATAAAATAAGCACAGAAAGGTGGCAAGTAAGGTACTCTTATCAGCATGACAAGCATTCTTGGATGGTTGTTTGTATTTTTTATTTAATATTCATCACCATAGATTGTTACACAAACCAAGCTTGTGAACAAAAGGAAACAGGTACATTAATCATTCAGTTTTATCCTCACTGGAAAATAACTTATTCATACCAAATTGTTTATTTTCTGGAAGTTCAGGATAAAACATCAAGGGAAAATTCATATTAGTTCTACTGGATGCATTTAATCTAATTTTACGCCTCAGATTAGAAAAGATTTTAGTGTACAAACAGAGAAACACATGTAGCTTTGTTTTATCCTGACAGCCATTTTTTTTGTATGACAGTTGCTGATTTGTATCTTTGCTTGTTGAACAATAAGAACTTCTAAAGGTGCAAAATCCAAAACATAAACCTACTTTATGACTTGATTGGGCATTTTTTTGAAAGGTTGTTGGTCTAGAAGTAAATTTTTTAATTATCCTTGGGGATGGTGAACTTGCCTTATGGGAGGCTTGAGTGATGGCAGAGAGCTTATTGGGGGTGTCTTGAGAGCCACTTCCTTGACTTCTCCTGTCTTTCTCCTAAGACATCTTGGCAGTGATGAAATACTGGCAGTTTGTGATGATAGTCTTATGAAATGAAGTTATAGTACACACAGTATGGTTCCCTAGTGTTTTGTTGCTAAGTAGTGCTTGTGCATGTTTAATCCCTTCCTTGAAAATTCCAAAATAGAAAATAGACACCTGGAGGGAAGGAAAACTATTCATCTCCGACCTGAAATATGTTTTCTTACATTGCTAAATAAAGGACTACACAAATTCCCTTATTTACACACCCACATTATGCCAACGTACATGTTAACCTTTACAGTTGGCAGAAATTGGGAGACTGGCTGCCAGTTTCTGTTTTGTATAGATTGAAGTAATCAAGCATGGCACTACAGTATGAAATATGTAACAAACGATGTTAGAGTGTATATCACAAGACTGCAGTGCAGCATGAAAGTAATGTTTCAAAAAGAGAAAGCAGAGAGCTTATCTTGTACCTTGCTTTGTCTTGTGCACTGGGGATGAATTTGGGCCCGTGATTTTGTTTCTGTA
This sequence comes from Aythya ferina, assembly GCF_964211825.1. Classification (NCBI taxonomy): domain Eukaryota; kingdom Metazoa; phylum Chordata; class Aves; order Anseriformes; family Anatidae; genus Aythya; species Aythya ferina. The sequence continues at coordinate 22,454,997 of NC_140301.1, read as the reverse complement.
GTGACAGAAGTGTCTGCAAGTAATCTGCAAATACAAATTTTAAATGTGGAGAAGTATAAAGGAAAAAAATTTAAAATGTGGGGAAAAAAGAGCTCACATCATGTGTAGATGTGTATTATACTGGTAGAACTAAAGTAAGGGTGAAGTTCTGCTCCTGCTAGAACCAGTGGGAAAAAATACCACTCAGATGCCTTTAATGGGATGCAGGTGTAAAGACAATTTTCCTGAAGACACTTTATACCCATTCTAGTATTCTCACTGCCAGCTTTACTCCAGAGTGCAGATAACTTTTCAGATCTGTCCTTAACACAAGATATTTGAGACAGCCTCTCTTACTAACCTGCTGTAGTGGTGCTAAATTCCAGACCAAAAGACTCAGCAATCAGTTTAACAAGGTGCTGGCATAAGCACAGTTTCCAGAGCAGAGTAGAAGGAAAGGGAAAAGATACTCCTTGAAAGAAGAAAGGTGTAGAAATTGGCTTAAAAAGCTTGCTTTGTGCTACTGAATTTCCTTTTGCCAGTGAAAATTATTTTACAATACGGGGAAAAGGAAAAATAAAAATTGAAGAGAGGTGGGTATTTCTACCCAGTAAAGAGAACAGAAAAAGCAAAGTTTGGTGCTTAAAACAAAAACAAAAAACAAACATAAAAACAAAGATTGCATTTACAGTAATGTAATGGCTGAATGAGGAGTCTTTGATACTGTAAAAATGTGCCTTGGAGCTGTTCAACTCTGATAGTCTCATCTAAGGTTGTACATCCAAAATGTTTTGTCCAGCACCCAATGATCATATTCTCAAATGTGATGCAAATGTGGAATATGATATTTAAGAGTGTTTGGATTTAAAGATGATCTTATTTGAAACATTTTTTTAACTCCCATTTGTCATTTTGCTGTTTTCTGGCATGTGAGAGGGACTTCCAAGTATGTTTTACCCAGTGTAGTTTTGTTTCCAATAATGTTCGTTCTTCCTTGCCACGAAGATTTGGTTCAGATATAAGGATGGAAAAGTGAGCTTTAGACTTCAAATGTCAATTTTCTCTATGGTATAAAATTGTCATAGTGTAAATAGTAAGCTTTAGTTGACTATTACTCCCAGTTCAGTTTGCGGCTCAGTTACCCTCAGAGGTTTAGGTTTTTCATTTATTCAGTGCTCCTAAAATAGCCATGTTCTGTGACTTCAGCTGTTTCCGGAAAAGACGGATTCCTTTCTTTCCCTAAGATGTCTCGTGAAGCGTAAGCCCGAAGGAGCAAGCAGAAGACATGCTTTTGCAATCCATTTTAGAGAGTAGTTGAAATATCTTCCCTGAAATTGGCAGCTATGTGCCGGCCCCTTCCATCTGCAGGCACTGGTACAGTTGGCAGTTTCCACCCTGCAAAATCAATCATGCCCCTTCCAGATTAAAGACCTAAATAATGTTCATGCATTTTAAGAGCATTTTTTAATTTCCTGATATTTATAACAACACTTGGGGAAACTTGACACCGAAATCTGTTTCCCAACTGCATTTGTTTTTCCCTCATGTATGCACACTGATTCGTTATTGCAAGATTGCTCATCAGTGCTGGGCTTTTTTCTGTTTTGGGGTTTTGTTTAGTTTTTAAGACAGAGAATTAAAGCACTCATTATCAAAACAAATATATATTTATATATATAAGCCCCTTAGTTTTTAGAGGCTCTGAATTAATGCTAATGACTTCTTTGAGCTTTCCAATACTATGTGTTCAAAAGTCCCTTAAAATGCTAACTCTAGCTCATCTTTTGTTACACATGGTGAGTGAAAAATGAAACTGAAGAAGGTTTTGTGCTGACCTTAGACACATCTGCCAGAGCAGTCACCTCATATAAGCAACACCATGCTCATAGTTGAAAACGCTTTGGAAAGAAAAGAGCTAAACTGACTCTAGCCCATAGGATCTTTTTTTTTTTTTTTTCTTTTTTTCCCCTCATTGTTATTATTTGTATACTTTTGCATCAGCAGTGTAGCACAGGTTGTTGGGATGGGATTAACTTGACCAAGAGAGGAAAATATCTATCTTCCTGTGAAGTGCTTGATCTTCCCCCTGTTTCCCAACATATAATCTCTAGGCTGCTTTTGGAAGTGTGTCTTACCACCTCTTTGCTGTATCTCTGGTTCCCTCCCATGTGAATACATTCTCATGTTTCCTTCAATGTCAAATTGTGTTAAGTGATGGTGCACCTAGGTGCTCAAAATAAGAAGCTTTCTCCTAGCTGAATGTGGAATTCACATATTGTAATAGGAAAGTAGAAGTGAGGCCAGATGATTTTACTGTGTAGACAATTCTGTTAATTTTAAATAAAAAACTTACTAACTACGCTATTTATCTTGCTGAAACAATGTTAAATATTGAGGAGTTCGGGACAAGATTCCTATTTATATATATTGAAAAGCCCCCATTCTGGGACTGTTGTAGCTCAAGCTTTAATAATGTGTCAGATATCCAAATTGCTCAAGAATAACCAAAGTTCTAATCTGTCTAATCTAAAATAGGTGTATGCAAATACAGGGAGACATAGATGTTTTCCAGATTCATTATACCAACTGTGCATGCACTATGTTAGCTACTTGCCAAACTGAATAATTTTGGTTCAGTCAAGAACACTTATACAATATTTCTACAACAAGTACATTTCAGGAGTGGAATTGTCTGTAGCTCCTGTTTGGACCAGCTCTTTGAGCAATAATTTTACATAATAATGCTGAACATAATTCTTGGAGGGCTTGAACCATATATTCAGAAAAGTTGTATATGTGGTGTCTCTGGAAAGCATTTATTATATAATTTTTTAAGAAGCAGTAGAAGATGCTCTAGGCTAGGTGAAATTTTATTGTCAGGTTATTAAACTGTAGGAAGGTATCTTTGTTTCTATGTACACTTAAGTAAAAGCTGAATAGTGTTGTGAGAGAACAATGAAGTTTTTTTTTGGTCTGAATTCCGTGATTTTTCATTTATTTTTAGGCTTGTTTGATTATTAGGCTTTCTTTTTCCTCTAGGATTCTGAGCACGTCTGATACAGCTGAAATAAGGCATCTACTTTGATCAAGTGAACACCATTTGAAAAATCACACAACAGATAGGAGAAAATTATGCAGAATAACTGGAAATAATTGACAGCTAGATTCATTTTGCTCCATACGTGTTTATACTTTCACTTTTATGATCATAATAAACTTCCTGGGTTGTCTAGTTGTTCCCTGCTGATAAAGAAATCTTACCCAAAACTTTTATAAGCTTACATTCCACCTAGGCTGAAAAGTATGACAGAAAAAAGCTGAGATTGTTTCTCTAGTCACAGCTTCATAAGTATTTGGTATTAGAGGCATGAACCATCACATCTAGCAAATTATTTCTAATTACTACATATTTAGTTATAAAGCATGGCCCAGAGTCTGAAATGAGATCTGACCTGAGTCTTTATGTACTGATTCTCATCCCCCTGCATGGCAACATAATTTCTACTGGAGTAATGACAGTAACATGGTAAATTTAGTTTCTAAAGACAAGCATCATGATTTAAATGTTTAAATTTTAAATAAAATGGTCTAATTGTAAATAGAGACAATCATGATGCTAATGAAACCAAATAGTAATGAAGTGCTGCAGAAACTGTCATTTAAAAAAATAATTATGATTAGACTTGGGAGTATATAGACCAGGCCTGTTATGATTAATCCATCCATAGGGTTTTTGGTTGTCCTCAAATCTTTGCTTACCTGGTCCCCCTGCTTATCATAGGTGGTTGCATCTGACTGGACCAAAGGTTTCTTGTACCAATGAACTTGTCTTTTATATTGATGGCTAGGGAATATGGCAAGAGACTGAATGATATTTCTACTAAGTAGCATCCTGTAATCTGTGAGATAGGGATTTACTGAGTCACGTGTATGTTTGAAGATTTGATAGCCCTTAGTGGGGTTTTCTTCTACCTATTTGTCCAGCCATTATTTAACTAGATGTACATTTCTAGGAAATTTTATAATGTCCTTTGTCTTCAGTGTTCCAGCTGTCTCTTCTCATTATTTTCTCTGGTACTTTCTGTACCTTTTTTTCAGAACAGATTTTCATGTTTCATTCCATTTGAACTTTAAGGTTTCTTTTCTACTAATCTGTATCTCAAAGTCTGTCTTGCAATGTTGCTGATAAGGATCTTGCCAAGGTTTTAAAAAAAAGCATCCATGTAATTTATTCCATCTATATGTTTTTAGAGCTTTTTTTTTTTCCTTTTCTTGGTCCTTTAGCTCCTTAAGACAAATATCTTCTTGAATGTTGCTACTTATGGATGACAAAAAAGGCAATAAAATAACATGCTTTTTATTTTTATTTTATTTTTGAGGATATTTCCAAACTTTGTTTAAAGCTCCTTAATGGACTGGAAGTTTCTACCTAGCACTTATTTCTTTGGCTTTAACACAAGACAATGAAATACAGGAAGCAAATGGGGCAGGGGTGAGAGAGAATTGAAGTACCAATTTGTAAATGGTCTTATTTCTGACAGAAATGTTGATAGGTCTTTTGCCAGGCTTGAGAGCCAGTTGTTGTGGTGGCTGCAGTTGTCTTGCCTGTGCACTTACGAGTGTCTGTCAGTCACTAAGATGATACATTTCTTTATCATGTGTGTGATTATAAACCATTATTTTGTGAGAGAGGCCCTATGCTTTTCCTAGTGTCTCAGCTGCTCTTTGTAAAAGTTCTTCTGTCAAGGAATTCTTCAGACTTGTACAATAATGTATCAAGGTGGCAAACTCTGACAGCTTCAAAAGCTGGGTTTCATTTCATAGGGGCTTTTAAGCTGTCTTGGATATATACCTGGCAGACATTTCAGTCACTGTCTCTGCACTGTTTTCCTCTTGTTTCTTTCCCACATGCCATGAAAATATTTTCCTTAAAGTATTTACATAGTAAGAGTCTTCCATGTGATTTTTTTTCTTAGAAACAGCATTTTAATGGATAATTGAGAAGGAACACTTCCTTTCTCATTAGACAGAATAATTTGATCTCTGGCTAATGTATTTGAAAAATAATGTTTCAGTGTGTTATGATAATAATAAAGCAGGTTTTTTTCCTTCCACAAGGTTACATCTGTTTACACTATTTTACTATCTCTTGAGTGGTATGATATGAAGTCTTTTTATTGCAGTTTTGTTTAAGAAGAGCTGAGCATGTGATGGAACTGTCAATCAGCATTTAGTCATACAGTATCTATTTCTGTCCCTGTTCCTCTTAACACAGAGGGCTATTATAGTCTACATTACGGGATAGGTACTTGGGATAAAGATATCCTTGAGGGGCAGGATTTATTATGAAAGGAAATTCAACATAACATGAGACATAGTTTAAACAGGTGAATTTACTTACAAATTCTAAAAGTTAAATAAAGCAGAAGTTGCTCTTATACATTTGGATTTTCTGTTTGAACCAGAAGGGTGTTAGTATAATTGAATTTGCAACAAAGAAACTTCAAACAAGGCTATCAGGTTTTTCATAACTGAAGTTATTTGCCCTAAGTTTGATGTATTCTTTGTCTCAAAGGCTAGGACTTCCAGGGTTGTTTACATACTCCGGTTGGCACAAATTGCTTTCCAGTGGTCACGTAGCTAGCTCACGCACATCAGTGATACTCAGAGTGACTGGAAGCCTGCTCCTGACACAACTCCCCCCCTTTCGTCCTCCATTACAAGTCTTGCATAAAGTAAGCACCTACTGCATCCTTTAGAAAAAAACAAACTGAGTAAGACTTACATCTGGCTAAGACAACTAAAACAAAAGGTATAAAAGGAATTACATTTCTGAAAAATGGAATAGATTAGTATGATGTCTGCATTCTTGTATGCATATAAACTCATATGCGTGGGGACTTATTTTGGCTAGATAAATTGGAAAGGGTCTAATGAGGTAGAATTAGTATTCAAGAATTTGGTTGAGTCCAAACCAATTTAGTGTACATTACCCTGTCAGGGAACCTAATTTCTGAAAAGGAAAATCTTTTCAAAAGTTGTGTTATAAGCTGCAGCTTAAAAGGAACAAGTAAGTGAAATCTGCATGACCTCTTCATTCTGTTATTGAAATGTATGAATTAATTCTTGAGGTCTTAATCTTCTTATAATGCTGCCAAAAGACATGTCGCACCATGTGGGACATGGAAGTTGAGAAATGCTGAAGGAAATGTCTCTTTTTTAACTATGAATTTTCTTGTCTTGTATAGCCTTTGAGCTTTCTTGAGTGTAGATCACCTTGCATTTTGCAGTTTTAGGGGGTTGAAGTAAATAACTACTAGTTTTATAAGGCATTACCACATCTTGTTTAAGCCTGGTACTTTCAGTCAAGTATTGCTATAAATTTGTTCTTTAAGTATTATCAAAATACCATATATTATTTAATGTAATTAAACATTTGTCCAATAATAGTGTATCAATCTCTGCTGCTATGTAGAATTGTAAAGGGGTTGGCCTGTTGTCTTAACAATTAAAAATAATTTAATCTTATTAATAGAATATTAAATTGATATTAACTGTTCTAAAAATGTTGATAGCTTCATATCATTTAACAACTTCAGATGTAGGATTATAGTAGTACCCAAAATGCAGCCAGTACTACACAAATACAGTAAATTAAAAATGTTTTTACCATATTTATCAACTATTCCAATAAGATTTTCTCTTGTAATATAGAATGAAAATAAATGTGAACCAGTCTCTATTGTGCTTGCTCTTTGGAAAAAAAAAAAGTCCCTACATTTCTGATACAAGTAAGTAATTAAGTGTTATTTTAGAGAAGTAGGAATTTGACCTGGATAACTTCAGATGATATGGATTTTTCTTGGAGTACTGAAAATTCACAGACAAGTCACGTGAGTTTGCCTTCCTGTACTGAGTCAGGGGAGGAGAAAAAATACTTATGCATGTTTTCAGTAATAAATCACTTAAAGAATATGAGTTTGCAGAAGACTGCTTTGATTTTGGAGTGCACAAATATTATCATCAATTCAGTTAATGTATGGTGTTGATCTTAAGGAATGGATATTCCTTGAGCTTAATGGCTTAATCCATTCCAAAATGGAGTTACTTTGGTAGAGGTGGATAAATTTATTCTCAACTACAAAATACTTTCTGCCTTGTGTAGTACATGCAATATTAGTTACATTGGATCACAGGAGTCATTGGATCACAGGAGTTTTTCAGGTTCACATTTGGAAGGGGAAGATGCATACTTTATGAGAAGGCAAAATATTACTTTTAAGAGAAAGGTTTTAGCCTAGGAGAAATAGCCCTTGTAAGTTCTGTTCCTGGGACCATTTTCTAAAAGTGGGGTGGTGTTTCTTCTTTTATAAGTTTTATACGTCATATCAGTGTATAGTTCCACTTACCAAATGCTATTTGAGACTGTAAACACAACTATAACACAAAATGCTTAATTGTAATAATGATAGATATAAACTTTTAGTCTGACTGTGTCAGCAGTTATGTACAGGAGGACCAAATTTTTAAAAAATAAAAAATATTTCTGTATATTTTACAAAAACAAAAACAAACAAAAACAAAACAAACAAAAAAGGAATTACAGTGTATTCACACCAGCTAATTCTTAGTTACCATAGCAGCTTGTGGAAGAAGACTGGGGGAGAGTAACACTACATTTCTGTAGTGAATGCTGACAATAGCAGGAAAGTTTCCTGAGATTTGAATTCCTTGATATATAACTCTTAGATTTACATGAGAAAGTCAATAATTTAATCAGAGCATTCTAGTAAGAAAGATGAATTTCTGCTGTGATTATATAAAAAAAATTAGATTTCTGCATTCATTTCACATGCAACAAGATAAAGTTAGCAGAGTATGGTCTGAAGTGTTGTAACGTTTGTGCTCAGCAGGAAGAGAGTTCTTAATGGATATCTCAGTGCTTAGGAATTAAATGGTTATTTAGTCTTAGGAAAAGCAAGGTTTTATATATACATATATATGTTATTTTTTTTGATAAGGAGTAAATGAAACAACACACACATCAGCTGGTACGAGGCGATTTTCAACAGATGATAGCTTTGTGCTGGAAATGTGGCTTCCATCAAATTCTGATATGTTGTTCAAGCATTTCTTTTCTGCTACCCACTCTTTCCCAACAAAGCAACACACAACAAAACTAATGAAACTTCAACACTTTTTCAAACTGAGAAATGCTTTTTTCTCAGGTCAGTATAACACTCTGGTCTGCTCAGAGACTACCGTAGTGCTTAAATTATTGAGATAAGTTTGAAGAAATGGCCAGGCTCTTCAGAATAAGTGGAAGAGCTGTATGGAAGTAAATCTGGAAGTCACTATTTGGTTTTCTACAGTTGACTAGGAAGGTAGCTATTCTTGTAGCATAAATGATGTGCTACTTGACATTTGTTATTGTGGCAGATACTCATGATCCCAAGGATGGTGAAAGTCTGTTTTCCTGGATCTGTTCAGAAAGGCCTGGGCTGGGTCATCTCACTTCTGAGTTCATATTTTTTCCTCTAAGATTGGATCCAACTTTCTGTACTGGTACTGACAAATTGCCTTTGTTTTCCAGATCTGGATCTATATCCAAAATTCAAATTCTCCTGTTGCTTTCTGAATTCCTGTAAGAAACAATTGCCTCAAGCCTAGACAAACTAGCACAGAGGTCTTAATTCCTCCAGTCTCTCACTTCTTTTTGCTAACTGTGAAATACTGTTGTCCAGCTTGTCACTGTACCATAGGCTCCACTTTTGTTTTTCTAGAACAAATTTAATGTTTTATGTGACAATAGCAGTCAATGGAGTCCTTTATTCTAATCTGTCTTGTTAACCTTTTGAACAAGTATATTTCCTTCTCCTGTTTTTCCACTATGTTCACAAAAAACTCCTTCCTTCTTTGACTCTTCCTTCCCTGTCCCCTATTCATTTATACTGCATTAAAAAAAAATAAAATAAAATTGAAAGTACATTGTGATGACCAGCATTATTCAGTTACCATTCTGTTAATGTATCTACCTACAGGCACATTGCTTCTCATTTTCATAAACCTTTGGGATATTGTCAGCTCCACATGCCAGCAGGGTAGCAACTATTTATATTACAATGCCTGGCTGGTGCTCAGATCTGTTTTCTGCTCCAGACTAATTCCAGTGCCTTGCAGTTTTGCATTAATGTCCTGGGGTGACTCCTGCCATAATTTCTGAATCTGTTCTGACATAGCTTCCTTCCTTCAGTTCTACCCAGTTGCAGTTTCTGTTTGACTAGACCATTGTACCTATTTATGTTGGCCTTTAATCTTAGCTCTTGGGATTCATGATCATTATAACAAGAAAAGACTTTGGGATTAGTTTTTTTTTTTTTCCTACCAGAGAAGTATTCTTCTGCAACTTGACTCCTAAGTGTTGCTATAACTCATATTAGTTATTTTAATAAACACAAAATGTGAAATTACTTTTGTTAAGTCATTAGTGGTCCTCTTATTACTCTTCCTGAGTGGATGGGTCCACTAGTACGTTCTGCTTATATACAAATAGCAGTAACTGTATCATATATTGAAGCTACGCACTAAATAAGAGGTCACCAGGTAAAAGCATTCTTCTTTTTCTCTTCTCCCATCCTGCAGCTAGGTCTAAGCTAAGGAAGGAGAGCCGTGAGGGATTTACATGTTGTTTGCACATGCACAATGTTTAAGTGGAATAACCTCTCAGAAGCTCTATTTAAACTGAGCACACTTACAAACTGGTCCTTCGTGCCTCCTCTTGTGAGTGGGGAGGAGGGGGATTGCAAAATAAATTAACAAAATGGTTTTCCTGTGGCCTCTGATTGGTATACTTCTTAGTAGATTATATAAAAACGGTGTCAAATTTACTGCTGCTGAAAATTTCACCTTTGAGGGTATTTTCTTCCCTGTTGGAAAAGAGATTGGATTTGATAATGTGTCTGTACCTTGAATGACTGGAAATGTCTCACTGTTTGTCCAAACAGCTAAAATGCATAAGACAATTGAAAATGAAGTTCTTATTGATTTTCTGCTTATTTGGTTGACTCTCTTGAGAACTGGTTGGTAGAAAAGCATATATCATCACTCTTAAAAGTAGTTTTGGAATTTTACAAGAGTGACAGGTGCTTGCAAAATGGCTTTACTAATCAGACCTGCACAATAAGAGCAACTAAAATGCACCATGCCTTTCAGTAGAACAGGCTTTTTCTGAACAACTGTTTGTGTGAATCAATTCATGTCTGGAGACTTGTGAGAGCTGGAGAAATCTTGCTGGAATCTCTAAAGAAGCAACAAGCTAAAAAGAAGGGATTTTAATGTTTCTCAGGAATTGTATGGGACTTGATTCTCAACAGAAATGCTGCTTATGTAGTTTATGGGAATGTGGGCTTACAAGAGCTATGACCAAGAGTAGTGTGACAGTATGAACCAGATTACCAGAAGACAAAACTAAGAGTAGATTGAGATCCATAGGACTACACCTATGCATTTCCTTAGTTTGCATGTTGCTCTTGCTTAACTGGCTACTCACCCTCCCTTACAAATGAAGATAAAGAATACAACTCTTTAAAAAATGTCTTTCATCTTCTTAAAAAATACGAAAAGGCACATTCAAAATGTTTTTTTTTTTTTTTTCTGAAAAAAAAAAAGAATAAATATTTGAAAATAATATTGCAGTTATTATACTTGTCCATCTTCTCTTCTGTTCCTGATATTAAAAGGAAAAAAAGGGGAATAGGGATCTCTAGATGTCCCTTGCAAGTAAAGAGGAATGTTTTTCAAAGCAGAAATTCTGATTTTTATTCTGAAATTCTGATTACTGAGAAAAAAAGAAAAATATTTAAGAAAAAAAATAAGACCTTAATTTTAACAGACTAAGCTTCTCATAAGTTCTTTAAGAAGTCCTTTTACTTTGACTAGATCTGCACACGGTGCATAGATATGCTATAGTTTTGTTGGGAAGAGTAAAATGCAGCGGGTGGTAGCATATTCCTTGTTCATGTCAGTACGTCTCACCTAACAGAATTTAAAGATGTAGATGCATTGTTTATGTGCTACATCCTAATGTCTCTTGACTTAGGACTGTGCACTGACCTGAGTTTTCTCATGCCTTTCAGTAACAAAATCCTTCCCTCCACTTCTTTCTGGCCTAAAGACAAAACACACATTAGACACTTTTCCTTTCTGGGCACAGAACAAAGCTGCTGCAAGTCTTGCCTGGTTACCATAATGACACATAATTGCAGTCCTTCACTTCTAAAGTTTACCCTGTCTCAAGGGTAATGGCAGTGACAGGAGGGGGGATTTTATACTGTAAAAAAGCCAAACTATGAAACTGTTGTGAACTATTTTAAGAAAATTCCTTTAGTCACCAGTACCTTAGAGGAGGGTGTAATATTTTGACTCCATTGTGCTTTCAATTGATTCTGGAAGGACCAGGCTTTCCCCTGCAGGAACTGACCTTGTGCCAGTGACATCAGTGGAAACATTGCTATAGACTTTATTGGGAATTGGATCCGATGCACAGTTTGCACCAGTTGTGTGATAGCCCAAGATAAAGTCTTTTTCCTTATCACATTAGTAGCTTCTATCATAATGTACATGTTAAGACTTTAACTTCTTGTTGAGGATATGGCTACTATTGAAACATGATGAGCAATAATTTTCTTTCTTTGAAAAAGTCATTTTCCGTACTTTTCCACTTGGAAATGATATTTTTTCCACGAAGAAAGAAAACAGTCACATTTTCAGACCTACCCCTGGAAAACTTTAATAGAATCCAATTCTCCTTCTGTCATTAGAAAAACTCTGATAAGAAGAAAATATTTAACTTTCACTGATTCATTTGTATTTTTCATCCAGTCTTCCGTGCTTGCCCTGTTCATTTTAGGAATGGTTTCATGGTGGCAAAAAGGAACCACATTAACAATATTTCAGTTGGGAATATTATGAATTTTGTAGTGAACACTTGGACTGAATTCTAGTCTTAAAAGCCAGTTAACAAGTTCTCCCACTTACTGGTGGAAGAATAAGTGAGTTTGGATATTCTTTTCATGGGCAATATACCTGATTTGCTAAAGTACATTCTTAATTAATTGCTTACTATATACTATATATACTATATACTTCCATACAGTAGAAATATTTCTACATTTTAGATGAAGATGCTGTAACTGTATTTTAATGAAATCTAGCATTACTTAGACTACATTACTTTTGCCAAATGCACTGTTGAACATTTACAAGTATACTATGAAGTACTATCATAACAAAATTATACTTGTCAAACAAATGAATAAAGTGCATTTTAAGGCACATTACTTTGTTTTTAATTGTATTTGTTCACTTACTTGGTACATTAGATCATAAAACGCAGTAATTTGTGATGGAACTTCCAGCCAGTGTAAATTATTACATTCTTACTGTACACATTTTATGGGATTTTGTTTTTTAAACTTATCACCCAAGTCTTTAGTGGCTAGGCAGCTATCAGGAGAAATAAATTAACATTAAAGGTTGTTATAGACTACAATTTAGTTTGATTTTTAATCATGGACCATATGGTGCCATATTTTGTCATATCTGATAACCCATCTTGATCAATTCAGTACTGTGGATCTCTAGTGTCTCACAGAGAGTGCAATAATGAATGTATGACATGAATAATAGTCTATAATGCTAACACTGTCAGGTAGAAGGAACGATCTGGTTTGCAAGATTATTACTTTGTGATTTTTTTTATTTATTTTTTTTTGTCACGGGCCCTCATGATTATAAAATAACAAGCTAGCAACTATTCAACACAAAGCATGGGTCAAATGCTCTCTGTTTCTCATAAGCAATTTGTGATGATTTTAAGTATGATTCCTGTGAGTATACATGAGAATATAATTAATTTCTTGCAGAATTGGGAGAAAAATGCACCAACAAAAATTAATGAGGAGATAGATTTTTGTTCAGAGAAATAGACATGTTAACAAAATACTCTGGTACATAATGTTTTCTTCACATGGAAAATATCAATGTATACAATTTTATTCTTTGGTTATTTTTATATACAGAATAATGTATGTTATTGTTTAAAGAAATGAGGGAACACCAACCAAGGTTTTTAAGGTTTTATATATATATATATGCAGATATATATATAAATTTTAAAAAGGAGGGAAGATTGGTAGCTAGTTGTGTGCATAAGGTTAAATAATGTTTCCCAGAATTTGAAAATGTCACATTTTTCTACAGCGTATAGATGGAACATAACTAATTCAATAAAAACATGATTTGAAATTTTAAGTTAAGGTTTGCAATTCACAGAATTAGATTATGACCAATGAAAAATGATTCAGCTGGAACTCCCCAGTCCCAGTATGAAAATCTACAAGGATCCTGAATGGAACACTAACAAACAAAAGGAAAATAATGCATTGGCTGGAAATTCATCTTCAAAGCTCTTAACTAGCTTTTGGCCCATGGTCTTTCCACTCCCTAAATAGCATTTTTGTTTAAAAACTCTGAATTTTCATGTTGGTAACTCAGTGCAGCCAATTTGCCACATGTATGTGAAAGTTCCCTTGTATAGGACAGAACATAAAATAGGTGGTTTTGTATCTATGAAATGGCACATTGCTCTGTGCAATGTAAACAACAGATGATTGTGAGAAGCTAATTGTGATCCATAGTGATGCTGTTCTTACTAGCCAGAGACAAGCATATTCATTAACCTTGACAAAGCACTGCTAAATGACATCTTGAATTTGTCTGCCAATATGGGCTACAATTATCAAATCAATTGGCTTTGCAGAAAATCAGTTCCTATTCTTCTACATGGCTCTTTTCTGTTGGCACTACCTGTGCAATTTTGGCCTTGCCAAACCCTTCTTTGATGAAGGAGCTCCCTAGATTTTATTAAGAAGCCAGTATTTTCAGAAATACGTCTCAAAAAGAAAGATCTCAAAATAAAGGAAACACTACTACAAAATAAAAACTAAGTTCAGTATTTAAATGGGCAATTCCTAGCATCAGTTATTTTGTACACTTAATGGATATGAAGTCTGCATATGAAGAGTGAAAACTTCATTCCTGACTGCGAAAATAATGAGGTTGATTTTCTCCTCCTAAACAAGCCAATTACACTTTTTCTTAGAATGATAATTTTATATTTTTTGATAGGACGTATAAATCTGAATTTAATTAAACATGCTACTGTAGACATGCCTAGAATTGTTACAAATTAAATTTTTCACTTATTTTACATGTAAGCTAATTAATAGACAATGAAAGTGAATAATAATCACTGTCTCACAGCAATGGAAAGCACTACAGTTCTTCATGGAAATTGGTTATAATCTGTGAAATCATTACTGAAGTTACATGTTGCTGTAAACATTCCTCCTTGTTTAAGAGCTCTTAAACAGTTGTAGTAATGTTTACTTAATCTCTATTCAGTTCATTGTGGAATATTTAAAATCTTATTTAGCATACAATATTGAAAAGACAATCATTATGCATGTTGTTTTTTTATTCATTGTCACTGTAGAATGTTCATCTCCCAGTAAGCGGCAATAAAATTCTTTTATTTTGTTCTGTAAGTGCCATTCTCAGGTTAATTATTTTATTGCACTTTTGATGAGCATATTTTTTCTTCCTGATTAATCTTTGGAAAACTTTTTAAATGGCATTTAACACTCATATAGAATTTTTTTCCACTTTCCTTGACTGCTATCAGCAGCCTGCCTGCCCTCCATGGCGCACAGTCAGCATCTTCAGATTCAGCACTTTCTGTCATTGATTGATAGAAGACACTTCTTTCCCAGTTACTGAGTCAGACGCATCAGGGAGAGACAGACAGGCTGCAGGGGAAAATTTAATCAAGCAAAAGGAATTTGGAACCAGAATTCAGTACTAAAATCTGCTATAAAGTACATAAAATTTCTAAATATTGCTTAGTTGATAATGGACATTTAATGAAAAAAAATTAACTTAGTATTCTAAAGCACACCTATTTAATGACACAGTGTAAAAGACAAAGCAGTGAATCTCAGGGGCTGGATTTATTATGTTCAAAAGTACTTTTCACTTAACCATATTGTAACCAAGTATGCCCACAGTGAATTTGGTACACAGTATGCACTCTTCTCACTGATGATTCAATTAACGTGTAGTGGCTTTTAATAAACGTGTTAGTCAACTCCATCCAGGTTCTAGCAGAAGCATGTTTCATAGAACTGTTATTAAAACAATACATTACAACACAAACATTTAGCTAGAGCCTGTGCTAAAATGGCTTTCTCATTCTAACGGAAACATTTCATTAAAAAGTGAGTTTAAAGTTAGCACCTAACTCCGTACAGAAGGGAAGAGAGAAAGAAAAGAAGACAATGACCACTTCAATCAAATTCTTAATGCTGAGCTACTACAGTTCTTTTAATCTAACTAAAATTTTGGTTCAGTATGGTCAATAAAGGCTTCCCACCCTTGGTTTGGTCCAAATATTTAGTTGTTCTGAGCTGGCTGCTGGCAGTGCATTGTTTTGTTCTGCAAGCACCATCCATTAACTGAACATTGGAACATTTTCTGAAAGTCAATCCCAAACCCAAAGTTAGTCTATGTTCTGAAAACTGAGGAAACGTGGGGAAAAGCCAGAAGACTGTTAAGAAAAAATAATAATTTTCTCTCAAACATACACTTGGGAAAGGATGCTGCCCAGTCCCATCTATCTCAGTTCATAATATTTTCTTAATGTATCTCAGTTCATAATATTTTCTTAATGTATCTCAGTTCATAATATTTTCTTAAGTACAAGAACAGTGCATCACATTCTTCAAAGCCATTGAGCAACTTTTCTATGCCTTTTAACATAAAGGAAAACATTGAGAGAGCAAGAGTTAGAAACAGTTTACCTTTCTATGCAAATCCAGAAAAAACTAGGTCTTCCTGGTTTAGGAGGCAAGCAGTAATGATAAAATTTTTAAAGTTATTTTTGTTTTTCCATTTTCTCTTTATCCAAAAAAAAAAAAAAATCAACTTTGGTACTGTAATAGTTTTGTTAATATTCCTGCTGTATGGTCTTGAGTTCACAAGGAAAGCACTTACTTTTGGGGAAAAAATATCATGGCTAATAATCCAGATTTTCTTAAATGTGGTTAGATTTAAGTTTGGCTGTATGTAGGTCGACAGCTGGCTTTAGGATAATGTTTTCACTTTTCAGAAAGCAGTCAGCAGATATATGCATGTAGGTCTGCCATAGGATATATAGTTGTATGGTTTTATGTTAGCAATGTGATTCGTGATTACTTTTAAAATGTCAATTACAGGGTTATTTCCCAAAGTCTATGGGAAATTATTTATGGGAAAATGTATTATCCATCTTCAAGGTAGTGCCTTCATGTAGACTGCACACTGTTGTAGATATGATCTGCCTGTCCCAGAAGGATTAGCCTTTTTTTGTTCCTTTAAAAATCCATATTAATTATGACTGCTACTAAAATGAAAGTTGATGCTCAGTGGAAACAAGCAGAGAAAAATTAGATATCTTTTAAAGTGATAGGCAAAAAGAAGTTTATGCTAAATTACCACATTTTTGGTTTTCCCAAATACTGCAATCTGCAAGTTTCCACATGAATGCAGAGGTCTGTCATCAGTAAGTAGTTTCCAGGAGCAGGATTTAAGACTGCAAAATGGGTCAGACTCTAGTCTACTCTGTGACTTAGTCTTGGTAGTTTTTAAAATCCATGCAGTTTGTTTACTAGCCATACGCATTGATGAGAATGATCAAAGGACTATTTACATTTATACAATCTGTCTGTACTGGTATATTATTTAGATACCCTGAAGTACATTCATCAACCAGTATAATCTTGTCACTTAGCCAAGTGTGATACAGAGGTCCATTCGGCAGCAGAGTAGATTTGAGATGCAAAGTTTTTAAGGGAAAGAAAACAAAAACCAAAAAATTTCACAGTAATACAGAATCATTTCTTACAAACACATTTGCATTAAAATGCACAATAAAACCAAACCACAATAGGCACAAAATGCAACAAAATACTCAACAACAAAATCAATAATAACAAACAAGCTGAGCAGCAAAATGAGTAAACAACAATTAGAGTATTTAACAAGCAGGCAGAGAGAGTCTGAGTTCCTATGCTTTATATTAGGCAATGATAATTTGAGCTTTAGAATGCTTTCTTCTTCCTGCCACTTCCAATCTTGCTGTTGAATTGTATGTGACATTCAAATTTATCTAGTGAGATAGCACTCCCAATGCAAAGGTTTTTAAAATACAATAATATAAAACCTTATTTTTGCTCTTTGATTATTTTTCTTACCATGTAGGTGGACCAAAATCATGTCCATCTAACCAATCTAGATGATATTGTTCAAATTTCTATGCAACGTCTTGTTCAAATCAACTCTACTGTTCCCCCTACTTCTTATTAAATGTAGATTTGTAAATTTGTAAATTTTACAAATTTAGATTTTGTAGATTTGTACATATTTGTAAATATGTACATTTTTCATATTTGTTAGAAGCAAAGCAAACTTCATAGGACAGTATTTTCCAAATGTTTGGAATCAGGGATTTTTTTGCTTTAGATTAAGCCTGACCATGTAAACCTGGTCTTTCTGAGTGGCCCTAACCCTGGACACTAGCCCTAGCAGTGTTAGCTGCTGGTTTTATGTCACAGTATCCTGTCCCTCCACTTCATAGAGCTGTATGCTCCTGCCAGTTTCTTGACATTTTTCTAAAAGCAGATCTGTAAAGCACTTAGGTCTCCACTGCTATTCTAGAATATTTTTATTGCTTTTTGGCACTCAAATGTAATTTGGTACAAACTTTGACTGTCAATGGTATTGAACATTTTTCTTTCTACTTCTTACATATTTAAGGCTTTGTGTTTATATCAATACTTTATTTCTTAAACAGGCTAAATCAATAATCTAAATATTCAGGATATCCAGATTCCTCTTTTCAGAGAGGTTAATTTCCTATGTAATAAAAGTAGACAAGGTCTTACAATATTGCATTTCATAATTTAAAATTTATGCTGATGCATTCTGTCTAAATTATCAGCTCTGTAAGATTGATACTAGCAACTGTAGGCAAAAGATGATGTAGGTTGTTGATGAACACCTCTTTCTTTTTATTGATGTAATAAGATTTCATTACTGTTGTAGTAAATTAGTAATAGGAATTTTGGCAAGTCCAAAACAGTAAGTGTATGTAATGCATGTTGTGATGACTTTTTTAGATTCTGAATTCTTTTTAGAATTGTTACTTTGAAATAAAGATTATAGATCAAGAGTTAAATTGTAAAGAATATATCAGGTGAACCACACAGCATGATATTGATATATATATATATATCAATATATATATATATATATCAATATATATATATATATTTTTTTTTTTTCTCTTAAGACCACTGTTTTTATCAAAACACACTACATTTTCTAGGGCCAAATTGCATGACATCATTTACACATGAAGTGGTCTGAAAAATTCAAAATGCAAGATTCTCAGATATTTTCCTCAAATAGCAATTACTTTGAATAAAAATAGTCCTCAAATAAAGACTTTCTTGCTAATCACTTGATTCAGTAAATATCCAGCTTAATATTGCACATTATTTTTGCTTTTAGTTATGCACAAGGTTGCATACTATTTTTCAAATGAAATACTTTATACTTACCCTGCAGTGCTATATTCAAATAAGGAAAGTCTTACATTAATTTTTTATTCTTTCTGCTTTATACATAATTTCATTGCAATTATGCTCTCACAAGTGCTATTTTCCCCATTTTTAAAAGCTGTAGAATTCAATACTTAATTTTTGTATCAATGTAATATACTAATTTCCTTAAAATCACAGTAAGCAATAAGGCAGTAAATAGTTTATTTATTGGAAAAATTTAATGGCATAATGTTGCTCTTTATTGTGTATTTTCTCACTATCACTTCAATTAGATATAGAGTTTATAATTATACTATACATAAAACAGCATACATGCTTCCTGTTTATCAGATATACATACAGAGATGCACAGCCTAACTGAAGCACCAAGGAAAATTTTATCAATCTCAGTAAGCATGTGAAGTCTGAAATATATGTTGAGATAAGTATCATTCCATTTCCTAGAAGAAATAGGACGAATATCAATATCAGCATATTAGCTGGCAGGGAGTCCTGGACTGTTCTTATAGGTCTGAAATTCTAGATGAAATGGACAACATGATACAGCAATATTTAATAGCTGTGGTGATAAAACGCGTAGGCATTTTAGGTCACATAAGAAGTTTCATATGCTACTTTATCTTCATGCTATGTCATTAATTAAATGATTTTGAGACATAAATAAAGCTTGCATGAATAATTTTAATTTACCCATGATGAATTGATAAGAAGTACAGCGCTTGGAACCATGAAAGGCAGTGGACATCTGAAGGCGTCAGACTTTTCCATTTTCTATATTTAAAAGTTTTGCTAAAAATTCAGTAAAACTTAGTCCATTCACATATATGCTTTGTGTTTTGCTGGTCTTACATCTTTTGTGATACCTCCTGTGCACTCACAAAATGCTGTTTATATACTGTTGAGACTATGACAGACATATAAGGTCTTATGAAATTATTCATGTAAGACCATTACACATGATCTGTAAGTGACCTGATCTTTGAACTCATTGCCATAAAAATAAAACAAAAATAAAAACACTTTGATGAATGTCAGTGTATATCCTGATGTGTGCTTCACATGATATTGTGCTGTGGAGTGTCTCTTGCAGAGAAAACAAGAACCAGCACTAAAAATGTGCTTAGATACCTTTGTAATATCTTTTATATTTTATTTTCATTATCTTTTATGTAATATCTTTTATATTTTATTGCACCAGCAAACTTAATGAGGGTGCACTCTATTCCATCGTCCAGGTTGTTGATGAATAAATTGAACAACACTGGACCCAGTACTGACCCCTGGAGGACACTGCTTGCTACCAGCCTCCCAACTAGACTCCTCAGCACTGAGCGCAACCTTCTGAGTTCTGCCATGCAGCCAATTATTAATCCACCTCACCATCCACTCATCTAAGCCACACTTCCTGAGCTTGTTTATGAGGATGTTATGGGAGACGTGTTGAAAGCCTTGCTGAAGTCAAGGTAGACCACATCCACCACTCTCCCCTCATCTACCTAGCCAGTCATCTCATCATAAAAGGGTATCAGATTAGTTAAACATGATTTCCCCTTGGTGATTCAATGCTGACTATTCCTGATCACCTTCCACATCCTCCACATTCTTAGAGATGACCTCCAGGATGAGCTGTTCCATCACCTTTCCTGGGCTTGAGGTGAGGCTGCCTGGCCTGTAGTTGCCTGTGTCCTCCTTCTTGTCCTGTTTGAAGATTGGCATGGCATTGTCTTTCTTCCAGTCTTCAGGCACCTCTCCTGTTCTCCATGACCTTTCAAAGATGATGGAGAGTGGTCTAGCAATAACATTGGCCAGCTTCTTCAGCACCTATGGGTACGTTCTATCAGGGCCCATGGATTTATGGATGTCAAGTTTGCTTAGATGATCTCTGACCTGGTCCTCTATGATCAAGGGAAAATCCTCCTTTCTCTGGACTTCCTTTCCTGTCTCCAGGGTCTGAAATTCCTGAGGGCTTATCTTAGCAGTAAAGACTGAAGCAAGATAATTCAAATAATCAAGAAAAATAAATTCAAGTGACTAACTTGCTTAGAAATATGGGGCTGTGTGTTTAGTATAGAAGTAGGTTATTTAGCGTTTACCTGGTATTATATATAAAGGATGTTTCTTATTTCATGTTGCTTTATATACAAGTATCTAAGCTGTGAAATTCATGCCAATAATAATAAACAAGCCACTTCAAGGTGCTATGTACAGCTGTCTGAGTTGGTGATAGTTTTCCCCTGCCACTGTTGGTGATAGCACCAAGCAACATTAAATTTGAACTTTTAGTGCACAGCATGAGTTAGATAATATAAATTGAAAAAGAAAAAAATCCTAAGCATACGAAGTTAGGTCCACTGGTTATGGAACCAAGTAATTTTTGCTGATCTGGCTTGTGTGTGACTGTAACACTTTATATGTAACAGTATTGCATGCCTTTATTCAGACAGTTCAGTGGTCTGTATAGCTATTCCCTTTTATGTTGGCTGTCAGACTTACATTTTGTAAGTGGATATTATACTTTATTTGTTAAGATGTCTTGGAAGTACTAAACTTAAGGCAGTCTGCTTTTACTTCATACTTAATAAATTATCCTTCTTCTCCGAAGTATAGAGATACTAAGATATTAATTAATAATAATGATTATTTTCCAAAATATTATAGTTAAGGGATGACATAACATCCCAAATACCTGAGTGCACAGTAATTATTGATTTGGTTCTTCAGCACATCTGGCGTAAACTATTAAAACTATTCCTCCTGTAGATGGAGGAAGGGAAGGTATACAGTCAAAAGGAGTTCTTGAACCACAGTTACATCTTTCTGCATGAGTTTACAAGACTGGATGATTATATGTAACACTCAGGCTCTCATCTGTGCTTCTGCACTCACCTCTAGAAGAGGCTCTAACCACATGCGGTTTAAAGTAAATAAAAGGAAACTTTTACAAACAGGAAAATCTTAAGACTTCATGTGCTTATATGGTCTCACAATGGAAATACTTTTTTCCAGTGCAGAGAAATTAATATGTGTTTATGACTGCAAATACTGTGGCAGAGTTTATAGATTTAATAGAGTTAATAGATTAAACTATTTTCAGAAGTTCAGTGGAAAAGTCGTGTATTAACTAGGTATTACTTACATCTTTGGTTTATGCAGTTTTTAAAATGTTTGAATAACAAAATAATGATACAGTTTGCCTTAAATTCATTTAATAAGTCTTTTATTGATACTTATATGTTTCATTAAGTAGGAAACTGCCAAAATGAGAACAGCAGTTTGTGTCTTTTCACAAATGTGACATAGTTTAGGCAAAAATTGTCATCTTAAAAATTAAGAATGCTTTTATTCTCTCTGTATTTCACTAAACTTTAACTCTAGTACTGCACATTTGAATTAAAAACATTTTTATGAAATTGACAGTGTAGTTTGGAGAATTTTTGTACATAATTTTCTTGTCATGTTTCTTGTTCAGTAGTAGCTAGCATCACAAGCATATAAAGTAAAGTAATATCTACATAAGAATCTCTTAGAGTATTTATTGACACTGCTGCTGAGCTGGGGTCTATATTTTTCCAAGCAGCGCTGTTCTGAAGTAGAATTTTAAATTATTAAATTAGTGAAAATTAACCTTTGTTACATTCAGCAGTAATTCTTGTAGGACCATAAACCTCTGAAAAACTGGCCAGAGATTCCAACTGAAAGTTTTTAGGTTTATGCCTATTTCAATATTTCATCTTAAGAAATTATCCTTGCATTGGATAAAATTGTAATTATCCATAATCTTTTGAAGCTAATCTCAAATCCTTAAAATAGACCACTTTAAATTAGACCACTTTAGGTCTAATTTAAAGAAAATCTTAGATTAACAAGCTGTATTTCAAGAAAAAAAAAAAAAAGTGAAGCCTCACATTGAATTTATACCTTGTTTAAGTGTATATATTTTTGGAGTGATTAATTGTGGATATATTCTTGTCATATCATAAGGACATGACATTTTATATTCAGAATTATATTTTAAACATTTCATACAGAATATAGGTATCAACATTTTAAACCACTGTGGAGTGCCATCATAAGTTTGCTATCACCTGCCAGAGTAATCTTTTCAGGTAAGGAAGAACTTTATCCTCCTTTACATGTATAAAGGCTTTAAAATACTTTGGGGAATTTTTCTGTACCTACAAGTAATGAAAATAAAAATATTTCCTTGTGGCATAAATCTGCTGATGCCCATATTGTCACTTCTACAATTAAAATTTTTCAGTTTTCCCTTCTAATTTTTCACATTTTTATACCTTCCAGTGTTCTGACACTAGGTCTAAAACACAGCTACTTACTGTACCTTAGTTTCTAATCACATCAGACCCACTCTAATTATCATTGTGAGCAGTTCTTTCTAGTCCTTTAAGGGTTCCCTTAAAGGGAAGTGAGTGGAGTGGAGTGCATTGCACTGAATGAACACCTTAATCTTTCAGAGTGTCATAGAAGGCACACTTAATGCAAGTCACAAACTTGCACTGAATTATTCAAACAGTTGTTTTTGTTTTACTGGCATACTGCACTGCACAGCATTGAGACACCTATAAAAATGTGATTATTCTGTTGCTTTGCAAACGTTAGTTATCAGTGTCAAGATCTGGTAAATAAGCTCAGTATATCTGCAATTTTATATCAGTGTTTAAAATCCTTGTTCTCTTCAGCATGATTTAAGCTTTGAAAACTCAGTAGGTGCAATCATTTTATTTCACCAAGTAGTACCTATTGTTGTTGAAGATACACAGCACAGATCCTTATGCATGCTGTATCCTTATGTGCATGTCTTAGAAAGTTAATCTAACCAATCCATCGTTTGTGCTTGCCCTAAATACCGTATTTTTTAAAAATTAAAAAAAAATAAATCTGTTACATTTTTTCCCCAATGTATGTAAATTATGTAAAAAAAATGTATGTAAAATTACCTAAGGACACTGGAGCCATTCAGAATTATCATATGAAAAATGTTTCTAAAATTGTGGAAGCAAAAGAAAAAAGATAAAAAGAAAAAAAAAAAAAAAAAAAAGGTAAAACATATCTGCCTATGTCCCAGATTGTGATTCTGAGAAGTCTTACTTGATGTTGCTGAACATGGTTATAAATGCTCCTTTGAACATTTTCTATAACCTTTTTCTGAATTCTTACTTAAATGCTGATGGGAAAAGGCCTTCTCTGATAATACAA
The DNA here is from genome assembly GCF_964211825.1 of Aythya ferina. Taxonomy (NCBI): domain Eukaryota; kingdom Metazoa; phylum Chordata; class Aves; order Anseriformes; family Anatidae; genus Aythya; species Aythya ferina. Next base: position 22,431,085 of record NC_140301.1, on the reverse strand, counting down.
GTCTTGTCTTCAGTACTTGAATAAAATAAAGAGTTTGAAATTAAAATAACACATTAGAAAGTCCTATAGTCTTTTGTTTGTTTGTTTATTCATTCATTTTTACATGTTCTGTATTTCTTGATGTCAAGCATTCATCAAACCATGATGCCTTTGTTGCTGATAAATAAGTCAGCCACCCTTATGGTCAACAAAAAGTCAATACAATTAAGCAATCAGTGTCACCTGGTTTCAAGGTTTGAAGTTCTTATGATGTAGCATTAAGGGTAGAGGATAGAGTACTAGCTGGAAAAATTGATACCACTTTTTGGTCAACTGTGCGTATGTTATCAGTAAACATATGAGAATCCAGCCTAACCCTGCTTAGATGCAAGATTATTTTATGTTTATGAAATAATGCAAGTTAGAACCATAAAAACTACTGATCTTTGACTCAAACATTTAATAAAGATAGTACTTATCATTGTGAAAAATAATGATGGATATAATAATGAACTCCTGGCCTGAAAAATGGCAAATCCACTTTGATGACATAGTTAAGTAGGTACAATTGTTAAAATAGACATTAAAATTTTTTCTAATTAAAAAAAAAAAAAAAAAAAAAAAAAAAAAAAAGGAAAAATTCCTCTGAGAATTTGAGTGGCTGTGGGAGAATTCTTAATGGAAAAATGCTTTAGTGCATCAAAAATCTAAGCTTTTTTTTTTTTTTTTCCTAAAGTACAGAGTTATTTTTGTTGAAAAAATGATCTTAACTGAACTTTCTCTTTAAATTGCCTTAAGAGTTTTACTTAAAATTCTTTCATTTATCTTTAATTCATGAAAGGGTTGGTAATACTTATAGGAGAACATTTGTATGTGAAGAAGCCTCCAAATATGTACTTGTACGTACTTGTAGTTATGTACTTTTTCATGCAGTATGTTTGATATAATGGATAACTGTGTATGCATATAGAGCTGAATCGACTTGCATGACAAAGTCATTGGGAATAAATACATGAATGTATAAACATTGTACAGTTCAGGTACTTGCAGCTTTCCCTCCACTTTTAAAACAAAGATTGCTTTCAATTATAAGTGAAATATGTAATAGTATTGCCAAAGTTTGGTGAGACCGTGTCTTTGTATGGTAACTGTATTTACAAATGGACTGATGCAGAATTTAAGAATTTGTTTAGCAGAACTGCAAGTATTTTGTTTTTCGTATACATTTTGTCTTTTAAATTCCTTGGTGTGTCTTATATTGACATCCCACTTTAGGGGGGTTTAGGTTTGTTTGTCTTTTCACTAAAATTAATTGAAGCATTGAAAACAAACCTTAGCCTGCCTTTTTATTTTTTTTCTTTGTTTTCCAATGACTTCTTTGAATCCCCAGAAAATGGTTGCTTTGCACCAAGAAAGATGCACAGTCCAGCAGCATTATTTCAGTCAATCTAATTTCAGAATACTTTTATGAGGGAAAAATAAAATGCAATCACTTGTGAGTCCTAAAAAAGATAACTATGAAAAAATATTCAGACAGCTAATACTGTTCTAAGAGTATTAAAGTATAGCACTGTCCTTTGCTATGCTTTGTTTTTGTTTTATTTTTCAAATAGTGTTGAGCTGACAAATGCCAAAGGAATGCAGTATAAATTCCCTAATGTGTATTCTGCCTTCTTCAAAGTTAGAGAAGGGGGAGGGAGGAAAAGCTTTTTTGTTTGTTTGTTTTTGTTTTGTTTTGTTTGTTTTGTGGTGGCTATTGGATTCTCTCAAGTGTGTGAAACCGTGAAGCAATTGCTATGCAAATGTATTCAACAACAAAAACAAAATATATTTTTGAAGTTATATATATATATGGGACTCAGAAAATTAAATATTTTTTTTATTCTCAATGTTAGTAGGACTAAGTGCACAAAATAAGTTTTTATGCTACATGGTCTGTGAAGATTGTGTAAGTGACTTTGTTCAAACAAAGCAAGCAAATTTGTTAAAGCAAACTAAGCCCAAAAGAATTGAGCAAATGTGTTCCCTGTAATTCTTGTTAATTCTTCAGTGTTAAGAGACCTTTTTTTGTACAGTTTGCACAGTGCATGATGAAAAGGGATCCTCATCTTAACTAACATGAAACAAGTCTTAACTAACATGAATTAGTTAACAGTGATAAGAATTTCTGGACATGGTATTTGTTAAGCAGAATTTTTATTCATAGTGCATTAAAGAAAAGCAGTCCATAATCCTATGAGTTTCACACTCAGAATGAGGTGGGGGGAAACAGCAAAAAAAAAAAAAGTTAAATAAAGCAAGTGACCTTACTTTACTGAAATGTAATTAAATAGAGAATTAATTAAATAAAGAAGAATAAATTAAGAATTGTTATTGAGAATAGAGATTACTTGTTGAGCGCTGCTTCTGTTCCATACAATGTACAGTATTTTCTGAGTTCTGTCTGAAATAATCCTGACAGATCCTCTCAAAATTATTTTTTGTCTCTTCTAATGTTGCATTATCACATGCCTCATTTTTATTTTTGTTTTCTTTTCATATCTGTTTCTATTACTTATAGTTGAGGTTTTACATGCTACATCTTATTTATAAATATATATTTATATATATACATAACTAAGTTATGATTAAAGACCTTTTGTCATTATTACATGTTAGATCAGGCAATAATTTGCAACTTTGGAAGCTGTTTAGGTACCATGGAAAGAAATCAGTTAGAATTGAACAGAGAACAATGCTTTCTCCTGAGTATTTATCTTACCAATTAAGGAAGTGATGTTCTATACACATAGCTCAGTGGAAGACTTATAGTACTGAAAAAAAAAAAAAAAAAAAAAAGATTTTACTGTAGTGCAAACGTATCCCATGAAATGGAGATAGCATGAGAGGTTTTCTTAAATCAGGCTATATATTCATTTATTACGTACATGCTGTTAAAATCATAAGAACAGATATTCAGCTAGACCAATTTATCAAAGCTCATTGTCATGGGATATTAATCTTCAGAAGCAGTGTAACTCAGTTAGTTTTCTGAAATTTTATGCTAATCTCATTTAATAATTTGATCTTCTTTCTCTCAAATTTTAAGTGAAATCTGAGTTTTCAGAGTAGACATTTGTTCTTAGCTGTGCAGTTCCTATGAAAATGAAAACAGTAAAATTCTGAACCATAAGTCATAATTCAAATAACACTGTAAGGATATCTTAAGGTGTGTATTGGTGCCACAGGATAAACCAAGCTCCTACCCTGTGAGCCTGTATCGGGCAATGGAGTCTCCAGTCTAACATTAGACAAATTTGCTGCCTTTGAGGAAACTCATTAAATACATAAGTACATATGCTTAAATACTTTACTATCTTGGGATAACAATAACAACAAAAGTTTTTGCCTCGGAAATAAAGAAAATATCTGTCCAGAACTTCCTGACCAGAATCTATCACACCCAAGTCACATCCCAGTGATCCTGTTTATCCTTTAAGGGTCTGATTTAGTAAGTGTACCTCAGTAACACTCAACTCACTCCTTTAGTAGCTGACTCCATACCAAATGCACTAGCTGGTGCAAAAATCACTAAACTGTAGAAGTAATGTCCCTCTTTTTAAAAATTAACTCTTTGGAGTTACAGGGAAAAAAAAAAAAAAAGTGATTCCTCTTGGTGGTTTTCATATAACAGTCTTTTGTGTCTTGGTAATATTTATCTAGTCTTTGTATATTAACATCTTAGAAAAATATTGAAACAGAAGACTGATTAATAAGGTAGGGCTAAATGATAAGAGAGGAACATCGCTCATGGCATGTGCATCTTTTCTCAGAGATTCCACACTGTTGTTGTAGGCAGCTCCCTGATCAACACGGTTAACCAACTTTTTAGTTTGGACTTATGTCTAGTGCCATAAGCTCTTCAGTGATTTTCAACATTTAGCTCAGGATTCCATAATCCTCCGCAAGTCTTAGCTGCCTAAATGCTAGGCAAGGTAATATACAACGCTGCAGTGCCTGTCTACACACAACAAAAATACCTTCTTTTGCTTATAGAAAAAAAAATAGGCTTCTTTTGCCTATTCCAGTTAATAAACAGGCTACACACATAAAGCAATAATTTAGAAGAAAATTACCGCATTGAAAGGTTATGACTAAGGCAACTTATTAGGTTACAGAACTTATTAGAATAGGAGTAATATATGCACATACCACTGGCTATGCTAAAAATGAAAGTTCCCAAACTAGCTCTTTGTGCTTCTGATAATTATTTTTTGCATAAGCAAGTGGATCAATCAGCTCCCACAAGAGAATCATCTAACCTAACTGTTGAAAAACAAATGCATTATTTAATTGTATGAATGCAGTACTGCTCAAAAATATGGTAAGTCAAGCATGCTAAAGCTATTTCCAATATGATAACTAGCAATTTTTAGTATTAATCAGCTGGAGGTGAACATAGGCCCTTGACCTGCCAGGGACAGGCCAATTTTAGAGTGTTACAGACATTCTAAAAAAAGATAAATATTTCCATATAAATAAATATGCAAATAGTCTACAAAATATCATGACATTATGAATTTATATAGTACTATTCATCTTAAAATGTGCAAAAGATTCATTAAAACATTTAAGTATATGCATAATGCTAAAGTTCAAGTCATAGCTATAATAAAGAATATAATTTGACTCTTCTATAGTTTCACTTCAGAGTTTGTGTAAACTTATAATTAAGCAAGTGCTTAAGCGCTTTGCTGGATCTTGGCCTAAGAGCTTAATGATTATTTTACAGTATAATGACATGTCCAGTATGAAGGGAAACAAAACCTCTGTCTGTAGAACTTATTTGCTATGAAAAAGTCTATCGGTATGTTGCATGATAATCAGTTCAATTCAATGTACAGTAAATTGGATCATTGTTATTAATTTTCTCATCTCCCAAGCAATTCATGAACCATTTTTAGAATTTCAAAAAAACAGCTCATGAATCAGACAAAAAAAAAAATAAATAAAAACTCAACCCACAATGAGATGATGAGTCAGAGTTCTTTTCTGTAGCAGTGTCGACCAAAGTACATCTGAAATCTAATGAGGATTGGCACTGATGCAGAAAAGGCCATGATGAGCATGAAACAATATGTTGAATTTACATGTTAAGACTTTTTGTTGGTTTTGGCAATTTCACTGAAGATTAACTAAAAATCCATAAACATCTGGATGAGAAGAGAGAGTGGGGGGTGTCACTTTATACTAAAATGATGGAGTTTATATTGGGATACAATACTATAAATGGAAGAGGAAAGTAGTTTCTTGCACAGCTGTTTCCAATTTTGTTAATCTATATTTCAGGCCAAATTCACCATGGAATTAAACCACACATTTACATTGATGTGTATGTGTCTGAATTAAAGATATGGGGAAAAAACTTTTGAAGATCACTAAATCTCAATAATACTTTGGAGGTATTTAGTCAGCTTTATTTTCAGAAGACAAAATTAGCACGTACAGCTGCTATTTGCAGGGCTGTAGTTTTTGAAAGTGAAGGACTAAGTTTTCAAAAGGACATTTGCACATTTTTAGGCCCTGAAAAATGGGTGCAATAAAGGCTGTTCAGAGTTAGAGCTTACATTTCAGTCTGATAAAATATTTTTGTTCGAAAGGTTCTATGTAAACATTTGAACTTGAAGTTGCTGAGTATCTTTGAATCTCAACAGTAGTTTTTAACAACAGGTGCGTATGCATATAATAGCTAGGATCCAGCAATGATTCTTATGGTGTATTCTGAAAGCATGAGAGTATGTCCCTTTGCATTTCTTTGTAAAACATTAATTATGCATACCCAAAGGTTTTCCTGTCCTTATGAAATAAACTGAACTCGTAGTCAAAAACTATATGTTTGCCTCAGTAAAAAGAAAGGAATAAACATATCTATGAGGTGGAGAATAGGGTTTCAATAATGATGATGATGAGGCTCATAAAATTATTTTGTGCGTACTGAGATTGTTGCTAAGATTTTCTTTTTAGCATGTATTAGTAAGGGTATTACTGAGATCTGTATCTTATAACAAAAATAATTTGAGATAAAGTGCACATGCTGATCTATGTTAATAAATTGTTTTTCCATACAATATGGTAAACATTTTGATGGTGTCATTGGTTTTGCAGCACTCAAAGGCAGTACATCATCTTTAGACTGAAAAGTATATTTGAAAGAATAGGTGTAGTTTCATATAATTAAAAAACTAAAGCAAAACAAAACATAAACAAATCAAACTATCTTCTTTCTTTTAACAAGTAGCTTTAAAATTGTAAGCAAGTATTATTCCTTTCTGGAGATCTTTAATCTAAAACTTTGCATGAAAAATAACAGAGAAAGCTTTATGGTTGTTGTAGTTTATGCAAGTGCTTTAGTCACAGAATCACAGAATTGTCTAGGTTGGAAGAGACCTCAAGGTCATCGAGTCCAACCTCTGACCTAACACTAACAAGTCCTCCACTAAATCATATCATTAAGTTCAACATCTGAACGTTTTTTAAAGACCTCCAGGGATGGTGACTCCACCACTTCCCTGGGCAGCCCATTCCAATGCCTCAAAACCCTCTCAGTAGAGAAGTTCTTCCTAATATCCAACCTAAAACACCCCTGGCGCAACTTTAGCCTGTTCCCCCTCATCCTGTCACCAGGCACATGGGAGAATAGACCAACCCCCACCTCTCTACAGCCTCCTTTAATGTACTTATAAAGAGCAATAAGGTCACCCCTGAGCCTCCTTTTCTCCATGCTGAACAAACCCAGCTCCCTCATCCGCTCCTCATAGGACTCGTTCTCCAGACCCCTCACCAGCTTCGTCGCCCTTCTCTGGACTCTTTCGAGCACCTCCATGTCCTTCTTGTAGCGAGGAGCCCAAAACTGAACACAGTACTCGAGGTACGGCCTCACCAGAGCCGAGTACAGGGGGACAATCACCTCCCTAGCCCTGCTGGCCACACTGTTTCTTATGCAAGCCAGGATGCCATCGGCCTTCTTGGCCACCTGAGCACACTGCTGGCTCATATTCAGCCGACTATCCACCGATACTCCTAGGTCCTTCTCCACCTGGCAGCTTTCCAACCACTCATCTCCCAGCCTGTAGCTCTGCTTGGGGTTATTGCGCCCCAGGTGCAGGACCCAGCACTTGACCTTGTTGAACTTTATACAGTTGACCTCAGCCCATCAGTCCAGCCTATCCAGATCCTCCTGCAGAGCCTTTGTACCCTCGAGCAGATCAACACAAGCACCTAATTTGGTGTCATCTGTGAATTTACTGAGGGTGCACTCGATCCCCTCATCCAGATCATTGATAAAGATATTAAAGAGGACCAGCCCCAGTACTGAGCCCTGGGGAATGGCTCTAGTGACTGGCCTCCAACTGGACTTGACTCCATTCACCACGACTCTTTGGGCCCAGCTATCCAGCCAGTTTTTAACCCAACGAAGCGTACGCCAGTCCAAGCCACGAGCAGAAAGTTTCTTGAGGAGAATGCTGTGGGAAACGGTGTCAAAAGCCTTGCTGAAGTCAAGGTAGACCACATCCACAGCCTTTCCCTGATCCACCAAGCGCGTCACTTTGTCATAGAAGGAGATCAGGTTCATCAAACGGGACCTGCTTTTCATAAACCCATGCTGACTGGGCCTGATCACCTGGTTGCCCTGCAAGTGCTGCGTGATGACACTAAAGATAATCTGCTCCATGAGTTTCCCTGGCACTGAAGTCAAACTGACAGGCCTATAGTTTCCCGGGTCTGCCCTCTGGCCCTTCTTGTAGATGGGAGTCACATTTGCTAGCTGCCACTTGACTGGGACCTCCCCCGATAGCACAGGCTGTTGATAGATGATAGTGAGCAGCTTGGCCAGCTCCTCTGCCAGTTCTCTCAATATCCTCGGGTGGATCCCATCTGGCCCCATCGACTTGTGTACATCCAAGTGCCGTAGCAGGTCACCGACCGTTTCCTCACGGATAGTGAGGGTCACATCCTGCTCCCCATCCCCTTCCACCAGTTCAGGGTACTGGGTATCCAGGGAGCAACTGGTTTTGCCGCTAAAGACTGAGGCAAAGAAGGCATTAAGCACCTCTGCCTTTTCCTCATCTTTTGTAACTAGGTTTCCCCCTGCATCCAGTAAAGACTGGAGATTCTAGTGTTACAGTTAACTGTAGATCACTTGTCAATATTATTCTGTGTGGGTCTAATCCAGAGCTTCATATATAAGAAGTCCTTCAGACTTTGGCAGACCACGTTCAAGCTTTGTTAGAACATGTGTACAGCATGGCATAGTGAAAGGAATTGAGTCAGGCCAGTTATTAGAACTACTCTGTATACAAAGTATTAAGTAAATATGCATCAAACACTGAGTGGTGGTACTGATTATCATGTGTTATTGCTTTTAACAGACATTTATGAAGTATTGCTTTCTGCTGATGTTTTGGTTCCAAAAAGAAATACTATTATAAGCATAGCAATTGATTTCAGAGAGTCTTGAGATTTTTAGATCAGGTTTAGTTTGCTTCTTTTAATTCCATGACTAATGAGTTCATAATTTCATTATATTTTTTCCCCTGTTGTTGCACACTTGAAGCTGTTGAACACTGCCGAAGTTGGACATTGGTTGATACAATCTTATCTCTTTTCCTTAAAGAAGAGATTTGGAGAGAAGATACCACAATGTTAGCGCAACTAATAAGTTTTGAAGATTATATAAAATGATTTACTCTGCTGTTCAATAAAAAATAAATCGTTACTATAGAAACTACAAAATCACATGATTTATGTGCTACTTGGAAGAGATAGGCTTTTCTTTACAGAGTGATACTTACTAGTGTGGGGCTGTAGAGTTGATATGTTTAAATCACTTAAAACAGAATGTTAACAACAGATTACCATGGATTTTAAGAAAAGGACATTGTTTACTTGATGAAAATAATGGCAAGCTATTTTTCAAGCTGTAGATTATCATGTTTTTCTTTAAAGCTCTAAGATTCTTTACATTTATAGTAGAAACTTTTTGTTCTAATAGATTGTACATTAGTGCCTAAGCTTTTTTAAAAAAGAAAAAAAAATGAAATGAAGAAAAATAACTGCTTTTTGTTGTTTGTGTTCCTAATGAGTTCTTTGTAGCTGTGTGGTTTTGAACTTTAAAAGGGAATGACTGAAAAAAAGGGAGTTAGAAGGCAAAAGTAATGAAATAAGAATCATTTCCTGAATGCAAGATATTTCTGAAACAATTGAACTGTCATAGCACTAAATATCAAGAAGTCAGGAAGGGAAGTTTAAAAAATATGTAGAGAAGTTCAAAAGTTTATTCAAGCAAAAGTATTTCTCAAGCTGGGAATTCAACCCAAGAGAATTTAATGCAAGGTATGAAAGTGATAGGGGTGAGATGCATAAGGGGTGATCAGGACACCTAACAAGATTTGCTGTCTGATTAGAATTCTGCTGATTTCTAGACATTGTTGACAGACAGCTGACACCCTTTAAAAAAAAAAAAAAGAAAAAAAAAAGTGATTCGTATATAAGGTATTCAAAAGTTAAATATGACTCAGTTCTTGAGGTAGAGATTTAGGATCCCAGATCTGTGTGTACATCTTAACTCAGATTTGGACCAGATGTGGTCATCTGTTCTGTCCCCTCTTTCTTTTTAACTTTTTGTGTGAATTAAGGTTTCAGATGACTGGGGAGTGGTATGTTGGCTCTTGTCCCAGAATTTAAATATAGCCTAAGTGAATTACTATATAGACAAGTGAACTGTGGAACTCCTTGCTAACAGGTTGTGATTACAAGACAAAAATCTAAGATAAGACTGGGGAAGTACTCAAAAGACAGCTGTATGAATTGCTCAGCAACAAGTTGTGTAAGTATTTTTACTCATCACTAGGTGACACACTATGATCATGTAAATGTCATGTAATGGAACTGCTGCAACACCATGTCCATTCTCATGTTTGTGTGTGCACCTCTGAGATTCTGGCTAATGGTTGTGATGTTGCTAGTGTAGAGGTGGTCTCTTTGCTTGTAATAAATGAGGAGGTTTGTGGTCAGAGCAGTGGGCTAAATGTGAACCACCCTTTTGGCTTACTGAGGAAAAAAATCCAAGTTTCATTCTGCCTTTTCTGTAATACCTTGCAAAGGTATTACAGTCTTGATAAGACTTCGAGGTTGGAGCTCTATTGGTGTGATTGTTCAGTCATATCCTTCACTTATTCATGGACTATTAGCTCTTATTTAATTTTCTAGGTGTTTTGGAAGTTGAATTTTGTAAGAAGTTGCTTTTTTGAGTAAATCTTTTGATTAAGCCTTCTGAATGGAATTGACTGAATAAATATATAGCATTTTGAACTCATGCACATCCAGTTTGTTGATTGGAGACTATTGCAGTAAATCACCTTTTAAATACAAAATCAACATACCATCATTAGATTACAATAATTTTGTAGAATGACATTTAACTCAGTTTTTCATTAAAACTACTTTTTAATTATTTTATTTCTTTTAAACAAAATGGAAAAAAAAAAGCTGTTCCATCTGTTGTTCTTATCTATTTGCTTTTTCCTTTCAAACAATTTTGCCCTTCTGTTTTTCCAAAAATAGTTGTACTTAACTAGCTAAAGAATGAAGCTACTGTGCAACTTGCCACATCTCTCATAAAATTGTTACTGTTCTCTCTATTGTTTTATTATCAAGCCAGAAAGGAAACATTTAAGCTTAGTGTTTCCTGCAGTCCTACTGTAGGTGCTGTTTTGTACATTTCAGGTATGATGGTTAATATAAACAGCACAGAAAATCACATCACGCAAATTATTATCTTACTTATCATTACTAAAAGCTGTATTCATGGTTTTAAAGAGTTTCATTACTGTTTAATCTTTTATTTGAAACTGAGCTGCCTGCAATGGTCAGAGTCAATCTCCATGGTAATGGAATATTTGCTAAAGGGTAAAACTTAGAAATCTCATTCCTAAATTCAATGTGATTTTTTTTTCTTAAATGTAATTGAGACTGAGATCAAAGATTTACAAAAGCAATTGCAAAACAAAAAGTATAACTCTTAGTTGCATTTGTTACTGAATATCTATTTCCAAAACCCCATGCAATTTCCTTTATTAAAACAAAGAATTTTAAGCAGTGATAGACATAAGGAATCTTGACAAAGTGAAGGTTTTGTGAATGCGCTAATGACAACCATTAAGAGGCTAATGTATTGTGGCCTGACTGAAACCATGAAAAGGTGATTAAACAAGCATTTGAAAGACTTATGCAAACAATATTTTTTAAAGGTTAAGCTGTCAAACTCATGAGACAAATTAGGTGGTTTTCCTCATAGAGGGGTCCAGACTCAAGTCCGATTTGATATTTTCATAGATGATTTGAATGGTGGGATGGGCAGGATACAAATTTCCAAATGAGACAAAGTCACAAGGAGCTGCTAACCTGTCAGAAGTTAAGATGCAAATTTTAAATTAACATAAACTAAAATGATTTAAACTAAATAATTGCAATTAAATTAGTACAAGTATTTTATTTAGAAAACATCAGTAAGTGCAAAATGAAGATTACTGGTGAACTAATAATTTTGTGGAGGAGGATCTGAGTACAACATCATGCTGTGATGGAAAAAAACTCATAATAGCTACATAAATAACAATATTTTATTTAAAGACTGTTATATTTTGAAAATATTTTATCTCTTCAGTACAAATGATACCTTGAGCCCAAAAGGAAGAAGACACAGAAAATAAAAATAATCATTAGAGGTCTGGAAAACATGGTATTTAAACAGTCATTCTGAAAGAACATTTTGTCTCTAGCTCAATCTAGAGACAAAATCACACAGAAATAACAGAAATACCAGGCCACTTAAGTGTTCAGAGGAAAACTGAGTGGGATAAGAACTCTTCGTTATGTTCATTGTGGGTGATATTGGTTTTAACTAGACAAAGCATAAAAGTTATATATAAAGAAAAAATACTTTAGGAAAGCATGAAATGTGATTATTTGGCAAAAAAAAAAAAAAAAAAAAAAAAAAAGTGAAATACTTCATCAGACATTTTAGAAAACAAATAGGAAATGTGGGGAATGATTGATGCATTTTGCTGCACGCAAATGGACAAGAAAATCTATTCAAGGTCCTTTCCTCTATTTGAGGAGAAGAGACAAAAAGCTAAATAATTTAAAACAGCTCAGGAAACTTGCAAAGGAGTAGGAAAATGCAAAATTGAATTACAAGGGGGACCAGGTGCCCTTGTGTAGTTTACTTCCAACCACATGTGACCGTGGTGTTTAACTAAGGCTTAGTATAAAAGCAAGTGCTCTCCAGCACCCTTTGAGCAGAGCAACCATGAAAGTGAAATCAACCTCTGGATCCTGGATAATTTTTGTTACATTAAAGGGTGGAATTGACGATATCTACTTGTATTATCCTGAGACATTAATTTTTATATGCATTTTACATGCACTTACCTAGAAGTGCAATTTTGGGTGCCACAATATAAGGGTATAAAACCACTAGAGTGTGTCCAAAGGAGGACAAAAAAGATGTTGAAATGTCTACAAGAGCACCTGAGCGCTTTGTTTAGCCTAAAGAGAAGACTGAGGCTCCCCATGAGGCATGTAGGCCTCATGGTGGCCTACAGCTTCCTCACGTGGTGAGCAGAGCAGCAGGTGATGAGCTCTGCTCTCTGGGGACAGCAACAAGACCCAAAGGAACAACATGGAGCTGCAACAAGGGAGGGTCAGAATGGGTATTAGAAAAAGGTTCTTCACCAGGAGGTTGGTTGGGCACTGGAACAGGCTCCCCAGGGCTCCAAGCCTTCTGGAGTTGAAGAAGCATTTGAACTCTTAAACCAACTCTTGTTGGTTTGATGTTTAATGTTTAGGTAGTCCTGTGTGGAGGCAGGAGTTGGACTTGATGATGCTTGTGGGTCCCTCCCACCTCAGGTTATTCTATGCTAAGAACAATTCTATAATATAAATAGTTGCAATTAACTCGTTTCCACATCCTTGGTGAAAAATGTATAATTCCTAATTCCTTGGCAACAGAAAGAATTTTACTCCAGCTCGTGATTATTGAAGAACAAGCCAAACTCTATGTTGTGGTTCAATTGCTTTTGTACAAATCTTTCTAAAGTTAGTGCTACAAACTCTTTACAATTGGTGATGGTGCAAAAAGCTGAAAAGTAGAATTTTATTTTCAGTTTCCACATGAAGTCAGAAGTGTTAGAAAGTGTATTGCTTTCAATTATAAATAGAGAAAAAGTATGGGCGGAGTTGAAAAGAAAATAAAGATGGAACCCAACAAATGTCATTTGGTAATGTAAGTTTTTGACTATAATTGCAATTTAGTTTGGGGATTTGTGCAAGCTAACTAAAACTGAAACAGGCAAGAATACTTATATAGTACTTTTAACTTTCAAGTTATCTTTAAACATAGGGGTTTTCCCTGGAAGGATAGCTCAGAATATTATACAGTGCAAAGAAACTCCGTATTTATGATTTCACCTCAGAATACTGTATGCGATTAATGTGGAGACAGAATTTTTATCAATTAAATTTAGTTGCCATGTGTACAAAGCATGGGAATATCCATAAACATAATCTTTTGTAAAACAAATATTCACTATTTGAAATTCAGACAATGAGTGATTTCACAATCCAACCCCTTTTTCTTTCAAGTTTCTTTAAGATATCTTGATTTCAGAAGTCAGGAACTGCATGTTCGTTAATGTAAAAACAAAACAAAACAAAAAAAAACTATCAGCTATACACTTAGTGTGTTTGTGTGCAAGGCCACAAATTGCTGGGCAAAATTTCAGTTTACTACAAGAGACACCAGACTGATTGCAGAGACGTTTCACGTTCATAGTGTAGACTTCTATAACTATTTTCAAATGTACCCCAATTTTCGTAATTTTTATGTTATCACTATTTTTTTTTTTTTTAGAAAGGATATTTCACAGTCTGCTCTAAGGGCTCTATATTTCATCAAAGCAGGCGGGGACTGTATGATGTATGTTTATTAGCTTCAGAAGCACATCTGTGAGCTCAGATTGGTTGAAAGGTCATAAACACAATGAATGTTGCTAGGTAACAGTGCCTTTTAGTCAATTTAGTTGTGAAAATGAAAGGTTTTTTTGTACAAAGATAGGCTATTTGGATAGTACAATGAACAGTCACTTTATTTTGATCTTCAGTGCTGTAATTTTAAAATAACAAACCGTTTTCCCTTGAGAAAAAAAAATAAAAAAAAATTCTCTATTTACTTTACTAGAAAAATTCAAAGTCATAATAAAAATGAAAGCTGAAAGAGAGGAAATTAAGCTTGTACCCGATTAATGAAAGATTCATTTTTGTTACTCACGGCTTTTAAATTCAAAGTGAGAAATACTAATTGCTAAGGAGATAAGATCTACTGAGATAAAGAGATAAGATCTACTAATTATTAAGGAGATAAGATCTACTCAGATCTTATCAGTAAAACCTATAGCAGTGCAAAGGAATCATAAAACAACAAACATTTTCCTCTTTTAAAACATTTGCTTCCTAAACCAAACAATCTACGTGAAAGCAATCATTGCACTTTTCAGGGGTCTTGACTCTTGTACTCTCTAAAAGGATTAGCCTTAAAGAAAACAAACTTTTACTAAAGCAGTAGGATTCAGAGTATGCATTTGCAAGTTGGATGAGCTATGCAATAGTAGATGGATGTAACTAAGTTCAAAGTTTTTTATTTGTTTGTTTGTTTTCTTCCTGGTTTTGTCAAAGATTGCATTATTTCTATGGATTTTTAAACCCACATAATATCATACTTGAGATAGAAATTTTATACAATGGCTACTTAATGTTAAAAGAAACACTGCTCTGAGAAGAGGAGCTTAAGCTCATTAGTTTCACTCAAGACTAATGTGAGGTGAAAATTTAATTTATGCTTTATACTTTTGTGCAGACACATACCAGCTTCACTAGCAGAGAATGGCATAATCAAATTCAAGATAATTTAAATGGTCTGTTTCCTCAGGGTGTTCCTTGGGATGTTCCCATGGCTTAAAAGATATAAAAGTATAAACCTAAATATATATATTTGAATAGTGTTGTAAAGATTTAACAACAAATCTTGAAGAGGTGTATATCTGTATGAAGGCAATGTAGTTATACTAATGTATGGATCAGCTTCTTCCTTAATGTGATCTGATATCCTGAAAAAGCTATCACAATTTTAAATTGCAAACAGTAGGATGATGTCTGTTATATCTGTATTGCTGCTTATCTTAGTGGTATACTTGTCATGTGATCTGCCCTCGATTTTAAGGACTTTCACAGAATTCAGTTCAAGTAGTGGCTACAATTCCCTTTGCTTGTTTTAACAGCTGCTTCTTCAACTGCTGGTTATCATCAGTATCTATTATTGTCTCATGTTTTTAATAAAAATACACCTTTAGGTTTCAAAGGTTAGCTTACTGTTTATTTTAATCCTTGTGATATCATTAGGCATTGACATAGACGTAGAAATGTCTGCTCTGTGCATCCCAGCCAAGAGTTCTCATAACATCTGTTAGTTTAATTCTAGAGCACATAAATAAATTATGCTTGTCAACTTACTGTGACTTTTTCACCCTATAATAGAGACTTGTAACTGAAGTTGATTCTGTTTAAAATGATTGAACATTTTTTGGGGAAAAAAAAAAAAAAAAAAAAAAAGAGAGTTCGTAGAGAAGTAGATATCGTCTACATTATTGGTGATACACAGTGTTACTGTACAGCAGTCTGGTTTGTGGCTAGCCGTTTTGCCCCTCAACCTGCTTGCTCTGCTGAGGTTGATTCTGTCCATTATGCTATCTGTTCATTAGCAGTTCAAGGAAGATATTTCAGATATTTCTAAAAGGTGGGTGATGATGATGATGCAGGGCTGAATGCTTCATAGTTGTGCAGTGAAGCTGTATGCATTTCATTATCTTGTTATCAACACATCTGCTGATGCAAGAAAACTTTTCAAAATCAAAACTGATTTGAACAAGGACGAGGCACTAGCTCCAACAAATTATAGTATGATAGTAATCTTGTCTCAGTCCTACTGTTATCTAGTTTTCCAAATAGTTTTTGTGTTATTGATGAATTCTACAATTTGTAGCTACTTACTGAATTCTATTAAAAATAAATTTTAATATGCTGTGACATTTATCTGCTTGCCTGAAATTTTAATGCTGCTTAAGTTCTTGCCAGAATAGGTTGCCAGAATAGGTATCTTGGAAGGTAAAGGTAATCTGAATTTCAGTATGACAATAACTTGTTCGGCTAAAGACAGATTCAAGTATAACATAATATGTGTGAATTGTTCTATTGGAATTCAGAGTAATATTTAAGCTGATAAAAACCGGTTCACCTGTTCCAATAATGATTTTTTTTTTTTTTTTTTTTTTTTTTTTTTTTTTTTTTTTGGTGAGAGCTAGTGCCATGTATCCTCTGGAAACCAGGAATCAGTTTTAGTGTTTAATTTTCCTCAGGGTTAAAATGTGAAGATTATCTGCAGCTTTTAAAACTTTCTGGTAAATTTTAGATATTACACTTAGCCTTTTTTTTTTAATTAAAATATTTTTTTTGATGTAGTAGTACATTGCTTTGTGCTGCTGGGTACTACATCAATTACCCATTTGTGTTTTCACTAGTCAGATTGGTTCATCTAGATAAATTTAGCTTCATGATATTTTTTTCACTTATAGTGTTCTAACACAAAAATATAATTCAGAATCTAATTTGCACTATGAAATTTTGTAATAGAAGAGAAATCTTTAATTTGGGCTCTGTAATAAGTCATGGACTCCATGAAAATCATTCAGAAAATAATTGAATAATTTCACTCAGAAAATAATTGAATTAAAAATATTATATAATGTTAACAACAGTATTAAATA